>NW_022900914.1:13291977-13329017 GCF_012274545.1 Fukomys damarensis | reverse complement strand
AAAAAATAGCCCTTTGTGCTAACCACAGGGTCACGGGATCTGGAGCAGGAGGCCGGTGGTATTTCCTTGTCCTGCTTGCCCCTAGAGATTGTTAAGTTAAAGATTGCATAGGGTTAACTATTGATGTACGCCTTCCCACTTACCCCTCCCCACATTTGGTAAAATACTGATTGCTGTATGCTGATAAATGCTTTGTCCCTTTATGGTTAAATGCTTGAATGACTCATGTGATTGGTAGAGGATTTGATTGAACTGTCCAATAAGCTTGCTGAACCTTCCCCCTGGGATAACAGTATATAATCGTTTTGCTGAGCCAATAAAGCGCCTTTGATCAGAAACCAGACTTGGGCCGTGTACTCTAACTTCTTAAAGATTTCCTCCACAGACATTCAAGATCGGATCGGCCTCTGATGACCCACGAATAAGAGGCGGCTTTCACCTCCTATTCCCCGCGGGACGGGGTCCCCCCAGAGAGCCGCACATAGCGAGACCCTGTCTCAAAAAACAAACAAAGAACTATTTTAGCCACATGGAGAAATACCCCTGATATAATCAGCTAGCAAACAAAACAACATATAAAGCTGTAAATACACAATAATAAATATACTTCAACGTGGTAAACTGTGTCTAGCAATACGAAAAATAACCAAATGTTAAGAGTGATGAGTGATTTGTATTTTCTACTGTATTTTCTATTTTTCACACTGTTTCTGACAAGCACTTTCAGAATCAGATATCAGAATAATAACTTCATTTTAAATCTTTAGTATTTTGCAAGTTTATATACATACATGTTGGTCCCAAACCCTCATATATGAAGTATGTGAGAATGAGTTCTGGGAAGGGGGAAACATAGCAAGCCTCAAGAGAATTTTGAGATAGGAAACTAACTAGCCTTGGTAGGTAACTTGATGTAAAATAACTTCCTCACTTAAAGTTTCAGGAATGTACAAGAAAGCAAGTTGCTATGGCAATGGAGGTAAACTAATTAGGGCAGTGCTTGCTCTGCTTCCTGAAATAAGTGGGAAAGAACACAAGGCTCTGAATCACACAAATCACCCGTGTCTCTTGCCTCCTAGTCACTTTCTTCCAATCATTCTTCCTGCTAAGAGCTCCTATTCAGGTAACATCGCTGTACCCTCAGCATTTTGAATTTTTTAAAATTTTTTTGGTGCTGAGGATCGAACTCAGGACCTTGTGGTGGCGAGGCAGGGAGCAGAACCACTGAGCCAAATCTTCAGCCCATACCCTCAGCATTTTGGATGGAAGCTCAGAGGAGCCTCTAACCTCGATTCCTACCTTGGGAACCACATGCGCCTCTCTATCCCATCACACGTGCATCTGTTCCACCTCTCACCAAGATCATGGCCAAATCCTGAGAAGTTTCTTTATGTTGAATCTGCATTTGCTACAACTGCTGGATTTATTTTCTACACTCATAATTTTCCCATCTTGCTGATACACTCATGCTGTTTGCGCTTCAGAATAAAGCCTGAGCACACCAGGCTCCTCTGGTCTGCTTTGACCTATCTTTCCTGCTTTGCCTCCTGTCACTACCTCCCACAGCTACCCCTCTGCCATGCTCAGTCTCTCTGTCCTTCTCCCTTGAAAGCCTCCTTGGACTTCTGGCTCCTTGCTCCTTGCTTGCTTACATTTCTCTCCTGCTCATCTTTCTCTCCTGCCTGAATACCATCCTCCTCCTCTCTGCCTCTCAAATTGCTCCCCTCCTGCAGATCCTACACCAAATATCACCTCTGTGACCCCTTTTCCCAAACCTCAGTCAAGATTAAAGACGTATTCCTCCCTGGTCTGATAGCATCTTGACTTTGTCTCCCTTAGAGTAAGCCCAAGGCCATCAGGTGCAGGTGGTTGGACAGAGGATGTTGTAAGGTGCCCCTGAGAACCTGAACAGGAGGGATGTCACGTTTCCCTCCCAGAGTGAACCTATACAAACAAAACATAATGGAAAAGAACAAAAGCACCTGAGAGGTTCTAGGAACATCGCCTTGACCAGCACCAGATGTTTTCCCCAGCGCTAATCTTAATGTGGTCTTAGAAAAGCTGTGACAAGGCAAGAAGGGACTATCAGAGGGGGTTGGGACCCAGAGAGTTCCATTCTGGCATTTCCCGATCTTCTCCAGGAGAGGTCTGTGAGGTTGGGGACTTTCAGCCCCAGGCACTGGCATGGTGTTGTCTGGGAAGGAACAGGCTAGTTTTCCTCTGGTCTCACTGGAGCTGAACCAGCACTCCCAGAGGCTCTGTGTCTGTTGTGCTCATCAGCAGACCTCAAGAGAGCTGGACACACGGGGTACGCTGTACTGTGCAGAAATGGCAGCCCTGTGGCATCACTCCATTCCCTGAAAAGGCTACCCCACATTACTGCTCCTTCCCATCTTGTAGACTGTGATTTGGGGCATTTGGCAGTGCGTCGTGAACTCTGCTGCTATATCCAGGTGAACTTACAAGTCCAGTTTCTGGGCTGACATGACTGAGGGCTGTCCACCCATCATGGCAATGCCCTGGGCAGCAGCCAGCCACCTGATCCCTTACCACACTGACACCCAACACCCAAAGTTAAAGGAGGAAAGGTTTATTTCAGCTCACACTTTGTAGCGGTTTCAGTCCATAGTGCACTGGCTCCGAGGCCGAGGAGAAATAGTCCCATGGTGTGGCAGGCAGGAAGCAGCAAAGCATCAGCAGCGAGCCTGCCTTTCCCTTTTATCCTGTCCAAGACACAAGCCTTTTGGGTGGTGCCACACATACCCAAAATGGGGCTTTTGTTGTCAGTAAATTCATTCAGCAACACACAGAACTGTGCTACTTCCAATCAGTGGACTAATTTAGTACCACTTGCCCTTAATCCCAATATCACACCTTTAATCTACATTCACACACCCTAGATCCAGCCACCTCTGAAAAGCCTTATCTATGACCACATAAGGCTCTGGAAGGACATCTAGACGTAAGCCCTAACACCCCCCACTTTCTGGTGATGGGGACAGAGGCTGCAGCTTTGCTTAAAAGTCAGTGGGCAATATTATCCCTCCCGCCTTGACTACTCTGGCTTGGGAAGCCCACTGCAGCCTGGCCCTGCCAAGCCTGGAGGCCCCAAGCAAGCTATATGGGGTCTCTCCAGCACTTACATCCCCTCTGGAGCTGCTTTAGAATACAGGCTACAGGAAGCAAATCTCTATTTGAACTCTGAACTCTTAAAACGCAGAGCCTGAGGATTATTCATCTTTGAGATCTAAACAGAAATCTTAGGACCTGACAAGTGCTCAGTGAAACACCCACGGGTTCCCCTGGGAGGTGTTCTTGTATCTCAGCAACCTGCTACATCTGCCTTGTTTCCAGGCTCAGCAGTCTCCACGGATCCCTAACAGGGAGCTGCGCTGGGTTCCAGAAAGTCTTGTCTGTAATACCACTCCCTCACTTTTGCACTTTAAAATAGGCAGAAGGCTTTTATATGGTCTTTCTCTCTTTTAATCTATGTGGAAATCCTGTAAGACACTGGTACCTGAAACATCACCAAACTGTGAAGTCCTATTAAAATAAGATTCCATCTAGAGGCCTAAAAGCCCTTGAGAGCTCTGATCCACCCCTCCTAAGCCTCACCACCTTAAGTCTCCCCGCTAGGACTTCTGGGTGTCCCAGAAGCCATCTCCAATTAGCCATGAACCACACTTCGCTGCTATCCTGTCTTCATCATGATATATTCATGGCCCACAGGTTACTTAGACCAGTACTTCGCTGCTGGTGTTTGTCCTGAGCCCCTGAAGGTGCTACATTCTTTTTGGTGGGATGGCGAGTAGTGGTTCTGATCCACTTTGGGCAAGAATTTTGTCACCTCGGCCCCAAGGCTATGTTCTGCTCCAGACCCACTTCAGCAATTTGGGTGGCACATCTGGAGCACAGAAACATATGCACAGGAGGGAGCACAAGGGCATGGAACACAGATACCATCCTGCCCTTCCACTGTCCTCCTGTTCCCTCTGAGCCTCCTGTCCTCAAGAATACCCAGGAAGCCCCTTCTCTTCAGCCAACAAGGGAAAATGCTTACATATACTATCGCAGACAGACAGTGGCTCAAGAGGAGATTCGGTTGTGTTCATACCTAATTTCTGCCAACCTCTGCCAGCCCTACTATATCAGCACCATCTTCCCATCTTATAGTCAAGAACACTGAGATTTACACCTCATAAAAATAACTGACCAGCAGAAATGAGGCTTGACTTGAGTCTTTGGCTTTGAATCCCCCACTCCTCACTTCATTTTACCGTAACTAAGTAACTTAATTCTATACCGCCCATCCTCACTGAACCAGATAAGGTCCAATTTCTGTTTTCAAATGCCAAAGTTCACTCTGGCCTGTTCCTAATTCCTTTCTCCTCTCACACATGGCTGGTTGGCAGGTCCAAATAGTGAGGACTTCACTGGCTTCAAAAAATGTCACTGCCATAAGCAGCTAATGCAAGAGAATATTTTCTTTGCAAATGTAATTCTGACAGAAGCTGGTTGTTTTCTGTACAAATTTTAAGCAACCAAAAGAAGGATCATGGTTGCATTTCCAAATAAGTACAAGCTGCTTCTGTTTAGCTTATGCTTCGCCCTCTTTCTAGAAAGTGGAAAATTTTTACAAGAAAAGTAATTTTCTGCATCTGTCCAACCCTTCACAATGTAGCCGATGCCCTTAGGAGCCTCCGCATAGAGCCGGAGAATAGACGACTAAATAGGAAAAAGAAATGTAAACCACAGGAAATAAAAACTTCATCAGACAAAGCGTAACATTCGAGCCATTGTCTCAAATGTTTTGGATAACTCTAGCTTTAGTTTAGGAAAGAAAATCTGAAACAGAACAATTACATCACAAATGGAGCATTTATATGGTTGTTGGGATAGGAAAACACGCAGGAAGGCAAAGCCAGCGATTTCAATGAGATCCAGGTGGAATAACCCTTTCGGCAAACGCCTACAGACCAGCCAAGAGAAGTGCTGCAAAGGCTTAGCACAAGAACAAACGCTACGAAGTGCCAGGTGCTCATCCCGATCCAGCCACACCCTCTCCAACCTGGTCCTTTCCAAAGGCTCCTACTTGCTGTCCACTCTTCCTCTCCTGCCTTTCAGGTGTATCTGTTCACTGTCCTCCTCCCCGCACCACCAGGAGACCAACATCCTCCTGGGCTAGGACTGAGGAGAGCAGCAGGGAGAAGGACTGGATCGACACAACTAGTTACAGTAACACCAGCAACTTTGAAGCCCTTGCTTCAATCAACTACAGGGCTGGACACTGCCCATGGATTACATATCCGGACTGCAACAATCTTTTAGTGTGGCCTTTATCATTGGTCCCACTGAACAGTGGGGAAAAGCAAGGCTTAGAAAGGTAAAATGCTTTTGCCCAATATCACACAGCTAGTTAGTGGCACAGCCAGCTCTCAACCTTAATTTGTCTTCAGAGTTACTCTAACCAGTAGCCCCCAAATCTCCCCATAACAGCTGCTAATTATGGGGTATGCTTTATTGTACTCTTTTACCCTATTTGTCTTCCCTCAAAATAAATGCAAAACATAAATGCCCTTTTATCCATTTGAGAGTGAAGAAATAACTGATACATCAGCTGAGAATATATTAAATGCCAGGAAATGTGTGTGTGCCATCTCCGTGCACAGTTAGGATTACTATCCATGTTTTACGCAGAGTCCCTGTGATTCAGAACAAGTGAATAACTGGTTGGAAAGTAGCAAAATTTGGAGAGTGGCCTGTATCTAGCTCTGACTTCTTATACCACACTACCTGCAAATGGACCCTTCCTTGAACCTCCAAAGGTACCTGCCACCCCCAGGTCCATGTGCTCAGGTTGGGCATGAAGCAAGGTGAGAGGCACATGGTGCCAGAGACAATTCCTGGGGAGCAAGGAGATGGGGTGGGAGTGCTAGGGTAGGGACCCCGGGCCTGGAAAACCTGGAGACAAAGCAGCTTGCTTCCCAAGGCAGGCAGCGCAGAGATGGGACCCAGTCTTCACAGGAAGAGGGATGGTGGTGTTACAGCAGGAGCAGAGGACTTCCCTCCCAGCCCATCGGGCGTCAGAGGGACAGCAAGGCTTACCTGTCAGGAAAGATGATGGGAGACAAACCCCGCAGGCCTCTCCTTGCTGCAGAGCCCACTGTGCCTCCATCAGGCCCACCCCTTCCTAGGATCGGCTTCTCACCACTCACTGGGCTTCCCCTCCTCCGAGGTCAAAGTGGATACTTCTCCTTGCATCCCCACAGACAGCCTCAGTGCAGCCTGCATGGGCTCCTTTCTCCAAGTCACTTTCCTGTGCCTGCACTTACCACGTGGTTCTTGACCCAAATCACACTGTCGGCCAAGTTAAGATCTTCCGATCTTTCCCTTGGCGCCAGAGGCCTCCTGTGTTTGTTCCTGAAATGATCACCAGTACGCTGGCTATTTGCTAGCAGAAGAGAACACAGGAGAAACACAGGAGAGGCCTCCTGTGTTTGTTCCTGAAATGATCACCAGTACGCTGGCTATTTGCTAGCAGAAGAGCAGGCAACATCTGAGAGGAAGGCCCTTTCCGTACACACGCTTATGAGCAAAAGGAGCGCATGCATGAATGTCGCCCAAAGGATGGAACAGTAAGAAACCAGAGGGAAAACTGTGTCGAAGGACGAAGCAGAGTGAGGGTCCAGTGTGAGAACTGTACCATTCGGAGAACTCGCGGGGCTAGTGTAGGTTGTCCCCCAGATGTTATTCTTAGTCAAAACTGAGAGGGACTCAGTGTATTTCAAAGAATGAGAAAAATCCCCAATGCCCTACAATATCTCTGAAAACAATTCACAGTGGACAAGAATGCCAGGAAAACCTTGGCCTGTTAATGGAAGAAACACAGCGTTCTCACATAGGTGAGGTAGACGGCTGGAAGAGGCCGTGCATATGAAAAGGGGGCACAAGAAAAAGGGAAGCACCACTGGCTAGAACTGCAGCAACATGGAAGCCAAGAGTCCTTCCGGGGTGAGGGTTTGCTGTGGACGCTCAGGAATGGCTGAGGCTCTCTGAAGGCAGACCACATAGTGACAACAAGCAGCAGTGGGCAGAAGGACCTGCGCTGGAGGCCACGTTTGGCCAAAACAAAGGAGTTTATAAAACTTTTTAACATTCTTAGCTGACAATTTCAGCTCGCTGAGAAAAGGAGAAACTGGAATTCTGGATAAAAGTTTAACCAATGAGAACAAACTGGTTTCAATACAGAAATTATAGGGGCCTTGGGAGAATGCGTGTGAGCACAGCTTTAGGAAAGCCCATGACAGCAAGGAAAGGGAGCAGTTACACAAACTCCAAGGCAGTGTAATCATGAGCAATCCCAGTAAAAACGGGAAGGGTAAGTAAACTCATAAGCCGGTGTGGCCACACAGAAAACTTTCTCAGGAAACTATTTTTTAAAGGGTATGTTTTACAGGCAGTAACGAGGGACACACATCCATGATCCAACACAGAAGAAAAGAAGAAGAAAAAAGCTTAGGAAGACTAAAATCCAGGCTAATGGAAAATCCCAGAAACAAGTGAAATTAACAAGGTGCTCCATGATAGTTTTAGGGGGGAGAGAGAGAGACACTAAGCAGGAAAGAAGAAAAATAGGAAGGGAGGGAGGGAGAAGTGACAGAAGAGAGAACAAAAGAAAAAAGACTCTAAGAAAGAAGGAAGAAGAGGTGCAGAAGAGGAAGAGGGCAAAGAAGTGGTCGGAGCAAGAAGACAGTGGAACGCTAGCAGATGAAGAAAGCCCATATTACCAGAATAAACTAAAATTCCATCCTCTGAAATGAGGGCAATAAATTCTGAATTGTAAATGTGCAGCAAAAGAGACAATGGGAAGAATCCATCATAAGTTAGGAAATATAGACACATCTAAGCACAGCAATGCTTTCAAAACCCCAGATCTATGAAAGTATGAAAGGAACTCGCAGATGTAATCTCAGAGCTACTAGCTATGGATTTGAGAAATTGTGGAGACTAGAAAAGGGGTCAGAAATCATGGAAAATGTTCCACTGTGTAGTATGTCAGGGGAAAAAGTAATAGATCCTGGAAACTACAGGTCCACAGGACCTGTTGGGTCGTGCAGTGATCAGAGCACATCTGGGTTTTTAAATGAAGGTTGTTGTCAAATGAGAGTCTTCCAACAGAGTAATTACTGTGATGAAAAAGTTGGAACCAAACCATAAAAAGAGACATGTTGAGAGAAGTATACAGCAAAGAGATAAGATGCCAAAGAATGGCATCAAAGATCTGAAATATGATTTATGCTGCTTTCGAAAACACCAGAAAGAAGAGCAGAAATTTTAAGCAGGTTTCCTCTTAATATTCAAAGGGATTTTCTGTTCATTCATTCAACAATTATTACTGGGCATCTTCTTTGTGACAGACACTGTTCTTAAGCACGGAGGATGCATAATAGATAATGGTTTTCCATATTTTCATGGGATTTGCAATCCAATGTGGAAACAAACAATGCAAAACAAATAAGTGTCATAAATCGCAGATTACAGAAAGAACCAGGAGGGAAAGGATAAATAACAGAGTGACAGGAAGTCTCCATTTTAAAATAGTAAGGACAAACTTCTCTGAGAGGGTGACGTTTGGCTGGGACCTATACGACAACAAGGGTAGACTTCCGTGAGCACTTGGGCCAGAGCACAGTTCTTGCAAAGGCCTTGAGACTAGGAACCACTTGTTTTATTCTCAGGACTAAAGGGAACCAGGATGTGATGTTTAATGGGGAGGAAAGAGAAAATGTCAGAGATCATGAGGTGAGGTGGAAAAGAGCGACAAGGAACGAGGGACCAAGAAACTGCCATTACCAGGCATTTAGGGAACATTCTGAGAAATGGGAAGTCACTGAAAGTTTTGAGCCAGGACACCATAAACGTTGATACCCATGCTTTGAGAAGCGCTCTAAGTGCTCTTAGGATCTATGGATCAGCGAGGGGCCGGAGAGGAATACAGAGAGCACGTGGGAGGACTTTTCGGACAAGATGCGGCAGTCACAGCAGGGGAGAGCCTGGAGCCCAGTTAGAGAGACGTTCATTCGAAGTACTTTGGAGGTAACAGAGATCAAATTTCCTGGTGGACCTAATAAGAAACTTGAAAGATAGGAACAAAAAATGAGTAGAATGATCCCCAGAAGTCTTGGGGTCTAGGCGCTGAAGGGTTACTGGAGAAGACACTATGGAATGGAACCGGGAACTGACACGATGGGTTGGAAAGTCGGTGACTGAATGCAATTCAGTGGTGATAACCGAATGCCTATCTCAGGCTTTGGGTCCACCAGAAACTCCAGAAGAGAGGTTCTAGGTCTCGCACGATTCTTAAAATGCGAGCAATTATAAATTTCATCACGACCATCCAGAGATTACTTTTATAGAAACTTACGGAGCTCCCAGTGAAGACAATAGGAAAATTAGTACAGTTGCATATGTATTCTTCGCTGTATGTATATATTTGAAAGAATTAGCTGATAAAAGTGTAGACATTTTCTCACAGCTTAAACTATAAAAGGCATCTGTGCTTCCAAAACACATAATACACGTTAATACCCAACAGACACAAATACCACAAATTTTACTAACGACAGCACAACAGCATTCTTATCTTACTATGTCATTAGGAAAATCCATCCCTTGAAAAGTTTTTGAAATTTAATAACCTTACGAAGTTTTCACGTCAGAATGAATTCCAAAAATGAGCCCCCCCCACCAGCTCTATTTTGCTCCCAATAATCTCACCTAACTATAGAACTGTTACTGCCTTCAAGTATCATAAATATTGGGCACTAACAGCAGGAGGCATGAGAACTGAGCTGTGGCAAAGATTTTTTGTTAGCATATATTGATCTTAGCAGGCTCACCAGACCCAAAGCACAGAGAATTATCAAGACTAAATCTGTTGTGTCGCCAACCATGGTGCACCGCCCCAGTCTAGTGACAATTAAACATCAGGGTTTCAATTCCAAATCACAAACAGCTTACACTTAAACACCACGCAAACTACCTATAGTCAGGCCACACGAAAGATCAGTGAGCTAAATTTATGTGGGAACCTCACCCTGAGTCCTTTTCTCAACATTAAGTTCATTTTCCACTGAATTTTCATTGCGGGAATGGCAGGGCAAAAGGAGGAAAACCCAAGCAGTAACGTTGGCCAGCAGGTGTGATTTTGCATATTTCTTTTGCATGGACCCTACTCTGTGGTTTCATCTCCAAAGGGGTGTTTTGTCTAGCTGTCTGGCTGTAACACGGGTCGTCCCACAAACAATCTGTCACATCGTAAGAACAGCATATTTTGGGGACAGAGATGACACACACCACAAGGTAAGATGTGGTAGTCTTATCAGTTAGAATCTTTGGCCACGGGTAATTTCTTAGATCAAATATCACGAACCCATCAGAATCCCATGCCCAGTGAGTAATGAATGAAAACCCTCCCTGGTCAGAGTCTGCCTGGAGCACTTTGCTGGTTAGAAACCACAAAATAAAAATGGATCCAGGAGCTTTCATACAGTACCTTTTGAAGGTTCTTTGGAGGGAGCAACATTTCAAAAAGAAAGATTTTACTACCAGATGAAGGTTTGGGCAGAGATAACCTTAATAATGTTAAGATGGGTCTTAAAAATGTCTCCATTTGATTTTTTTCCCCACTCAACATTTGTTCCATCCATCTGTGCTAGTGAAACATGTGGAAAAGCACACAATTTAAAGGCTAATGGAGTCAGCCCATTGAACAAAATGCTGCTAACAATGCCTTGTCAATTAAGCATGTCTCACAAAAGGGATTCCACTCAGTCAGGTGGGGGCATTGGAGAGCAACTCTTTTTAAAAAAAAAAAAAAAAAAGTCACACGACCAGCATTCTGCTTATTTTACCGGAGAAAAATACTTCGGAGCTTTCGAGCCAGATATGAGGGAGAAATTCAGGCAAAAATATGGGCAGCTGGCACGGAGAGGCCGCTGAGGACTGAGAAGGGATGGGGTGAGCAGGGAGAGGCCAGAAAGGGAAAGAGAGAAGCGGAGGGCAAGCTGAGAAACTTTAAAAATCATCAAGAAGAAATCCAGAGGATGGCAAAAGGGAAGATGGAAGAGAAACAGCCCAGAGGGGCTCTCTTTCCTAAGTCATAAAACCCTCCAGGTCTCCCTTGTCTGGAATCACTGTCCACAGTGCTAAAACATCGCGTCTTTATTTTCAGTTTTGAAAAAAGGCAAAACACAACATGAAAACAATCAGCATAGTGCTATTACAAAGGGAGAAATGTTTTCTTGTAGCAGATTAAGATACTGGGGAGAAAGACAAATGCTAAACGGAGGGGACCGGCAGTGACAACTGCACCCCAAGTACTCCCCCATGTTCTGTCACGGTCACCTGGACACCAGCTTTCGGCTTCCAAAGGAGTGGTGAACACTCTTGGCTCCAGAGTTCATTCATTGAACAAATATGTCTCGAATATTTACACCAGCCTTCCTGCAGATTTAGAGCGCTATGTGGCACAGGCAGATTTTCTAAGGCAGCACCAGCACTTTGATCTTCTGGGGGCTCTGACATCTGTTCTTGTCATCTGCACATTCATATGCTCACGGCAAAGCCAAGGAACAGCATTCCGAGGCCCCAGTGAGTTGTGCGACGTGACCAAATCAATCGGAGTCGAGATTTATGCTTACTGAGATAACAGCATCTTGCTCACGGATGCCAAGAAGTGATCCACACATTCGGATTCTAAAATATTCTGTGCGTTACTGAATAGAAAATATGGTTTTAGAAATGAGCCCCAAATCCCCCAGGCTTACCAGGCCTTGCATACAGTATTATGGCCCAAATGCTGAAGGCTGTTAGTCCCCATGTAGGATGACAGCGACCACATCCTCTAAGGCTTCCCTGAATTAACAAAGTGCGCTGGGTGGCTGCATCTCCTGGCGCTCAGAACAAGCTCATCCTTCCTCTCCTGCTGGTCTCAAGCCACTGTGGGAGCGCCTGCACTCACTTTGAGAGTCTTGTGTTACAGTACCTGGCTTTCCTTTGGACAGGCCCCTCTGAGACTTCAAAGTGCCAGCGCTGCTCCACCGATCAGGGAATTCAGCGTGGCCCACGTCCCAGTCTTGCATCCTGGGTCCAGAAGCCACTCGTGTGATGCCAGCCCTCTAAGTCTTTCACAGACACAGCTCCCGCAGCTTTGGTCCTGAGCTCTTTTAGGTGGGACATGTGCCTCCCAGCTTCCCAGCCTGCCCGTCCATCCACTCTTTTGTTACCCTCTCGCCCCCACAGGCCATCCATTTGGAGGACCTCCCTTCACCCAGGGCTAGCAGAATTGCAAGCAGTGTGGCATCTTGTGGAGAAAAGAAAACAGTTTGAAGGAGGTGGGTAGAGCTTTCCACCCTCCTCTGGGAAGTCACCTTTTCCTCTGGCCACACCTATCCACAAATCTGCAGGACTAATAGTTGGCTTTGGGTAGACATTCACAGGGCTAAGAATTCATGATGCACATCTGGATGGAAACGGTGTGGGAGCTATGAGGATACAGCTGTACGTCTACCTCAGCCACTCAGTGGCTGATTCACTTAGAGCAGTCACCTCACCTCTCTGGGCTATGACAGCAGGGTCAGGACCTCACCCAGAAGACAGTGTAGGCTGCTTTGAGCTCTAACCATTCTAAGGGTATGATGTTGTTACACAAAATGGAATTCATTTCCTGCCTTTTTGATGAAAAAGCTTTACACATGTTAAAGAATGAATTATTACAGCCTTTAAATGTACACAAAACCCAAGAGAAGTGAAAACATATGACCACACAAAACTTGTACATCAGTGCATCTAGCAGGATTCTCCATGATAGCCCCCAGAAAGCCAGAAATCACGTCTATCAACTGATGAATTGGTAAACGGAACGTGGTATGTCTATGAATGCCACGCTCTTTGACAATAAAAATGAATGAAGTTGTGATATACTCAACATGGACGAACCTTGAAAAAGAATGGTAAGTGAAAGAAGACACACAAGCCAGACACAACATGGTCCATAGTATATGAATCTAGACCATAGGCATGAAATTGCTTGATCACATGATTAACTTTTTGAGAAGCTGCCAAACTGTTTTCCTAAGCTGCTATACCATTTTATATTTTCACCAGCAATATATGAGGGTTCCATTTTTCACACCCACGCCCACATGTTATTTTTTGTTTTAAATTCTTTTTATGATAGCATCTTAGTGGGTGCAAAGTGGTATTTAATGCAGCTTTGATTTGTATTTCCTTAGTAGCTTATGACGTAGAAAACATTTTCAAGTGTTTGTTGGCCAATGGTATATTAAGAAACATCTTTTCACAACTTTTACCTATTTTTGAATTGGGTTATTTGCCTATTGTTAAGTTGTAAACCTCCTAGATTCTAGATCCTTATCAGATACAGGATTTACAAAACTTTCCCGCTATTCTGTAGGTCCCAATGTATTCTGTAATGTCCGTAGACAAAGACAAATGATTTAATAAAGCCGATTTACTTTTTTCTTTTAGTTTTGTGTTTTTGGTGTCATATGTGAGAAACAGTTGTGACATCCAAAGTCCCGGCGAATCACAATTATATTTTCTTCTAAGAGTTTATACATTTAGCTTTCACATTGAGGTCTTTATTCTACTTTAATTTTAGTATACGGTATGAGGTAAGGTTCCAAATCCACTTGTGCGTGGATAAGCAGTTGTACTGGCATCGTTTGTTAAAAACAAACAAGCAAGCAAACACCTTACCCTGTGGCATGGTCTCAGTATAATTACCCATGTTAGGGAGCTCTTTCCGGACTCTCATTTCTATCCATTGGTCCATATGTCTGGGTCTAGCCCGTGTCAGTACCACACTGTGTAGAGTACTTTTGAGTAAGTTTTCAAATTAGAAACTGTAAGTCTCCAACTTTGTTCTTCTTTCTCAGGCTTGTTTTTGGCTATTCTGGGTTTAAAACATTTACTATAATTGTGTTCTCTCTGAGATGCCTCTCAAAGAAAACCAACAATTCTGTCATAAGACCTTTATTTTTATATTTGCATTTGTATTTGGCTGTGCACCTTGATCTTAAAGCGTAAAATCCTTTGATCAAAATCCCCCCCGGCTCTGTCTCTCTTCTATCCCCAAAGACTTGCACTTCTCTATTTGTAAAACCCAGAATCCTTGTTCACATAAATATGCTCAAAGCACCTACGTCCCTTTCTGCCAGTACCATGCTTCCTGAGCAAATCTTGGGCTGGCTCCAGAAAGGCTGGAGCCCCTTAGAGGCTTGTATTTCTCATAAAGAACAAGTTTAGGCCTTTGGCCAATTCTTTCCATTTGGTGTTCTTATAGAAGAAGTTTAACTCTTGGTAGAGAATGAAAATATATAGCACACAGCCATAATTAAGCGAAAGCACGAAGAAAATCGGGTACAGAATATTTTAAGTCAAAGGTGATTTTTATTTCTGAAGATGAATCGGTTGCTTCCTTTTTAAAATTTGAAACCAAACAGAAATAAAGAATTTAAATGATGTATCTTTCACAGATAGTGTCACAGGCTCTGAGAACAGTCACGTTTTACTTATGAATTGCAGACACTGAGAAAACAGAAATGTTTGCTTCTCTTTGTAAATTGACCCTGCAGTCAATACTTCAGTCCTTTTTGTTTGTTTCTGATAAATATACTTCATCAAACTAAGCATAACAAAGGTTTTTAAGAACGTGACAGAAACGCAAATCGCGGCACGAAGGACCTGGCACTAGAGAGCTGCTCCGGAGCCCTGGGCTGTTCTCAGAAAGTTGCAAGTTACACAGCTACTTTGGGGACCACAGATTTGGTTGTGCGGACCTTTTCTGCTTTAACTGCTTTTTCAGAATGAGCCTGAAGGTGGTTGCAGTCACACAGAGCAATGCAGGAGCCCACACCAAGCAGATACTTCCACACTCTCCAGATCCGTCCCCCTCGATTGCAGGGTTACCCTCTGATAAAGGAAGAACTAGATCTGGAGGCAAGGCCAGTGTTTCGGGAGATGCTGACTTTGGGCAGCTGTGGGTCTGCAGTCCTTGTATCCTCTGTAACAGAGATGGCGCTTGTGAAATTCTGAGATGGAGGTGACCTCAGGTGAGGAACTTCAATCTGGAGATGTGTTTCTTTTGAGCCCAAAATGCTGAGTTACCACGAGCCTATAAATTCACAGCTACTTTGCATGAGATAAAAAGCAGCATAACTTTAACTTATAAATACATTCTTCAAGTTCCAAGCCAAGTGCTAATAGACTGAGACTAATACGCGATGAGGAATTGAATATTATTACCTAATCCCAGCAAGTAAAACAAAATAGGCACTGATGTTATGGTTGCAACCCGACTGGTAAGGTCAGGACTGATTTAGAGGGGGAAAGGTATATTTTTAGACTGTTTCACGGGATATCCAATAATAAGGCAAACCTTGGGGTCAGATTTGATGACACATAGTGCCAGCCAGGAGAGCAGCAGGTGGTGCGATGCGAAACGCATAGTGGGTGTGACTCGTTACTGAAATATTCTAGAATAGCAGAGAGGGCACAGTACATGTCCTATGTCACCAACCATGCGCCATTTCATAGGAGTTACGGAAGTCCTGGAGTGTGCTGCTCTGTGTGCAGACTTTGCTGCCTGAATTTCTCTTCCGCTTTCTTGGAACCAGCTTTGATCACACCGTGATGTTTCCCACCTTTCTGCTCCACCATGAAATCCTTCCTCGGGAGTTTGCCTTTCTTCATCCTTTTGAAAATTCACACTCCTGAAGGAAGGTCAGAGGAGCGCGAGGCCACACAAACAGGCGGCTTGGAATGACCTTAAACTGTGGATGCCAATCACTACGGGTCCCAAAGGAGCCAAGTATTCTTCATCTCCACAGGGAACCATCAGCCTGAAATGGACTAACGCGCCGAAATGTTGTACGTTAAACATTAAACGAAGCACATCCCCACCACCACCACCACCTCCTCCTCTGGAGAGAAGGTTCCAGGATCTCTCTCCCAACTACTGAGACACGGCGGTGGGGATTAGGAGGTTCAGATACAGGTCTGTGAAAACACGAGCTTTAAGGTTAACAAGCAAACAATGGTTAGGGTATTTTAGAATTAAAATTTTTTCAAAAAACACATGGAAGGTCCACAGCTACCCTGCCATATGTGGTTACTGCCCATGTGAAATGTGGCCAGTGTGATTGAGTGACTGAATTTGGAATTTTATTTTAATTAATTTCAATCCAAAATAGAATCATTTTACACACACACACACACACACACACACACACACATATATATATTTGTGTTATAGTCTTTTAATTATAAAAAGGTGGCGAGGATGAGGGCTTGGTGTGAAGGCCCTGGGTCCAATCCCCAGTACTGATGGTGGGGGAGCTCAAGCGCCTGCAGGGATCAGCGGCTGTCAGCAGATCCATTCCTGGTCCCCTCTTGCGCTGCCCTCACACCATACCTCTGTGGATTTCCTGTAACATAAGGCCCCTTCCGGTCTGTTAGTGTAGCCGCTAAGAACCTGTCCTCTGAAGTCCTGCTAGCTATGCAGTGTGCAATCCAGGACCAGCTGCTGAACTTCTGAAGCCACCCCGCCCCTCCATTTAGAAAAGAGAGGAGTGGGAGAGAGTGAAAGTCTCCCGGGCAGGCTGCTTGTGAGGATGAGCGGACACACAGAGGCAAAGGAGTCATCACTAGGTAGAGGCAATAAAAGCAGGACGATGTTTTATGGCACTGCAACAAAACCATGATCTTTTCCAACCTTCCTCCTCCGACTGCAGCCCCACCCATGCCGGGAAGTTTCTGGAACCCTCACGTATCATTTTGTGAATGCCTTCTAGTGTCTCCTCGGTTCCTCTTTGCTACCTCTGGGCCATCTACTTCTCCGTAGGTCAATGAAATGGACAAAAGCACCAGGGTGGAGTAGGGAGTGGATTCTAAGGTAAACTCTGCCAATAAATTGTAATGTGAACTTTTCCTCAGCCACAAGTTTCTTAGATTTTTTTTTTTTCTCAACAATGGAACTTGTACTAGTGGTTATTTTGAGTTCAGAGGTACAGCACAGAGACAAAACGAGACAGTAGTAAATCCAAGAGCTCATCAAAACGGTTAGGTGCAAACACAATGGATACCTCTGTTGCGGAATTGTTAAATAATTTCTTTAAAGCCTCCACTCACTCAGTGGACTGATTCACTACCTAACTGAGGTAGTTGCTTTAGTGTTGGAAGAGAGGCCAGAGAGGAGAAAATATGAAAATGAGAAAGATGTGTCTCCTTCCTTCGAGGAGAGAGAGAAGCACAAATAGACATAAGTCTCTGGCCAAACATAAACACCGCAGGAAATAGCAGGATTTCTGCGGGGAGTTTTCTTCTCCACTCGGGAGGTGGACTCAGGTTGAGGTGGTGGGTGGATCGGAGGTAGCAAGCTCTGTGGTTGGCAATATTGGGATGTGAATCTCTTCCAAAGTTAGAGGTGGTTTTGCAGCTGCCTGGAGAGTATTCTGTCTGAAGAGTCTAATTCTGAGAAAAGAAACAACCCATCCATCAACAAAGAGATGAAACAAACAGCAGCTGAGTCCATTAGTGAAGCCCAGGCTCTGCCTGAAGGACTTTCGCTGGTGCTGCTCAGGGCTGGGCTTAAACACACACCTGTGAGGCAGGGCCAGAGAGGGCTTGAGTGACGAAGGAGCCTGCCAGCAGCTGTGTCACAGGCCTGAGCTGCCCCCTGCTTAACACTCGCTGGTCCTCACCAGCACCTGCAATCCCCTCTGGGCTGATTCTACACTCTGACGTTCAGGTCAGGCACAGTTGTGCCTTCAGCGCCTCCTGAGTTTTCCTTTGCTTACTTTCAACTTTTAATTTCTGCCTAGTCTCAGAAGCACATTCTCACGCAGGTGTGCTAGGGACAGTTTGCTGGTCCTCTGCATCCTTTGTCAGCGGAGCTCTGCTAGGGGCTGTCCTAAATGTCAACTGGGGGAATAGCTCGGAATGTTATATAATCCCTGCCACAGTTCTTTCACAATCATTTTGAAGAAACACCCTTTTGCTCCAGCACACTGACTGGCTTTTCTAGCCCTTTGGGTCGGTGTGATTCTCTTCCTCAATCTCACTGACATTGTCCTTTTATAATGGGGAGAAAAGGGCTAGAGATGACCTTTTAAAGCTCAGGGCAGCCAACTATAGTGGTGCACACCTGTAATCCCAGTAGTCTGGGAGGCTGAGACAGGAAGATCATAAATTTGAGCCCAACCTGGGCAGTTTTGCATTTAGTGAGACATTGTATCAGTTTTTAAAATAAAAAAATAAAGAGCCTGAGTTTGATTGTCAGTACCCCCTCACCACACACACATACACACAGGGATAAGGGTAAAAGGCAGGGACCATTCAAAACCCACTTTGAGGGCTAGGGATTTAGCTCAGTGGTGCTGCACTTGCCTTGCAGGCATAAGGTCCTGAATTCAATCCCTGGTACCAAAAAAATACCCACTTTGAAAGAGATGCTGTACCCTCCACCACAGCTCAGGATTAGAACTGGGTCAGCAACCCCCTCACATAACACAGACGCCTACACTGAAAGACTTCCCCAGGCTTCCTGCGGTGCCTTCCTTCCAATATTACTTGTCTTTCCCTAACTGTAGTCACTGATGGACAGATAGGTTTTCACAGACACTTTAAATCCATATTTCATAATTCTGGATTTACCAACAGTTGGTTGCTTGAAAGATTAATATATTATCAGTAAGCATCAATTCCTTCTCCACCAGAGGCTGAGAGGTATCTGAGATACCTGGCTTTCACCACAGGAAGTCCAGGACAGCACTATTACAAGAAGGCTATGTGTATACAAATAATTTTTGGAATTCGTCTTTGGGAAGAATTATAAGAATCCTGTGGCACTGATTTTTAAAATAGCTCATGGTAGCAAATCTAGATCCAGTGATAGTTATTTCAATTTTGGGGAAGAATATCTTTCTTGTAGGTGACTAGCTGGAGATGTTTTATGCAATAGTCTCTAGAGAAACAGAATCAAGAGGATAAATAGATATGGAAGAGGTGATTTATTGTAAGGACCGGCTCACATGATTATGGAGGTCAAGAAGAATTCTGCTCCATGATACAATGTCTGCAAGCTGCAGAATCAGGAACACCACTGGCGTGATTCAGTTGAAGGCCAAAGGCCTAAGAACCACATAAGCAAATGTTGTAATTTCTAGTGTGAAGCCAGAGGGGCACTGGGATAAGTCTCAAGAGTCCCAATGTGTGGAAATCAGAGCTCTGATACCCAAGGGCAGGAGAATAAAGATATCCCCATTCAAGAAAAAGAGAGAACAATCATCCTTCCTCCGCAATTTTGTTCTATGTGGTCCCTCGACAGACTGGATGGCACCACTGCCATATACGTGACAGGGAAACTTCCTTACTCAGTCTGCTATTTCCAATGCTGACCACTTCCAGAAGTATCCTCACAGATACCCAGAAATAATGCTTTACCAGATGCCTGCTCATCTTTTACCCAATCAAGTTGACACATAAAATTAATCGTTCTATAAGGTAGATACAAAAGTGCTTTTCTCAAATTGTTCACACTGTCTGTAAACATACTCCCAAAGTATTATCTACCATAAACAAGATCCTAGAGAGGTAAGTAACGTCCCTGAAGAATAACTTAGCCATGCTTATAAGTTACAAAGGGGATATCACATACATATCTATGAAATAGAAAGTGGAAATATTTTATGATAAATATCATTAAAGAAAATAAAACTCAGCAAATGTGTTTTCATAACATCACACAGCTAGTAAATGACAGAGCCAAGATTTAAATCCTTAGTCTCCAAACCCAGAGTTCTTAATGTAGGAAGGGCAATTATATAGTATTTATGTTTCCATGTTCATGACAGATCTTGTCAGTAAATAAGACACTCCTACAGAGTTACATTAGCCTCAGAATCTCCTACCCATCTCTTCGGGGAGCCAAACCAGTGAAGTGGGGTTGTTACTTGACTTATTTTTCCCTTTGTATTATACCACGTTGAAGAGAGTAGCATTATTTGAATGTATAATTTCTAGTGTGTTTGGTGAGCCCTTTCTGGATAGCTATGTAACAATATGGCAGTGAAAGTAGCTTTGATATTTGTTCTAGGCCATGGAACTTTAGGATTGTTTTGGAAATGGCAGATCTAAATGTTCCCAATCATTCATATTCCTCTTCGGAGATTCGCTGAAGAGCTGTACACACCTGTCTCCTCGCATGGAGGGCATGTCGCTCAAGATATTCCTGTCTCCCCAGATAGTCCCATTCTGTCTTCACTTGGCTCACCGAGGAGCCACAGCCCAACATGAAATCAATACCATAGGGAATGGAGAAACTACCCTGGCTTTTGGTAAAGGTAAGCCAGGTCTGTTTCCATATGTACAAGTTTGTTTAAGTTGCCCCTTCCCTGCTCTAAGATAAAACTGACAGATGAAAATCATTTATATTTATGATACATGATATTTTGATATACGTATATGCTGTCAAATGGTTTTGTCAAGCTAATTAACATAGCCATCTCCCTTAAAATCTTTTTTGTAGTGAGAACATAGAATATCTAATCTCTTAGAAAATTTCAGGTATAGAATATTAGTTATAATCACCATGCTTGTTACTGGCTGGATCAGAACTATGCCTCAAAGTCCCATGTGTTAGAAGCTTCCCAGACGGGGGTCTTATGGAGGTGGGAAAGCCTAGAGACTGGAGTCTAGTGGGCAGTCTTAGGTTGTTGGGACTGTGCCCTTGAAGGGGATATTAGGACCCCAGGCCCCTTCTTTTGTTTTCCAGCTGCCATAAGTTGAGCAGCTTGCTGCACCATCTGCTCCCCAAGTTGATGCTCCACCTTACCATAGACCAAAAAGCAACAAAACCAACTGATCACGAACTTAAATCCCTGAACCCATAAGCTAAAAATAGACCTTTTCTCTTCATACGCTGAGTGTCTCAGGTATTTGTTACAGTAACAGAAACCCATCGGTGTTGTGTTCCCTAGGTCAGGTACTCCGTACCTTTCCAAAACTTGTTCATCCTGAATAAGTGAACCATTCTATCTCTGGATCAGCATCTCTTCATTCTCACCTCCCACCATCCTACCACCACAATCCCCAGTCACCAACGTTCTATTCTCTGCCTCCACGGGCTCAACACGTGTGGATTCCACATGTAAGTATGAGCATACAGTTTTTGTCTTTCTGCACCTTAGTTCACTTAGACAAAGGTTCTCTAGGTTCAGGCATGTTGTCCCAAATGATAACACTCGCTTCTTTTTATAGGCTGAACAGTATTCTATGATATATATGTGCACATTTTCTTTATACATCGATGACCCTCTTAGGTGATTTCATATTGGCTATTATGAACAATGCCGGAAAGACCATGGGCATGCAGATACTTTTTAAAGTTACTGACTTCAGTTCCTTTTGGTATATACCCAGGGCAGGGGCTGCTGGATCATGAAGTAGTTGTATTTTTAATTTTTTTTCTTGAGAAACCACTGTAATATTTTCCATAATGGCCATAAGTTGTTTTAAGTGTTTAATTAAGTAAAGCGATCTGATAACCTTGCTGGTGGTCTTCTGGAGTTCTCAACTGAATCTGTATTGCATTTTTAAATGCTAACTACTTCTTCTGACTTCAGCTTGTAACAACAAACTGGTGTTTCTCCAAGGGTGTCCGGGAACTCCTGCATCTGAATCACCCAGGAACACTCTAGTTCTTAGACATCGTCTGGTGTTTGGTGATATTTCTCAGAAATATTCCTTTTTAATAAGTTCCTTGGATGACTTAGGGTGGTTTAGGGGCTACTTTTAATTAAAATGTAGGCAACTGTAAAAGGCTACTGTTAGTGCCACGGGGAAGATAGCCATTTATCTGTACACCTATCTATATATCTATCTATCTGGTTCTTTAAAACCAGAGAACAGTGCAGGGAAGGAAAAATGAACAAAACTCCTTAGAGTATTGGACTCAAAGAGAAAAGCAGGTTGCGGAAGTTGAGAGCCGGTTGATAGAAATTATCAAAAGAGAAGGATAGAGAATATATTAAACACACAAATATTGGCAACTCAGAGCACAATAGTCTAAAACACATGCAACTGGCACATCAGAAGGTAAGGGGCAATAACATCTGACACACGAATAATCATTAAAAGATTAAAGACATAATCATCAAAGCTTTTCCAAAATTAGTAAAGGACATCAAATCATCAGCCAAACCTGAGAAGGGAGACTAAAAAGAGAATCGCCCCTAGGTACATCATAGCCACTTAAAACCAAAGACAGAGAGGGAACATCATGAAAGAAGTTAGAGAGAAAAATGCACCGCTAATCTGGGGGAGGTGGATGGGAGAGAGGGGGCACAGGGGACATCTCTGACTCTCATCAGAAATAATGAAACCCAGAAGATTAAATAACGCTCTCAGAGTGCAAAAAGAAAAACAGCACATGTCGAACTAGAACTCCACATCTGATGAAAATATAGTTCAAAGTGAGAAATACATTAAGACATTTTTAGTGAATCAAAATCTGAGACAATGTGTCCCCTGCAGATGCAAATTATAGGAAATGGGCCATTCATTTTGTTGACATCACCACAGTCTCTAGAGGTTTTATAAATTAAAGGAAGCCTGAACCCATAAAAAGCAATGGAGAGCACTAAAAGCATAAATAGGTGGGTAAATATAAAATGCTATTTTTCTTTAATTTTTAAAATATGTTTAAATGCTTAAATAAAAACAATAGAAATTTGGGCCGGGGATTTAGCTCAATGGTTCTGCCACCTGCTTCACAAGCACAAGGTCCTGAGTTCGATCTCCGGTACCAAAACAATAATAATAAAAAATAATAATAACAGAAACTAGCCAGGCATGGTGGTGCACACCTATAATCCCAGCACCTGGGAGGCTGAGGTGGGAGGATTTCCATGAGTTTGAGGCCAGCTTGAACTGTCAAAACAACAACAACAACAAAAATAATAGCAACTACTGTGGAACATATAACAGACGTATAGCAGTAGAATATATGACCAGACGCCACAAAGGGATGGAGAAGATAAAGGAATTTTAGTATTTTAAGCTACTATGCTACTCATGAAGTGCTATATTTATTTACTGTAGACAATGATAAAATAAGATTGCATATTGAAATTATTAGAGCCTCTGTTTAAAAAAAAATAAAGCAAAGAGGCATAGCTAAAAAGCAGTAAAGTAGATAAAAGGATTTTGAAAATAATAGCCCAAGAGGAGGAAAGAAATGACAAAAAAGGTCACATGGGACAAAGTTTTAAAAAGCAAGACGATGCAGAAACCCCAACCTATCAGAAATCATATGCAATATGAGATTTGACAATTCTATGAAAAGGTAGACAGCCAGGCGTGGTGGCGCACGCCTGTAATCCTAGCACTCGGGAGGCTGAGGCAGGAGGATCACCATGAGTTCCAGGCCAGCCTGAACGGCAAAGACCCTGCCTCAGAAAAACAAAAAAAGAAAAGGCAAAAATTTTTACACTGGGTCAAAAAGTGACAGCCAGATTGTATAAGTTATTCATAAGACATACTTTAATCTACTGTTTGTGTGAGAAATTGATTTAAGTCTTCTTTATCTCCACTTATTTTCTGCATTTTCATCCTTTGTACTTAGCCTATAAATTACTAAGAGAAAAAGACTGAAGTCTCCAACTAACACTTTCTATTTCTCCATTCTTTCAGTTCTTGTTTTTTGTATTTCAAAGCTTTGTTACCAGGTGCATACATAATAAAGCCTGCTATATCATCTTTATGAATTGATCCCTGCATTATGGAATTCTCCTCTTTATCCACGGTAATATCCCTTCTTATGAACTGCATATTAACTAATACTATTATATCTACTTCAACTTTTTCTTTATTTGGTTGGTGTACATGTTACCTTTTTTGGTGTGTGTGTGGTACCGGGGATGGAACTTGGGTCCTTGTGCTTGCGAGGCAGGCACCAGAACCACTGAGCTAAATCCCCAGCCCAATGTTACCTTTTTTTAATGTTTCTGGGTTTGGGGGGGGGGTCTTTTGGGGGGGGCAGGGTTTTGTTTTGTTTTGTTTTATGAGACTGGGCCTCACTATATAGCTCAGGGTGGCTTCAAACTCACAGTGATCCTCCTGACTCAGCTTTCCTAAGTGTTGGGATCACAGGCGTATGCCAGCATGCCCAGCTTATATTTTTGAATTTAACATGGCTTCTACAGCTAGACAGCATATGCAGTACTGGCTCTTGGTTGTTATTTCATATGATCTTACAGTACCTGGCCTTAATTGGAGCACTTAGACCATTTACAGTGACCATAATTACAAGGTTGGGTATATAACCATCATCTTGCTGCTTGTTTTGTTTTTTGTTTTTGTTTTCCATTTGTGCTTGTTTTTTCCTTTCTGGAACGTTTTTCCTTGTTGTCATTATCATACTACCCTGATTCCTTTCTTTTTTTTTTCTTTTATTGAGTTTATTGGTATATTTTAGGTATACAGTACAGTTACATTCATTATTGGGATCTTGTACCTTTACATGACAGGTCTTGATTCTCATTTTTTCCCCTTGTCCTGCCCTCCCTTCACCCTCTCCTCCCCTACCCATTTACAAACACTTTATTTCCATTGTTTCATTTTCTCATATTTTTTCCCTTATTACCTTTCCCCTACCCTTCCCTTTAGCCCTTTTCTTTCTATTTCACATTGTCAATTATCTCATTAGGATCTTATGTACTATTATAGCTTTTCACACCAGAGAAACTATTCGGTATTTACATCTGCATGACTTATTTATTTCACTTAGGAGTATATCCTCAATATGTATCAATTTTCCTATGAATGGCTCTAATTTCTCATTCTTTATGGCTGAGTAGTATTCCATTTTATAGAAAAACCACATCTTCTTTATCCAGTTTCCAAATGATGGGCAAATGGGCTGTTTCCAAGATTTAGCTATTACAAACTGTGCCACTACAAACATGGGTGTGCATATGTCACTGTGGTATGATTCTTTTAATTCTTTTGGAAAGATACCCAGCAGAGGGATGGCTGGGTCAAATGCAACCTCTAATCCCAGCTCTTTGAGGTATCTCCATATTGATTTCCACAGTGGTTGCACCAGTCTGCACTCCCACCAACAATGGAGAAGGGTTCCTTTTTCCCCACAACCCTGCCAACATTTGTTATTGGTTGATTTCTTGATAGCAGCCATTCTTTGTGGGGTGAGGTGGAATCTCAGTGTTGTTTTCATCTGCATCTCTCGAGTGACCAGTGAAGTGGAACATTTTTTCATATATTTACTTGCTGCTTTGACTTCTTTGTCAGAGAAATGTCTGTTCATTTCAGGTGCCCATTTTTGAATCAGGTCTTTATATTTGGGGGTGGGCTGATTTTTTTAGTTATTTATATATTCTAGATAGTAGTCCTTTGTCTGAAGAGCAACTGGTAAAAAATTTTTTCCACATTGTAGGTTGTCTCTTAGTTCTGTTGATGGTTTCTTTTGCAGTACAGAAGCTTTTTAATAAGATGAGATCCCCGTTGTTGATTCTTTCTGCTAGTTCCCATGCTACTGAGGATTTGTTCATAAAGTCCTTTCCTATGCCAATGTCTTCAAGAGTTCTGCCTAACTTATCTTCCAGCAAGTTTAGTGTTTCTGTTTTAATATTTAGATCTTTCATTCACTTGGATTTTACTTTAGTGCATGGTGAAAGATAAGGGTCTAGTTTTAATCTTTGGCAGGTTGAGATCCAATTTTTCCAACACCATTTATTAAAGAGGCTATCTTTCCTCCAGTGGGGACGGTCAGCTCCTTTGTCAAAGATGAGGTAGCTGAGTACATCTGGAGTTGTTTTTGTGTCTTCCAGTCTATTCCACTGATCCTCAGGTCTATTTCTTTGCCAGTACCATGCTGTTTTTATCACAGTGGCTTTGTGGTATAGTTTCAAATTGGGAATTGTTACACCCACTCCATGTGTCTGTTGCCTAGGATGGCTTTTGCTATTCTAGGTCTCTTCTGGTTCCAAATGAATTTTTGGATTCTTTTTTCTAATTCTGTGAAATATAGTGTTGGAATTTCAATTGGCATTGCAATGCTGATTCTTTTCAATAATCTTTAGATTTACAGAAAGTTACAAAGATAGCACAAAAAGTTGTACACTCCACCCCCAGTTTCCTTTGTTGTTAACATCTTGCATCTGTATGGTACATTCATCACAACTAATAAAGTAACACAAGGACATTATTATTAAGGTTCCTAATCTACTCAGATTTCCATAGTTTTCACCTAACATCTCTTTTCTGCCCCAGGATCCCATCCAGGACACCCTGTTACATTTCAATTCATGCCTCCTTAGGCTTCTACTGGCTGTGTCAGTTTCTCAGACTTCCCTTGGTTATGACAGTTTTTTTGTTTGTTTGTTTTTGTTTTTTGAGACAGAATCTCACTGTATAGTTCAGGTTAATCTTGAGATCACCATGTAGCTCAGGCTGGTCTCCAACTTGCACAGATCCTCCTGCCTCAGCCGCCTAAATGCTGGGATTACAGTCCAGTCGTACACACCACCACCCCAAGCCTGGCCTTGACAGTTTTGAAGAACTCTTGTCAGGTACATTATCAAGCGTTTTTCAATTTGTGTTTATTGGATGTATTTCTCATGGTTCACCTGGGCTTCTGGGTTTTGAAGGGAGAGCCAGGAAGTGCCATTCTCCTGCAAACACAGGAAGAGTGCCTGCCATCAGGATGATTTATCACTGTTGATGCCCCCTCCTGGCTTCCACCACCTGGGGGAGGAGTGTCCGCCTGGCTAAGTCACCCCCGTCTCCTTTTCTCCCAGACTCTGAAAGGAAGTCATTACATGCAGCCCACATTTCAGTGGCTGGGAATGGTTCACTACAGAAATTATTTGGAATTCTTCTGCAGCGGAGATTTGTCTCTTTTCCCTCATTTATTTATTCAGTTGTTTATATTAATATGGACTTACTTATTTTATTCTTTAGTTTATAATTCAGTACTACATTGCTTATTTTATTGCTCAAATTATTCCAGCTTTGGCCACTGGGAGCCTTTCTGCTGGCTCCTGCATCCCTTTGACATCATAACCCCCCCTATTAAAAAACATTCTTACTTTCCGGCTCTACCAACTCCTCTTGTTTGTTATGGTCTCCGCCCTAGAATCAGCCATTTGTTCTGGTCCCTTTAATTAGAGAATGGTATTAGAAACTAAGATTTGGGGTCAGGGGATGTAGCTCAGTGCTAGCATATATGCCTAGCATGCATAAGGTCCTGGGTTCGACTTGTACTGCTCATGAACGCACATACACACGTACGCTTACACACACACACACACACACACACACACACACACACACACAGTTCAGAGCTTCAGACTGAACAGACCTATCTATAGGTACCAAAACCTGAGCGCTCGCTCATTCCGCGCAAGGCTGTTGCTTCTAGATCCTCTTGCTGAAACAGCACAGGGATACCCGCAGTACATTAACTTGTGCATTTACATGACCAGATGGCACAAAGGGATGGAGAAGGTAAAGATCGCCGGATACCTCCAGATGCAGCCATCTACAGTTACAGTAAGTGAAACACGGGTTCACAGCGAGGCCTCCCAAGCTAAGCACGTGGATCCTTCTAACCTTCTTCCCCTGAGAACTTCTTTCGAAATGTTACTTTCTACCCTGACCATTTCTTCCCTCCTTTCCCTTAAATCGGGGGTCCCCAATTTCTGGCAGCAAGGGTTGCTCTCATGGAAGCATTGTTTCCACAGGGAGGGATGGAGACAGTTTCGGGATCGGATTCTCACGAGCGGGATGACACCCACATCCCTCGCAATGCAGTTC
Source organism: Fukomys damarensis (assembly GCF_012274545.1). Classification (NCBI taxonomy): domain Eukaryota; kingdom Metazoa; phylum Chordata; class Mammalia; order Rodentia; family Bathyergidae; genus Fukomys; species Fukomys damarensis. The sequence continues at coordinate 13,301,099 of NW_022900914.1, read as the reverse complement.
AGGGTGGGCTTCGTGCTCCCCAACAATCTAACGCTGCAGCTGATCTGCAGGAGGCGGAGCTCGGGTGGTGGGGAGCACCCGTGGCAGAGGCCGCTTCCTTGCTGCCCACCACGCCCGTCCTGCTGTGTAACCTCATTCCCGCCAGTCTGCCAGGCACAGAGCTGTGCCAGTCCACGGCTCGGGGGCTGGAGACCCCTGTGCTAAGTCAGCCCACTTAGAAATGTTTCACCTGCACCTTCATGACACCTCCATTTCAGAGCCAGGATCGTGTATTAGTTCCATTAAATTCCTGTCCAGCCACAAACACCCTCTGCCCAAATGCTCAAAATACGGACTCCACACTAGAAAGTACCAGACAACTGCTGTGTCGGCTTCGGACTTCACCATTTGCGTACCGAGTGAGTCGTAACAGGCACTTTTAGTTGTTTTGTGCCTCAATTTCCCACCCATAAAAGGAACATAATATTCTCTCAGCGGGCTATTGTGGGGTCAAATACATTAATGGCAGAGTAAAAGCAGCTTTTGTAAAAAGCGCTGAGGATGGAAATGAAACTGGAGTGACTTTGCCCGAGCTCCTGAGTCGTGCCTGCCGGGGTGAGAAGAAAACGGACGTGTGGCAGTCAGGGTGCAGTGCCTGCCTGTTTGGCACTGGGGTCCTCACGTCCACGTGTGTCCGCGGGGGTCACGCAGGCATGGCATTTGGGTTTGTGTCTGATCCTTACCCCTACCTCTCCAGCTCTGTTCCCTGCTGTTTCCCAGTCACCACGCCCGGCTTTGCGCTGCACCCTTGCACCACGCTTCCGCCATGGAGCCAGACGACCAGAGACTGAAGCCTTGAGCCAAACTAAACCTCTCCTCCTGCAGCTGTAAGCACCGGGTATCGTGTCCGGCGATGAGCTGACTAACACAAAACATCACCTCACTTCATCCTCACATAGCATTGTCTGCGGTCCTCGATTTACAAATGAGGAGTAGAAGTTAGGGACTTGGTGAGCGGTGATGGTGGTGATAAACCTACACCTCCTTGGGCCTTACCGCGGCTGGCACCGTTGTAAGCACGATGCTTCCAGAAAGTCACTTAATTCTCACTACAACCAGAGGAAGCCGGTTTCTCACCCAGAAGAGAAAGCTGAAGTACGGAAAGGAGTCCACAGACACTCCTTTCTCAATTTGCCAGCGCCTCTCCATCTTTTTAACCTCAGCTGTCCCGTGTAGTAGCTGGTTCTGCAGTCCGTGGTGAGAAGATTCCTGAATCTTCCTGGATTTGGACTCTGTAATGAATGTCCGCTTGCCCAGCCGAGACTGGAGCTAAATAGACCACTGGGCACTGTTGTGAAAGGATGAGACGTTCAGAGCTGCTGCAGGATGGAGCCACAAAGAAAAGAAGACAAACCCACAGGGGAGTGCAGCCAGCACCCTAGTAGGCTTCCGGTGGAGTGCGGGCCGCTTAAGGGTTTATTATGTGAGATAATAAATTCCCTCAGGGCTTAAGCCATCCTGAGTTGAGTCCCTGATTACTTACAGCTAAAAGCACCTCCCTAATGCAGCATCCCCCAAACCTCTTTGTTATTGAGAACATCTATGGCTGGGAATCTCTGCTGCCAACCACCCCATTTCCCAGAGGCACCAGCCAAGAAATTCTTCCACAAACCAATGAAATTCGGAGTCTTTGTGGGCAGATGCCCTCTGTCTGCCCTCTTCTTTTCCTGAGCTTTATCTCCTTAGACAACTACTCAAAGGCACTTGGTATATTGAAATCACTCTCGCATCACCAAAAGCATTCTGTAAAGCTATAAGATACAGGCTGGAGACACTTGAAGAGAAACAATGCTTTGAACTAAGGCATGTTTCCTAGTGTTATTGAAAAACACATCAATGGGACTCGCTTAGCCATACATATACTCCCACTGTGTCATTCATCTTCAGGCTGCCTGGGTGAGATTGCCAAAGTGCTTCTGGGGGCCTCCTGAGCACTTCTTTCTTTTCTGTTCCTTTCCTTGATTACATTCAAAAGAACCAAAAACAAACAAGGCATGTTAATTACTAAGGGATATTCATTATGTTGTTCAAAGCCTCAAGCTCTAAAGAATCAGAACAATTTATTTTCTGAATCCACATACTATAGTTCCCAAACCAGACAACGTGGGGACAATCTTTAGAAGTTGTTGAAAATGTTCTTTCACTGTAAGCTGTCATGCCCTGGAGCAGTGTTATGAGATCTTCCTGTGGGTCCTGAGTCAATAATTAAGTCTTTTTCAAAAGATGTACAGATGCAACTGCTTGAGATTATAAAGCCCTGCCAATTCGAAAAAGTATAGAGAATAAATCCAACACCCATGTAGTAACCATAATCATTTAACATTTTGCCATGTTTGAAATGCATCTAATTATAGCGACAGAGATCTCTATTTGCTTCACAAAAAGTTAATTTAAATTAATACTCCCGTTCCTACTTTTTTCTTTAAGGGCTATTTACAACTAAACCTTCCAATTCTGAGTGTTTCACAACCGTGGGAGAATTCGGGCCAAGAACAGATCAGAAATACGCCAGTGGGAACCTGAGGCTTCACTGCTACCTGGAGTTGGGTTGTGGCCACTGAGAAGACCGAGTGCATGAGATGTTCATCCGGGACCTTCGGGAGACAGAAATTCTCTGTAAGCACCAAACTGGCTAGGTCTGAGCATTTACAAGCTTTGGAAGGCAAAAATATCTAAAGTTACTCAGGTCTGTGTCTTGAATTCCTTTAATGCACACATATTTCAGGACTATATTTTATATGGATGCTCCTTTCATGGAATATCAATATGTAATTTGAGGTGATGAAGTCCACAAATTAAATTCTTATCTGTTCCCTACTGAATTAACCTACACATTCTGTCTGATCATAGCAGGGTGTGAACAACTTTCTTCCAAATATGACCATAAAGTTCCCCACAGCGCCCACGTCAGACATAGTCCTGTTGAAATTTCTTTTCAGGGTATTTATAAACATTTGTAGCTTTTCTCTGGTTTACAACCTTCCTAGAAAAAAAGGAAAATTCAAACGGAGCAATATGTGGACAGATACAGACTTAGCCGTAGCTCGTCTAAGGAATAGTCTACCTTCCCAGGCAGGAAGAAAGCAAGCAATTGCTTGGTCTCAGCAAAATCATCTCTTTTGAAATCAAGTTCAAAAAACTAACGGGTGGTATTAGTTGCACAATATTGTAAATCTATTTTACTGCAGTTGAATTGTACATTTCAAAATGGCCAACACAGTAAATTTTATGTTATATACATTTCACCACAATAAAAATGTTGAAAATTAGAAATCATAAAATATTTAATGAGCAGTTGAATAATAATTCAAATGAAATCTTTAAAAGGGAATCTTTTATCGTGGCTTTTGGGCAAAGGGAGAGCACTTCCAGAGTTGACAAGATAAAGTTTATAAGAACCATGTGTAACCCTATTTCTCAAACACTCTGTGGACTGAGGCCTACTCATGCTCTTCGCTTTCTCAAAGAAAAAGAGCAGGAGATCTGATGATTAAAACAATAAAAGATTCCAAATTTAAAATGTGGTTTTACTCTGCTCCAGGACAGATCCCTCTCTGCTGTGTTCTCCTAGCTGGATATTTCCAGTCACAGTTTTCTGGTCACCCAAGTCCACATGGCATTATTTGATATCAAGAAATACAATTTTAATCTCTGTTAAATCATACTTGTTCATTTCAAATGCTTCTTCAACTGGACCATTGTGTATTTAGGGCTACAGGAAAAAAAAAAAAGGCCCTAACAAGGCTGTCTATCAGTTTTGTTAAATATTTAGCATCTGTTTCCAAAATCCACTAATACAGGACGCAAGAAAGCTAATAAGGCGATCTAGTTTTATTATAGGGACCCGCCACCTGGGAAATGTGTGCCTTATGTACCCCAGAAATGTGTGACTACAACCAAATAGGAAAACAGGCCATTAGAGTTTCTCCCTGCCATGGCCTTAGGGTATAGCCAGCCAGTATATGATGAAAGTTTATGCTCCTTTCCACATAAGTTATTTTTCCAACTAAAAATTATTCCCAGCTGTTCTGACCCAGATGTGTTGGCAGCGCATGCTGGGAGGGCCATTTTACAGGTGACGAAGCCCCCAGACAATAAAGTTTACATGACTTGTATACAGCTGTTCTCCAATACAACTTTGGACTTCTAACACGCACTTCCCCCACCAAAACCAGCAGTGGTTTCCTGACACATGACTCGGGGCACAATTAAAAGGGGATTTCAGTGCTGTAGGTCCAAACTTATATAGGCCCTGGACTCCCGGAGCAAGAGTAAGATAAATTATACAGCTTCCCTTTCCCCCTCCAGAACTCAGTCTGCTTTATCTGGAAATAGATCCGGCCAGTGAGAAAACAATCAGAAGCATGACGGTCCCTCTGGGTTTGGCTTCTGGGAGAGGTACGCTGTGGTATCTGAATGAACCCATTAAGTAGCCATTCATCTTTTAGCCTCATGTGGTCCCATTCTAGATGCTACCAACTTCACTCTTTCCTGTACATTTAAATGCATGATCATTTTTATTACTTAGCAGTTGTTGACAAAATTAATACACACTGAGTTTCACTAGAATGTCAGAAGATAACCAAGGTAATGTTGGTAACTGGGGTGACTGGCCAGGTTTTTCCAGGACAGTCCCAGGCAGTTACCGTTCTATCAAATCCCTCATTTTTCAACAAAACACTATAAATAACAGTGGAATTCAACAAGCTGCCATGGGTCTGGTGGACCTCCACTTGGCACTCCCAGCTCCACTGGACTCGAACAATGGCAGTGGTGAGACCAATGCAGTAAACTGGGCTCTCACTGTAACCCCTGATAAAATCCAAAGGGTGCCTCGCTGTACACTTTGCTATCTGCCTTACTGTTCCCTGATAAGGCACGATGATGCTCCTGTAAAGGACAGCGCGATATAATGCAGGGCCTGGGGACCTGGTGGTGGTGGGCAAGAATTCACCCTGCTGCCTGCTGTCTCCTGCTACTCCCTGCGGTGGCCTGGGGGGTCCAGGAAGCTATGCGGCCACCCATTGGCAGGGTCCGTGGGAAGTGGGAGGAGGTTAAGAGAAATATGTGCAGAAAATGAAGGCTGACTACCCCATAATAGTACATACAGACTGTAGCTTGAATATTCTTGGGTAAAGTTGTTTTGTCATTTTCTTCATACAAGTAGTTTGTCAATGACTTCCTCATTGCATTGTTTGGTAACATATTTTTCTTTTGCAATAAATCTTTTTGGCAGCAATCAACCTGAAAAGTCATTTTCAGTGAAAAATATTAAAATTATAGGTGGCTATTAACTTGCATATATTTGTTCAGTTTCTATTATTAGTACATGTTTGCAGTACATAATGATTACAGTCCTCATGGGGTCCACATACAGAATAAATCTTAATTCTTTTTTCACCCTCTTCCCCCATCTCTTGATTCCCTCCCCACTTGAGAAAGATCTAGCCCCTTGTTTCTTATTATCTATCTTTTATTTTGCTCTTTATATTTTGGGTTTCTCACATAAGAGCAACCATGTGACATTTAAGCATCTATATCTGGTTTATTTCACTTTTTGTGGTCTTAAGGCACATCCATTTTCCTACAAATGACTCGAGTTTATTCTTTTTTATAGCAGAGGAGAAATCCATCATGTAAAAATACCACATTTTCTTTATCCATTCATCAGTTGGACATACAGCCATTTTCAATATTTAGCTATTATGAATTGTGCTGCTATAAACATGGCTATGCATGTATCACTGCAATATGACATCTTTATCTCCTTGGGAAGGAGAACAGCTGGGTCAAATGGAACGTCTAGTTTTTTTAAGGATTCTCCATGTGATTTCCACGGTGGTTGTACCATGTGCATTCCCGTCGACAATGTAGAAGGGTCCCTTTTTTCCTGCAGCATTTGTTATTATTTGATTTCTGAAGATGGCCACTCTTTCTAGGGTAAAATGAAATCTCAGTGGTGTTTAAATTTGTATTTCTCTAATGGCCAGAGATATTGAACATTTTATCATGTATTTATTGGCTATTTGTACTTGTTCTGAGAAGTGTCTATTCATTTCAGTTATCCATTTTTCTATTCTTTTATTTAGGGGGAATTTACTTTTTTTGAGTTTACATATTCTAGATATCAGTCTGTGTTAGAGGTGTGGCTTAGAAAAATTATTCCATTCTGCCTGTTGTCTCTTCACTCTGTTGGTTGTTTTTTTTGTGTGGAAAAGCTTTTTAACTTAATAAGATCCCATTTGTCAACTTGTTGTGTGTGGTGAGCTGTTCACAAATGTCTTGCCTACTTGTATGTCTTCAAGAATTTTACCTATTTTATTTTCCAGCAAAGTAAGTGTTTCTGCTTTAACATTTAGTTCTTTGATCTGTTTTGCTTTTAGTTTAGCTGATGGTGAAAGATATGAGTCTAGATTTACTCTTTTCAAGGTGAAAGATATGGGTCTAGAGTCACTCTTCTGCATGTGGCTAGCCAGTTTTCCCAGCACCATTTATTGAAGAGGCTATTTTTCTGTGAGTGAATGCTCTTGGCTTACTTTTGAAAGATCAAACTGATGAATGTATCTTGGGTTGTTTCTGGATCCTCTATCTTGTTCCATTAATCCACATGTCTGTTTTTGTGCCAATACCACGCTATTTTTTTAAATCACTATGGCTTTGTAATACAACTTGAAATCCAGATTATGATGCCTCCTGCTTTGCTCTTGTTATCCAGGATTGCTTTTGCTCTTCTGGGTCTCTTTTTGTTCCATACTAATTTTAGGATTCTTTTCTCTAGTTCTGTGAGTAGTGCTGTTGGCATTTTGATTGGAATTGCACTGAATCTGTGTATCAGTTTTGGAAGTTTGGCCATTTTGACTGTATTGGTCCTGCTAATTCAGGAAGAGGGAATATCTTTCCATTTTGATATTCTCTTTGATCTCCTCTTTCTGAGTGCTGTAGCTTTCACTGTAGAGATCTTTCCCTTCCTTGGTTAGGTTAATTCCTACGTATTTAATTGTTCTTGATGTTACTGTGAATGGTATTGCTTTACTAATTTCTATCTCAGTGAGTTCATTATTGATGTACAGGAATGCTATTGATTTTTGGTGTGTTGATTTTGTATCCTGCTACATTACTGAATATGACTTAAGTGTAGGAATCATTGGTGGAATTTTTGGGTCTTCTATGTAGAAGATCATATTGCCCAACTTGAATAAAATTTCTCTTGATGTCAAGCATCCCCAACAGAAGTATCATAATGATTAGAGATATGGTTTTGTAATGAAGTAATTCCCTTAAGTTAAGTTTCAAATTTTCTTGTGTCCCTGAATAATTAAATATTAGCTGCTAATGAGTCTTTGCAGCACAATAAAGCTGTTTAGACAATAAAATGGCTCAAATTTTATTATTTATATTTGCAATATAAACATGATGTTTTGGTGTACATATCCACCATGAAATGATAACTACAGTCAAGCTGATTAATACATCCATCATCTCCCATACTTACTCTTTTGTATGTGTGGTGAGAGCACCTAAAACCTACTGTCCTAAAACTTTTCCAGTGTATTCTAAAATATTGTTTATACTCAAGTTTCCATGCTCTACTTAGATCTCTAGATTGTTCCTCCTATTTAACCACAACCTTGAGCCCTTTCACTTACGTCTCCCATTCCATGACCTTCCCCCAGCCCACCCTGGTAACCACCCTTCCATGTTCTGTTTCTATACACTCAACTTTTTAATGCATTCTTTGAGACTCCACGGGTAAGAGTTTATGCACTTCCAGGTTTATCACTGTTGTCACAGTAACTTCTTTTTTTCCTTCAGTGTTGAGGATCAAACCTAAGGCCTTACACATGCTAGCATGTGCTCTACAGAGGCGCTACACAACCAGCCCCAGGATCCCCTTTTTATAAAAAGCTAAATAACACTCCATTGTGTCTGTACATCACAATTTCTGTATCCGTTCATCTGTGAACAGAGACTTAGGTTGATTCTGTATGTTGGCTATTGTGAATAATGCTGCAATGACCATGGGGGTATAGCAATCTAGGAAGTGCTGATTTCCATCACTTTGGGTAATTGCCCAGAGGAACTGCTGGGTCACGTGACTTTTCTATTTTTAATCCCCAGAGGAACCTCCATCAAGGCTGCAGTAATTCACATCCCTACCAAGAGTGTGCAAAGGTTCCATTTTCTCCACATCCTCACTGCTATTTCTCTCTTTTCTCTAGCAGCTATCCTAAAGGGTGTCGCACCACTTTTATATCAGGGCCACCAGATGCTTCTGACAATCCAGTTAATTCTAACAGTGATTCGCTGCTTTGAAAACCAAATTCATGGAATAAAATTAAAGCTTTGGAAAGGTCTTCTTTCAAAGATGAAAAATCTGACGTCACTCTGATTGTTACTACAAATCCAAAGGTTTCATCATTGAAGAGAAAATTTGTTTTTGAGATAAATTTTGGTGGGCAGAATCCTGGTAGAAATAATAGTCTTACTAAATTAAGAACGTATGGAGCAGAAATACATTTGGACTAGAGTAAGAAAGGATAAACGTTTGAGGAGACAGAGATGTTTAACTTGATTTAAATATTGCACAATGTATACATGTATCAAAACCTCACATGGTACCCCATGAATATATACAATGTTTTATTTATCAGTTAAATTTGATTTTTTTAAAACTTTCAACTCTTGAGCTTGAAAGTTTCAGAGAATTGCTCCCATCAAAACCAAAACTGACAAATAGGCAGGACCAGCTACATAATCTGCAGGGCCCAGTATGAAATAAAAATGCCAAGTCTCAAAGATTAAGAATTTCAAGATGGGGGCTAGTGACAACTCAATAGTAGAGCACTTGACTAGCATGCGTGAATCCCTAGGCTCAACTCGCAGCACTGAAAAAAGAGAAAGAATTTCGAGATGGTTAGCAAGCCTGGTGGCACATGCCTGGGAAGCTGAGGCGAGAGGTTTGTCAAGTCAAACATAGCTTGAGTAATTCAGTGAGATCCTGTCTTAAAATGAAAAATAAAAGCAGGGAGGCGGGGCTGTAGCTCCGTGAGCAGGCCTTGAGTTCAAACCCTAGTATGGAGGAG
>NW_022900914.1:13265675-13291523 GCF_012274545.1 Fukomys damarensis | reverse complement strand
AGAGCGGGGCCTCCTCAGCCCTGGGCCCTGATGCCCGCCTGCACACAGAAGACTGGCATTTATCCTGCCGAAGCAATGCTAGGGAGGGGCAACCAGAGTTCTCAGGCAGCACAAGACTTAATTCTGAAGTTCTATAATTGTTTCCTGACTAACTCAACCTGTAAGAAGACTATGTCAGTGCTCTTCCTATTTCTTTTTGGATCCATTTAAATTCTTCCCCAGAATAGAATGTAATGGAGAAGTCCTATAATTCTGAATCATCTAAATTTGGTGAACCATTCAAAAGAATTATAAATAGACACAACTTACTGGCAAGTTGTATCGTAGACATTTTTGTCAAAGAAAAGCACTCTGAATAGAGGCCAACATTTCCTAAGTAGATACTGAAGCTGGATTATGGACACATTTCAATATTTGCAAAATTAAAATTGAGATAGCCCTTAGTTTATCAAGTTTCTCTCTGCTCAAGAGAGAGAACTTCACATCTATACTGTTCCATTAAGTATGCTGTGGTCCCCAGAGGAAGGTCAACTGAAAAATCAACAATTTCAAATTTATTAACCCCAAATTCAGACAATTTTAAGAATTTTTTAAAAAGCAAAACTACTGAAAAAAGATAATCTCCGGAAAAACAATAGACCAGAAAACAGACATAAGTACATAATTTTTATGTACCAAGGTTAATTATTCTGCCCAATCGGTTTTAAGGTTCTATAGCAAACACAAAGAAAAATTGCAAATTTGTTTTACTGTATACAGACATATGCTATTTTATTTCTTCAGAAGTGCTAGATATTTGAAAATAGTATTCTGTTTGTTTTTTTGTTTTGTTTTTTGTTTTTTGGGGGTTTTTTTTTGGTACCGGGGATCGAACTCAGGTCCTTGTGCTTGCGAGGCAGGCGCCAGCACCACTGAGCTAAATCCCCAGCCCTGAAAATAGTATTCTGAATAGAAAGATTTTATAGGTCTACCAGTATTTCAGAAAATCGATTTCCTGGTCAATAAGTAAGTCCTTCAGAAAATTTATCATTTTAATCATTTTTATGTCCACCTTCACTGTCAAAGTATCTTGATTTGGATGTTGTATTATATGGATTTCCTAGGAATAATAATAGCAACCGCTGGCCACCCTGACTTTTGATGGTTCAGCTTTACCATAGCCACGAAACAATGTGCCTTTAGTAGAAATCAGACTTCAGATTTGGAATCTTCATCCTTTCCTGGGTGGTGATGTGCAGTCCGGCCCTTTCTAGAGGTGCCAGGCAGTAGCAGCAACCACAGCTCCCACTGGCCACACAACAAGTGGGGAAGCAATCGCCATTCTACAGGGCACTGTGTGGCACAGATGACCTTCAGGGAGTTCGGAGTGTTCGGTACACTTTTAACTTAGGATATGTTCAACTTAGGACGGCCTTGTGGGGACAAAACCTATCATTCAGGCACAGAGCAACTCTGTCAAGCACTTGGTGTGAGTCCAACACTTTGCCAGCAATAGTACAGCTGACCCATGAAGCAAAAAGTGACAGTTCGTGTCAGTACTGGCCAGAACAACAGATGAGGCCACTGTGCCTCGAGGTGATTTGGCCACGTCTCTAAGCCCACCCGGCTGGTTTTAACAGGATCCAAACTTAGGCTTCACCTATCTCCCAGACCAACACACTTTAACCCATCCATTGGATCAGTCCATTGGTCTGCTTTTAAAAACAAAATTGCTCAGGAACATTTTTCAGAATGAGTCCAGATCTCTAATGTAACCATCCAAAGCCTACTGTGTCCTACGTGACTAATGCGTGGTGTTCACCGCGGCTGCTCAGCTCACGTCTTCACTTTCTGGCACCGTTAATGAGGGGGTAGCAGAGAAGTATACTCACTGTCTCCAACAATGACTAGATCACAGGCTGCTTCTGGGAGAAGCCTCTGGGGACAAAAAGGACATCGGATCTGCTCCCTCCCTGACTCTCCTAGAGTGAGGAGTGGTGCTGTTACCATTCAAGCTCCCAGGCAGCAGTGGACGGACTGTCCCCTCCCTCTCCCTGCAGGGCCGCTCCTCTGTAGAGAGAGGGAAGAGGGAGAGAGGCAGTGAGTGACCTGTGGAGTTGGTTTAAACCTTCCCAGCTCTGAGGAGTGTGTGGGCTTGTAACTTTGTCCTGGATGTTAGCAAAGATGCCACTACAAAATATCCAGTATGGCTGTTACAGAAAAATAAGAGACGTTTATCAAGCTTTCTACAGAAAAAAAAAAAAATCTCCTCAACTTCTGAAAATTCTTGATGTTGTTATTTCACTGTTACGTGCTGTGGGCTGTATCTTTATTAGAAATGAATCAAGGCAGAGTTTCTTGAATAACTAGCCAAAGAGAAATTTGCTGCATAGACTAACAAATCAGGAAGACTCGTGAAAACTCAGTTCACCTCAAACTCCTGACGTTGCCAGAATAGACGTGCTCTATGGAACCTCTGCGGGCACTCACAGCCACACCGCGGTACTTGTGCAGGTGCTTCAGAACCCCACCACTTAGCCCATCACCGAGTGACTGTGCATGGGGAGGAGGCAGGAGGGAGCCTCTCTAGCTGGAGACTGGCATCTCCTCTTAGGAATCCCCCACGGGCCTGCACTCGGAGGCTTTCTGGTATTACAGAACAAACAGCTTCTTTACATTACTGATAGCAACTTGTCCTTGGCAGCCTGAGAAGGGATTTCTGGAAAAGTAATGAAAGTGCATAACTCACTTCAAGGCAATCCTCATATAGGGCAGGATTGTACAAGATGGAATTCTTTTATGGAGCTGGCAAGGGGAATTTTAGGAAATTCCCCTTTGCAGCTATAAAGAAAAGTGGATTGTCGCTTCCCCGCCCCAACACACACACCGAGTTCACTTATTCTGAAGATGTAAAGAAATCCTCTTCGGTGCCCTAAAACAGAAAGAGAAATCGCTTTTTCCGGAATCCCTTGCCATTCACATATGCCTGGGTTTAACGTGTCTAACATGGGGGGAGGATGAAAAACTCAGGATTAAATGTCTCCCCTTTGGACATCTCCCTTCTCCGAAACAGTGGTAACAACAGTGACTGGGAGATGCTGTGATTGCTCCTCAGACTCTGCTTCAGGATGGAGTTGCCTCATCTTGGCTGGCAGAGCATTAACTGCTGCAGTGAACAGCTGAGTCCACCTGAGGCCTTGCTCTGGGCCCAAGGGGGCTGACCTGGACACTGCGATGCCCCTGATGAGAGCAGCCCACAGCAGGGATGTGCAGGCTTATTCCCACTCCCTGCGGGACCACTCCAGCCTTGTGCAGTAACCGCACTGCTGTTCAGCATCACCTCTTTCCAACCCCGTGTCCTTCCCAGCTCACTGGTGCGGATTCCTAAGCCCTTCCCAAATGCAGACCTTCACTGCAGAGTTTGTCTCCTGGGCAGCACGGCTTGCAGAGGCATGCAAGAGATCTACCCAATTGCTAGGGACCAAAGAATCCAGCCAAGAGCTCGGATCCCACGGCACGGTCCCACACGAGTCCATTGGAAGGCCGTGAGCCCAAGGCAATGTCTCACACAAGTCCACGTCAAGCATCGGCACCGGAAGCCCCCACGGCCAGCGGTGGAAGCTAGAAAGTCTGTGCCAGCGGGGTGAAGGATCTGCGCCAGCAGGCTGAGGGGCTGGCCAGGCCAGACAGAGGGTGAAGTGGAACAGCGAGGCTGACTCCACGGGGGGCTGGAAGGAGCGTGCACGTCACTGCTGACGGGCGGCTCTCAGCAGTGGTGTCGCATTGGCCAGGTCGGTCCCTCTCCCCTGCAGATTAAGATGTGAGATTATAGTTGGGAGTGATGTCACGAGCCTATAATCCCAGCACTCTGGGAGGCTAAGGTAGGAAGATCAAAAGTTCAAGCCCAGCCTAGATAAACTTAATAACTTAGCAAGACCTTGTCTCAAAATTTAAAAAAAGGTGGGGGGGGGGGCTTGGATGTAGTTCAGTGAGAAGTTCCTGGGTTCACAGCCAGTACTGGAAAAATAAAAGATGAAAAATTATGGTGGGCCCTGAATTGCAATGATTGTAGCTTCAAATAAAAACACACACAATAACTGTGACCCACCCCCCAAAAGTAGAAGTGACTGTCCACGTGATGGCTTCTTTCATGGAATTCTAGGCAGAGTACCAGGGCCCTGTGATGTGGACCTGCTCCACATTCTCTTCAGCTTCTAGAGAACTGGCTTCTCCTCTCGTGGGCTGGGCTCAGCTTCCCACTATTAGAGTCCAAATCCCTTTGAGACCCAAAGCAAAGGGATCAACCAGCCAGCAGATGCTCACTGCCCAAGGCTGGTCCAGAGGCAGCTGTGCTGGAAGTCGGCCTACATCAACTCCCCTGGTAAACTCATCTGTCAGTCAGTAATCCCACATCAGGCTGGGGACGACGTGAAGGGCAGTGACCAGAGGGGAAGATGGTGCAGGATAGCCAGGCATTTGGCATTGGGAGAGGAACTGGATGTGAGAAGTAAAGCAGAACGGGGCAAATACAGATAAAGGGAGGCATACAGAGGCCAAAAAATCATGATCCAAAGAATTACACTAAGACATAATAGTCAAGATTCCAGAAATTCAATACAAGGACAGAACATTAAAAGGTGTTAAAGAAAACAAACATATCACCTGTAATGGAAAACCCATCAGAATCACAGCAGACTTCTCCACACAAACCCTTAAGTCAAGGAGATCTTGGAGTGAAGTTACTCAAGCTCTAAAAGAAAACAACCTCCACCCAGACTAATGTACCCTGCAAAGTTATCTTTCATATGTGATGAAGTCATTGCTTCTCAGCCCTTTCGCTAAGATCAAGGGTAACATCAGATTTGATGAAGGGATATGATACTTCCATGATAAAGAATATCAAGATTACCAAACCAGGACTCCCAAACGTTCTGAAGGGGACTCTAGAGAAAGGCAGTGGAGACAGCAACCCCATGAATCCCAGCAGAATGAATCTGTGTGTGTGAGGTTGGGATCGGGGTAGGATGCGGGAATTGATTCAGGGTACCATGCGAGGAATTAAGGATATGAGTGCTACCAGCCCTAAGGGCAGGCCACCTGAATAGAATATTGTGGGGATCATGAGTATTGGTTGTAAGCATTGTTAACTTTAGTAACTCTGTATGTGTTAAGTTTCTCCAGTTTAGCAGGTAGAGTGTTTCCTTTGTGGAATTCCTGAAAGTTACAGTTTCTTGTCTCTGACCTTTAGATGTGTGGTTGTCCGGGTTACTACTACTCACGGTGGGATGTTTTGGTGAACCTATTTGTTCTTTTCCTGTGTGACCTTTCAGTTACTTTGGTAACCCCATCCCATAATAGTTTGTGGTTTTTTGCTTTAAAAGGCCGGTGCTTGCCGGCAATAAACGCCGCCTTGATCAGACTCTTGTCTTGACGTCCTTCTTTTCTCTCTGCCCCATCTCCACCCCGCTGCTCTTTCAGGTTTGAGACACTGCTGGACAGTGCTCTACGTCGCCGGCTCGCGACAGAATATGAGACAGGAAGAGGGCTACTGCCCTCTTTGCTTGTCATACCCGTCTCCACCGCTGCTCTTTCAGGTTTGAGACACTGCTGGACAGTGCTCTACGTCGCCGGCTCGCGACAGAATATGAGACAGGAAGAGGGCTACTGCCCTCTTTGCTTGTCATTTGCTGCTCCTCTGCTCCTTTACGACTTTGCTACCTGCCCTGAACTGTTTCTCCTTTGTGATGCCCATCTACCAGGCCACCCTGCCTTGGGCCCAGCTAACTGTGTCCTGAAAACTCTACAAACCTGGAGCTAAACAAACCCTTCCTCCTTTTACTTCAGGTGTCAGGTATTTTGTCTCAATAATGAGAAAACGTAACCAAGACACTGGCAAACAGAATGCAGCAAATCGTCAAGAAGATTGCACACCATGAACAAGTTGGATTCATTCCAGAGAAGCAGGGATGGCTCAGCATACACAGATCAATAAATATAATACACCACATTAACAGAACCAAGAACCAAAATCACATGGTCACCTCAATAAAGGCCCTTTAAAAAGCATTTGACAAAGTCCAACACCCATTCATGATTTTAAAAAAAAGACCTAGGGCCAGGGATTTAGCTCAGTGGTTTGGTGGCCTGCCTTGCAAGCGCAAGGACCCGAGTTCAACCCCCGGTACCAAAAAATAAAAATAAAAAAAAGACCTAAAGAAAACTGGAATAGAAGACCTTTATCTCAACCTGCTAAAAGCCATCTATGACAAACCACCAGCCAACATCAAGAACAGAAAGCTTTCACTCTAAAATCAGGAATAAGACAACGATGTCCACTGTCACCACTCCTGTTCACTATAGTTCTGGAAACATTAGCCAGGGCAATTAGACAATTTTTTAAAGAAAAAAAAATATGGATAGGAAAGGAAGAAGTTAAATGATCATTATTTGTTGATGATATGATACTTTACAAGAGAAGATCCCCAAAACTCCAAGAGTCCTAGAATTCATAATCAAATTAGCAGCATAGCAGGATATAAAGTCAACACTCAAAAATCAATAGCACTCCTGTACGTAAATAACAAACTTGCTGAGAGAAAAATTATGGAAACAACACCTTTCTCAACAGCACCAAGAAAAATGAAATACTTAGGAATCAATCTAACAAAAGAAGTAAAAGACATGCACTGAAAACTAAAGTACTCTGAAAAAGGAGATAGAAAAGGACATCAGAAAATAGAGTGATAGCAACTGTTCCTGGATAGGCAAAACCAGTGTAGTGAAAGTGGCCATATTTTCAAAACTGTTATACAAATTTAAAGTAACCACAATCAAAATACCAGTAGCATTCCACAAAGAACTATAGAAAATAACCCTAAAATTCATGTGGAACCAGAAGAGACCCAGAATAGCAAAAGCAATTCTGGGCAACAAAGGCAAGGGAGGGGGCATCAGAATCCCTGATTTGAAGTCATATTACAAAGCTGCCATGATAAAAACAGCATGGTGTTGACCAACAACAACAACACACACAAGACCCAAGGATCAGTGGAAGAGAAGATGCAGAAACAACTTCAGTCATAGTCAGCTACCAAACACCTTCACTAGAAGAAAGACAGCCTCTTTAATAAATGGTACTGGAAAACTGTCTTTGCACATGCTGAAAACTGAACCTAGATGCATATCTTTCATGCACAAAACTAAAATTGAAATGGATCAAAGACCTAATATAAAAACAGACACACTTAATGTGCTAGAGGGTAAATAGGTAAAACTCTGGAAGGCACAGGTGTAGGCAGAAACTTTATGAATAAAACCTTTATTGCATAGAAAATATTACAAAAATCAAAACTGAGAGTGCACATTAAAAAACTTCTGCACAGTAAAAGAAACCACCAACAAAGTGAAAGGACAACTCACAGAATGGGATACAAATTTTTCCAGCTACTTCTCAAGGGACTAACATTCAAAAATACATAAAGAACTAAATTTAAAGACCCAATCCAAAAATGGGCATCTGAAATGAATAGACACTTCTCAGATGAAGTAGGATAAACAGCAAATATATTAAAAAAATGCTCAGTATCAGTGGTCATTTGAGAAATGTAAATTTAAACAACACTGAGATTCCACCTCACTCCATAAAGAATGGCTCTTATCAAGAAATGAGCCAATAACAAACGCTGGTGAGGCTGTGGGGAAAAAGGAACCCTTCTTCACTGTTGGTGGGAGTGTAGACTGGTGCAAACACTGTGGAAATACATGTGGAGATTCCTCAAAAAACTAAAACTAGAGACTCTATTTGACCTAGATGTTCCCCTCCTAGATATCTTCCTGAAAGAGTTAAAAGCATCATATAACAGTGATACATGCTTACCTACTGTAGTGGATTGACTAATGGTCAACTTGTAACGCCCAGCTGAACTGAATCAGCATGGTCTGGGCATGGAGGATCCACCTGAAGACTGTGACCAAGAGCCACGAAAAGAGAGCTGGGGAGGAATATCTTGGCCTGTTGATTTTCTAGGAAAATCTTGCTGCACATGGTTTTCCTGATGCGAACTATGCTGCTCTCATTGGAGGAGGAGCTTGGGACCTCGCTGTCGCTGGGAATGGCTGCTGCTTTTTTCAGGGGAGCTCTGATCTTCACCATGAGCATCACTTCCTGGCTTCAGTGTGGATCCCTCAGCCTAGTGGCACAAATCCTTCATCTCACAAGTATAGATTTTCTGGCCTCCACTGCTGGCCTTGGGCCTTCCAGGTGCAGATCCTCAATAGGGACAAGCACGAGACACTGCCGTGGGCTCTAGACCACTGGCTGGACTCGAGGAGGACACTTGACTCTAAGCCTTTAGCTGGACTTGTGTGGGAAACTGCTGGGATCTAGGCCCTCAGTTGAATGTTTTTGGCTTTTAGTATGCAGTCAATTTCTTGCACTCATTTGCATTTGACCTTTTGGGCAATTATCATAAAATAACCTTATAAGCTTTAATGTATTCCTTCGCTCAATCCTGCTGACTACAACATCCATGTTTAATAGCAGCACAATTTATAACAGCTAAATCTTGAATACAGCCCATATGTGCATCAACAGATGAATGGATAAAGGAAGTGTGGTATTTGTATACAATAGAGTAGTACTCTGCCATAAAGGATAAACTTGAGTCATTTATATGTAGGGAAGCTACAATTTCACACACTGAGGAAAGAGCATGTGCAAAGGCTCAGAGGTATAGCAGACACATGATGTCCATGCTGCAAGAAGCCCAGCAACCATCTCTCCCGGCCTCACACTTCCACAGTTCACAGTCCAGGAGTAAAATCTGCCTGGCATTTAATCTGTCACTCACACAGTTGAAAGCATTATCTGATCTTTGATGTAATCCTATGGAGTAGGTAACATTATTATTATTACCTCCATGTGCATGTGAAGACATCAAGACAAGAATTAAAGAGGTTAAGTAACTCATCCCAGATCCCCACAGCTTGCCAGTGACACAGCGAGGACTAAACACTGTGACATACTGCTCCTCATTAAGGAGAGAGATTAATATTGGCTTTCCCACTGGAAATCCCCATTGGCCAACCCAGCTGCGTGCCCATTTCTAGGACCAATCCTGTCAGGGGACACAGGCCCACCTTCATGGGGGAGGTCTCCAATCCAAAAGGACCACTCACTGAACACTATACAGCAGCCAGAAGAAGGGTCTACAACAATGTCCAAAAACACGATGGGAGTCTCCCCAGCATACTGCATCTTGTATAAAAGCACATCCTCTATGATTTCATTTATATAAAAGTCAAAGCCAAGCAAAAGGATTCAGTATTTACAAGCTGAGATTGTGTTGGTCCCCCTAGGGATGGTCAGCAAGGAGGAGAGAGGACGGGCAGCAGGGTCAGTGGCAAAGTTCCTGTCATGACCGGTCAAGTTCAAGTTGCAACGATCTAGTGAGCCGCACACTCGTGCACTTTCCTACAAAGTGCACTTTTATTTTCACTTTCATTAACTTCATAACTTTTATTAAGTCTGTAGTATAAAAAATTAAAAATAGGAGAAAAGATTCACCCAAAGAATTTTATTTAGCCAGAGTGGCAAATGGATTTCTCAGAATGAATGCAGGGTCTGTGCCCCACATCCTAAGGGATAACTAGAATAATAATGAAAACCCAAGAATGAAGGGCATCTGTTTCAAATGGTTTTAATGAACATTTGTTCAAGTTTCACTCATTAGCATTATAAAGCAGCAGGAAGGGTCTGGAACACAGAAGTGCCCTGTACGGAGGCCAGCTTTTTCCAATTAGGCCACCTTGGGGATGGGGTGGACACTGGGCAGGTCGGGTGACAGAGCCGAGCTGATACCCCCTGTACCGGCCACATTCCTGTGAGCTCTGCTGCATTTTCTGGGTTATAGATGCTTTCTCAACCTTTCAACCCATGCTTGCAGCTTTACTAGATGTAAATATCTCACACATTTCTCAAATGTTATCTGAAATTTCAAAATTAAATATTATGACAAAAAGCACAGCCCAGCCACAGGACAAAGTACAGCTTTGTGTTCAGGATGCCCGGCAGCCCCCACCGAGGTCCCTGAGTGTGTGCTCTCCCTGCGCCCTGGCCCCCCGGCCCCCCGGGAGGAGCGTGGTTTAAATATTACAAGCCTTTTCATTTCCTCCAGGTTTTTGATGAGAGATTTGGGGCTGCGGCCACCAGGTGGATGCCTTGCTCTTGGCATTTACGAGCTCATGGTCTGACTTCCCAGGGAGAGGAGGGACTAGGAAGCAGGCGGACTTACTCTGGTTCCAATAAATCCCACAACTCCTTACTCATTAGGTACGTATCACACCATGGAGAAAGGTAAGATTTATTGGGTGCCTTTCACCGTGCCACACGCAGTGCAAGGCGCCCCCTGTGTGTGCCATAACTTACTTCTTCCAGCAACTCTGGCAGGGGTCTGATCACGATCATCCCTGCTCTAGGGCCAGGCAGCCCAGGATCCAGCGATCACATGACCTGCCCCAAGGCTGCAGGAGGGAAAGGACAAGGATTTGGGATGTGGACCCCGCCAGCCTGGTCCAGAGTGGTGCAGGTGTCTCACCTGATCAGCAGACCCACGTCCCTATTAAGCAGAGCTGGGGTCTGCACCCTTGCTTTCAAATCCAGAGACTCCACCATGCTGTTATTGAAACACACCTGATGTTTGCTTCGGTCCAAGTCCTGATCAGTGGGTGAAACGGGACAGAGACAGACAGACAGACAGACAGACACGCTCGCACTCAACAAAGGGACTCAAAAGGAGATAAAATGGCTGCATACAGGGTGACGACAAGGGTGTCACCGACTTGGCACTGGAGAAAAGCAGGTACCCAGAGGTGGAGCAAAAGATAAAGTCTGACACAGGAGGATAAATGAAAAGAATCTAGCTGGATGGAAATCCAGCATCTAGGGGGCATGTGAGGGGAAAGTGAACCACCCCTGGGTCACAGCACCCCACCTCCACCCCAGACCCGGCCCACGCACCCTCAGACAGAGGGAGGGAGGAAGCCGGCCCTTCAGTGACAGCTTCGCCGATGGAACAGAGTCACCATCGCTCCAACCTCCCCACCAGGTACAGCAAGTGAGACACAAGCAAGCTGGGCATTCAGAGAAGCCAAAAGCAGGAGAATGGGGCAGGACAAAATGCCAGGTCCCCGCGTCCTGAGAACAACAGTACCACAGCACATGTGGGTGGTGGGGCTGAGGGGAGAAAGGAGGCTTGCCCAACACAGAATAAAAATAAGTCTGGCAGAATTCGATGGAGAACTGGACAACCAGGAGTTGGGCCAACTACACCCCCATTGCTTCTCTCGAGATGGATGCAACTGGACCTTGAGATCAGGCCCAGAGCTCAGCAGAAGCAGGACACGGCTTTGCAGGGAGTGACAGCCCCCACTGCTTTGGGCAGCCAACTGCCTGGTCCACAGGAGCACAGTGCTTGGCTGTGGGCAATGAGACTGTGACTGCAGTGTAGACAGAGCTGTGTGGGCACTCGGGGTTAATGCTACAGTGACTGTGCGAGGGTTTGTCTGTTTGTGGTTTCTTTGCTTGATTGTTTGACTTGGGTCATCCTAGTTATGGAAGGTTTTTTTCTGTTTTCCTTTTTTCTGTATTTTTATTTTTGTTTCTTCTTCTTTATTGGTATTATTTTGTTATTTTACTTTACTTTCTTCTTCAGGGCTTTCCCCCTTTGACCTGATCCCTCTTTTAGCACTTCTCTTTTATTTATTTATTTTTTACTTTCTTCTCTCTCTATTCTTTTTATCTGCTCTCTCCCTCATTTTCTTGCCTTCCTGCCTCTCCCCTCTTCCTCTCCATCGATCTAACAGCATATATACTACATAACATGACCTTTGTAAGCACAACCAGGGCTACAACTTAAACAGTAGCATTCAAGGGCATATCCCAGTAATCCTTAACAAAATTGGGTTTCAATGGTCCAAACAAAGCAACTTATGAGTGCATTAACAGCTTCTGACAATCTCACAGTCCCCCTTGATCTCTAAATACAATTCCACCCACCTACATACCTCCTTCTACCTACACAAATGCTCTCTCAAACACCCCCCACACTAGCTTTACAACAATTACAAAATAATTCCAACAGAGTCCAACCTCCTATTTTTTACCTTCTGACATTTCTCTTAATTTTCCACCTTTTTCCCTTCCTTTTCCCCTTTCTTTCTCCTTTTCCCTACTCTCAACATCCTAGATGAACTGCAAACAGAAATATGATACATTCTGTAAGAGATATTTCAAAAAGTGTGAAATTATATAAACAAGTTTTAATGTTTGTGACTAATGTATGATTGGATAGCTGGATGCTGTTATAATCAGTAGAAATTCATCCCTTACAAAACAGTGACAGGGTCCAACCCGATTAAATCGAATAGGCTGACCTGATAAACAAAACCTCTTGATAAGTAAAGCCAAGAACACACCACTAGGAAACAGAACCTAACTAAATGAATTTTCATACCAATAACAAAATCTCTTTACTCTATCTGACCTCAACCCTCAGCACATGTATACACACACACACACACACACACACACACACACACACAGACGAACATGAGAAAACAAGGCAACAAAATGCCTCAGGAGAATCCCAACTTCTGAAGCAAATCCAAGGGGGCACGGATGGAGAGGAAATAAAACACCAAATAGCTGAGCTTCACAAAATGTTTTCAGAGGCAGCAAAGAAATTTGATAAGCTCAAAAATTATGTAACACAAAAGACAGTGGAACTAACTGATCAGTGTGAGTATGGAAGAAACAAAGACAAAAATTAGAAGCAAGGCTTAGAGAAGAGATGACCGAAAATGTCCAAAACATTAATGACAAATTTACAAAAGAAGCAGACTCCATGAAAAGGTGCAAAACAGAAACAGCAAAGATAAAAATTCTACTGAGTACATAAACAGCAGAAATGACCAATGTGAGGAAAAAGTTTCAGATATCAGGACAAAATCAAGTCACATGATGACATACTCAGAGAAACCTTACATGATAAAAGAGCAAAGAAAATTCCTCCAACAGCTACTAGACGAGGCTAAGAAGACTAAACTAAGGCTAACTGAAGTTAGAAATTAGAGGACAGCACACATGGAATTTAAAAATCTATTCATAGTAATCATAGCAGAAAACTCTCTAAGTATGGAAAAAGAATTCAACATGCAGGTAAGTGAGGTTTACAGAATGCCAACTAATTACAATGAAAAAAGAAGCACCCATCAGAGTCAAAATCCCAGAAGGCCAACACGAAGACAAAAATCTTAAAAGCCATTGGAGAAAAGTAAAAGATCACCTAAAAATGTAAACCTATTAGGATTACAGGAGACTTTTCAACACAAACTGTAAAGGCCAGAAGAGCTTTGAGTGAAGTTTTGAGCCCTAAAAGAAAACAACATCCAACCCAGACCAATATGTCCTACAAAACTGTCTTTCAAAATTGATGGAGAAATAAAGACATTGCATGAGAAAGAACATCTTAAGAAATTCGTGAACACTAAAACAGTACTCAAAAAAAAAAAAAAACTCAAAAATATCCTAGAGCAACAATGAACCCAAAAAAGGTCAAAAGTAGGATGGAATGTGTGGGGATCATGAGTATTGGTTGTAAGTATTGTTAACTTTAGTAACTCTATATGTGTTAAGTTTCTCCAGTTTAGCAGGTAGAGTGTTTCCTTTGTGGAATTCCTGAAAGTTACAGTTTCTTGTCTCTGACCTTTAGATGTGTGGTTGTCCGGGTTACTACTACTCACGGTGGGTTGTTTTGGTGAACCTGTTTGCTCTTTTCCTGTGTGACCTTTCAGTTACTATGGTAAACCCATCCCATAATAGTTTGTGGTTTTTTGCTTTAAAAGGCCGGTGCTTGCCGGCAATAAAGGCCGCCTTGATCAGACTCTTGTCTTGGCGTCCTTCCTTTCTCTCTGCCCCATCTCCACCCCGCTGCTCTTTCAGGTTTGAGGCACTGCTGGACAGTGCTCTGCGTTGCCGGCTCGCGACAGGAATGAATATACCAAGTAAGGTGAGTAGTTAAACAGAAAGAAAAATAAAGTATTTAACACCAGAAAAAGAATGCAAAGACAGGAATAAGTAATAACTCTCAATACGAATGGCCTTAATTCCCCCATTAAAAATGCAGAGTGGCAGATGGCTCAAAAACTACACTCAAGGGCCTGCTGCATTTAAGAAACTCACCTTTCAAAATAGAAATTTATAGGCTGAAAATCAAAGGATGGAAAACAATGTTCCAAGCACCACAACCCTGAAAGCAAGCAGGGGTAGCAATTTTATTCTCAAAGTAAACTTTAAGCTAAAACTGTAAGCAAAGACAATGAAGGTCTCTGTATTAGCTAAGAGAACAATTCCACAGGTAGTGATAACAATTATAAACATATATGCACCAAATATCAGTGCACCCAACTTCAGAAAACAAACACTACTAAACATAAAAGATCCAATAAACACTAACACAAGTATCGTGGGTGGCCTCAGTATTCTACGTTCACAAATAGACTGACGAAAGAAAATATTAGCAAGGAAATATCAGAGCTGAACCATACTTCAAACAAATGGATGTAGTACATACCTACAGTGTTCTGCCCTCTACAACAGAATACACATTCTTTTCAGTAGCATAGAGAATTGTTTCCAAAATAGATAGTACATCAGTCCACAAGGTCTGCTTGAGTAAGTACAAAAGAATTGAAACCATCCCATGAATTCTATCAGATCGGGGCACTGAAACTAGAAATCAATTAAAAAAGAAACCACAGCTGGGGATTTAGCTCAGTGGTTCGGTGGCCTGCCTTGCAAGTGCAAGGACCCAAGTTCAATCCCCAGTACCAAAAAAATTAAAAAATAAATTAATTCACTCATTAATTTAAAAAAAAAGAAAGAAAACACATACAGTGATACCTCAGTCATTGAACAGTTCCAAGGTTGAACGTTCCAGTACTTGAACAGCAAAGTTCAAGAAAGATTTGCTTGATATCTGTTGTTTGTTTGTTTGGTACCAGGGATCGAACTCAGGACCTTTTGCTTGTGAGGCAGGCAACAGAACCACTGAGCTAAATCCTGGCCCTCTGCTTGGTATTTGTAACTTTGCTCAACAGTTGAAGTGAAAAGCCAACCTGAAAAACGCTGTCTGGGCCAGGAGTGAGTCACGTGTCACCTCTCACAGTGGACACAATAGGCAATGCTTCAGTCTAAGTGCAGCCCTCACCCAGACAACATACAATGCTCGTGTTAGTGTGTTACAACATTCATTTTTTTGCACCTTATTTGCTTAAAATATCATAACCATTACTCCAAAGAAAGTTAGTGATACCAACAATAAAACTAAGAAAACTGTGAGACAATTATAGAAAAGAAATCATTGCAAAATGTATTAAAGTCCTGGAAAAAAATGAATTCATAAATGTAATTTTTGGGCCTCAGAACCAATTACTTGATTTTCCATTATTTCTAGCAGAAAACATAGTCAGGAATGGTGGCACATACCTGTTATCCCAGCACAAGGGAAGCTGAGGCAGGAAGACCACTACAAATTCAAACCAATCTAGACTGCCTAGTGAGATCTTGTCTCAAAAAATCAAAAAACAAACAACAACAAATATATGTATGCTAGGTCCTGAAACTTTTCGGTGTTTGAACACAAATTCAGAACAAATAAAGTTCAACAACCAAAAAGTATCACTGTATACTTTACAAACACTTAGACATTAAATAAGACATTTCTGAACATTCAATGGGTCACAGAAGAAATAAAGGAAAAAAAATAATTCCTAGAGTCAGCTACTCCAGTACAACACACAGAACCTATTGGACACAATGAAATCCGTTCAAAGAGAGAAGTTTATAGGTGGGGATATTCACATTTGAAAAACAGTGAGGTCAAATAAATAACCTAATGACGCACCTCGAGATATTAGAAGAGCTCTTCTTCCAGATGAATACGTTTCCAGCATGCACAGCGCTTCTCCTGCTACTCCAGCCCCTGCCCCAGACCTGACTCTTGCCCCAGCCTCAGCCCCAACTCCTTCGTCCACACCCGCTCTAACATCAGCCTCATCATCAGACCAACAACAGCCACACCAGCAGCTCCGGGCCAGGCCTGGGTCTTGGGCCCAGCACAGACTCCAGCACCTGCCCTACCAGTCCGGCTCTCCCAGGGCCCTTCCCTCACAGCCTTGTCCCATCATTTTGGTTTCCATCCTGGACAGCTACAAGCAATGCAACAAGGGTGCTGCCTGAAGTATTGGAACCTTGCTCAGAACTGTGAGAAGCACTCAGTGGAGGTCACTGATTGCTTGTGCAATGAATGAATCAGAAGATGAGGAGGATGTTGACATGGAATATGCTGAGAACACTTATCAAGTGCACGAAAATGCTCCTCCAGATGCGCTCATCCCGGGCCAGTATGCACAGGCCATGACATCACAGAGCGCCCTGCAGATGCATGAGTACTACCGCCCAGAGGCCCCTGGCCCCATTTACCTTGTGGTGGACAGGAGTCTCTTGAGTGGATGCTTGAGCATCAAGGCCCATGTCAGCAGTTTAGTGGCTGTCCCAGGAAGGGCCATGGGAGTGATGTTCACACCGTTGACAGTGAACTATGACACTGAGTGTGTTGGAGTTGACCTGATCATGAAGACCTGTTTTAGCCCCAGTGGGGTGATCTGACTCTCGAGTGACTTGCAGCAAGTTGGGGGAGCATCGGCTGGCAAGCAGGATGCCCTCAACACAGTGTTGCCATACGCGGAGGATGTGCTATCTGGAAAGGTGTCAGCTGACTGAACCAGGGCCGCTTCTTGATGAGCCAGGATAACCAAGTACTCAAGAGAGTTCTGGGGACTTTGAGACTGTGCTCAGAGGCAGCAACAACGACCTGTGGATGGTGACGTAGCTGGCCCAATGTGGAAACCTATGAGTGCACCCCAGCCAGCACTCATGCCAGTCTGAGTCTCAACTGTAGGTCCTAGTGCAAAATGGAGGGAAAATGGTTTATGGTCTTGAGTCACAAAGTAAGTCATCTGCATGTGACTCTAAATAAACATAGTCTACCTTTTGTGAATGGAAAAAAAAAAAAGATACTAGAAGAGAGAGACAACAACAGCCCAAACCAACCCCAGTACAAGGAAGAAAATCAAGAAGATCAGGGGCAAATCAATAAAATTGAGACTAAAAACAAAACAAAACAAAAAAACCAAGAATCAATCCATCACAGCTGGTTCTGTGAAAGAATAAAAAACATAGACAAGCCTTTAGCCAATCTTCCCCAAAGAAGGAAAGAAAAGACCCACATAAACAGAATAGAAAAAGGCAAAATTCACAATGGACAGCACTGAAATCCAGAAGATCATTAGTAACTAGTATGAAAAATTGCAGAATCTTGGGCCAGGGATTTAGCTCAGTGGTTCAGAGGCCCCGAGTTCAATCGCTGGTATCCCCCGCAAAAAAAACCTGTAGAATCTTGAAGAAATGGAAAGATTCCTAGACATACATGAATTAACAAAACTGAATCAAGAAAACATAAAAACAATCTAGTAACAAGTTATGAAACTGAGGCAGTTAGAAAAAAAACAAACCTACCATCTAGAAAGCATAGGGCTTGATGGATTCACCACTGAATTCTACAAGACCTTCAAAAACAATCTAATGCCAATACTTCTCAAACTCTTTAATGACATTTGGAAGGAATACTTCCGAAATCATTCCTGAGGCTAGCATTACCCTGACTCCAAAACCAGATGAGGGCCCAATTTTAAAAAGCAGGAGAAAACTAAAGGCCAGTTTCTTTAATGGATATAGATGCAAAAATTCTCAATAAGATACTAGCAAATAGAATGAAACAAATCATTAAAAGATCATATATCACCACCAAGTAGGTGCCACCCCAGGGATGCAAATATACTTTCACATATGTATATCAATAAATGTAATACACCATAAAGAGAAGCAAGGACAAAAATCACATGATCATCTCAACAGATGCAGAAAAACTCTGACAAAATCCAGCACCCATTCACGATAAAAAAAAAAAACTAAAGAAAAAAGGTATGGAAAGACATTATCACAACCTGATAAAAGTCTTTCATGACAAACCTACTGCCAACATCATATTAAATAGAAAAGCTGACAGCTTTCCTTCTGCAATAAGGAACAAGAAAGTATATTCACTGTCACCACTGCTGCCCAATATAGTACTTGAAACATTAGCCAGAGTAATCAAGCAAGAGAAAGAAACAAAATGGATACACACAGGAAAGGAAGAAGTCAAATTATCATTATTTGCAGATGATGTGACCCTTTTCATTGAAGACCTTAAAAAATTCATCGAGACTTCTAGAATTACTAACCAAATTCAGCAACATAGCAGGATACAAAATCAAAACACAAAAATCAATAGCATTTCTGTACACCAATGATGAACTCACCAAAAAGTAAAGTAGAAATTCAACACCATTCACAATGCATCAAGAAAAAATCACTTGGGAATTAACCTAACAAAAGTGAAAGATCTTTACAATGAAGATGACAGTACTCTAAAAAAGGAGATCAAAGAGGACATGAGAAAATGAAAAGATACCAGGTGTCCCCTGTTCCTGGATAGGCAGAACCAAAATACTTTAGTCAAAATGCATACTTCTGAAACTGATGTACAGATGTAATGCAACTCCAATCAAAATACCAACAGCATTCCTCACAGAACTAAAAGAGGAAACAACTCTAAAATTCATATAGAACACAAGGTGACCCAGAAGAGCAAAAGCAATTCTGGGTAACAAGAGCAAAGAAAGAGGCATCACAATTTGGATTCAAGTTATATCACAAAGTCAACAATAAAAAAACAGCATGGTACTGCCACAAAAACAGACATGTGGATCAATGGAACAGAACAGATGATACAGAAAGAACCCCAGGCACATTCACTTATCTGATCTTTGAGAAAGGCACCAAAAACTTTCACTGGGGAAGATACCCTCTTTAATAAAGGGTGCTGGGAAAACTGGCTGTCCGTAAGCAGAAAAGTGAATCTAGACCCATATCATCATGTACTAAAGTCTAAATAGATCTAAGAACTAAATATTAAATAGCAACATTTAATCTAAGAAAAGATAAGACAGATACTCTCAAAGACACAGATGTAGACAAGGATTTTCTGAACAAAACCTCATTTATACAAGAAATAACATCAAGGACCAACAAGTAGGACTATATCCAATTTAAAAACCTCTACATAGCAAAAGAAATACCAACAGAGTGAGGAGACAGCCCACAGAATGGGAAAAAGGTTTTGCCAACCACACCTCCAGCCGAGGACTAATAGCTAGAATATATAAAGAAGAAAATATTAGACCCCCCAAATAAAAAGACTCAGTCGAAAAATGGGCAATTGAAATGACTAAACACTTCCTAAAAGAAGAAATACAAATGGCCAGTAAATACATGAAAACATACTCAGCATCACTGGCCATTAGAGAAATGCAAATCAAAACAACACTGAGATTTCATTTTATTCCAGAAAGAATGGCTGGTATCAAGATAACACATAACAAATGCTGGAAAGGCTTCCAGGAAAAAGAAACACTTCACATTTTTATTGGGAATATAAACTAGCATTACCACCATGGATATCAGTATGGAGAGTCCTCAAAAAACTAAAACCAGAATACCTTTGACCCAGCTATTCTCCTTCTAGGTATCTTCCCAAAAGAGTTAAAGACATCATACTATAATGATCCACGCATACCCATGATTGTAGCAGCACAACTCATAACAGCTAAATTTTGGAAGCAGCCTATAGGTCCATCAACTGATGAATGGATAAAGAAAATGTGGTATTTACACACAGTGGAGTACTACTCTGCTATGAAGAAGGATACATTTGAGGCATTTGTAAGAACGGGATCACCTTGAAACCCTAATGTTAAGTGAAATAAATCAAACACACAAGCTCAGATATCACAATTTCTCTTAGACGAGAAATCCAAAGCATAAATAATTAAAGAGCAAAATAAAAGATAGATAATAGGAAACAGAGAGTTCAATCTTTTGCAAATGGGAAGTTGACTGACCAAGAGATAGAGGGAAGAGGGAGGGCAGGGAATAGAAGGGGATGTAAAAGAATTAAGATGCATTATGTACATGGACCAACTCTCCATAATTAATAAACCATTATGTACTTCAAACCTGTGCTACTACTAATAAAAACATTTTTTAAAGAAGAAAGAAATCACTATTTGAGAGACAGGCCTATTCTAATGCCAGGGCCTTGGTGGTCCAGGGTGAACTGCGATGGGGACCCACATGAGGGGCCTCTAAGCAGAGTGGCTGGGCTTGGACTTTACCAACCATGTGCATGAAAAACCACAAAGCTGCAGCACAGGGAGGCCCAGGCTTGGTTAGTGTACATCTGGATTTTCCCCCAAATGTTCATGTGCTGAAGGCTCAATCCACAATTCAGCAATGTTCGGAGGTGGGTTTTTGGAAGGTGATAGGGAATTCATGATTTGATGGTATTATTGGAAGGTAATAGAAACTTAGGGTGTGGGACTCAGGTGCCAGGATGCTTCTGCCTCACCACGAGACTAAAAGCAACAGAATCAGGATCTATGGACTAAACCCACTGAAATCATAAGCCCAAACAAGTTTTTCCTTGTTTAAGTTATTTTCAGGTATTTTGTCATAACAAAGTAAAGGGGACTGACACACAAAGTGGGAGAATCACTTACACTGTGAGAGGATACGCTGTCTGGTGAGGGCCTCTCAGCCTCATTATGCAAAGACACGAGTCCCATGTGACAGCAAGACTGACTTTGTGCCTGAATCTCCAGGTGCTGGCAGCCTGTGATGCTCAGGACAGACAATACTGGGTCTGGGCTGTGTCTAGGGCCGGTCTAGGATGATAATCAGTCCTTCTCCAGGCCCATATGGTGCCACCGGAGCTCTGACTTCAGAGGTGAGATTAGGAGGGCCAGGACCAGGCTATGCAAGCCTGGCTTGGTTATCTTGCGAGAGGAAAAGGCAACTCCAAATCTCCTTAGTAGGTAGATGGCAGATCAAGTACTACTAAGTTGATCATTAAGACAGATACAACCTAGGTTGGAGAAGGACAGTTATATTTATAAATAGACAACTCCAAATGGACTGATGAGCCTGTGTACCCCCTCATCCAGCCCCGGGAGGGGGAACAGAAGCCCTGCCCTCCAGGTTCACACAAAGGCCACAGGCTCTGCTGCCAGGCGGGCTGGCATGAAAACACAGCTGGTCTCCCCAGAAATGAAGGGCCTCAGGGAGTAATGGGGAACAAACAGGAAATACTGCTTGCATCTGTGAAGAGCAGCTTCAGAGACAGAGAGGCCATAGTCTGCAAGGCCCACCAAGCTGCCTGCTCTCCTCCTGCCATCTTGGTCATCAATCCTGGGCTGCAAACTGACTCCAGAAACCGTGGTAGGAGGGGCTGAAGGATCTGCCACCCCTGGACAAGTATCTTTCTTTCCTTGACATCCACAATGGCTCAAAGCCGTTCCCCTACATCCCCAATAAAATGGGAGTCTCCTAGAAGTAAAGGGATTCACTTCCCCTATCTGGGACTCCCCACACCCATTCCAAGGGAATGTGTTACACTTTCGACACCCAGACAGCCTGTTGCACACCCACCCGGGGAGAGGGTCATGGTTTCCAGTAGTGAAGTTAGAGCCTAAAGACACAAGTACTGGTTTAACCCTGCCCTGGCTTCTTGCCGCATTTAGAATGAGATTTAGAGAAATAAAAACACCTAGAAACAATCAGATCACTGCCTTAGATTCCTCAGCTATTACTTATCACTGCCTAAGAACAGCAAATGAATATCGTGCTAGCTCCGAGCCACTCAAAGTGTGGTCCGTGGGCCCGCACATGGGCCTCACCTGGGAGTCAAGCTCAGGCCCTGCCCAGGCTTACAATTGGCAGAATTCTATTTTTACAAGCGCTCACGTGGTTTGTGCACACATCAGACTTTGAGAAGGGCTGCTCTAACTCACCCAGAGGTCCTTTTCACTGGCCGCTGCTTTACCGGACCAACACCATCCATTCTGACAGATGTAAGAACTCCCAGAGGCTACGGATCAACACTGACCGTCCTCTGGTTCCTGCCAGGGGCCTGGCCATTTCCTGTGCACCACTGAAGGTCCCACCCGCCTTTCTACTTTCCTTCATTCTTATTGTCTCCCTAGTATCTCCTCTCCTACTCGTGAATGTCATCCTAGTCTCTCTGATTTCGACCCCCACCTTAGTAACCTTCAGCTTTGCCCTCTCCCCTCTTACTCCATGATGTCCCGTCTCCCTGGAGCCCGGTTAATGTGTCATCGATTCCCTCTTCACCTCACTGTACTTGCCTCACATGACCCAGACTCCATAGCCCTCCTCTTCCTAATTTGTATAATTGTAAGAACCACAGATATTAAGACCCTATTTAACATGGTTAATCAATCGCCTGAAGGAAAATGTCAAAATGTCCTTAAATGCGGTCATCTTGGAAAATCTAGTCTACCTGATCCCTTTACAAATATTCAATAAGTGGTCGTTGAATGAGTGAACGAGAACAGATTTTTCCTAGTACAGTGGCGCGTACTGTGTCGCTCTACGAACGGTAAACACTGAATTCTGAAATGAGACGATGTAGGTTAAGACCCAGTGAGAGCAGCAACTGAGAAGTTAAGCTCCTACCCCAAGGAAACCATGTGAAGCGACGCCGGCGGAGGCCTGTGGTTGCCCTGCTGTCAGGCTCACACACACCTCTGCAAGGAGCGCGCTGGCTCCAGGCTCCATTTCCCGAGCTGATTAGAGCTCCGGCAACCTCTGACCCACCTCTTAAAGCAGACACTGCCAAGCAGTGCAGAGAGGGCTTGCTGCCGCGGGAGAAGATCCGTGGGACACGGCGGCAAGGGGAGGGGGCACACGGAAGACACCAACAGTGCAATCGTGAAGTTCTCTCTGCCAGTGTCCCCCACCTTCCCTTCAGCGGAATCTGCCATTCAGCTGGTTTGCAGCTTAAAATGGTTACAGCTGTCTGTAACCATGACCCTGTAGACGAAGCTTTTGTTCGGGGGCTGCGTGATACGGTTACTACACGGGGAGGAAGGGAACTGCTGAAAGTGAGGGTCATGGAGGCTCAGGCCCGTCTCCCTGCTCTGGACTAAGCCCCACTTCCGGCCTGGGGAGACGACTGAGATGGATCATTACGCCTTCTAAATAGTACCTTGGAACAAGGGGCTGTCTGATCAGCTTGAACAGTCTCGTGGAAAAGAGAAAAACCACAGAAAGTCTCCAAGAGCAAGTAGACACGAATATCAGATTTTCAAAATCACTAACGTCTTAATAAAATAATGAAGTGGAAAGTACTTGCCTCACCTTTAAAAAAAAAATTCTAAACAATATCGTAAAGATTTTGTCTTAGCTTAGTGGCAGATCTCCTGGAAATAACCAATAAACAAAATATCTTGGTATTTTGTCATTGGAAATGCAGCTAGGAAAAAAATAATAATAAAAAAATAAATAAAACCAAGCAGCTTTAGCATTCAGCCACTGGCTAGTCTCTGGTTTTGATTATAAATACAAGCAGTTTCGAAGGTCTGTTTTTCCAATACCCTGTGCAGCCAAAGCTGGGACTGGGTGCCCTTGCGGAGTTTGCTTTAAGAGGGAGGCCCCATGGCGAAAGACCAGTGCATCTTACCTGAAACCAACTGCTAGCAAATGGAGCTGCTGGCTAATTAGTGTGAAATTGTTTCCATTAAAACCTTAATGGATTCAAATCAGCTAAATTAACAGCCAGAGAAACAGCCACAATGAAATTACTCTCCAGTGTTTCTAATTAAGTGGAAACCTTGGGTGCGGTAACCACCAACATCGCAAATGAGGGATCTCTGCCAGAGACAAACTCCTTCATTTCTTCTGAAACTATCAACAGTCTTTGCTAACAGAAGTAGTTAACCGATGTATGCACAAAAATAAAGTTAAGCAAGCCACTTTAAACCATTAATTGATTCGATGAAACATTTCTTGCCCAAGGCTGTGAGAATTACAGGTAAGACTTAAAATATGGACCAAGCAAACCTTCATACAGAGGGAATCAGCATGTTTTTTGCTTCTGTTTTGCATTCCCAACACACTTGAGGAATCATTTGCCTTCTGAAATAAAAGAGAAAAACCGTCCAACCAGCCCTTTGGTTCCTCTGCTATTGTTGGTAGTTTTGGGTTACTGAGGTCAAAGTAACCGTGATATCAACGCTTACAGAGCAGTTTACCAAGACTCTGAAGTCCTCCACCCTCTAGGAGAAGCATTATCTCTAGGGAAAAAGGATAGACCCCCTTCCACGAATAGCCCGAGAGTCCATTAGGAGGCTGTCAGCAGACTAAACTGCAGAGCTAATCTGGGACTTGGGGGCTCTAGGAAGGCTCCGACACCCCTAAACTCATCACTTTCTCTGGTACCTGTCGACATTTGGGTTATTATAGCTTCCTGGTCTTTCACGGGGGGAGGCTGAGATTCCCATCAAAGATCCTCTTGAGCAGAGACACTTGTCTATAATTATCTGTGAAGGACTTAGCAAGCCCTCGGGTGCAGAAATCTAAAAAGTGTGAGGGACATTCCTGAATCTGATCTTGCCAGCCAGCCCATACCACTGCCCATCTCTGAGTCTGACTTTGTTTATTTGCTTTATACTAACAATTCAATGGCAAAGATTTGAATCCAGAGTTCAAATTCATTTTTATGGATCCTAAGTTTTCACTCTTGCACCTACTTTTTCCAAAATTAAAAAAAATAATAATCTTAATATTCCATAGAAAAATTCAACACAGGATGAGATTGGATTAATCACTGGATAACAAAAAAAATGGCATATAAGTACAGGGAATATTAGCTAGATAAAGGCTACATCAATATTTACACAAGTACCAGATGGTTGTCACAGCAGCTACAGATAGTACATAACATAGAAGATGAGAAAAAAATTAAAAATTTAATGTTCTAGAACACTAGTGTCCCAAAGGAAATCTAACGTTATGATGAGGTCTGGCCTAGCCAAATTGTTTTGTTCTATGAAGGGATGTAGAACCACTCAGAATATTTTTTTCAATAATCGAAAAATGTACCGTTATATGAATTTTCAAAATTTTAAATGTTGCTTTAAAAATGGTGTAGCACCCACCCCTTTCACTGAAACATCTGGAGGACAGAGGGCCAGTCTGCAATCTCTTTTTATACTATTCATTTAACACCTGCAGTATTCCCAAAGTGAACAAATCAGATTAAAATATTCAGTAGCTAATTACTTCCCTGTCTACTACAAAACTCTAGAAACTAAGTCACAACATTTTAAGCGGTAAGCAGTGATTCACCGTGCATAAGTACGAATCAGGGATAAAATTACTAAGCAGAACAATCTTTTACCTCGTATTCAAGGTATAAATATTACAGTCAAAGCTCCAGGGTTAACTGAGAACAGCTCCTGAATTATATCTTCTATGCTGTTATAGTCTAAGTCCAAATGAGACTAGTTACTGGTCAGCAATACAATTATTGAGTAAAAAAATTCCTTATGATTCTTACTCATGAAGGAAAAAACCAAACATTCCTTCAAAGTACAGAATAAAAGTGCATCGTTTTCTCTCTTTAAATTAAAATAGGTACTACAGAGCAACCAAAGTCAAATTTGCATTTCACTATACAACAAAAATTACCAACAGGCCAGGGATTTAGCTCAGTGGTTCCCCCACCTACCTCACGAGCACAAGGACCCGAGTTCAAAACCCGGTACCAAAAAAAAAAAAAAAAAAAACCA
>NW_022900914.1:13242583-13265578 GCF_012274545.1 Fukomys damarensis | reverse complement strand
AAAAAAAAAAAAAAAAAAAAACCAACAAAAATCAAAGATTTAAATCTCAGAATTTAAAACTACAAAACCAGCTAAATCATATAGAATTCTTGATTTAAAACTAATACTGGAGGGACCGGGATTTAGCTCAGTTGAGGCCACCACCTGCCTCTCCAGCACAAGGTCCCACGTTTGATCCCTGGTACTAAAAAACAAACAAACAAACAAAGCTAATACTGGAGAATCACCCAAATAATAAAATGAGCATGTGTTCATTTACCACATCCTCTATTTCAGAAAAGAGGCATTAAACATTCACACCATTAGTTTATTCATAAATATATCTAGTATGTTATACTTGTCTGTTATGTGTATGAATCTAAGGTTGATCCATTTCCAAAAAATTGCACCTTTTGACTGTTAATCCTGATATGTCAACTTCACTGCATAAAGAAATGCCTAGCAGATTAGTATAGCACATTCCTGGGAGTGTCTGGATGGCTGTGGAGGGGCCCTATATAAAGTCCTTTGCCTGTTCCTCTCTGGCACTCTTCCCCTGCTCTGCTCCCCAGCTGCTATGCACTAAGCAACTTTTCTCCACCACACCCTCTGCCATGTTGTTCTTGCTTTGGAGCCAGCTGACTATGGATGGAATCCTCTCAAACCATGTACTAAATTTAACCTTTCCTTCTTTAAATTGTGCATGTTGGGTATAGTTTTCAGAAATAGGGAAGCTAATATAGAAAACTAGTACCAAGAGTGAGGTCATTGCTGTGACTATACCTGACCATGTTAGTTAGAAGCCTTTGGAACTGGTTTGCAGGAGTTTAGAAAGGTTTGGAGATGCAGGATAGAGAAGCCCTAGAAAGCTGTAAGCCAACCTTTATGCTGGTCAGATCTCAGAAGACCAGAATGCTGATAGAAATGTGAACAGTAAAGGCCAGGGTCAGGAGGTTTCAGTTTGGAAAAGGGACTCCATTGGCAGTTGAACTAGAGGCCATGTGTGTTACACTATGGCGGAAAATTTATTTACAATTTGCATGCGTCATGAGATTTTGCAGGAGACTGAAAAGGTAGTGAACTAATGAATCTGAGAGAGGAAATTTCAATACAGCCCTCTCAGTTCTTCAGGCTGTGGTATGAGTACTGCTGGCTGCTTTTAGCCAGATTTATAGTGAAATCCTGGGGCAAAAATCAGAGCAGAAAATTTTGAAAACTTAAATTTTGTCCCAAAAGGAATCATGTGTAAAGTTGAGGATAAAGGAGATGTGGCTGCTAATGAGATTAACACCATTAAAAAGAAATTAAGAACCTTGTAGAAAAAACAAACAAACAAACAAAAATGCAGAAAAATAACCCTGTAGAGACAAGAAGAGAGATGCCTTGAGGGCATCTCAGGAATCAGTAAGGACCACACTCATTACAGGTTCAAGGGAGCAAAAGTGTCAATCTTTCATTTGAGAAGAGAATCTCTTCTGCTCAGGAAGGGTCTCCTAAGGAATGGGTTCCCCTTAATTCATTTCACTGCACTCAGATATTTAGGCACCTAGAGACTATTGCTGTCATGGTCCAACAGGGCCTGGTTATTGCTTCCATTGACAGCAGAACTTGGTGTCACCTATGATGTATGTGATGCTGTTTTTTTTCCTCTCTCTCTCTCTCTCTCACTCCCTCTCTCCCTCTCTTTCTTTTTTCTTTCCTTCCTTTCTTCTTTCTCTTTTACAGTACTAGGGATAGAACTCAGGACCTTACACTTATGAGGCAAGCAAGGTGCCGCTGAGCTAAATCCCCAGCCCTATGTGATGGTTGTTTTTGCTGGCGTGCAAAATGCAAAACTTGTGGGGTAGGGAGCCTTCCATGCAGATTCCAAAGAAAGTTCTGGGGTGGGAGGTAGGCAAGGCCCCCTGAAAGGGCAGTGCATAAAGTTGTAGAAATGAAGCAAAAGGTTCAGTGGAGACCACAGGAAGTTGGAGTTGTCGGGAGTCTGGAATGTCAGCCCAGGAAAGCTACAAGCCATGAGTGGAGCAAGCCCAAGAGAGAGGCCATGTGAGCTGCAACTGGCATGACCATAAAGGTGCGGCTTCCCCTGCCCTTTAGAACTCATATCTTGCCACCTTGTACCCTGAATGCTAGAAATGGAACATTTCTAGCTGATTTTTGGTCTTGCTTTGGTCTGATTCTTTTCTACCACCTATTCTTCCCATTTGGAATGGGGATGTTTACCCTGTGACATTTTTCTTCGGGATTATGTGACTTATTTTTTATTTCTACTGAAGTCCACAGCTAAGAGTTTGCTTTGAGTCTCAAAGGAGACTTGGACATGGATTTTTTGAAAAATCCCAGGACTGTTGAGACTTTGGGAAAGAGATTGTTGCATTTCCTGACATATGTGGGATAGTTGTGTTACATTATGCAGAATTATGAACTCGCTAATGTCTTTATTTGAAGATTAAGTATAATGTAAGCAGATGTGTTTAAGAGTGAAGCTGACTGAGGTTTGAACTACACAAGGTCACTTGCCCCTTTCTCTGTGGAGCTGTCCCCCGTTCTGCTCCCTGGTCATGATGAACCAAGCCACTTTGCTCTACCATGACCTTTTGCCATGCTGTTCCTACCTTGGATCCAAATGACCATGGACTGAACCCACTTCAAAACCAGGAGCTATGTTATATCTTTTCTCCTTTATATTGTGCCAGGTATTGTATCCAGAAATGGGAAAGCTGACTAATTCACACTACTTGAGATATTCATCACATCTGTTAAATGGATGACTTAAAACATCTTTATTTCTTAAGCAGCTGGTGTCTCACTAGAAGGAACAGATCCACGGTACAAGTAATATGTTTTCCACTAAATACAGGAAATTCTTCCTGGAGCCCTCCTCATTGTAGCTCCAAAGGGCCACAGAGGTTGTAAACCTCCAAGCACTCTGCCCCAACATGGCAGTTTTAGGAGCTCCGCTAAAGGTGCAAAGACCCAAAGCAAATAAATGGCTGTGCTACAGCAACCCCCCCCCACTTCCCTTCTTCAACCCCAGGACTTCAAAATATCGTCTTTACCACTTGATTAAAGGCCATCTCTCTCAGGTCCTTGGTTTTATAAAGATAGAAATTCTTCAAATTTAGTGTGCTACTTCTCCAAAAAACTTTTGCATTTATCAATAATCAAAGCCTGAATATGGAAAAACCATAAGTCAAAGGACTTTAAGAAAGTAGCCAGCTCTATGTAAAAAATGATCTCCTTATAATCTACAAGGAGACTTTGTATTATCTATAAGGAGAGCGGACTTTGGTATCTGGTCTCTGAAGATGACCTCCAGGAAATATCTGGTGTTCTGTCTTGTGTAGTATCACAGGACTGGCCTGTGATTTGCAAAAGTCTATAATGAGCTGGTATTAGTTCTTTAAATGCTCTGTAGTTTTACAGTGAAGCTATCTAGGATTAGGAAGATTCTAATTACTACTAATTCAGTCTCTATTTATTATAGGTACATTCAGATTTTCTATTTCTACTTAGGTCAGTTTCAGTAATCTGTATCTTTTTAGGAATTTACTTCACCTAAATTTATAATTTATTTATTTATATTACTATTTTTTCTGGTACTGGAGATTGAACTCAGGATCTTGAGCTTTTGAGGCAGGCGCAGTGCCACTGTGCTAAATCTTCAGCTCCTCTAATAATTTGGGGCATATAGTAATTCATATGCCAACATGAATTATAACAATATGATTATAATATCAATTATGATCCTTTTTATTTCTTAAGATTGATATTAATATCCCATCTATTTCCTGATTTTATCTATTTTAGTTTTTCTCACTTTTTCCTAGTCATTTTAGCTAAATATTTGTTCATTTCACTGATCTTTTCAAAGAATCAACTTCTGATTTAGTTGATTCTATCGCTTTTCTAATCCATATTTCATTAATTTCCACTCAAATCTTTATCACTTTTTTTCCTGCTTGCTTTAACTTTGGTTTGCTATTTTTACAGATCTTAAGTCAAAATATTATATTAATGAGGTTTTTTTTTTTTTTTGGTAGCGGGGATCAAACTCAGGACCTTGTGTTTGCGAGGCAGGTGACGGAACAACTGAGCTAAATCCCCAGCCTGACTTGAGATTTTTAATATAAGCATTTATAAATATATATTTCCTTGTAGGTACAATTTTGGCTGTATTTCATAGCTCTGTTATATGGCATCTTCATTTTTATTCATCTCAAAGTATTTTGTAATTTCCTTTATGATTTCTTTCTGATTCATTGGTTATTTAGGAGCACGTTAATTTTCACATTTGTGAATTTTCCAAATTTGTTATTAGTTTCTATATTAATTCCATTGTTTTTAGAGAAGATACTTGTATGATTCCAATTCTTTGAAACATTTTGATGCTTCATGGCTTACCGTATGCTTTAGTCTAGAGACTGTTCCATGGGTATTTGAAAACAGTTATTCTGCTCTTTGTTGAGTGGAGTGTTCTGAGTGCATTTTAAATCTAATGGGCTTACAGTGTGGTTCAAGTCTTCTCTTTCTGCACTGGTCTTCTGTATTGTTGCTCTGGTCCATGTTTTGATTTAATCAGCATAAGAAGAGGTAGTGAGTTAGACCACATTTAAGTATCTTTTTGTTGTAATTGGTAAGAAAGATGCATCTTGGACTTGGAATTGTTACAACACCTCTAGGCAGTGCGTATCAGGACTCATCACTAGGCTGGCAGCAGAGGGGCAGAAATAAGCACACAGGGAGAGATGTGAGCAAAGTGTTCAGATTCACATTTTGGTGAGAAGAATCAGTGTCTTCTAGCTGTCCTGTAGAAATATATTAATAATTTAGTGGGAATATGCCTTCTTGCTAATATCTTAATAATAAAGATAACTCTGACACACGGCTTGGTGTACTCTGTTGCTTTATGTCTCATTTTAAACTGAGCATTAAGGAAATGCAGTATTGTAATTGTAACTTTGCAATACTTCTATCTAGAGGCCTGTTGCCATTTTTATCTTCAGTGAAATTGTTGTTCCCAAGAAAGGCAGGATTACAATTTTTTTCTAACAGATTGAGTTGGTGTAGTGTGTTCTTAGTTATCAAAAATACTCTTGTAGCTTTGGGATTTTGAATTGATGAATATTCATGATGTGTAGAAAAGCAATGACACACACTGTACAAACTCAATCACAAAATGGCATGTCATATATGTACACGCAGGACCTAAAAGAACACATCCAGCTAAGCTGCTTATGATTGAGAATGACTTTGTTTTTTGCTTGTGTTTTTGTTTCCTGTAATACATATATTAACTTTAAAAAATAAAAATTATTTTTACAACTAAAAAAAAAAATCAGCAGAAGATCTGAAGACCTGGAATAGAACCCCCAAAAAAGCCAAGTCAGAAGGAACACCCCTGCCTGATTACTTGAGCTGGGACATTGGCATTTTTCTGCGTTGGACATGAATTGAAATATCAGCTCTTTCTGTGCCTCATTCCTGCTGACTTTTGGATTGGAAG
Source organism: Fukomys damarensis (assembly GCF_012274545.1). Lineage (NCBI taxonomy): Eukaryota > Metazoa > Chordata > Mammalia > Rodentia > Bathyergidae > Fukomys > Fukomys damarensis. The sequence goes on along the minus strand of NW_022900914.1, from coordinate 13,260,093 downwards.
TTAACATAACTGGCACTCCTAGTCCTCAGTCTTTGACTGGAATTACAACATTGACTTCCCTGAGTCTCCAAAAGTTACTTGCAGATCTTAGGATATCTTAGCCTCCACAATAATGTGAACCAATTCCTTTTAATAAACATCCTATTGGTCCTGTTTGTCTGAAGAACCCTAATACCGAAGGTGTTAGTACAGTTAACACCTTGGTTCACAACACTTCTTCTTGCAAATAATTTGGTTTGCTAACAGAAGTGTTCAGTAAAATTTTGCTTCCCTTCAGGAACTCCACACTGAGTGACTAACAACACCACGGCCATCTTCCCTGGATGACTAGGACTGTCAGAGTCAAAGCACATGCCCAAAGCTCTTTGGTAGTCTCTCAGGAGAGTGCTACCCTATTCATAATAGGAGAGGGAGCAAAATGAGAGGGCAGGCAAAGGGGGAATCCAACAGACCACAGTCACCGGCCATATCCTGTGTGATCCTCACGTCCGTGATGCTCACAGGGATGTACCCAGCCCAGAAAATCCTACCATTGTTCTGGAGACTCACATACGGCTCAGGGTTCCTCTGGGGCCCGACTCCGAGGACTTTCGAGGTGATATTCCAGGAGTCTCTGAGGGGTCCTTCATTTTGTAGGGACGAGCCAGGCTTAGGATTCATGTGTTAGGCAGCTGTGACCTTATGCACATTAGCTCACAATTCCCATGCAGTTGGGTCTTTCCCCACCCCCTCTCAGGACTGGGGATTAAACCTAGGGCCTTCCCCAGAATTGTGAAATGAATTGAGCTCACTGTATTGATAAGCCACACATTAAGATTGCATGGAACACTAAAGAACCTCCATGTCATTACATATTAGTGACACTGGTGCATTTGTAGGAGTCCTGAGATACCATACTGAAGCCTGCCTAGACTGCTGGACCACAGGGGGAGGAGAAACAGACCCTGTTACCACATGGAGAGTGAAAAAGACCCAGACGTGTCCCCGTTGAGCCTCTAGATGACTCTGGCTATAGCTAATATCTCTTGGATCCAGATGTGCATCAAAGTCTACTCCTGGATTTTATAGGTTCGTGAACTTTTCCCACCAACCACATGTAAACACAGACATACTTATCTATGTTGTTGGTTTTTCTACAACTTGCAACTAAGAGTCTTAATAGAATAAGTAACACAATAAGTAAAGGACTGGAGTTATTTTGACATTATTCTGATTAAACAGACTTCGTTTTATTTAATTGTGATTTAACTCTGAACTTTTTGGATCATGGCTTTAAGGTCATTACAATAATTAACTGTGCAGCTGGTTAAAACACACATTGACTTTAATCTCAATGGAAAAAGTCCTGAAAGGTAAATGTGTAGCTTAGATGCTGAGATAGACATTTGCACGAGGGAAGTTTACTGGGCGTGCTCACTGAAACACTCACTAGAGCAAGGAAACAGGGTGAGGCAGAGGAAGAGGCTGAACCTGTGGCCATCAGTGATGGCAGATCCTGCAGTACCTGAGCTAGGTCCTTTCAGCATTGCCCAGAACTGCAGTAAGAGCGCTGGGCCTTCGAAACCCTGCATCAGCTTGGCCACGCTGGACAAAAGGGCGACTCTGGGCGAGGTAGGTCAGCAGTCCATAGCTCTGGCAGCTGGAAGAGGATGGTGTGAATGAGAAGAGGAATCAAGTGCAGCACAGTCCCCATTATACTGTATGCATGTCGCAGCCTGGGTTCAAATTCCAGTTCTTCTGGTTCCTACCACTGTCGATCTGACGCTCCGTTCTGGTAAAGCTGGGACCTGTTGGTGTTATTCATCCTCAATCGCAAATACGCATGCACTGATCACACTCACAGCTAAAGCCGACAGCTCGAAGGCATCGTCTACCAAGTAGAAAGATGTCTCTGCCACTAACAAATATTACAACATCTCATATAATGAAAGGGTTCATGTTGGATAGAAACCTACAGACAAAATGATCAGGGCAGAAAACTTCATAGGAATCTTTCCAGCTAAACCAAGTACAAACAAACATGAAGTGCTGCAAATCTCTTTGCCAGTTCGCTCAGACGGAATTTAAAGAGGAAAAGTTATTAGTTAAAGGTTGAAAGGAAATTGGCAAGAAATATATGCGGCCTGGGGCATCTTCGCTCAAGAGTAGAACTGAATGTGCTTGCGATTTGCTTGCTTATGCTGCAGAACGGCCCTATGCCTTACCCTTCGCTGGCCTTTCCTCGACTTCACTCCCACACTCTTTTTGTCCCTTCAGCTCCATGACCCACCTCGCACATCCTGTTGGGTGTCATGCTGGACATTCATGTCTGTGTCTGCTCTGTCCTTCTTCCTGGCAACTGATTCCCCTGATTCAACCACAAGGTTCCAGGGGCAGCCCTGGCTACCTGCCCTTGGCGGTGCCCACTTGACCTAGCCCTTCCCTGGAATGCTTTTGGCTTGGAACTAAGGAAACAGAGGCAGCTCTTTCATAAGAGTGAAGAGTGAGATATAAAGCCAGGTTTCTTGGTGACTTTGTTTCTGTTGTGTGAAAAATACAGACAAAGATCTGGATCTGACAGAGAGACAGAGATTAGGTGGGGCAATACCACTCCCAGATGCCAGGTGTCTCCAGACCGGTCACATGCACCGTCCACTTCCTTGAAGGTTAGCTGTGTGAATCTTTATTTATTTATTCATTTTTGGTACCGGGGATCGAATTCAGGACCTTGTGATTGCAAGGCAGGCAGCGGAACCACTGAGCTAAATTCCCGGCCCATGGCTGTGTGAATCCAGAACATCTGTACCTCTGACCAAGCTAGTCATAATTAGATTTCTGTTCTCAGAATTCTAATTCACCATGGATGTGTAAAAATAGGGAGGCCTTTTAAAGGATATCTGGTACATCCTTCTATCTTTAAACGAAGAAAGTGGCTACCATTCTTAAAACTCCCGAGAAAGAAACCCACTTTTTCTTTTGTAGCCTTTATTCAATAGCTAATTAACCTGAAAGTGACATATATTTCTCTTAAGCAGCACATCTCTGAAACTTCCTCTCTAGAAGGAGCCCTGATTCTCCATCACCCAACTGAGAAGCCTGACAGGCCCTTGCCTGCAGGGGCCGTGGGGGGTGAATCAGTTTCCCTGCCCAGATTGGACTCTCCGGGCTTTCTGTGGGGATCCTATCCAATGCCTGTACTCCCCAAGGCACATTGTCAGGGGAGACTGCCAAGAATATCACTTATTAGCTGATGAAACGGATCAGCAGCCTTCGTACAGCCAACCTTCTCTCACCTACACATAGAGATGTCGTCATCCTGCGGTCTTCTTTCTTCCCACGCTTAGGAATCACAACACATTTAAGCTTCCTGCTCAGGCTTCATTTCCATCCTTTCTCTTTATAGCATTTTCCCTTCTTCTTGGGATCTCTTGTGTATGATCAACTTTCTCAAAATGTGGAGCCCAGATGTCAAAGTGACGTGGGTGAGGGCTACAGCCACGGAGAGGGGAGTGGGGAGTTATCTATCAACCTTTGCATGCCAGGCCATGAATATCTTAGTATCAAATTTGTGTTTAAAATAACACGATGACCTTTCTCTCTGCTCTCCTAGGACTTTCAGAGCCAAAACAAGAGCCCGGGGCTCTTTGGAGAGAGCCGCTCTGCTCACAGAAGGAGAAGGAGTGGTTGGCAAAGGGGGAATCCAACAGACCAGTCCCGGCCACATCCCGTGTGATCCTCACGTCCCTGATGCTCACAGGGACGTACCCAGACCAGAAAATTGTACCATTGTCCTGGAGACTCACATAAGGCCCGGGGTTCCTCTGGGGCCCGACTCTGAGGACTTTCGAGGTGATATTCCAGGAGTCTCTGAGGGGTCCCTCATTTTGGGGGGACGAGCCAGGCTTGGGATTCAGCTGTTGGGCACATTAGCTCATAACTCCCATGCAGTTGGGTTCCTCGCCCCCTCTCAGGACTGGGCGTGAAACCCAAGCCAAGGCCTTGCACGTGCTAGGCAAGTATTCTTTCACTGAGCAGCACTTCCATCACCGTCCTCCTCTTTTGATACAGGGTAAGTTGCCCAGGCTTGCCTTGAATTTGGGATCCTCCTGCCTCAGCCTCCTGACTAGCTGTACGGCCACTGCCTGTCAGCTTTCATTTTGTAAATATGATCACAGAAAATCAGGGTTGGTTTTAAGTTTGTTTGGGTGGGTGCGGCAATGAAACTGGGGCCAGCCTGGGAGACAGTGTGGGGTGCAGGAATAAGAGGGGGGCATTTCTCCTTCTTCATTCTGGCCCTGGCTACACCTGCGAGCCCTCATCATTAGTCCCGTGGATTTGCTATATTTGGAAGCACTTAGAAAGTCATTAGCCCGGTACCTCTAATCCATACATTCTTTTCCATGCCCTTTTTCTACATGTGGAAAGGTTTTGTCGTTGAGAATGGTCACTCTGGATACCTCTGAACCAGGGAGACAGAAAAATCCTCTGTGCCCAGAGGTTCTAGTCCGTGGTGAGAGCGGCCCATGATGCCCTCCCGTCACCAGCGGTGGCTTTCGTCGGGCTGCCTTTCGGGTTAAGAGTCGCAGCCTCAGTGCTTGGACGGTGAGGAGCTGGGCTCAGGTTCTGGAGGGCGTCTGTCTTTCCGTCCTTCCCTCCTTCACGCTGAAAATGAGTAAGCCATGTGAACAAGTCAGACGAGCAAGAGGGGTTCCTTTTCTTTTCTGTTTTCTTACTGTGTTTCCCATGATAAAAACCTGCTGATTTTTAAAAAGGGCACCTAGATTTCCATCATCTTAACAGAGTCACCATGGACACCTGCGAACGAGCTCCTACGAACTCCTCCTCCCCGACTGTCGGGAGCACAGGGGTGCACGGAGGGCCCGGTTCAGGCAGCTGCTCCCACCGTGGCCCCGGGGTGTGGACGCCGCGGCCGTGCAGCGCCTGGATTCCAGCCTACTCTGCCGCGTGGCCCGAGGCTGGCTGCCCTCTGGCCTTCCAGGTCCCTTCCGTCCGATGGGAGAAACGACAACATCGGTGTCACACGGGGACTTTCGAGGACTACAGGGAACACGTGTAAAACGTTTACAGCTGCCTGTGACATCTGTTTTTTAGAGCTGTTATGCTCGGAGAAGCCAGGGACTTGGTTGAGATGCCACAGACATTACTGACAAAACCATGCTGGAAACTCTTCTGAACCCAGACAAGCTGTGGAATGGAGAGAGGGAGAGAGGCTGAGACACAGAGGAGTCAGCCGCACTCCCGCCCTTCCTCCCATTTCACGAGCATCCTTTGCTTACAGAACGGTGCCCCAGCCCACGGGTGCGTCTTCACTTCGCCTCACTGCACAGAGACACGAGGGAGCCGGCACAGCTCCATTCAGAGCGGGCTGCCCAAGCACAGGAAGCCCTCGGCGCTGTCGGCTTAAACGCGAGGGTGTGGGTCAGGATGGGGCCGGGACTCGTACATTCCAACGGCCCCCAAGTGATTCCGAGGCTCGGTGTGCGAGCCACGCTGTGGTGTCTCGGAGGATTTCGGCCGAGGGTTTTACCGCTCCCCGAACCTCCCTGCTTATGTTCACACGGGTCTGACACTCTCAGGGCCCCTGGGCGCTTCCTGGCACACCCGAGTTCGGGTGCCCACCTGGAGAGGTCAGTCACAGCTCTGCCAGTCTCCAGTCTCAACACTGCGGCCTGTGCACGAACAGCCCGCACGGTGCCCGACCCCGCTTGTCTGAAACGCGTCAGGGGGGACACTTGCAATTAGGGTTCTGGAGAAAAGAAATGTTTGCTCCAGAGCCAAGCACTGGGTGCGGCAGGGAGTATGGGAAGGTGCGGAGGGACAGCTGGCGAGAGATCTTCCACCTCCCACCAACAGGCCGCAGGGACCCTGAGTCCCTCCCCTCCCACGCCTCTGTGGCTTGGATACAGAGGCTCTAGCCTCTTTCCTGCCCACAACAATATAAACCACTCCTTTGTCAAGGAAGCCCAGCCTTCAGACAGGTCTGGTTATTTTTCGTCCCAAGAGTTTCATGCGCTGGGAGCTCGGTGCTCAGCAGAACCCCGCGGAAAGCGGCACAACCTCTAAGAGCTGAGCCTGACGCGAGGTCCTGACGCCCGTGGGGCATCTCCGCAGAACAGGCGGTGGGACCCCGACCCCTCTTCCTGTTTCACAGTGCGCTCCTTCCCTTTGCGCTCCACTGTCCACCACAGGACCTTCGCCAGAGCTGGTTCCCTACTGCCCGGACTTCCGACCTGCAAAAGTGACCTCATCACTCACTCTCTCTTCATACATAGCCTGCCTCAGGTTTTCATTACAGCAACAGAAACCAGACAAACGCACAGAACATCCTTCAGAAAATAAAGGATGCTCCACTTGAACACCATCTGTAGAAAGGCCCAGGTAGGAGTCAGAGAATGTAAGCGACAGACTAAGACTCGTGAGTGTGCTGCTGTAGCAGAAAACCACAGATGTGGTAATTTATGAAGAACGGAGATGTATTTCTCACATTTCTGGAGACTGGGAGGTTCGAGTCCAGGGGCTGGCATCCGGAGGGGGCATTTGATACATTATCCCATGACAGAAGGCGCAAGGGCAAGACAGTACACCTGAGCGTGAGGGAAAAGGAGCAAACTTAACCTCTTCTCAAGAGCCCACTCTGCTACGACCAGTCCAGTGATGATGGCATTAACACTTGCATGAGAGCAGCACCCTTACAATTTAATCACTTCTTAAAAAGTCACACTGGGGATTAAATGTCCAACACATGAACTTTGGAGAATACACTGGGACCATGGCAGTGTATTTTTGTGAGTGCAAGTCTTAGCCTCCCAAACCCCAGGCACAAAGGAAAATTCTATCTCAAAAAGGACATTCCCAGGGATTTTTCCATGACATAACCAGCTTTTTACTTAGTTGCTTTTCCCAACAGATACCAAATAGGTCCTGACAAAACCATAAGTATGGAGAGAAACACCCTCGGACTTAGAAATGCTTTTTCCTTTCTTCCTTGTGGCTCTGTTTCCACAGTAGTCAGTATCTATGCGTGCTGGTTGGGTTTTGTTGCTCTTTTCACTGTTTAGAACTAGCTCCCTCACTACTGGGGATTTTCCATGGTGACATAAATCTCTAAGCCTCATACTAGCAAAGTATACTCATTGCTACCTCAATTAGAACAAGTGAAATATTTGGAAATTCCCATGGCCTTGGCCAAGGCCTTAATGGGGTGGGTTTTTTAAAGTTCTGATTCTCTTCTTTCCATGCCAGCCAAGGACACATTTCCCTGGAACAACATCACACCCCCTTCAAAATATAAACCCTCTGGATTGGAGGGCTCTGCGAGTCTGCCTATTTAGGTCCTGGGCTTAGCCTGAGAATACTCAGTGTACAAAAATAAGACAAGCAGGAAGGTCATTTATTAAGCCAAGCCTCCCAGGGTTGGGGAAAACTTCCTGTTATCAGGCATCTGAGAACGGGGTCAGGCCTAGTCTCTCCAGCCCTTATGACCAGGACACTGGCTCAGAACCAGAAACGTAGGGCAGCTAGGGCAGTGTCTGCTGCTGCAGGGACAGCACAGAGAGTTGAGCTCAGGCTAAAGGTCAGGTCTGCCCCTCCCCAGCAGTGTAAGCTCTTGGGGTCAGTGTGCCTTTGAAATGAGGCTAAGGATCTCTGCCCCATCTATTCTCATGGAGTATTTGAGAGTAAGTTAACATATTTGAAGGTGCTATGAAAGCTGTCAAGTATTTATTCCATGCATAAACTCTGGGCTTACAATGAAGGTTAAATTACATAATTCATATCCACATACACACGGTATTTTGGTGTTTTAACAACTGGCTTTTGGGATGGGGGGGCCTGAGTTTTAGCCTTTGTTAATTTCCATGGTGTACATATTCCCACCACGACTGATTTCAGAGGACTGCAGCGATGCCACTGAGCGTCAAGGGAAGAGCAATGCACACAGTGAGCTCTTTCCGACTGGTCTGAGCCTGCTCCACCTCACCACTGCCTCCTCCCACTCAAAACACTTAGCACAGTGCAGGGGGAGCAGGGGAGGTGGCCTCCTGTCCGCTCATTGTATTTTCACCCGCCAGAGGGGGCGGGTGGCAGCCCTACCCTGTTCTGCTGAGTCAGACTTTCCGGATGGTGTGTGTTTTTGTTGTTTTCTGTTTTGTTTTGTTTTGGTACTGGGGATCAAACTTGGGACCTTGTGTTTGCAAGGCGCGCGGCGGAACCAGAGCTAAACCCCCAGCCCAGGATGGTGTATGTTTTTAAAGCTCCCAGCGGGTAGTTCTAATTCATAGCCCCGATCAGGAAGTGCAGCACCAGGCTGCCAACTCCGTGGGTACAGAAATGGGGCCAATTTGCGATTGCAACACCCCAGCCCACAACAGGCCCCCAACCTAAATGATGCTTCCCTGAATGAATCATAGATCACCTTGCCTGGAGCTAACATGACCCAGCAAGGGGTCCGACCTGCAGGGATAAGTGGAGAGAGGTCCTGGCTGGCTGTCACGTACTGGGTTTCTCTTCATTGTCCAGGTTCGCCCACTAACCTGGGCTGGTCCTAGTGTCCCCAGTGCCACCATCCATGCTGGTCCTGCTGACAGAAGAAAGAAAGACAGGTAGAAAGAAGTCAAGGAAATTGTAATTTAAAAATCGTACCTTCAAGGAAACGCAACCTCAAATCAGTCAAAGTTACCTCAGTTTATTATGCCTTCCTCACTCCTACGCCTGTTTTTCTTCCAGATTTCTTACTCCTAAATTCATAAAGAATCTAAAAGATGCAGTAAGTCTGTAAATTAGGCCCATGTTTTTCTTTTGAAACTATAGATTCACAAATTCTACAGACTTCCATCTTCGTGGGAAGAACACTATGAAGGGGATGCCAATCTCCGAACTTCAAACACATACAGACAGTTTGCAGTCGGCCCACTGTGGATAACCTGACAGACAGCAGGAAAACACTGTCAAGGCTGTCCACCTTCAGGACACCCTCAAGCCCACGTAAACCTTCACGCCCAGACCACCAGGCACCTCTCCCTCGAGCACCCACACTCCTGAGTGCGTGCTCCTTTGATTCTGCATACTAAATCCGCCTCTGCCTCTCAGACTCCCGAAATGCTTTTCTGTGCCAAGAGCTAACACAAAGGCCTCTGCCTCCTCTTTGCAGAAGCTCCTTGGGCCCTGTCTGCTGACACCACCGCTGCCCTGAGTCCTCGGCACACATTGCATCCCACGGGAACTATGCTCCCTCCCTCCCTCCCTCCCTCCAGACCCTCAGAGTCCAGGGCCCCTCCTCCTCCTTTTTCCCTCTTCCCCTCTCTGTAGGTGCCTCAAAGAGCCGCCTGTGACCCCTGCATCCAACTCACCAGGAGTGGAGGGTACAAGGGTTCATGTGCCTGGTCCGTTTCCTCCAGCCCCTGTTGTCTTTGTCTGGCAGCTCTGCCCCTGCACTCTGCCACAGCAGGCCCTCCCTCCACAAAGGTTCTGTGGATAAAGACAAACAAGTCACTGGAAGGAACCACAGGAAGGGAGGAGAGGAAGACATTCCAGGTGATTTAGTGACTCCAGGAAAGACCTGGAGTAATTGGGGCTTCCTTGGCCCATGTACAACGGCAGAGGAAAACTGATTTCCAAGCCAAAAATGTTCACATACTCCATCTATCACTGACTGTACATCCACCCATTTTTATGTTCTCTCTCCATCCTGATGCCAATATAAATACCAACTCCCGGGTCTTTTTCAAGACAACCAGGAGAAAAGGAGAAGGTGGACTTCTCCAAGGATGTAAAATTCCTATAGCATCTGCTTTAGATACAAATATAATGATCAAATTATCCCAATCACTATCACAACTGCACTCGCAGGGAGGAGGGAACAGCCCACTCACAGCCAGGACTACTGTAGAAAAATCCAACTCTAAAAGTGACAGTAGAGAGTCCTGATGGCCATAATGCCCGAGATGGAAATTGAATGTTGTTATTCTTAAGGTGAGTGTGGTTCTCCAATTTAAGACGAAGAGGCAGTGTCTTGGCATTCACTAAGCACCACAAATAGCCTTTGTTTAGATGGTGCTCAGCACACAAGTACTAATCTGTACACAGCCCCCGGGATGATACCTTCCCCGCTGTCTTGGAGATGAGCTAAACCTGTTCAGAGCCTTAGCCAGAGGCTCACCAAAAATTAGCTACTGCCACGGGTTCCCTAACTGCAGAATCCCCGGCTCTTGCAGGGAGAGTACAGATTCCAGGCTCAGCTTTTCCCCTCACTACTCCTTCCAGATGAATCCTAACAATAGAGTCACTGAGGGCACAGAAGGAGGCAAGCTCTTTTCCTTCCCTTTCTTCTGATGTTTGTCTTGGTGCAATTGAAGCAGAGAAGAGAGAAAGGGGAGGGTGGTGTTTATGGCAGGGACTGGGTGACCGATGACCACATAATTCTTAACTTCACAGCTTTTAGGTCTACAGTTTTTAGGATATCCAGAGGAATGACGCTAGCTCTTTTACAAAGGTGGTGTTGAGGCCAGAAATTATTATTTTAAGCTGAGACTGAAAGTATGACCTATACTCAGGGCCTGTCACACAGACCTTGGATTTCCTGTCTCCATTACTCAGTTCCTCTGAGCCTCACCTGATCTCTGCCCTGCCGTCCCCAGCCACAGCCCTGGAAGGAAGGGAGTGAACCTCATTCATCTTAGAGCTCCTCGGACCCAGCAGACAGAGGTGCTGGCAGAGAGTAATACATTTTTCTTAAATTTTGTTTTCCACCTTTATTCCCAGGCTAACTTTTCTGCCTCTTTGAGCCACCTCCCTCCTTAGCCTCCCTTCTTCTCTAGGCTGAATGTCTCAGCTGGCTCCTCCCACTCTCCTTGCTTAGGGACAGGGGATGCCAGGGTCTGGAGGTGTCCTTTGTGCAAACCTGTGGTTCTGGCGGTCATCTAGGGCTGCCTACTATAAGGCACTCACGTAGGGAAACCTCCCTTCCCCTCCTCCTCACTTTACATTTTTAGCGGGTGAGGGTTGACACAAATTTCTCCATTTTGATTCTGACAACTTCCACGTTTCTGGTACAGGATAGAGGAGAGAAGATGGAGGCGGAAAGGGTCCGACTGTGGTGTGGAGAGTGTGGCTAGCAATAGTTCTGTGGCTTAAGCAGGAGGGACCCCCAGCTTGGAAGGAAGCTTGGGAAGTCGTTAAGAATCACACCATGAATGTACAGCAAAGGGACATTAGAACTAGTCGTATTTTAGACCACAGAAGCTTCTCAATGCTGTTCGTTCACAAGTAACTCTCTTGAGGGACTCAGTTTAACGCAACACGGTATACACTGAAAGCATATCGAGTTCAATTTGTGTCAGTCTACCATCTTTGAAATAGAATACGTAAAATATATCTAATGATGATATAGTTTGTAGTTGTTAATGACTATTAAGAATATGTTGTAGAGGGAAAGGTGACAGATGAAATCTATTGCATTGCTTTATAACATTGCTAAGATACATTTGGCAACTTAAAACCACACACATTTACCTGTTTTTGAGAGACAAAAGCCCATGCACAGAATAGAATACTTACTTAAGAATCTCTCGCAAGGGCCGGGCATTTAGCTCAGTGGTTCGGTGGCCTGCCTCACAAGCGCAAGGACCCAAGTTCGAATCCCGGTACCCCCCCAAAAAAAAGACTCTCTTGCAAAGCTGCAACCCAGGTGTCAGCTAGGACTAGAGCCTTACTGGATGGCTTAACTGGAGAGGGGGTTGCTTTCAAACGCAAATGTTAATAGCTTCTCCGGTGTGAAAAAGTAAAAGTGTAAATAAGGTTCAAATGGTATAGTTGAGAGTGTGAAATAGGAAGAAAATGTCTAAAGGAGTAGGGGAAGCAGGAAGGGAAGGGGGAAGGAAAGAAGGGAAAAGAAAAAAGTATGAAAAAAAGGAAACAAAGTCTTTGCAAATAGGGGAGTGGGGAGGGGTGAAGGGAGGGCAGGGGAATGCAGAAAAAATAAGAACCAAGATCTGTCACGTAAAGGTACAAGATTCCAATGATGAATGTAACTGTACTGTATACCTTAAACGAATGTACCAATAAACTTAATGGGGGAAAAGAGAAGCAAATGTTTTCTGGCAGGACACAGTTTTTTGAAGACTGAACCGAGCGACTTTCTCAGTTCCTTGCTTCCTGCAGGGCTTTGGAGGACATTGGCTCAAGGCTACCCTGAGTTCTGACACCTGAGCTTCCCCAACATGGATCTTGCTTTACCCCAGGCAGAGGGAGAGTGACAGTAGGACAGAAGTCACCAGCTGGCATCACTTCATCTAGGAAACAGCATTCTTTAACTATCGCCAGTACTTTACTGTACAAACAAGGTACTCACAGAAGGGGATCTCACAATGCTATGAATGCTGCGCGCCATCTGAGAGGCCGCCTCCCACATCTATACATCGAAGAGCGAGTGGATGAGGAACTCATAGTCTGTCTGCCCCCAGTGAACCCACAGAACTTGGGATCAGTGCAGGGAAGCAGTTTACTTGGTGGAATGTTACAGTTAGAGTAAATAACTCTGTGTCAAACACTGCTCCCTTAGCCAGACAGGACTCTGCTGGAAGGGTGATCATGGGGGAAGGAGAGTGACCCCCCCTTACTACAGTGAACCCCTCTCCCCTGCCAGCTGCATCTCTGTGCTCGGGACTAAGCTCGGCCAGTCTGTTCTCATCCAAGTTCTCAGACATGCACAGACCCTGGTACAGGAAAAGTCGCTTTTGTTCTGTGCAGATGAAACAGGATACTCTTCGTCTGGTTCATACCCCTTCCTGGGACTGCCTCTTTCATATAAAGAATGTATCAGCTACATTCCTGAAGATGAGAAACCAAATGCTGTCAGGCCTGATTTGTGATTCTTGGAGGAAGAAAGTAGACAGACAGGGAGGGTCTATCTAACTGGATGCGCGTAACAGAGGGACAGTAGGATTGTCAGGTCAGCAGACAGCTCATAAAACACAATGTCTTTGATCTGTAAGTCACCAGTTTAGTTAGGGTTGCCCTGAGACATTCCCTTGAAATATATACATTTTTAGAATTCTTCCAGGAAAGATTCACCCTTTTGGGTTATCTTTTTTGTAGTATTCTAGGTTTTGATTTATCATTCCCTAAGAAGTCATGAATGAGATTTCACCTTTATTTGTTCAAAACTTACTGGACATACCTAAGTGCTCTCCCTCTGGAGTCTGCTCAGATATGACCCTAGGCACGTCTATTACAATTTAGAGAGAAATTACCATCCCAGAGAGAGCCGTGAAGTGGAGGGTCTTGGAGCCTTGATGTTCAACTTGGCCTTCAGATATTAACACGACTTTTCCCATCAGACTATGGAGCCTGGAGGAAACACTGCAGGATATTAAACATATTAACACCATGCTTTTCAAGAAAAAAACTGTAAGAAGGCCGGGGATTTAGCTCAGTGGTTCCACCACCTGCCTCAAAAGCACGAGGTCCCGAGTTTGATCCCTGGTACCAAAAAAGAAAAAGAAAAAACTGTGAGAAGCTGGCTTTGGTCCTAAGGATGACGTGCTCAATCGGTGACGAAAGGCTGGCCAGGCTCTCTTAGGTCAGAACTCCTTGGTTTATACAGAGGGCAACATGGAAGGCACAGGATCTCAACTTACATTAAAGAAATGAGGAATTCAGAGTACAAGGTCAAAGAGTCCACATATCTGCCTTAGAGTAAGAGCATCTTAGAGTTGTAAATTGTTGTTATATTTGGTTTAGGGAGGTGTTTGGTGATAAGAGTAGCTGGGAAGTTAAAGTTAAACGGAGCAAAGTTTGGATTTGTGCGTCAGATTTCACCTCAAAAAGAAGTATACTTTCTCCAAAGCTAATTTTAGAATTTGCAAGGAAAATTTCTTGAGAATGGGGGGGGGTTAGGTCTCCTCAAAAAGAAGGACGAAGAGGCAGAAAAGTACAAAAATTCAAAGAGGTGAGAGCAGATTAGGGTTTACATTGAGAATGACCGTACTGTGCCTCATATTCCAGAGCTTTCTACTGGAAATACACACGTGTGGGAAAAGCACACGACGAAGACATTCAATCCAACAAGCCACGGCAAAGAAAACACACTGACCCTATTACCAGAATTAACCAAGCTAGTGAAGATGATTTTGCCACCCCTCAGAAGCATACTGTGCTGCTCGACCATCACCCCCTTGAGCCCACAGGGATAACCCGTCCTGTCCGCTGTGGACACCCTCTCCTTTATACTTTTATCGCCGTGCATGCACCACTCAACCACAGTTTCATTTTGTGTGCTTTTTGAACTCTTATGTGCATGGAAACATGCCTTGTGCATTTTTTTCACCCTTGGCTTCCTTTGCTCAAGGATCCACCCATGCCGTTACTGCGGTGCCGCTGGAGAAAATTAATCATCACCGTGGACCATCCCATTGCACGGCTACCCCATCATGCTGTGTCTACCCTACTGTGGTGGGCACTGGGGGTGTTTCTGTTTGGGGGCTAGGAGGGATGATGCTGTTGTCACGTCCTGAAAGAGTTTGGGTGTCCATGCATTCATTTGTCCTTGTGCATGTGTGCGCACCTCGGGGTAAAACTGTGGAGTTGTATCTTCAAAGTTAGCAGACATTGCCCAGCTGTTTTCCAGAAGGGTTTACATTAAGAGTGACTGCACTGTTCCTAATATTGTAGAGCTTTCTCCTGAGCAACGTTTAAGAGTTCTGTTCCTCTACATCCTAACATGTGGTATACAGAGCCATTTTAATATTAGCCATAGCTGTTTCCAAAAACAAAAACAAAAAATAACAACCTCTGGTGCAGATGGGGAGAAAAAGGAGCTTTTAGACACTGTTGAGGGGGATGTAAATTAGTAAAGCATTATAACAGTATAACAGACCCTCAAACAACTAAAAATAAGCCTATTAGCATATTACCTAGCGATCCCACTTCTGGGGATATATCCAAAGGGAAAGAAACCCGTACCAAAGAGATTCCTGCAGGCTCATGTTTATTGTGGTGCTGTTCACAAGAGCTGAGCCAGAATCTGCCTGGCTGCCCATGAGATGAATGAATAAAGGAAAGATGACCATACATACAGTGGGGTGTTACTGGACCACAGAGAGGAATGAAACCTAATCATTTGCTGCAAAACAATGGAAGTGCAGGACATTCTGTAAGTGAACGATAGTGGCACCTTGGTTCACAAACCTAATTCATCCCACCATTCTGGAGAAGATGCTCGTGGTCCTTTGTGTTACCTAAGGTAGAGTTCACGAATAGAAACAAACTTTTGCCAACACCAAATTGTTCATGAACAGAAGTGTTTGTGAACTGAGGTCTTACTGAAAGCCAGACACAGGAAAAGTATTGCATGTTCTCTCATATATATGGGAGCTAGAAAAATAACTGACCTCAAAGTAGAAGAGTGATCATTAGAGACTGGATAGGGTGGAAGGAGAGTGGAGAAAAGGCAGCTGGACTCAGGCACACTGGGTGGATGCACGGAAATACCACACTGAACTCTACTGATCTATATCTAATTAACATGTATTAATAGTTTTTAAAAATTAGCCAATCTTTGAGTATATGATCTTATTCATGATTTGAATTTGCATTCCTCTGAGGACCGAGTCTGAGTACATTTTTGCATTTTTATTTGGCTATCCTTTTTTACAAAACCCTCAACTTTGGTTGGTTTCCTATGAAGTTATAGTTTTTATCTTAAAAATATTTTGAATACACATTCTTTTTAGGTTATATGTATTGAAAATAACTTCCACCTTTTTAGTTTGGCTTCTCAATCTCTGTCACGTCTTCTGATCTAAAGAAGCTTTAACTTTTTTTTTAACTTTTTTTTTCTTTTTATTGAGTTTATTGGTACAATCTAGGTATACAATACAGTTACATTCATCATTGAGATTCTGTACCTTTACATAATAGGTCTTGATTCTCATTTTTTCCCCTTGTCCCTGCCCTCCTTTCATCCCCTCCTCCCCTCCCCATTTACAAACACTTTATTTCCATTTTTTCAGTTTCTCATATTTTTTTCCTCTCCCTTATTACCTTCCCCCACCCTTCCCACTTTCCCTACACCTTTAGCCCTTTACTTCCTATTTCACCTTATTAATGATCTCATTAGGATCCTGTGTACTATTATAGTTTTTCGCACCAAAGAAACTATTCGGTATTTCAGTTAAAGAAATCTCTGTATGAACATTAAAAATAGGGAATCCTAAAATAAAACTAAAAAGGAAAGTAAGAGAAAAGACAATGATGTAAGATTAAAATAATCCTTAATTCTGAAGATGAAAATGGTCCCTTAATATATTTAAATTGCTAAAAGAAGCTTTAACTTTAATTCAGTTCAATATTTAAGCACTTTTTTTGACAGGGTGTGGCATTCGAGGAATTTATCTCCTCTAATATTATGAAGATATTTTCTTATTTATCTTCTCAACACTTGCCTGTTACTTAACACTTGATATTTAGGTTCACAATTTGCTCGGAACTGATATGAGAGGTAGGGGTCAAGAGTCACTCTTTCCTAACAAGGACATCAAAACGATATGGTTCCACATAGTAAAAAGATCATCCTTTTTCCACTGTTTGGCAGCACTTTTGTAAGATTCACGTGTCTGTATGTACATGCTTCTGGATTCTACACTCTGCTTCATTCGTCTGTCTGTCCTCTTATCAATATCACACAGTCAATATTACTGTGTAGTAAGTCTTGAAATCTGGCAGATAAAAGTCTTAACTTTGTTCTTCAAGATTGTTCTGGCTGGGCCCTGATCCACCGCGGGAAGGAGAGCCACGCCTGCTCCCAACCCAGCCGCCATCGCTCATGCACCAGGAAGGTAGCCACACGGGCACCCCTGAACCCCCATAAGCCCCCCCTCCGCACTCTCAGACTTCCTCACTGTGCCAGTCTTTGGACCCACTCTGCAGAGGCAGAGGTGGTCATCAAGGGTATTTTTCTGAGTTCCCAACTTTGAACATCTTTAAAGAAAGGGCGTGGGAAATCTGCAATAGAATGTTGTGGAGTTCAACCATTCAGAAGGTTGGGGAACTCAATCTGGGCCTTGCAGCCTGAGGTCAGTCAGCGTCATGGGGTTCAGCCATCAACAACTGAGATCAGGGGTCTTGCATCCTCACTCTGTCTGAGCCATTAAATGGTAAATACACTATATAGAAATTTTGTTCACTGCAGACATGTTCTGGACTGCTTCTTGATTTCAATTTAATTCAAATGATTTAAGGGTGATAAACTAGTGACTACCACAGGTGGTCAGTGTCAAAGTTGTGCTTGATCTTAACGTGTTGCTGATTGTATCAGTTGGGGTAAAGCATTGCCGTTGATTTGATGAGCTGTTTTCTCTGATGTTATGAAGATGAGAATGTCTGTGGGTCATTAGAGACACAGAAGCTAGGGTGCAACTATATCAGGAAGATTTGGGTGATAACCCAGAGATTAAACCAAGGACAGTCCAACAAGAAAAATAAAAATGAGAAAACACTTAAGCAAGACACAAGGA
>NW_022900914.1:13213126-13240743 GCF_012274545.1 Fukomys damarensis | reverse complement strand
CATATTGGTCTAGAAATGTTAATTTATTTATTTTTTATTTTTTCCATGTGTACAGGGGTAACACATCATACTAAATATGTAAGGTCATATCTACGTGGGTTTGATTACAGAAACTAATAAAGTATTCTCTAAATAATGAAAAAAAGAATAAGATAAGACTATAAGAGCAAGAAACAATTTAAATATGTTCAGGGACCATTTTCATCTCCAGAATTAAGGATTATTTTAATGTTACATCATTGCCTTTTCTCTTTTACTTTCCTTTTTAGTTTATTTTAGGATTCCCTATTTTTAATGTTCATACAGAGATTTCTTTAACTGAAATACGAAATAGTTTCTTTGGTGCGAAAAACTATAATAGTACACAGGATCCTAATGAGATCATTAATAATGTGAAATAGGAAGTAAAGGGCTAAAGGTGTAGGGAAAGTGGGAAGGGTGGGGGAAAGGTAATCAGGGAGAGGAAAATAATATGAGAAACTGAAAAAATGGAAATAAAGTGTTTGTAAATGGGGAGGAGAGGAGGGGGTGAAGGGAGGGCAGGGACAAGGGGAAAAAATGAGAATCAAGACCTATTATGTAAAGGTACAGAATCCCAATGATGAATGTAACTGTATTGTATACCTAGATTGTACCAATAAACTGAATTAAAAAAAAAGATTGTTCTGTTCTGGCTGTTCTCAGACTTGTATTTCTGTATACATTTGAGAATCATAAAATGATTAACTCCTGGAAATTTAAGTAAAACTATATTGAGTTTAAAGGTCCACTGCAAGAGAAAGATTTTTACTAGAGTTTTCCTTCATGAGTGTAATATTTAGCACTTCTTTGATTTCTCTGAACATATTTTTAATTTATTTGCCTTTATCGATCTTTAAGACTTATTCCCAAGTATTTGAATTTTACACTAGTATAAGTGAATAGATATATTTCCTTTTTAAAGTATCTGCAGGCTGTGTTTATGTGTAACCCAAGAGGCAACTGTAAAATATTCTGAATTTGAGAATCACCCAATTCTGAAGAACTTACAGCTGTTAGCTCTTCAAATATCTCCTCCCTATTCTCTTTAATGTACTCCTAGAATTCTGGTTAGATATATCCTGGAAATCTATTCTCTGTATCTCCTAACTTCTTTTCTTCTTCCTTTCTGATATAACGTATTCAGAACCATACTTCCATTCACTAATTCCCTCTGCAGCTATGTCTAATCTGTTGTTTAACCCAATGTTTCTCAAAAGAGAATGATTTTGTCGTCCAGAAGACACTTGGGAACATGTGGAGAAACACTTTTGGTTGTTACAAGTGGTAAGGATGTGCTACTGACATCTAGTGGGTAGAAGCGAGAGATGCTACCAACAGCGGACCTTTATGATAAGGAATTACCCAGCTAAATGAATATATCAAAGTAGAGGGCTGGAGATTTGGCTCGGTGGTTCTGCCTCCTGCCTCACAAGCCCAAGGACCCACGTTTGATCCCCAACACCTCCCCCAAAATTGTAACAAAGTAGTGAAATTCTGGGTTTTTCGGGGGTAGGGAGTGAGTTGGAGTTTGCCTCATTCCTCTCTTGGAATACATGCAGAAGAGTGGAAGTGAATTATTCATCTTATTCTTTTATTTCCTGGTGTACGGAATAGAATGTTTCTCCCTCTTAAATATCAAGGAATAGGGAATGAGTATCCTTCCCAAGAACTCCTATTTCCATCACCATTTTCCCATGACTACCACCCTTAAACCAAGACAAGATGTGCCTATGTCCTGAGCCTTTCCCTTCAGAAAGTTCCCTTGTCCCTTCTTCAGGCATCCTGATCACAGGACCTCAAGGCAGCACTGTTTCCCATTTTCCAGACAGTGTTCAGTGTCTTAGCTACTT
Source organism: Fukomys damarensis (assembly GCF_012274545.1). Classification (NCBI taxonomy): domain Eukaryota; kingdom Metazoa; phylum Chordata; class Mammalia; order Rodentia; family Bathyergidae; genus Fukomys; species Fukomys damarensis. Next base: position 13,238,872 of record NW_022900914.1, on the reverse strand, counting down.
TTCCCTCATTGCTGAGACAAAATACTCAAAATCCAAAGTTAAAGGGTGAAGGTTTATTTAGCTGTTTGTAGATGTTAAAGTTCATAATTGGATGACTCCAAGGAAGGGCGGCATGTGGCAGAGGGGTAAGAGTTCATGGTAGTGGAAGACGGCAAAAACAAAAACAGTGTCTTTAGCCTCTTTGATCCAGACTGCTTAGGGTGGTAGCACTCGTACCCCTAATCCTAGTGCCCTTGATCCTAGCATTGTACCATGAATCAATTCCAGCAGATCCACCCACCTCTGAAAAGGCCCCGCCTAAGACAGAATGAGGGTTGGGTGTGGGGAGGCACCCCTAAACACAAATCATAACGCTCCGGTACCTAGGGCCCAAAGCTCCAAAGCCTCCGTCCAGAAGCTGCATGTTCTTCCTGGGCACATGTTCCTGAGGTGGAGTGGCCTCTGGTGAGGGAAGCCACGAAGAACAATACGCAGGCAGTGTGGGCAGCTCTGAGACCTGTGATGCGCCTTGGTACACACAGGCCCTGCAGAGCAGGACAAAGCCGAGAGGTCCAACTCTTCCTGCACCCTCTCTTCTGCTCTGCAATTCTGACCTTTCGGGAATTCTAAATTAAAACATGGTCCTCTAAGTCATTATAAAGAAATATTTGTCAAGATCAAAGCATAAAACAGGTTTTAATAATTTTTTACTTGATTTATAACTTGGAAATATTCAGCTATACGGTATGTGGCCTCTGTTAATACTCTGGCTCTCATCTTTACACCAGTATCAGAGAAAGTTGTCCTTATAGGTACTTTATCGAAAGGCTTAGCTACATTTTAAAAAGCTAATTCTCTGATATGTGCACAGATGGGCCTCAGTTTACACTGGGATTATATATCAACAAACCCACTGTAAGTTAAAAATATCACAAATTGAAAATGCAATTAATACATTTAACCTACTGAATATAGAAGTTTAGCAATGCAACACACTGCAGTGTCCAGATTGTTTGCTCTACTTATCACACAGCTGACTAGGGGCTCCCTGAATATCACACCACACAGTCACAGCCCAGGAAAGACTCAAAGTTCAGTTCTGTTTCTACTGAGTGGATACCACCTTTGCACTGCTGTAAAGTACAAATATCATAAAATCAGGGACTACGTGTTTATCTAAAATATAGTCTGGAAGATTATAAAGAAAAATGCTAACTATCAGGGTTATCTTCCACAGGGATAGGATTCCGAATAATTTGAATGTTTTTCTTCTTGTTTATTTGTATTTTCCAATTTTTTAAAGATAAACGTGGACCATTTATATAATTTATTTAAAAGGGGAAAATGAAGATGAATCAGGGCACACTTACCTGAAGAAAATAACCCTGTGCCCTACTGGTTATGGTCTGAGGAGTCCACTCAGTACGCAAAGCACACTGTAGGTCCATGGCTGTCCCCTTCGTGCAAGAAAAAGAACTGCTGAGGGATACAGGTCCCCTGCTTGTGTAGACCATGGTAAAAATAACAAGACAGCTTTTATCAGCCCTGGCACCAGGCAAGCTAGAGGGCAAAGTGGTTTTAGTAAGCAGTGACGAAGGGCACAGAGGACTGAAGGATATTCCGCAGCACTGTTTCTCAAACTACAGGGTTGTGACCCCATGAGGGTTACAGAAACAGCCCAGTTGCTGGATGCCCCACCCAGGGACTCCACTACCCCACGAACTTAGAGACATCTACAATGCTCCTTTCTTTAGATGATAACAAGAACTAATTGTGCACAGTTGTTCACAAAATACTTCACATACACCATCTGACAAATTCGGTCTGGTTTGCGGGTTGGGGGTATTTCCACTTCACAGCTGAGGAGATTGTGGCTCAGAGAGCTTCAGGGGCTCAGATGTGGTCACACCGAGGAAGTGCTGAAGCCGGGACCTCAGCTCCAGCCTTCTAATACTCTGAAGTTCACGCTACCCAATCAGTTCTTTTTTTTTTTTTTTTTTTTTTTTTTTTTTTTGGTACTGGGGATCAAACGCTGGTCCTTGTGCTCATGAGGCAGGAGGCAGAACCACTGAGCTAAATCCCCGGCCCCATTTTTTTCTTTTCTTTTGGCTCTTTCTTCCCTACTATCATTTCTTTTTTCCTTTTCCAAAATCCCGATGATAGGAATTTGGTTCTCTTGCTCCTTCACCTCACAAAAATCCATCATATTCTTTCCTTTCCCCTTTTCCTTATCCCCACTTGAAGCCCAGAAAGGAGGAAAAGGTTGCTGCAGAATGAAAACACTGAGAATTGCAACAGTTTGGTGTCATGGGCCAGTAGCACTCAGGGTCATCGTGCTGAAAGAGGGAATCAGCAGTGTTTATCACATGATAGTTTCTAAGACACTCTTATTTGCAATATATGTCCTGCCCACATTTTATTTTCAAAGCACTGTATATGCATCTTCTCAACTGATCTTATGTAAGAACAGTGTGACAGAGATCACTCACAAGACTACAGGTAAGGAAACTGAGGCTTAGAGAAGTTAAGAGGCTTCCTGAAGTCCCATAATTATAGAGTTTTCAAGAAGCAGGTTTGTGTGTGAGCAGCACTATATAATACATATAACTACAGATACTAATATTCATTTGAGCCCTTACCTAGAAAAAGTTAGCAATGCATGAGTTAGTTCCTTCACAGCATTAACATGAGTTAAGCCCCCATCTCTTTCTGGCAATAATATTACAAAAGATTAAACAATGGCTGATACTTACCGTTCGGAAGACCACTTTAAGAGTATCAGTTTTCTATCCTGTAGCCCTTGGCAGGATTCCCTTTTCATAGATCACAATGTTGGTGCAGGGCCAAGAGATGGTGAGGTTGACTCATAGGTCACTGCAGTTTATAAAAAGTCAGAATAATAAAAGGGAAGGCAGATCTGACATCACTGGCAAGGGAAAAATTTGTGGTGTTGTACTAAGCAAACCAATTACAGCCAGCTCTGAATAACATAGGAGGAGGAGAGCATACTGAACAAAGGCAAGAGCCCAAGAAGGAAAATGTCTACACACAAAGTCAAACTCCTACAATAAGTGTTTGCAAATACTCTCAAAACGGGCCATTAACTTCTTGTTTATCCTAAGGTCAAACAAAAAAACCAGAATCTGGTCAAGCAGACACCCTTTCTTAAGGATGAAAGAGGAAGTGCTTGATGATGAAATAATGAGAACACACACACACAAATACACAATTGATTTTTAAATTGGCTTTGCTGCAAGCTACATATCCAGAGGAAATGTTTCCTAAGCCACTGCAATCTGAAAAAATAAGAATAAATTTTAAGGTAAGTTCAGCTTTTAAGCTCATTTGGTGAAAACCAAATTCATCTACAATTATTATTAGACTTTGGACTGTAAAGGCCACTAAGAGTTAAAAGCAAACCAATGCCACCTTAAATCCATAAAGGGTTACTTTTATTAGTATAGTCTTGGGATTAGCGGAAATGTCTGTCTAATGAATGCAGCTACTATATTTGAGCACATGCCTGAATGAGCTACTTGTTGATTGAAACCTATCTATTTATAAGCGCTTCTGCATGCTGTGAAAAATCCATCTGCATATCCACAGCATGGCACCCACCATCTGAATAAACGCTTTTTGCCATCTCACCATAGAATCTGTTGAATGAACAGACAGAAAGGAGGTGTGTTGCATCCACTTACCAGGTTTTATTCCTCCCTCTTGGCCAGTAAGACGAGTTACCTTATCTAAACAGCAATTTAGATTGATGTGGATGTGATAAAAATGGGATGGAGGAGGGGCAAAGAAACACTTTCTATCAGACTCACCCAGGGTTTTAACCTAGAAGATTTAGTATAACTTGGATAAATGGTCACAAACAGCCCCAGCCAGCCAGACCCCTGCGTGTGTGATACTGAAACAGCCTGGAGAGGAGATGGATTCACTATATATACTTATCATTTCTGCTTTACCTTCTGCATATGAATGGCACACTAACAGCACATCCAACAGACACACCTACCGAACGGAAAGAACAGTCCTGATGAACAATTAAAGGGGTCAGTACCTGCAATCTTTGGGGCTCTCACGCTGCTGCACTGAACCCTTCATCCCTAAATGGGGCCTCCTAGTCCATGCTGGGCTCTGCAGTTCTGTGCCCCTTCCCCTAACTGCTCTCTAAGTTTCCTGAGGCTTGGTTTTGGGTGCTGAGAAAGGATCTCTCATCCCACTGGAGCTTATGTTCATTCCTTTGCACTTATAGACCCATCTACTATGCTACGTCTTTGAACAAAGGCTAATGAATTCAGTAAAATTTTAAAAGTAATAATCATAACAAATCACAGGCTATAATCAATTAAGACCTCACAGGATTTCTCTTGGAGAACTTTCTGAACGACAATGGGAAAACCATCCAGGTGTCCCATAGTTAGAAAGAGAAGACTGGTATTGGCCAGCTATTGGAAGCTTCGGCAAAGCAAGTTTAAAAAAAAAATGCAGGGTTTAATAGTCTTTGAATCTTGCCTATTTCTCTCTGTGGAGCTTGTGACTCTGACTTCCCCAATGATATCAAAAACTGACCTAGCAAGGTTCTTCTGAGGATGAACGATGATGCTACGTACAATGCCTGACACATAATCAGAACTCAGTAACTTTTAGCTATTATTATCATTATTACTCATGCTGTGGGCATAATAAAGTTAGAGGATCACATCTTTCTGTTTTTCTAATCGATAAAGCAAAACAATATTGCTAAAAACAGAAGTATTAATACTAGAAAACCAAAGCTGAAACTTATAAAAGATAAGCCACTTGGAAATACAAGCAGTTAGCCATCACAGAATGATACAAAGCCCTAAGACCCTTCATAATTGATAAAGAGATGTTTAAACAGGTATGCACTAGTAATTCTGAGGCTGGGGTAAAGTGAGAGACAGGAAGAACTCTAGGGAGGTACTCTTAGCACCATGAGAAAGCCAAGCAGCTCGAAAGCATTCACAGGCAGTAGAGATGAGGTTTTAATTGGAAAAACCCACACATACACAGTATTTCCTCCAAAGGAGGAGCTTTCCCTCCTTTGCCTCCTTATATATTTTCTTCAATCTTAAACCTCAAATAAATGGATGCACACTGAGGCCATACTCTTAAGTGAAATAAATAGGACACTCATGTAAATACCCAAGTTTCTCTGGTGTGAAAAACTAAAAGTGAAAATAAAGGGTCAGGTGTGGTGGTGCACTCCTGTAACCCCAGCACTCGGGAGGCTGAGGCAGGAGGATCGCTGTGAGTTCGAGACCAGCCTGGGCTACATATTGAGTTCCAGGTCAGTCTCAACTACACAGTGAGACCCTGTCTCAAAAAACAAACAAACAAACAAACAAAAAAGTGTAAATAAGGTTCAACTGGTATAACTGATAATGTGAACTAGGAAGAAAGGGGCTAAAGGAGTAGGGGAAGTGGGAATAGTAGGGGAAAGGCAAAAAGGGAAAAGAAAAAATATGAGAAAAGGAAAAAAGTCTTTTTTGTTTCTTTGTTTTTTGTTTTGTTTTTTTTTACAAAGTCTTTGTTAATAGGGAAGGGTGGAGGGGATGAAGCCGGGGCTGGGGAATGGGGAAAATATAAGAACCAATATACATCACATAAAGGTACAAGATCCCAGTGCTGAATGCAACTGTACTGTATACTTAAAAAGTGCCAATAAACTTAATGAAAAATAAAATAAAAGTGAAAAAACAGTAACAAAAAACCTCATTTAAGTAAGATTATAAAATATAGTTGCTCTAGGTCCTTTAAAAGAAGACATTAATAGTTGTCTAGTGTAGGGGAAATGGGAAGGGTACAGGAAAGGAAATAAGGGAAAAGAAAAAAATATGAGAAAATTAAAAAATGGACATAAAGTTTTTGTAAATAGGGAAGGGAGGAGGGGATGAAGGGAGGGCAGGGACAAGGGGAAAAAATGAGAACCAAGACCTGTCATGAAAAGGTACAAGATCCCAGTGATGAATGTAACTACTGTATACCTAAAATGCAGCAGTAAACTCAATGAGAAAAAAAAATAGCTGTCATTTGTGAGAACATCCCACAGTTAAGAGGGTACAAGGAAGCTGGATGCGGTGGTGCAAACTGGAAATCCCAGCACTGTGAGAGGCTGAGGCAAAAGGATTTCAAGTTTGAGCCTAGCCTGGGAAACCGAGTGACTTAGTAAGACTGTCTCCATCTTAAAAACGAAACAGGGCCAGGGATGTATCTTAGAGTCAGAGTCTTGGGTTCAATGCCCATTACCAAAACCAAACAAACAAAAAACTTTGACCCGAAAAGTCTGACCCAACACAGTAGGGTAGGAAAGGGCTGAGCGGAGATACTCTGGTTTGCTATTATTCTAATCATGGAAGTCTTTCAACGTGAACCCAAAGGAAAGCAAACTAACACAACTTTGAAGCTATACTTCAGTCTTCCACTTGATTCCTGAAATCCTTGTACCTTTTCACTAGTTCCTTCCTGCCCACTTTCTACTCAGCTTACAGTTCATTTTAAAACTTTCTTCCAGGACTGGACGTGGTGGTGCACACCTGTAATCTCAGCACTCGGGAGGCTGAGGCAGAAGGATCATCATGAGTTCAAGGCCAGCTGGAACTACACAGCAAGACCCTGTCTCAAAAAAAAAAACAGGTAAACAGAACTTTCTTCCATCTCTCCATGCAATCATCTACCTGTATATTCGCCCATCACTCACTCGCCCACCTTCTTCTCAATGGATTCCATAAAAAGGACTTAAACAGACACTAAATGTTAACTCCTGCCACTGTCTCATCTTTTTGGACTTTCTCACAAGTACTGTCTCTTTATAGGAGAAACTTGTGGGCATTAAGGTTTCTGAAATTTCATATACGGTAACAGAAAAGAGAAGCAAATGGCTAAGGAATGACAGCACATGGCACTAGAAAACATTCATAGGTGGAATTCATTAAAGAATTTTAAATGTCCGGAGTGCTTTATATTTATGGATTACAAAATGCTAAGTTTTCAAGTGCACTGGAAACTCACGAAGAACCTAGGAGTCACAATGATTTACATCTTTAAATATGAACATGGAAAAACACAAGGGTCAAGTGATTTATGCAGGGGACCCAAAATTTAGCAGTCCAAGCCAGTAACCGAATTCTTCACTATGACTTTTATTTCAATATTTGTTTCCATAGACATTACTAAGAAAGCACTTTACTTTGGCATTTTTGTAATGTGGCACCACTTACAGCTGCATTCACCCACAATAACCTTATTAAACAACGTCTTCCTGGCTGGCAGTACACAGCAGGAGGAGGTAACAGCCTGCACTAGTGGCTAACTGTTGAGTTGTAATTGGGGTTATGTCATACTTTCTCTTGCATTGTCTTGATTTAGAAGTTAAATCATGCTCATACTTCCAATTTAGCCAAGTTTATATCTTTCTGACACAAACACAGAGTTTTAAAGAAGTGTAAATGTTTCCGTCTCGAAATCCATTCTTTTATCACTCTTGGACGATGAAGCAGCCAATCTAATTCCACCAACTTGGAATATATAATTTTTTTTTCTGCTTAGACTAAGTTTTTCCGAAGAATGATCCAATTCATGTTAGGCAGAGAGAGAATAAACCCTACACTAAAAAGAAAACTCACATTTTGTTCTTTGTGCTGAAATACCTCAAGGACAATATAAATACTGAATTTAACCATATCTAGGCCCAAATAAATAATTTATGTACTTCAGAAAATGCAAACATTTGGGACTATCACAAAAACAAGGACTTAAGCCATGAAACTGAAATTTATTTTAAAAAATCAGTATCTTGTGTTTCAAATACACGGGTATAAGAAAAATTCCAGAAAGGCAGAAGCACCTTTTCCAAGAACTGTTCCCAGCATGGTCAATACTGATTTCGAAACTGGTTGCTTAGGTCTTGAAGTTCTGTTACCAAGGCATCCATAGCTGCTATTTCATTTGCTAACTCACCGGAAACTTCTCCACTTGTCACATCTGTAAAACGTTGCTGCAACATTAAAAACAAAGCATAACCATCAAAACAATGAAAATCCCTTTAAAATAAAAGATAGCGTACAAAATTAAAATGCCCTTTGCAAAATAACGGCAATAATAGTATTTGTTTGCTTACCATCATGGAAATGTACAACTGTACCAATTAAATAATGAATCAAAACAACATGTCTGAAGTTGTAAATTCAAATGAGCTCTGTTCTGTAAAGCAGTTGTCTTAAATATTTAGTTATTTATTTCAATATTTTACAACAGTTTTGGATGACAGACATCATTCATTCAAACAAAAAACTATTATTAGGGCCGGGGATTTAACTCAGCGGTTTGGTGGCCTGCCTTGCAAGTGCAAGGACTCGAGTTCAATCCCTGGTACCAAAAAAAAACCACCAAAAAAACACGAAACTGTTATTCATTGTGTATACAAACAAAACAAATATATTTTATATTTAAATTCATATAAATCATACCTTTTCGTACTCATTTGAAAATTAATTTTCACATAGGCCTCAGGGATTACAAAGATTACAAAATTGGGTAAAGTTGAAAAAACCTAACAAAATAACAAAAAAATAAGTATGTGCTTCCCCCTGGGAAGCAACATACTTCAAGGATGCTAACCTCACTTAAAAAGACTCTGGAATGCCTTTCTAGGAACTGCTTCCTAAGCCAAAATAGGTACCCAAGAAAATCATTTTTATGACCATAGTTATGCTTCACACACATGACTGTGTGTGTTTTGATCAGAGACATAGTTTATTTAGCTTTCCATACATCTCTCTCCTCAGACTTCACCAGATGATTTGTAGAGCTTTTCATAAGAGATTGACAAAAAAATGCTGCAATGTGGTCAATAGAGGAAACATCTTTTAGGAAAATAACCTGAACTCATATAGCATATTTTAAACTACTACTGACAGTGCTTGCAAATCCTAATGAATCAGCATCACTTCCCTGTGAAGAAGCGAAAGAAACTGAGGCTTAGAAAGAATGAATAACTCGCTGAGTTTAAGAAATGCAAAAATCTCTCCCTCTCCTTTGTCTCCCTCCTTCCCTCCCTCTCCAGGGTTTTTGCCTCTAGGCTCCCTGGCCTCCACCCAAAGGCCCTCATGCCAATCTTGGCAGCAAACCCATACAATGACAGGGTGCTAAGGAGGGGCAGAGGAGTCTCTCTGTCCTGGGACAGCAGACTAGAAGGCATATCTTTGTAAATTTCTTAGCGCTTTAAGGTTTATGTGTGTTTGTTAATAAAGCATTTCTGTGTTTAATAGGAAAGACAAGTTCTAAGAGTTTATTTCCATGAAGTCCGTGTTCCAGCAAGAAAACTCCAGGGATTCATGCAACCCAAGCCTACTGCAAATGACTGAACACAGTTACTTTGATTCACTTTCTTTTTTAAAAAGTATTCTTTAAAAGTGGGTTTTTGAAATGCAATTCAGTTTAGCAAATCTAATTCAAAGAACATAAAAGGTATATGATCTACGACAAAACCAGAGTCTCCAAAATATTATTTACGAAAAAATGCTTTGCATCAGTCGGCAAATTTTCCCTTTTTTTTTTTTTTTTTAATTTGGATGATCCAGTTGGGATCTAGTAACAAAATCTAAATATAAGTGATATTCTGAAGCATCATTTTTAATATTTCAGAATCTATCACAGAAAGGAAGGATGCATAGTATTCTTGCAGACAATGTTATTTAAGTTAAGCAGGTGCAAATTTATGTAAAAATAATAACTTACAAGGAAAAGCTTTGCAGAGATAGAGGGGACTGGAGGAATATATCTGTAGAGATAAACAATTATGCATGGTTTTGTGATTTAATCAAAAGTAGAAAACTTAGCTCCCAATTTGGAAAGAAAAGATACAGAAAAGGCTTGCTGATTTGACTTTCTATGAAAAAGTTCTTGCAGACTTCTGATATGCATAATTCTGGAGTTGTGCTGTCAGGCTGGGAGGAAGTAAGAGTTCAGCTAAATAGAGGTGGAAAGGTGAGTTAACTATCTACAGAGGCAATAATTATGCCTTAATTTGCAAAGATCAAACAATTAGCAAAAAAGACATGCTCTGGAAATTTTTCTACAGAGTAAAAAGGTGTTCAGAAGTGGTTTCTATGTGCCATAGACTTTTTCTCAGAAGTGAATCAAAATTAATTTACAACCCAAGATTAAATGGTAAAAGTAAAGACAAGACATTACAGTACTGAATTGTGCTACACATTATATTCCTTTCAGTTTTTCTTCCAGAGGTATACTCCAAACCCAACTGCAGGAATTTAACAGATTTCCGAAAGCTCACCCAAGATCTGAGTCTACATCCATCACAAACAAAGGTCAAGAACCCAGTCTTCAGAGAGGCTCCTACAGTGATTCGTAGGCCTCCACACGGCACTGGTCCACAAGGTGTGACTCATGAGCACCTGGTAGATGTCAACTGTCAAACCTGAGTCTGCCTGAGCAAGTTCTGTCAAATCCATATGTCACCTACTTAATATTATCTCAGTCATTTTTTACTTAAATAAAAGAAAACATCATATTACAGTTGTTGATGACCAACAGCACTATTCATGAAATTGTTGGTTTTGACGGGCTGATTATACTTTTTCTAAAACGTCTTGAAATAAATATGCTTTAAAATAAAAATTATACCCACAAGCCATTGGTAGCACATATGCCATACCCTGGGAAAAACAGTGGTAAAAAGAAGAGCACTGTTTAAACATTACATTCCAAGACTCCGAAGTTACTCACATTTAAGATAATCTAACCACAGGGCCAATAACACCTTTCAGCACAACCAACCACAGGAAGGGTGTTATATAAAACAGAATATGGGCCTAAAATTATCCATGATGCAAAGACTCGAGAGCAGTAAGCAGGCACTAATGACCTTTTACTATATGATAATCTTAATTCACATGTCGCTCTCACCTTTGCCTTAGATAGTAAGCCCCGTAAATTGAGTCGAACTGAAGAAAGCATCTGTACAGCTTCTTGAGGACTAGGTTTGTTTTCACAGCATTTCATAGCCACTGCAAGATAAATATGAGGAAATCATCCATTAAGAATTGGTCATAATGTATAGCTACAAAAACCAACTATTTAATTATAATTTTATAGTAACTGACTTTGAAAACATTTCTACCTAGAGAGTTTTCATTCTTTCCTAAATTTTTCCTTTATCTTCCTCTCCACACCCAGCCTGGGGACCAAACCCAGGACCTTACACATATCAGGCAAGTGCAAGTTTATTGCTAGGGAGAATCTGGAGGAAAAGAGATGTCTTCGGTTAGTTGCAGATCACCAGGAAGAGACCCTAAACACAGACACACACACACCCAATGTGTGCAGAGACTAATGAAATTAGGCAAGGAGACAAAAATCTTATTGAAAAGAAGGTACCCACAGAGGACATTTAGGGTGGCTTTCCATGGTACCAAGTCCCCAGTGAAGATCACAGTGGCTGGCGACACTAGCCCAACAAGGTGACATGCCAGACACGTGGGCTCATGCTCAACTTTACAGCACCATTCAAGAAGACTTGGTACCTATAACCTATGCGTCTTCACTCAGGGAATGTGACCACGACCAGGCACTAGGGTTCCTGAGCCACACTGGCATCAGCAGGCTGGATATGAGAATGAAGTCACTCATCGCAGACAACTCTGCCCCCAGATCCCACAGGACCCATGTTCCTAAAAGCTGAAATTGTGAGGGGCCTCACTTCTCCTGGCCAGAGGCCCAACAACTTTTTTTTTTCACTTTTTCTCCCATTTTTATTTTTTCATTCGTACATGTTTGTAGAATACAATCATTACACTCCTCATGGGGAGTTGGTGTAGGTACATAACACATTTTAATTTTCTTTTCATCCTTTTCCCCTCCCCTTCCTTTCTCCTCCCTCCATCTCTTGGTCCCCTTGCCTTTTGAAAAAGATCTATCTTCCTATTCTTATTATCTATCTTTTATTTTGCTCTTTATGTTTTGGGTCTCTCATAGAAGAGAAACCATGTAGTATTTGTGTGTCTGATTTATTTCACTAAATCTTATGGTCCCAAGGTGCATTATTTTCCTACAAATGGCTCAAGTTTAGTCTTCTTTATGGCAGAGTCATACTCCGCTGTGTTTCCAAACCACATTTTCTTTATCCATTCATCTGTTGATGGACATACAGAACTGCTCCCAACATTCAGCTACTATGAACTGCGCTGCTGTAAACATGGATGTGCAGATGTCACTGTAATATGATGTCTTTAACTCTTCTGGGAAGATACCTAGAATAGACCCAGCTATTCCTAGCTGGAATCTCTGGTTTTAGTGTTCTGAGGACTCTCCATACTAATTTACATAGTGGTTGTACTAGTAAAAGGACCAACTATTAATGCTTTCTGAAAGCAAGTAAAAACTTCTACACACATAAAAACCACTGATGCGTTCTTTTGTTCCATAAAATTGTGTGCACTAAATTCAAGCAGACTGATAACCAGACCCTATTTTTAAAGTACACCAAAGAGCTAGGCATGGCTACACACACCTGTAACCCCAGCACACTGGGGGACTGAGGCAAGAGAACTGCAAATTCAAGCCCTGCCTGGGCAACTTAGTGACTTAGTGAGACAATGTCTCAAAATGAAAAAGGGTTGAAGATGTAGCTTAGTATGAAGGCCCTGGGTTTAATCCCCAATACCCACCACCAAAAGTATACTGAACAAAGCAAGGAGTAAGTCTCTTTATTTCCTAGATCAGTGATGGCGAACCTTTTAGAGCTTTCGATCATAACAAACAGCCCCCTGGGGCACGTGTTCACCACCCTGCCCTAGATCATGGATGGAACACATCTAATTAATTGCTAGAGGCTTCCTGTACCTGGAAAAATAGTTTTATCATTAATTAATAATATCTTCCCTGGCCAGAATTAATTTGACATTTCTCTTTCAAAATAATGATTAGACTTTGAAATTTCGTAGCTAAATGGTTGAAAAGATGTGTGGTAGTTAGCAATGTTAATCCCATTTTCAGAGGGCTCAGGTGGCCCAAACAGAGTGAGGATTTTGAAGTCTGTTTCTCTGAAAATTGGAACTACTACGGCAGAGGTATCTGGTTATTTAATACCTAGTAGCTTATATCAGAAACAGCTGTGATTCTTTTCTTAATATTTGTTTTCATTTGGAGAAAATACAGCAAAAAGACAAATGCTCTAGTAGTTCTCTCCCATTTCCAAAAGGCATTAAAAATCAGAGGAAGTGGGAAAAAGATAGGGAGAAAGAAAGAGAGAAATAACCTGCTATTCCAAATCATTAGAAAATCCAAGACACGGTACCTCCTTGCTACAGACTGCAGTTAAATACCATAACTGCTATTTCAAAAGTTCCAGGATAGCAAGGAACAAGAGTTCCCAGAAAATAACATCACAGAAACTGTAAATGAACATCCTGCAGACAGTGCACAGGGTGCACCATGACAGCACTGCTAAAGAGGGGTCTCAAATACTTGCTGAGACTGCAAAATATTCCCAAACTTGCGGAAGGGTGTGGCGACTCTTACCAACAGCAACCCAACGGGGGAGCACAGATTTTAAATGTGTTTTATATATATGTTTCCTTTTCAGAATTGAGTGGGGTGGAGGAGGCACAGTATTGGGGAGAAAGACAAAAAAGAACAGAATAAAAGAAAACCCAGCCCACTGTTTGACTGAATGCTGCTGTACAAATGAAACAACGACAAAGTTAAGATTTATTTTTATAAATCTAAAGTACCAACCAGGCAGCAGATATCTACAATCCCAGCTACTCAGGAGGCTGAGGTGGGAAGATTCCACGTGTGAGTTCAGCCTGGGGAGCTAAGACCCTTTCTCAAAATTTTAAAAAGAGCTAGGGATGTAGTTCAGGGGTAAAGCACTTGCTTACCATATGCAAAGCCTTGACTTCAATCCCCTGCACTATAGTCAGTCAATCAGTCAGTCAGTCAGTCAGTCAAAAGTGTCATTACAAACCAAACCCACCACTGACTCAAACATGCCTAAACTGTAAGTCCACTGACACACAATTCATTCAAGTCTAGGGAGAACTTTAAATAACAGACCCTTGTTTTTCTCTAAGAGTTGCCCTGATGGAAAAAAACCAACAACAGTTTAAACTGAATTTTAAGCTTGAAATGAACATTCATCCTGAAGTATTTCTTTAATCTGCATATTTATAGTTGACAGGTTTAACATCAGCACTTGGCAATTACAGAGAATATCTTGGCTTTGACCATTACTGAGCTAGTAGTTCACAGAAAAGTTCAGAGTCTGCAAGTTGAAGTAGATAAGATAAATTCTTAAAAGTAAATCCCACCCTAATTATGTACATTATACACCTTACAGTGGTTTCCCCAAACGTAACACTATATACACAAAGGCCAAAGGCAACTGGCTCCAATCCTCTCTGAGCCCACCCTCCATAAAGCCAGCATAAGTCACAGGAATCCCAGCCACTCCTACATCCTTCCACTAATCTATCAGCGATGACCTCAAACTATTCTACCCGGAATTTCAGCTGTACAAGGGTTCAGCACTTGTACCTTATCTGCCAGTGGCTAGGTGGTCCAGGAAACTGGGTATGTATATTCTTTTTGGTCAAAGATTTCAAAGGCCATAAGTAGAATTATTAACTACCAAGCCCATTTCTAAACTATCTGAATGTTGTGTGTTTTGTTAATGAGCAAGTTAAACTTGATCCTTGTTCTTCCCCTTCCTCTTTTTAGTTTTGAGTCCTTTATTGTATATTACAAATCTTCAACTTCAGAAGACAGAGGATGGGGGTGGGAGGGTGAAGGGTTAACATTTAAACCACATGAAAAATATGAAGCATTAACATAGCCTCATTTCTTTTTCCTAACAACCACAGATAGTTATTATCCTCATTTTGCCTAAACTACGGCTCAGAGAAGTTAAATAACTGAGTCAGTCACCTAGGATACAGGCTGCAGCTGATCCTAGAGCTTTGATGCTGTGGTGGCTACCTGTTTACTGCCATGATTAGTTATGCAGAGATGTGGGAAGACTTTAGGATAGGTTCATAGTCCTGTGATTCAGCTCTTAACACTGGGGCTTCGTTATTTCATGAGAACTGTATTCCCAGGACAATACACACCCATATTCAAACATAAATATAAAAATGCATTACCATATTTAACTGGTGCTTTTTCATTAATGCAAATAATTAAAACTTCTCTTTGTCTGGACTATATTACCCAACTGGCAAACAATTTTCTATGTAAACTCATTTCCCTTCAAATTATACTCTCGAAATTTTCAAAGACAGGACTAGATTATGTTTCGTATTTCTTTTGTATATGTCCTAGCGCTTTAACATAGCTATGTACTCCAGAGACATACATATTTTTATGGAAAAAAAAAAGGTTCACTTCTGGTTCTGGGAATCAAAGTGAGGCTGTGGCATTTGCCAGGCAGGTGCAGCACCGCTAAGCTAAATCCCCGGTTCCTGAAAAATATTTTTATTTATAAAGGAAGAATAGGAGTCAAGAAAAAGTTAACAGATTTCTTTAACACTATGTGATCAACACAGACTATGTGGAGTGAAGGTTATTTACAGTTCTAAAGGTATTTCACCTCTCCAAGTTTCTAATTCCTGTCATTTACTCAAATAATACTGAAGCCTCTGTCCTGTTCCTCCTTACTGCTGCAAATCACCTGCATTGTACTAACTGTGTAAGTCTTCTGAATTGAAAACAACAGCTTCAACATAACAAAGTAATATTTGTAATGGAACTTGACTTTTTACTACTACTTTTTTTTAAAACAGTAAAAAATACATAAAAATATGCCACGGATATCAAGTACCATGTGCAAGCCCTAAGGCTCTTTGAACGACCTCCTTAAATGATGCAATATCTTTCTCCCAACAACTGGACTGGGTGTCACACTTGTATGCCTTTGAGAGATACTGGAACGCCTGAGGGAAGAAAAAGAGCAACATTCAGAATAGCAGTAGAAATCACCTTTGAAACTTCTGGGAAGTCCTCTGGGACTAGTTCCAAGTTGAAAGACCCGAGTCTGTGTTGTACAGCACAGTCTCTATTGCTCTCACCAGAGGGGCACGGATGCTTACTACATAGCAATAAGCAACTACAAGAAACCAATGGGTTGTCTGGACATCTCTGGACTTCTCTATAACCACAACTGTAAGGCCAGGCTTGGACATGTATGAGAAGGGTACTGATTTCCTCACCATCTGCAGCCAAAAGAATGAAGCGAGAACTTGATGAAAACTAAGGAATTGCTGGTAGGAGTGTAACTGCACAAAAGTTTGAAACACTCTTTCACAGCCTTACAGATTCTTAAGAGAGAAGTCACAGGTCAGAGAACTCAAGAGTACCTTTAGTTGTGTATTTGCAAGAGAGAACATAATTCAAGGACTGGAAGGCAGAATGTAGGAGTGTGGGCATGCACACAGGTGACACGCACTCTCGGGCTGAGAGGGCAACAGTGGAACCCAGCTGTGTGGACTAGGGGAGGAGACAATTACTAAGAATCCACCAATTAGCTGTACCCTGGCTAATTCCAAATCCACACAAAGAGTACATCTGATCTGTTGTGGGTGTTTTGAAAAGAAACACAAAACAATCATTCCACCCTTGGAAATTCTGGGAGCTCCTTTAGGTTGGGAGATTAGAGGCTGTGGTACAACCAGTGTTCCAGTGCCCTTGTGATCTGAAAGGGCAGCACAGTCCTGGCAAGGTTTAGACATGTTTAGACTTTCAAAGTCCTTCTCTAGCACCTTTTTTCCCCCTTTCATTTTAGACCTAAACAGGCTGCCTGAGTGGTTAGCAATGAGCTGCAGAAAAGGCTGTAAAGAACAAGAGCCAGTTGCTTGCGGCAGAGCCAGCAGGGGGAGCAGGTTAGAGAACTTTTTGCAGGAAACATAAAGCAACTGTGTGAGAAAAACTCATAAAAATTAAAGGCACAAAATTCGAAGTCTTAACCTGCCCATACGTACTTATAGGGCTGGGGATTTAGCTCAGTAGTTCTGCCACTTGCCTCGCAAGCTCAAGGTTCTGAGTTCGATCCCCAGTACCAAAAAAAGAAGAATCATCAAAGTGGTTATGTTAAGGACAGAATCAAAACCGAAGTTGACCAAATTAATTTTGTCTTTCAGATTGCTGAACTCTTCGTCCAGCCATCAAAACAAACAAGCGTACTGTGTATGTGTCGAACAAAAGGCTTGGGCCTAAGAGGCAAAGGAGGACCTACCTTCTTGTTCTCATCCGGCCTCTCACTCTGCCCATTCCCACACACTTGGGCATACAGCCTCCAGATTTCACCATCGTTGGTTACTCTCGAAGTTACTCTGCCAAATAACTCCTGTAGCTTTCCTTTGAGGCTCGTGGCAACATCTCCACTTCGATCAGGCATCTCCTCAGTCACTGCCCTGACCAGAATTGTAAGGACCTTAATAAAAATGTACAGAAGAAATAGGTAAGCTAGAAACCACCTAGTAGTAACAAGAAACAAAGAGCTACCCATGAACCCCCAGCAGTGCTACTGCCCAGGACCTTCTCAGAAATGCAGAATTCTAGGGCAGGCCTGACAGTATGCACCTGTATGTAAAGCCAGCACTCCGCCATGCTGAGACAGGAGGATGGCAAGACTGAGCCTAGCCCGGGGAACTTATTGCCTTAGCAAGACCCTACCTAAAATTTAAAAATTTTAAAAGGGCTGGGTCTGTAACTCAGTGTGAAGGCCCTGAGTTCAATCCCTAGTACCAAAAAACAAACAAACAAAAACACAACAATCTTGGAGAATGAATAAATTAAAAGTCATCATCCTGAGCTTCTCTCTAGAAGTGCACGTTGACTGACCACCTCTCTAGCTGTCCCTTCTAGGCTTCGGTGCTGGTTCTTTTTTAACCTACCTGTCTATAGCAGAAGTCTGCAGTACATAATGCTTACATTCAGCTGAGGAAGCGGGCGCCTGTACTTAACATCTTCATCCTTTTTATTCCCTTCCCCTGCCCTCTCTCTCCGCTCATCCCTGCAATTCCTTCCTGTTTGCAAAAAGGATCATCATCTGTGTTTTCTATGTCTATCTTTTCTTTTGTTTTAAAATTATTTGTATTTTGAGTTTCTCATATAAGAGAAGTTATGCCACATTATGTGTCTGATTTATTTCACTTAACATTACAGTCTCGAGCGCAGGCTCTCTCACCCCCGTGTGGCGCTCAGCTCTTCTCACCTGGCACACTCTCTCAGAAGACCTGACCCACGCAGTAGCTTCAGAGACACCAAGTCTACTCTGACTGTGTCTGTGCAGCTTTGGCCAGGTTTCTCGCCCTGGGTCTAGCAAGGCCACCAAAAGACCTATGGGGGCGGGGGGGTCAGATCAACACCTCACAGCCAAGAGGGAAACAGATTTCACATCCCTGTCCCTCCTGGTCTCTGGGAGACATAGCTACACGGTTCCCAGGGCCAGTAAACTGGGCACCGATCACTTTCTCATCACTCCCATTTCTGCCACGTCTGACCTCAGGCAACATTCCTGATGAGCCTCTCCTATCTTAGTTTGGGCCTCATTAACTTCTACCTGGAATGCTTCAGGGATCCTTGTGCTACCTAATCACTGAATGATGAGTTGCCAACGCTTTTGCACTAGGCATGTGAGCGAGCACTCAGAAAGTGTCTCTTCACCTTCCCTTTACCACGGGTCAGCTCATTACTTAACCTCTTGGCTGCTTAGAGTTGGTCTCTACACATTCTATTCCAGGTGCTTTGTATGTCGAAGGGTGCATTTAACCTAGTCCCATGGCAGATCACACTGTTATGACAAGGCTGTATCAGAAGATAGCTCCCTGAAGGCCCAGAAAGTGCACCCTTAATCTTAATCTTCCAGTCCTTTGACGGGAGATAGCAAGGGCATCTAGATTCAATTAAAGAGCCAGCTTTAGATGAGTACCCTAAGACCTTGTAGCTCAGTGTATGTGGCCCATGAACCCCCAGCACTGGCATCATCCAGTAGATTCTCAAAATGGAGAATCTTAGGTTAGGCATCGTGGTACGTGCCAGTAATCTCTGCATTCTCGGGGCAGGAGGACTGCAAGTTTGATCCTAGCTTGAGCAACTTAGTGACTTAGCAAGACCTTAATCTTAAAAAAAAAAAAAAGGACAGGGGCTGCATGCAGCTCAGCAGGAAGGCCCTGAATAATCTGCCAGGTTATGCCAATGCCCTTGGCCTTGAAGACCACACTTGAGGAACAAGGTCCCAAGAGACAGGGGCCCACATCTTTATTTTCAGCCTTAACCTCAGGGAGAGGACAACATGACATCACCCTAACATCTAACAGTGTCTGGCACACAGCACTGACTCAGTACATTCTTGTGCCTGAAAAACTGAACAAATAGACTTCATTTGTGCTACGAGAAAAGCAACTAGTGCAACACCTTGCTCTGTCTCCTCGTAGAACATTCTGCTCCACACAAGAGATGCGGCCAAGGAATCCAGCTCCTCTAGAACAAATGCCAATGCTTTTAGGAATGTGAGCTCAGGAGCTGGGGAAGAAGTTCAGTGGCATAATGTGTGCTTAGCAAGCACAAGGCCTGGAGTTTGATTCACAGCACCACCCCTTTAAAAAAAATGTGAGCTCAAATTCTTGGATATATATGTATATGTGTGTGTATACACACACACACACACACACACACGGTTTTATAACTATATATATAAAACTATATATATATATATATATATGTATGTATGTAAAAAGCGGTCAGGAGAACATTTAATTGTGCTTTTTCTTTCTTGTTTGAGCATAATGCATTCTCTCCACCTGTAAATTCAGAACACAATTTCATGTGTAGTTTTAAATCCAAAAGTAACAAAATTATATTAAAACCCATTTGTGACTTTAAATTTGAAAGTAACAATGCAGAAGAAAGAATACGAATGTTCACTGCTTGTTTCCAGTGGTCATCTCCATAAGCATTTCAATATGTTTTGAAAGGGATGGTCTATTAAATAGCTGCTACCATGTACAAAAGAAATACATTAAATGAGTAAAATGCTTTATTGCTTCTGGGATCTCAAAGTTGGTCTGATTAGCCTATCCCCTCAGTTTAGTCTGCGTGAAAAGACAATGAGGGAGAGAAAGCCTTTGATCCTCTGGCCACTAAGAATTTAAATCTGTATTATTGGCATTTGAGAGAGAAACACTTTCTTGTTTCTTTCTCTTTTTATTGATATACGTTTGTAATACATAATACGTAGATTTGTGTGGAGAGAACTGGTACATATTTCTATCACACCTTGATCATCCCTGATCCCTCCCTCCCTTCTCTATCCTTCCCTTACCATCTTATTCCATGCCGACTGCAAAATAGTCTGCCTCCCTGTTTCCTACCATCCTTTCTTTAGTCTTTAATTTATTTATACTTTGAGTTTCTCCTAAGAGAAACCATGTGATTGATGTGTAATGTTTTCTGTTGACTTATTTCACTTAATATTATGGGCTCAAGATCCAACCATTTTCTTGTGAATGACATGAATTTACTGTTCTTACGGCTGAATAAAACTTCATTTATATATGGAGCATATTTTCTTTATCCATTTGTCTGTTGATTGGAATCTAGGTCGTTTCCAGAGCTTAGCTACTATGAACTGTGCTGCTATAAGCATGGGTATGTATATGTCACTGAAGTAGGATGACTTTTAACTCTTTCAGGAATACACGCAGCAGAGGAGAAACCCGGTGATGTGCATGTGCCTGTGTGCGTGTTGCAGTGGGATTTGGGGGTAAAGAGAACTGTAGGCAAGAACACTCTTTTGGGAGGGAGCGGGAAGGGAGCTGTAGGTAGAACAGGTACAAAACCACCTCCTCCCAGGTTATATGCAGATGCCAGGAGAAGTGAGACATGATGGACAGGGATCCTCCTGCTCTGCATGTTCAGTGGCCAGCTGAAGAGCGGGATCTGGACTTAGAAAAGAGTTCTGAATGGAAGAATAGAAAACGAGAATAATTTATGACCATAGCAGATATTGCCTAGAGACTATGTTGAGTAAGAATAAGGTCGAGGATGGGATCTTAAGGAACACAACATTTGAGAGAAGGGCAAATGAACGGAATCCACTAATGGACAAACAGGAGTGGCCAGAAAAGGTGTGGGGGTGATGTCATGGAAACCAAGGAAGGAGAAAGTCACAAAGAGAGGGCATCTACAAAAGATCGTGACTGGGAGACTCCTCTGGACCTGGCAGGCACAAGGATTAGCAGCCAGAACAAGGAGGGCAGGAGAGATCATGATTTGAGACAAGGGACTTACTAAGAGAAACACTCGGAAACCAAGACATCATGGAAAACAAAGAGCAAAAAGCAAAAACCTCGCTGCAGTAGCGTGACACTCAATTTGAGTATCAAGCCCTCCCTTGTGCGCCTCTGTGCATGCCACTCTGCTGCAATGGACAGCCTCCAAGGAAGGGTTGGATCTGTTCCCCTACCTTTGTTAATAACCACCATGCTTCAAGTCAGGGCTACAGCTATAATTAGATATACTTGGTTAAGACGAGGTAAAGACAGACTAGGGAGGGCCCTAAATTCAATGACAAGGCCTGAAAATTACTCCAATGGTTTCTTCCTACAAGAAGGGAACACACAGAGAGACACAGAAGATGGAGATAAAGGTGGAGCTGGGCCTCCACAAGCCAAAAAACTCTTTTAATAAAATAGAAAAGGAAGGAATATTATCAAAGTTATTCCTGGAGGCTAGCATTACCTGATTCCCAAACCACAGAAGGATCCAAGAAAAAAACAAAACTATAGACCAATCTCTTTAATGAACATAGATGCAAAAATCCTTAAGATACTACCAGCAAATAGAAAGCAAAAATTATCAAAAAGATTATATATGATAATTAAGTAGGTTTCATGCAAGGGTGGTTTAAGAATGCAAATCAATAAATATAATATATCACACAGAAACAAGAGCAAAACTCACGTGATCATCTCAAGAGATACAGAAAAGGCCTTTGACAAAACCCAATATCCATCCATGAAAGAAAACAAGAAAATATAGAAGGGCCTTATCTCAATCTGATAAAAGTCAAACTCACTGCCAACATACTGGAGAAAAACTGAGAATTTTCCTTCTAAAATTAGGAACAAGACAAGGATGTTTATTATTACCACTCCTCTTCAACACAGTACTTGAAACATTAACCAGAGAAACCAGGCAAGAGAAAGAAATGACAGGATATGTACAGGAAAGGAAGGAGTCAAATTATCATTATTTGGAGATGATATGACCCTCTACACAGAAAACCATAAAAATTCCACCAAAAGACTCCTAGAACTAATAACCAATTTCACCAATGTAGCAGTATATAAAATCAACACACAAAAATCAATAGCATTCCTATATCAGTGTAGGCCTAGACTTTCTGAAAAGAACCCCAATTGAAGAGAAGCAGAAATAACATAAAAAATCAACACCTATGGGCCAGGAATTTAAGCTCAGTGGTTCCGCCACCTGCCTTGCAAGAAGGACCCAAGTTTTAGCACCGGTACCAAAAACAAACAAAAAAACCCCAACAAGTATGATTGTATCTAATTAAAAAGCTTTCACACAGCGAAGGAAACAACCAATAGAATGAAGAGAAAACCTACAGAATGGGAAAAAAGTTTTGCCAGGTATTCCTCAGAGGGTTACTATCTAGGATACACAAAGAACTCAAAAAAATTAGACCCCCCCCCAATAAAAGCCCAATACAATAGAAAATGGGCTTATTGAAATAAATAGATATTATCACAAGAAGTAAAAATGGCAATACGTGCAAATATTTTCAACATCTCTGGCTATTAGAGAATGAAAATTAAAGTAACACTAAGAATTCATCTTATTCCAGAAAGAACATCGAACACCAAGATAACAATAACAAATGCTGGTGAAGATGGGAGGGAAAAGGAACCCTTCTACACTGTGGGAATGTCAACTAGTACAACCACTACGGGAATCAGTGTGGTGAGTCCTCAAAAAACTAAAACTAGAAATTCCATTTGACCCAGCTGCTCCCCTTCTGAGTGTCTTCCTGAAAGAGTTGAAGACATCATATTACAGTGATACATGCATACCAATCTTTATAGCAGCACAATTCATAACAGCTAAATCTTGCGAATGGCCTATGTGCCCATTAACAAATGAATTAATAAAGAAAATGTAGCATTAAAAACTCAAAGAAGTACTATGCCATTAAGAAGGATAAACCTCCATCCCTGATACCAAAAAAAAAAAAAAAAAAAAAAAAAAAAAAAAAAAAAAAAAAAAAAAAAAAAAAAAAAAAAAAAAAAAAAAAAAAAAAAAAGGACCAACCTGAGCCATACACGTGTAATGGATACATCTTGACACCATAATATTAAGTGAAATAAATCAGACACACAAGCTTAACCATCACATGGTTTCCCTTATATGAGAAACCCCAAATATAAATAAAGAGCAAAATAAAAGATACATAATAGTAAGAAGGAAGATCCTTTACAAATGGGAAGGGGATTGAGAAATGGAGGGATGGCGGAGGAAGGGAAGGGAAAGGGAATGAAAAAAGAATTAGAATTGAAATGTGTTAGGTACACGTGTACCAACTCCACACAAGGAATGTAATCATGTGACATATACGTGTGCCAAATACAACGAATGCACACACTGTATGCCATAAACATGAACCTAAAATAATGAAAGTGGGGAAAGGGGACTTAAAGATGGTAGGTGGGGAATGGAAAGGGATTAAAAAGAATCAAGATGTGTATGTACATGTGCCTGCTCTGTAGGATGACTGTAAACTTCATGTATTGCAAACATACTAATAAAATAAATAAAAATTTTAAAAATCTGTATGTTTTATTATATGTCAAGTATACCTCAATTTTTAAAAACCCTGTTACATACACACATATGATTGGGAAATGTGCTTTTCACTGTAAGTTTCCCACAGATGTGATGACACAGTGAAAAAAAAACAGGGCCTGTTTACATGTGATTTCTATCCACCAGCCACACATCTGGTGAAATTCTCTCTGGGTCTTACACTAATCAAGTGTGAATTTAAGACAATTTAATGTTCACCTCAGATACTGGAGGCCCTATAAATGATAATCCATGTTATGTGGCAGAAACATAGTAAGCACTCAATATATGTCAATCCCTACACATAAGCAGAAAATTAGGTATCAAAAATATAATAAATTATTTTTCCATGATTTCCAACTTATCAAGAGCAAGATAAAAACCCACAAAAACAAAAACAGCTAACAAACATTAGTATTTACCCTGAGGAAAGAAGCTTGGACACTGTACTGGTCAGCTTTCCCACAGCTGGGACACAGCACCTGGCAGCACCAGCCTTAGAGGAGAGGTTCATTGTGGCGACGGTTTCTATCCACGCCTGGTCTGCTGGCTCCAAGGTGAAATGGCACAGTGGACAGACACGGCAGAGGAGAGCTGCTCATGTCATGGCAGCCCGGAAGCAGAGACAGAGGGAAAGCACGAGCCAGGGGCAAGAATACCCTCCCAGGTCATGCCGCGGTGGCCCGCCCTCCAATCAGGCTGCTCTGCCCAACATTGTAGATCTAAACCGTAACAGGTACAGACAAGGATTTGTCTACAAGGGTATTCATGGCACTCTTTAAAATAGCAGAAACCTGGGAAACTGAACAAGGACTAGCTTATACAAACACAAAAATCGGTTTTCTGATAAATAAAAGTACTGTATATAATCTAGACATAAATATAAAAAAGTCCTCTCACACAAAAACACTTGTAAGTTTTACTGATCTGTACCTTAGTCAAAATTCAGGATGTGGAGAGAAAAGAAGAAAAGTAATATAGTGAGTATATCTGCTCCTTCCTTTATTATGTACACTAAGAAAACTAATTTGCAGCAAATTTACTATGAATCAAAGTATGAATTTAAACTCATACATTCACAATAGAAAAAAATCAAACCACAATAATCTAGAGCTACAAAGAAGTAGGAAAAGAATAGATAAAAAATAATTTTAAAGCAAATTAAAATAGGATGGAGTCAGGCAGTGTCAAATATAAGAACACCAGAGATTAAAAAAAAAAAAAAAAAAAAAAAAAAAAAAAAAAAAGATGCAAAAAAGGTAGAGTCAGATATTTTTTTTACCCAAGATAAAAATATTCTAGGCAATCCATCAGTTGTCTGTGTACACTGACTGGCTGTCAAAAAGCAATTTGACCGCATATGACATGAAGCTAGACCTGCCTCAGCCTATCAGTACACAAATACCTTCTGTCCACCACAGACCTAACCACTATTGAGTGATTCCGCACACACCTGCCAGACACCAAACAGTGACACACAACACTTCGAAAGGGAGCTGATGATAGACTCACACACAGGACAACAGGGTATGAACAGACAAATTGCCACATTGTGGCAATTTCTACATCTGAGGATCTGAAAGTCCTTTAAAGGTGCTAAATATGACAGTTTGACCTTAGAAAGCATAGTTAGCTATATAGTTTTTATGTTCTTAGTTGTACTCCCCCAATAAATCCAAATGTGAAAATTAAGGGAAATGTAAGTGAAATTCTCCAGTACCTTTTCAGTTACTGCAATTGCAAGCAACAGGAATGATCTGGGCTAAATGTATTTTATTCTAAGTCAACATTTCCAAGAAAGCAGTGGTTTCATATTTCTTTGCATTTGTTTTGAATATGTCTCTCAAGTTTGGAATA
>NW_022900914.1:13206954-13213094 GCF_012274545.1 Fukomys damarensis | reverse complement strand
TGGCATACTTCATACACTGAAGTCAACTAAAATCAACATTACATTAGTGAACTTAGAGCGCGCCCCCCTGCTTTCTCATACCAGGGATTGAACTGGGGTCCTTGTGCTGGCGAGGCAGGCGGCAGCACCACTGAGCTAAATCCCGGGCTCCTATAGCACCTTATTATGTAGAAAAAATATGTTTTCAAAACAATCTTTGAACAGTTATTTTCCCTCATATCATTAGTTCTCTTAAAACAAGAAAGTAATGGGCAGGGTGGGGTGGGGCACACACATCTGATCCAGAGTCAGATATAGCTTATGACAATACAAATCTGTCCCACACAGCTGTGGTGAGAATTAAATGAGTCAATACATATAAGACGCTTAGAATAGTGCCTGACATACAGAACACCCTCAGTAGATGTTAGATATTATTGCTTTACCATGTCCCACTTGGACTTGCTCTATGTCCCTTGGGAAGCAGGGAAGTATAATGACAGGGAAACCAGAAAAGCCTCCTTCCTTCAATTCTTACATACCTCAACCCACACAAGTCTTACCTGTTACAGGGATAGAAGGGCCTAGACCTAGCCACATGGGTTCTTTATACAAAACTAACCCTTTTGCTGCCAAGCACGAAAGGACGATCAGGATTTTCTTAGGATCCAAAAAGCCACATTGGTGAGCCAATTGTGCCGAAAACTTAAGAGATATGAAAGACTAGTGTAGGTTAAAGTATAGATTTAGAGAAGATTTTTTCACTCGTGTTACAAAGAGAAACAGATGACTTTGGAATTGGAAGCACATGACAGAAGATTAAGGGCATCAGACTGACCAAGGAAGCCAATCCCAAGACAGAGATGACACAGCCAGGTGGCCAACAGCATGACTAATGGGACAGGAAAGCTGATTGGTGTGGTGGAGAATCTCCCTCTCTAGTCTGATCAGGAATGAGGGGAGCTTTACAGTCCCTTCTGATTTGGTGAATAAGCTTATCCAGCCAGCCTGGGGAGACTCTACTAAGGCCCCTTCTTGCTCTGACAGTTTGTGATGCCAAAGAATGCTGCAATTGTAGCACGGATGACTAAATAAGTCTTGTACTTCATTTCATGCACATTTTTTTAAATGTGAAAGAAAACAACAGAATAAACTTCAAGTGTACGATGGAATATAATGCCAATATCATTTATATTTACCCTGAGATTTCAGGAATAGGTTTCAGAAAGCTTTCCTGGTAAAGATAGATAATCTAACAGGTCATGTTTGAAGTACACAAAAGATAAGTAATATCCTCAGTGGTATGCATTTTGAGCCTCGTCAGTGCTCTAGGCCAAGAGAAGAAATGTGAAGGAGAAAGAATTGCATCAATGGAGAATTTTAGCCACATGAATAAGACGAGTGCTAGACTGCTGGGGGACTGGGCAAGTGGATTTGCTAGAGCTCATATCTCCTTTAGGATGCCAGGCTCTGCTGTGACTTAATTCATATTTGAAGTGGTCTTTACACTGTAAATTCAAGTTCATTCTCTATAGTGAATGTATAATATTTAGAAAGTATGAAAGGAGGAGGGAGAAGAGAGTGAAGAGGAAGCAAGGAAGAAGATGAGGAGGAGAGGGGAAAAAAAAGTAATTGAAGGCAGGCAGGGACAAGGGAAAAAAATGAGAACCAAGACCTGTCATGTAAAGGTACAAGATCCCAATAATGAATGTAACTGTACTGTATACCTAAAATGTACCAATAAACTCAGTGAGAGAAAAAAAAAAGTAATTGAAGCAGCCAACACAACTCCTCTAAGAGGAAGTATGGTTTTACTTGAAGCCAAAGACCTTCCAAGTGAATAGTACGGATCCTGAGCCTAAAGATAATGGTCAATCGTACAGCTATGTTTGTAAGGCCAAATAAATGAGCCAAAGGCTAGAGTAGAGCTCTAAGCCATGCCTAGATAAACTGTATTTTAGAATAAATGAGGTACAGATAATAAAGAGGCATTATCATGTATTACACATTGTTTCTTGTTATTCTTAATTCTAAATCCAACATTTTAAATAGCAATGTTGATTCTTACAAGTATTAAAGTGTTAAATTTCCAACGGCTCTAAATTCATAATCCATTAAGCGCCTACATTCCCTATGTTTGCATATTACCTTCCATCATAATTAAACCTGAGGTCTTATTTATTTAACCTCATTGTATAAAAAATACAATGACTGTAGATCTCCTATGTTTTCTGAAAAGATTAACTTCATTTCCCCCCCAAAAAAGGATTATCTCATTAAACATTGCAAAGAAAACGTTATTCATCATTTCTATATTGTTTTTATACTCAAAGTATAAGTAAAAGCTGGCTGAAACAGTGAATAAGTGAGTCAAAAATCTACTTCAGGTATAGTAGCTCGGTTCACAAACTTAGTTCTCTCCGCAATTCGGTCACAAACCAAAGTGGATGAGAACCGAATCAAATTTTCCCATAAGGTCAACACTGAACCTAACCATTGAATTTGACATTGTCATCTAATTAGATTTGCGACCAGAACTGTAGAAAGTTTGTGAACTGAGGTACCACTGTATTACAATTCAGAAAACACTGAGTTACTCAAATCATTAGTGCAAAGAGCATTGTGTATAGCTTCTGTTATCTGACAGTATATATGGTTAAACAACATGTCAGATTTTCATAATTAAGTCACAGTAATATTATTTATAGTTGAGTAGACATATTTAACACTGGAATGCTAGAATGAGTATAGAACTAAAAATATCTGACTAATGAAAATAATTGTCTATATATTACGTCCTTAACAAAATCCAAACACTATATTATACATAGTCAAGGATTAATATAAAATACAAACTGAAATAACAAAATATGAATATCCTACCTGAACATCTTTGTACTTGTCTCTTAAGTCCAAGAGTCGGTGATATGCTTTAATTGCTTCTGAAAATTCCCCAACATCAGTGCTGGTGAGAATGTAGTTTTCCCAGATTTGCCAGTGTTCATAGTTACACTTGAGAGCTTCTTGTAAAGTTCTAAAAGCTTTTACTCTACAAAGGTCAAATATTAAAGACAGCAATAAGGAACTGTTTTAATTAGAATTCGCCATAGCTAAGCATACTGAAAACTACTATGAACTGTCAGTCTTCATCATTATGTTAATACAGACTTTAGAGGCCCAAACAACTCCAAAATACCTCAAATTTCCCTATAAAATTCAATGGCAGACTTTAGTATATATAACATATCTACAGAGATAACTCCTCCCCTAAACCATTTACTTGTAACGAGGACACTATAACTGGGTGTCAAGCTCACCCAGGAAAAGGCCAACCCAAGTTTCAGACATGAACTCACAATGGCCAAGCAAGTACAACTGTAAGACAATGCAAAAAGTAGGACCTATCAGTACTGGAAATCAAAACAAAAAAAAAGCTCCTGTGTTTTGTAAAACTCTACACTAGGAGGGACAATTAATAAAATTAAGCAACATGACATAAGTTTACTAAAAATAAAATTAATTTAAAGAAACAATCTATCAAAGCTTGAAACAGGTTTATTTAGAATACTGAAAGAGCCAAATAAATACTTTATATTTAAAAGGAACAGGAGATTATGAAACAAAACCAAGAAGAAATGAAACAAGAAGAAGAAGCTGTAAATAAAAACAAACTAGAAAGTTTAGAAATGAAAGAAATAAAACTCAACAGGCCTAAAACTAGACTACATATAGTTAGAAGAGAAAACTGGTGGACTGGAAGATAACAATGAGGAGTTAACACAGAATTTGGATTAAAAAATAAAAGAACAGGGAGGAGACAGAAGGGAATAATGTAAGACTCACACATCCAATGGAAATTCTAGAATAAACAAATGCAAAAGAGCTGAGCATTTCCAAAACCAGTAATACAGAGATATACTACATGAAATTGCAGGACATATGCTCTACGACCAAGAAAAGAATAACAATTAGAGAATAGCAGATACTTAACAACAAGATGTTATACGACAAGAGACTTGTTTTAAAGTGCTGAGTGAAAATAATTGTCAGACATTTTATTATCAGCTAAATTTGCTACTCAGTAAATGCAAAATCAAATATTTTTAGATTCTCAAAGACTAAGCGTTTCCTACCTATTGACCCTAACTAAAAGTACTATTAATGGATCCCCTTTGCAAAATAAGGGGAATTCAAAAGAAAGAAATACTGCTTCAAAAATCAAATGCAAATCATATAGGAAATTTTTAAAAGTCCTTACTTTACTCCTTACCACCACATGTAACAACAGCAGCCTTCAGTTGTGGTGGACTCAGTTCTTTCACTTACAGAAGGTTGGGAATAAAAATATCCTCCTGGAAAATAACAACTAGCAGCAATCCACACCATGATGATTACCCTTTTTTCTATTATGTCCTCCCACTTTCTAATCACAAGCTTCTGGCTGCATGATTTTTGAAATGAATTATTTTTCTTTTTTGTTCAGAATGCCTTCTTTACAAGGAGCTTCATGTCAGGATTCATTTATCAAACTCAAGTATAGTAGAAATATTGCACTATGAAAGTTATACAGTATCCAAAACAGGTAACTCTCCTGAGGGATGGGTAGGGATATGATCCCTGGGGAAATAAGGTGTAACAGTGAAAAGAGCACCTCAGTGAAGAACCCCGTGATAACACAAGTTACACAGGCCATTTTAGAGCATGGATATTATTATCTTGAGATGAGCAATGGTCATTTTATCTCTGAAGTAACAATTTAATGAGCCAAAAAATTAGCTGTCTGGAGCAGTAGCCAAAAAAAAAAAAAAGAGTAAAAAGCTAGAATAATATAATGATTTACCTCTGACCTTGCAATTCTAATTTTACACAAGAATTTGTTCATGAAGGAGCAGAAAGGCAAGAAAGTATTAAGAAAAGGTTAAAGAACAATATGCAAGAATTATCTAGAGAATTACAAAGATCAGTGGTACAGAAGATAAAACAGAGCATATCAAGAGCCTTACTACATACAAAATTATCTCAGTAACTAGAAAAAGTCATTGAAATCACTCTACAACTATGACAAGGATTTTTCCTACCCGCTGTTTTAAACCAGAGCTCTCCAGTGGGTTTAATATTATCAGTTGCTATCAAAAACATAATATTATTTTCTGAGGAAACTCCAGAACAAACAGTACTTTATTTATATAGATTATCATCCAGAAGCAGAGGAAGCATTTCATGATCTCAGTATCTTCAGATCTATCTTGTGACTCCACAAAGAAAAATTAAATTAAATTTGAAATTAAGGCCAAATAAAAATGGAAATATATCATCCTTTAATTCACATATTAAAAATCTGGCAATAGCAGTTGTTTCTTCTCATTCCCCTGCTTTTTGTAGCCAGTCAATAAGCCACTCATTTGTCCCCTTTTTAAACTGGCATCTGCCCTCTCTTTTTCCACTTGGTTATGTCATGCCTGGATTGTTACAACAGCTGTCTCCTAACTGTTTTCCCAGCCTCCAGTTTCCTCTCTAGTTTGTCTACACACTGCTACCAGATACATCTTCCTAAAAATCTTCTCTCTTCATGATCTTCTTTCTTCATGAATTATCTGACCAAAATCTCTGGCTTTCTATTACCAACAAGATAATCTCCACTTGCTCAAAAATCAGAACACACAGCCACTAAACCCAAACTTACCGCTCCAATCTTATCTCTCCCCACAGAGTTCACATTACACTATAGCTGGACTCTATTACCTCCTGTCTTCTAAAACCATTCATTCATTTCTGTCACTCTATATTGGTCACATTATTTCCCTTGCCTAAAAGACTTTCCTTTGTCCTCCCTTTTTTTTTTCCACCCTTCCAATTTTGCTTGGGTCCAACCTAAGTATTTCTGAACCAGGATCACACACTCCCTCTTCTGAGACCCTCACAGGTCTAAATGTGTGCCTGACACTTAAGTGCCCTACAAACATCATCTCCACTATTACTTCGGCCCCCTTTGTATTCTCATTTGATACCCACAACATAGAGCTCGTGTTTTTAATCAGTTTTTAAAATAACATGACAGCTCCGGGGATTTGGCTCAGTGGTTCTACCGCCTGCCTTGCAAGTGGCAAGGGCCTGAGTTCGATCCCCGGCTCCTCCAAAAAAAAAAAAAAAAAAAAAAAAAA
>NW_022900914.1:13204749-13206722 GCF_012274545.1 Fukomys damarensis | reverse complement strand
AAAAAAAAATCTATTAACTGAGTTGACCGACTAAAAGCACAGTTCCTTGTATCATGAAATGAAATTCACTATGTAAAACCTGAACATCAAATAAAGATTTCAAGTAATATTTTTATTTTATTACATATGAAATGTTTCTAAGAAATAAGTTGCATATTTGGAATTCAAAGAACACTAGTAAGTTATTATAAATCATGTAAGGGTGGAAAGGGGGAAAGATAGAATACAATATAATGCCTCAGTATTCAGTTGCAGCAAATAATCATTGACTAATTTTGGAAGCACAGTTCTTCATATTTGTCTGATGTACTTACTTTTGTTTCAATCGGATATAGGAAGTTGATAAATTGTTCCACGCTTCAGCATTCTGAAATGACAGAAAAGCCAGCTGCAGAATATTCTCACTTAGGAAATACTTACTCAAACCTAAAATCTAACAGTATAATATATGCTCTTTTAAATCTCAATTTTCAATAAGGTATGTTTAAAAGCAAAATATATATTTTTTTCTTGTTTTGGTATGGGGATCGAACTCGGGACCTTGTGCTTGTAAGATAGGCAGCGGAACCAGCTAAATCCCCAGCCCTAAAATATATAAAATTAAAACCAAAATTAACTTTTGTAATGTATAAAAATTTCAAAAATTAGCCAAGCAATGATAAAACTATTATAGCACTGATTTGGAAATTTCTTAAGATTTTATTTTCAAATTTAGATTGACGAAATAGTTGGAAATTTTACAACAAAATTCACAGAGCATATACATTTATTACAAAGCCAAGGAATGTAACAATGGGCTTTGTATTTTAAAAGGCTTTGCCTTTTACTATCATCTTTCTTCATCAGACAGGAGAGCAAGACTGAACAGTGTTCTCCAGTGTTATTCCTCTATCGTCATCCAAACACATTTCTCTCCCTATTCCTATACCCAATACAAAAATAAAGTTTTTAGAAAAATGTTGACGCTAACAAGAATGATATGGATTATATTTGTTCTTTTTTTCTACTTTCAAAGTAAAATGTACAATATGTAGTTCTCAATTCCATACCTATGAACCAAAAACTTAGGTGGTACTGAATCTCCTCTTTCCGACAGAGCTGGCACAGCACAGAGTAACATACAAAGCCACAACTCAGACAAAATATAGGAAGCAACTATTTTGGAGAAGGTGGACAACAAGCAGCACAGAAGTGTGATCCTGGAGAGGAGGGGAAAACTAAGGCAACCTAGCCTCAAAACCAACCCAGCATTCTGTTTAGAGGCACTTCCGGGACTGCAGCACAGAGGCAAAACCAAACAAAGCACAGCAAGTCCCACTGAGATGAAGAAAAAAGAATCAGTGTTCAGGGTCAAAAAGGCAGCTGGAATTTGCAGAGCAAAATACCACAGAAGAGAAATATGCGCTTCGAGAATGACCTCTAGAAATTTCAACAAACATCCCCCGAGTCCTTGGCTGAATACTGTCATCCAGATGCAAGACAAAACTTCTTGAGTCGGACAAAGAACAACCACCAGACAGCTGGGAGCTGAATGAAAATTTGGAAGTCACACAGGAGTTATTCAAGTTCCAACCAGACTGGAGAATTCTTATTGATTACTCGTGGCATTAAATTTAATCCCCGAAAGGTTTTATCTTAACAGAAGGATTTTTATAAGAAAAATGCCACATTTAAGCTTATCCTAACAATGTTTAAATCAAGACGATCCATAAGTAGACTAAGAAAAACTCAAAATAAAAACCTTCTTGAGAAGTAAAAAGTCCAGAAACTCACCAACACGGCATCTACAAGACATAGGATAAAATAGACTTAATGATGACTATTCAAAGAAACAGTGAATTTCCATTCTTAACCAAAGGAAATATCAGTTAATGGAAACAGTCCTGGAAATTAAAAAGATGTTGGAATAAGCATACAAGGAGTTTACTATATTATATAGATTATGTTCAAAGACTTTACAAAAAAAAAAAAAA
>NW_022900914.1:13163637-13204691 GCF_012274545.1 Fukomys damarensis | reverse complement strand
CTTAAAAAAAAAAAAAAAACCCACACAAACACAATGAGAGTCTGGTTGGGAAGTCTTGGTAGACACATAAAACTGTTAAAAAAGAAAATTCTGTTATCTGCAATAATAGGTTGTAGTGGCATATTAGTGCAGAAGAAAGAATATTGCTGAATTGGAAGACACTGCAACAGAAAGTATATCACAGGCCAGGTGTGGTGGCACACGCCAGTAATCCCAGCATGCAGAAGGCTGAGGCAGGAGGATCTCTGTGAGTTCGAGACCAGCCTGGGCTACATAGTGAGTTCCAGGTGAGTCTCAACTACATAGAGACCTTGCCTCAAAAAAATAAAAAAAAACAAAAAACAAAAAGTATATCACAGAGCAAAACCAAAGCACAGAAAAAAGAAAAAAAAATTACCATTTCTAGACCAATATGGCTGTCCATTTCTGCATAATGCCCACTCAACACAGTAAATTGGGATGACTTTTTCCAAAATTGGCAGCACTGTTAAAGTTTCCCAAAATTCAATTTATATATATATGTATATATATATATATACATATATATATAAATTGAATTTTGGGAAACTTTAACAGTGCTGCCAATTTTGGAAAAAGTCATCCCAATTTACTGTGTTGAGTGGGCATTATGCAGAAATGGACAGCCATATTGGTACACCATTTTTTTGTTAGCCTCTTAATCATCATCTGGAAAGAGAACATTCTAGAGTAATATCATTAAATGTAGCTCTGATAAAGCACAGTCCCTACTATGTATCATAAAGCAGGTATAAGATATTTTACATTCATAGAGGTATGATACAGTACCGTCCTACATCAATAATATTAGAATCAGTTTTAGTTTGAAATTTACTTTGTCTGCAAATAAGCTTGCTGCCCGTTTTTTTTCTGGGCTCCTGTCCCATGGAGAATTGTTTTCTATCTTTTCACTTTCAGTCTATGGGCTTCTTTTTGCACTAGGTGTGTTTCTTTTATACAACATATTGTTGGATTTTGCTTCTTGTTCCATTTTGCCAGTCTATTTCTCTTGATTGGTGAGTTGAGGCCATTGACATTGGTGGTTATAACTGATATGTACTGACTTATTATTGACATGTTATTGGCCTTTTGCTGACTCTTTTTACTTTTTCACCTTCTTTTAATTTCTTGCCACATCGTACTAAATATGTAAGATCATATCTACGTGGGTTTGATTACAGAAACTAATAAAGTATTCTCTAAATAATGAAAAAAAAAGAATTAGATAAGAGCAAGAAGCAATTTAAATATGTTCAGGGACCATTTTCATCTCCAGAATTAAGGATTATTTTAATGTTACATCACTGCCTTTTCTCTTTTTACTTTCCTTTTTAGTTTTATTTTAGGATTCCCTATTTTTAATGTTCATACAGAGATTTCTTTAACTAAAATACTGAATAGTTTCTTTGGTGTGAAAAACTATAATAGTACACAGGATCCTAATGAGATAATTAATAATGTGAAATAGGAAGTAAAGGGCTAAAGGTGTAGGGAAAGTGGGGAGGGTGGGGGAAAGGTAATCAGGGAGAGGAAAAAAAATATGAGAAACTGAAAAAATGGAAATAAAGTGTTTGTAAATGGGGAGGGGAGGAGGGGGTGAAGGGAGGACAGGGACAAGGGGAGAAAATGAGAATCAAGACCTATTATGTAAAGGTACAGAATCCCAACGGTGAATGTAACCGTATTGCATACCTAGATTGTACCAATAAACTCAATAAAAAGGAAAAAAAAAAAAAGAACAAATAAATAGAGCTTAAAGGACCTAGTAGGCAAAATAAGAAACATAAAGTACTTAAAAGTAGATTACCAAAAAAGGAGAAAAAGAAGAAGGGGTGTAGTTCAATGGTAGAGTGCTTGAGTAATAGTGTGAAGCGCTGGGTTTAATCTGCAGCAGGGAACACAAGAGAAGGGGCGGGGCGGGGCAGAGAAGAGAAGGAGATCTGAATAACGGCCAAATTTCACCCAATGTGATGAAAAAAATGTTTTTTGGTTTTCATGACAGTGGCACCTTTATTTTAAAATTTAGACACTTTACAAAAAGCTGAGGATGGTGTTATAATTCATTCTCAGTAAGTGGCCTACCTGTCCCAAATGTCTTTGTTTGCAGGATTGCTAAGAGAAATAAACTATTCTCATTGGACCCTGCATTTTTTTAAGCTTTTGGAATTGAAAGAAACAGAAGTACAGACTCTTTAAAGGAAGAGGGTCTGCTGTAAAGTTACACTGACACTAAAGCTGAGACAGGATCTCAGTGCAGAAGTCAGCAGGGACGGAGACAACTCTGGGAAGGGGCCACCCTTTCGGTCTGTCTGGTTGTTGGCACAGTCTCTTTCTCTCACTTAGCAACTTCTCCTCTTTACGTGGCTATTCTGCTCTCCTTTGATCCATGGCTTTATTTCTTCCTGTCTCGCCATGTCCAAAATATCTTCAGTCTTCCCCACAGAGGCACACTTCCCTCTCCTCCACAGTGCTCCTTCCCTGGGAGGATCATAGTATAACAAAACTCAGCCCGACAAGAGTTAGGATTCTGTTAGGCAGTGAGGACAGCGGCCTCCAAATAGTTGGGGAAGCCCAAAATGAAGTCTGCTGAGTCACGACCTTCCGGTGACCTTATAAAAACAACTGCCAGGTGTCCTTTGTTGTCTGGGACCTCCCCAGAGCATGATGAGGCAGACTATCAGTTCAAGGGTGCATGGGCCCTGTGTGGACATGGCTGAACACCGCACAGACTGGATCCTAAAAAATACATAGTCTCCTATAGGGTAGAAATTATATTGCTTACACAACAGCCTGAGCTTCTCTCTAAACCCCTTAAAAACCTGTAGTCAAAGAGCCCTTGCGGTCACCTACTCAGAACTCCCTCCCAGCTAGCATGAGCCTTGCTTCCTTACCTTTATAACTTTTAATTCCTTGCCTTTATATCCTTTGCATACATTTGCTGGCACCCTGCTTCTTCTGTCCACGGTTTCATTCTTTTCACTGTGGAGCACAACCCCAGTGTTCCAGTAACAGTATCAACAGAATGAGGTCAGCATATTTATTCTTCTCTCCCAAGGAGGTCATTTTAAGTTGCTGCTTCCCTCAAAAAACTTCTGTGCCTCTCAAGCTGGCTCCCTATATACCTCTGCTAACCTTATGTCTCCTCTATACTTGCCCTCTCATTTGTAATTAGTTCCTCTATAGATACATCCTCTATTCTAATTTCCATATGTTATTTGTTTTTCCTGTGACACTGAGTTCTATGATGAGCCTCAATTTAATAAGCCCTTTAACTTGAAAAAAATCATAAGTCAAAAATGAGAGTAAGCCAGGCATGGTGGTGCACACCTGTAATCCCAGCTGCTTGGGAGGCTGAGGCAGAAGGATCACCAGTCCAGCCTGAACAACACAGGGAGACCCTATCTCAAAATAAAAATTTTAAAGGATTAGGGATGTAGCCTAGCACTAGAGTGCTTGCTAGCATGCACAAGGCCCTGTGTTCAATCGTAAGTATTACAAAAGGGCCGGGGATTTGGCTCAGTGGTTCCTCAGCTTGCCTTGCAAGCACAAGGACCCGAGTTCCATCCCTGGTACCACACACACACAAAAAAAGTATTACAAAAGACCAAAATATTTAATATGCCTAACGTATTGAACATCATAGCTTAGCTTAAGCTTAATGTCTTTATGTGATTAGCCTAGAGTTGGACAAAATCATCTAACAAAACAATGCAAATATCTAAAAAGCCTATTTTATAATAAAATATGGACTTGTTCATATAATTTAGTGAATACAGTACTGAAAATAAAAAACAGAAATGTTTGGGTATGATTTTGTATTGCCATAAAGATAGATAATCATAAACCGAACCATCATAAATCAAGGACCGTCCATGTATGTTTCAATACCTTTTTGTTTCCTTATTTGACAGTGCTGGGGATTGAACTCAGGGTCTCGTGCATGCTAGGGAAGTGCTCTACCACTGAGCTACATCTTTATTTTTTTAATCTTACAACTTCTGCTTTAGATTCACCACAGACCCATTATGGCTTTGATTCTACTCCATTACCTGAAATTCTCTGGGCTTGTCAATTCCAATTGCAATTTCTTTGCCAATTAATGTGATGAAGTTTTAAGCTCATACATC
Source organism: Fukomys damarensis (assembly GCF_012274545.1). Classification (NCBI taxonomy): domain Eukaryota; kingdom Metazoa; phylum Chordata; class Mammalia; order Rodentia; family Bathyergidae; genus Fukomys; species Fukomys damarensis. The sequence continues at coordinate 13,200,546 of NW_022900914.1, read as the reverse complement.
ATCTATAAAGTTCACTAAACCTCAAGAAGAATATGTACAAAGAAAACTACACCAAGCGACATGATTAAATGGCTGAAAAACAACGATAAAATAGGAAAACAAATGCAAAAACTTGATGCAAAGAAGGAAAAAAATGTAAGCAGACAAAGTCAATATACAAAAGCCAACTTTTTATTATTCTTTCAGTATACTACTAGAAAATAATGTTTAAAACAATAACACAATAGCATCAGAATCATGATCTAGAGATTTTACTGTCAAGTTTTTGTTTAAGAAAAATGAAGACCTATGCTCATACAAATATTTGTATTAGAAGAACAAGTGGAAATAACCCAACAATCCATCAACAAGATGAGGTTTTAGGTATATTCATATAATGCAATAACATACCTCAATAAAAAGAAATGAACGACCACTACAACTAATGACACAAGAAAATGTGAAATACTTTTCAGGTAAAAGATAACAGAAAAAAGTTCACAGCCTATAAATCTGCTTAGACACAGACACAGAAAAGGCAAAGGTAATGTAAAGAGAAAAAATTAAGACTAGTAGTTGCTAAGACACACGGGTAAGGGAGTTCACAGGTATGGCAGGTAGGCCAGGAGGGAGCTCTCTGTTTACGACTGGAGTGGATCTACATTTTGAAAGGGGTGTGTGCCTTTGTCAAAACTGATCAAACTGTTCATCTGAAATTGATACTATATTAAAATCACATTGCACATATGCCCAGCATGGTGGCATGTGCCTCGCTAGTCCCAGCACTCAGAAGGCTGGAGTCCAGCTTGAGCAACACGGTGATATGGCTCCTCAAAAAAAAAAGAAAAAATATATATGCACATATATACTATATAGTATAGATATAGATGCGTCTGATTTTAAAGGATGAAAAAGGAAAACAAAAAGTAGGAAGCACTGGGATTCCATTTCAAATATTTAGATAATGTGATCTGCATTTGAGACGAAAACTAGATTCCAAAAATTGAAGCATCCATTAAGTAAATGTCTGTTAATCATGTGCTCATCAACCTTTTTTTAGCCCCAAAGGAGCTATTTAGTAATTCAGTCATTTATGAAAGCTAACTGCAGTAGTTTTCAAGCATATCAAAAAAAGGTGATTTATAAATTCGAACATGACTGGTACCTAACACTTTAAATAAAGATCTACCACTATAATCATTACTTTTTGTTCACAATTTTCATAGAAAGTGATTTTGATAGAATATTGATATCAATGCTCTAAACAAGAAATGAAATAATAAATATTAGGACTGGGGGTATAGCTCAATCACAGTGGGCTTGTCTAGCATTGTGAGACCCCAGGTTCAATTTGTACACTGAGAAAAGCAAAAGAAAGAAAAAGTACATGAAAGAAATAATAAAGATTAGAGCAGAAACTGAGGAAATACAAGACTATTAAAATATAGAAATTTAATGAAACCAAAAGTTAGTTAAGTCGGCAAACCTTTGCACTAACCAAGAGGAAAAGAGAAAAAATTTAAATTAGTAAAATCAAGAATGAAAAGTCACTGCTACCAAGCTAACAGAAACAAAGAGGATTATAAGAAAATACTACAAGTGATTTTATGCCAACAAATTACATAACTAGATAAAATGGACACATTCCTAGAAAGATGCAAAGTATCAAGATGACTCTTTAGGAAACAGAAAATCTGAATAGACCTCTAATAAAAGATTGAGTTAATAATCATCACCCTCACAAAAAACCCCAGGGGCAGATGGGTTCACTGCTTAATTTTACAAAATGCTTAAAGATGAATTAACACCAGTCCTCACAAACTCTTGCAAAAAAACAGGAGCTAGAATTTGTAACTTATTCTACAAAGCCAGTATTTTTCTGTTACGGTTTTTCAAGGTACCCGTCCCCCAAAGTCTCATGTCCACAACAGGTGCAGCTTTCGGAAGGTGACTGGATTAAGGAGGCTTATGACTTGCTATTACCGTGTGGGGGACAGTTGAAAGAGGCTGGTCACTGGGGGAGTGGCCTGAAAGGGTTTAACTCCTCTCCAGTTTGTTTTCCCCCTTGGTCTCTCAGCTTCCTCGAGGCCACGCCCATTCCGAGAGCAGTTAGTTCTTCTCTACCGGCCCTTCCCCCACGCTGCTCTGTCTTGGAGAGGCCAATTATGGATTGAAACCTCCACAAACTGTGAGCCAAAATGAAGCTCTCCTCCTTTAAATTGCAGGGGTCAGTAATTTGTCCCAGCGACAAAGAAAGTGGCGAAGACATATTGTAATACCAAAACCATCATAAAAAGAAAATTGGATCAACATTCTTTGTAAAATACAGACACAGAAACTGTCAATGAAACGCCTGCAAGGCAAATCCAACAAGCTATTAAAAGGATTATATACAATGACCAAATGGAATTTACCTCAGGAATGCAAGATGGGTTCAACAACAACTAATACAGCAACAACAAAGATTGCTTCAACATCCACAATCAACCAATGTAACATACAGTGTTGCTAGGCTAAGAAAGGAAGCCACGTAATCATCTCAACAGACATGGCAAAAGCATCTGACAAAATCCAACATGACAAAAATATTCAACAAACTAGAAATAGAAAGTTTCTTCCTAGGAATATTTAAGGCATATACAAAAAATCCACAGCTAACATTATAATTACTTATCGGCGAAAAACTGAAAGCTTTCCTGCAAAGGTAAGAGACAAGATGAGGATGACTGCTTTCACCATTTATCTATAATATTCTACAAGAAGGGCTAGTCAGATCAATTGGGCAAGAAAATGAAGGCACCTGGATTGGAAGGAACAAGCAAACCCATTTGTTTCTAAAGGAATCCACTAAAAAGAGAAAAAACAAAAAACAAACAAAACAGAACTACTAAATGAGTTCAACAAGGTTGCAGGATATAAGACCAACATATAAAATTCAAATGTATTTCTATAGTAATGACCAATCCAAAAGCAAAAATGTGAAACCATTCCATTTATAACAGCATTAAAAGGAAAAAAAATACTTAATAATTTAACAGAAGTAAAACACTTATATTCTCAAGAATAAATGGAAAACTATTTCACATTCATGGATTAGAAGACGTAATAGTAAGACGGCAATACTCTATTGATCCAGAGTCAATGCAGACCAACACAGAAACTGACAAAGTACAATACCATATGAAAATTCAAGAAGCCCTGAATAGCCTAAACAATCCCAAAAAAGAACAAAGAGCATTTACATTTAGTATTTTCAAAAGTTACCACAAAGCTTCAGGAAATAAGAAAGCGGTATTGGCACATGATTAAACATACAGTAGGTAACAACTGATAATCCATAATTAAGCTCGTATATTTATAGTCATCTGACTTTTTAAAAAATCAGCGCACAAGACAATTCAATGGGAAAAGAACACACTTTTTAAATTTTTAAAATTTTTTTGGTTTTTTGAGGCAGGGTCTCACTATGTAGTTGAGACTGACCTGGAACTCACTATGTAGCTCAGGCTGGTCTCAAACTCACAGCGATCCTCCTGCCTCAGCCTCCCTAGTGCTGGGATTACAGGCGTGTGCCACTACGCCCAGCCACGGATAGTCTTTTTAATAAACAGTTCTGGGAAGACCGTTTATGCACATGGTAAAGGAATGACACTGTACCTTACACCATACACAAAAAACTAACTTAAAATGGTCCCTAGACCTAGGTGCAAGAGCTAAAACTATAAAAATCTTAAAGGAAGAGCAAAGGGTAAATCTTCATGGTGGATTCTTCAATATAGCAATAAAAGTATAAGAAATAAAAGAAAAAGAAGAGTTAGATATCATTAAATTTAAAAAACACAAACTTTTGTACTTCAAAGGACACTATTGAGAAGAAAAAAAAAGAATACCCAAAGAATGGAAGAAAATATTTCCAAATTACAAAGGAACTGAAAACTCTTACAACTTAACAAAAAGACCTAATTAGGTATATATACTCAAGAGAAATGGTTATAGGTCCATCAAAGACTCATAACTGAATGTTAAGAGCAATAGTCTTCCTAACAGTCAAAAAGTAGAAATAATTCAAATGTTTATCAACAGATAAATGGATAAATGTGATGTGCCCATACAATAAAACATTATTTGTCAATAAAAAATAATGAGGTACTAATACATGCTACAACACAGAGGAACCCTAAAAATCTAAGTGCAAGAAGCCAGGAATAAGACGCATAAGAAGCCAATTACTGTACGAGCCCATTTATGAAATGTCCAAAACAGGCAAACTATAGAGACAGAACGCACCTTAATGCTTGCCTAGGGCTAGAGAGGGAGAGAAGATGTTTAGAGAGAAATCGGAATGACTGCTGGCGGGTACCAGAGCTTCTTCACAGGGCAATGAGAATCTATAAAATTCACAACTCTGATTATTCTGAGAAATCACTCAGTCATACATTTTAAATGGATAAACAGTAAAGGAATTACCATCCCAATAAAGCTGTTAAATAAAAAAGAAGCCACACTAAAAGAACCTTCCAGTAATACAATTAACACAAGGAACATATGTTAATAGGTGGCAAAATATACATGACACTGCTGTATCACTCCACGTATATTTTTAACAAAAAAGTTTTATCAAAATTATTTTCTAAGTGTAACCACAGCTATTATGGGGAAAAGTGATTTCCAGACTTACACATCCTACGCCTTGAAGTATAAGCTTCCATCAAATGTGTACTTTCTTCCACCACAAAAGGAATTGCTGCTCTGAACTACACAGAACAGCGCCCCTAATGTAAGAGACTCTTACGGAGGTGAAACAAGGAAGGAGGGCCAGGCATACTTACATCAGGTTCTAGGGTCACACAGCGCTGAAATGCCTTTGCTGAGCCTCCATAATCTTCCAAGGCCAAATAGGCACAGCCTAGAGAAAACCACACTCCGAGCTGCAAGAAACAGAAGTCAAAGTCATTCATACACAGTGACATAAATTTACAGGACACAATCTGCAGGTTTTTAAGATATTATCAACAAACACACCACTATAAAGAATTCAGAGCTATACAAGGTGCAATAGAAAACTATATTCAATGTTTAAGCTTTAAAAATATTTAGTACAGGGCTGGGGATTTAGCTCCGTGGCACCATGCCCAAGGTCCTGAGTTCGATTCCTGGTACCAAAAACGAAATTTAGTATATTGTCATTAATTCTCAAATAGCAGCCCTCACTTCAAACACACGTCCTACTGTTCTTGCCACTTTTCTGAAGAAGTTCTGGAAGTTCTCTTTCATGAGTGTCGTTATGAGGTGTGATCAAAAGATGTGAATGCTGAGACTGAATATCATCCAGCAGAAAAGGATTGTGCATCACAGTGTGTGCTCAATCACCTTATTTAAAGTTCTAGCAATGCACAACTTCTAGCTGTCCCCCAAAGTCAAAATGATCATGGAAAGGTAAATATTTTTAATCGATTCAGGACATCTAGGCAGCCAGGATGGTGCAACTAATAATCATGAAAGAGGACTGCTTCAAAAAGTGACAAAACGGAGGGGAGGGGAATGGGAAAAGATAAGAACCAAGATATGTCATGCACAGGCACAAATTCTCAGTGAAGAATGTGATCCTAATGTATATCTAAAACGTACTAACAAACTCAATGAATTAAAAAAGAGAGAAAGAGGGCTGGGGATTCAGTTCAGTGGTTCCGCCCCTTGCCTCGCAAGCCCAAGGTCCTGAGTTTGATCCTCAGTACCAGAGATAGAGAGAGAGACAGAGACAGTGACAAGAACAGTGGGTTAAGTGTGCACAAAAATGAGGTATTTTTGTGGTGAGTAATGCCATTGTCTTTGATAAATTTAAAAAATTTATTGTAGTCTTCAATCATACTTCGTATAGTAATGATTTGCCTTACATTTGTTTAAATGCGTGAAAATTAGCAATGGATATAAACTTCCTACCTCATTTTCAAAGCTAATGTAACTCTGAAAGCCTGCATAATTTTTTGTTTCACTTTTCTTTTTTGGTACCAGGAACTGAACCCAGGGCCTTGCACTTGCTGGGCAGGTGCTATGCCACTGAGCTACATCCCTGGGCCAAGCCTGTACAATATCATCACTCTCTTGTTGAGAAAGACCACACTCTGTTTACCAAATTCCTTAAAGCAATGGAAAGCTTTAATTATAAGCCTTCATATTAGAATCTGACATAAATCTGAGATTAATCTAATTTTTTACTGATCATCTTCTACATTAAAACAGCATACAAAGTATCAGCAAATTCACAACTGATGAAAGTCTCACAGACTTAAAAAGGACAAATTTCTGCTTTTATCTTCAATTAGGCCACAATAATGTTTGCAGTTTCACCGTGAATTCACCCTAGTATATGTCTACACAGGCATGCCTGAAAACAAAGGCTCAGAATCTGGGTTACCAAATAATCACACAAAACGTTAAATCTGCCTTAAGTCATTAAAATTTGGAAACACTAACATTTAGAAAAACAGGTAAAATAGGAAGTAGCTATTCAAATTACAAAAGAATTGTTTTACAACACACAGTTTCCTTAAAATTCAATAGCCCCTATCAAAAGGGAGATAAAACTGAAAAAAATTCCATGAAACCAGTCATAAATTCAAATATTATGAGTTGTTTGTTTCAGACATAGATAAGACAGGCAGCGGGAGATACAGCAGTATACTGAAGTCTCCTTTTTTTTTTTTAAAGGCAGTGTAGTTCAGGCCCCGAACTCACAGTGACCCTACTGCCTTGGACTCCCTGGGACCACAAGTATGCCAACACGACTGGGAAGTCTACCTTCTTAGTGACCTAATGATGGTGGAACAGAAGCAGAAAGGCAGGAAACCCTTCAGTAGGAAAAGATACGAGGTAACCATTATCTCCCCTCCTTCCTCAGAGGCAGAGACGAGGCTGCTCCCACATCCCCCGCTCCCTTAACCCTTCCCATATGGCAAGCGGAGGTCCCAAAGTTCCCAAAGTTCCTGAGCAGAGAAAGATTTTCAGCAACAGAGATCAGGCTCAGAAGGCAAACAACCTTGGGCAATGTAATACTTTGCCATCAATTCACAACAGCCCTACATAACCATTATCAAGAGCCTTTATGGAGAACAGATTTTGTTTGAGGCACAGGTAATGCCTGAAAAGAGGGTGGTGTGAGTCTGGTTTGGGGGTTGCAGGAGGTAGCAGAGGATGAGAGCAAAGCTACAAGTTCACTTATCTGAATTATGGCTCTTTAACGCAAAACCAAGCTCACTGCTCTGCTTTCATGTGGTTATTTATAGAATGAAATGAAAAAGGTTTCACTGCACCAAATTGCACTCGCTGAACCTGATGCAATCTGAGGAGCCCTGGAGGCTGATACTAACTTATAAAATATAGAATGCAAGCCCTCTAACTTCCAGCCAAGTTGAAAGTTTCAAAGCCTGTGTTACATTTCATCAATTCTAAAATACATTATTTTTCCACCTTGTAACATCTCTGAAATAGACACATCTTGTCAAAAGTTTCAAGAGCAGCAGTTTTTTATAAAGAGACTGGTACTGAAACCACATGTGCCTGTTACAATTGATAGCATCTTAGATATGATGACTTACAGTAGTAAGGTTAGCAGGAATAAAGGGACTGAATGCCCAAAGTTCTCCAAATGCATGCCCCTTGCCTGCTTTCTACAACAGCAAAGAACAAATAAATACTCTTTACCATGTGTTATAAAATCCAGGATAAAATAAAAATCTAAATAAGGAACTTTGTTTTTCAATCTACATAAAAAGATTTACAAAAGTTGCAAAGATTTAAAATTAACAATTACCATAAAGCAGTACTATGGCTCTCTTCTATTTTTACTCCTGGTTATTTTGTTGGGTAGCTGTATTAATAATTTGCATTGCAAGAAAAGCCTAAGATCAATTAACTAGTTTTTTGTTTGTTTGTTTGTTTGTTTGGTAGTACCAGGGATTGAACCTGGGACCCTACACTTTTGAGGCTGTGGTGGAACCACTGAGCTAAATCCCCCGCCCACTCTAGGATCTTCTAATTGCTCACAGCTGACCCATTAAATTATTCACCCTCTTGTTTCTCAACTGAAGCCCTCAGAATCTGACGGACTAAGGAGAATATTTGGTGCCTTTTTTATTTAAAACTATTATTTAAACTATAATTACTGATAATGACTGGCATCTTGGTTCAGAAGGGTCATACTGTTAAGACTAGGGCATCATTTAAAAAAATTCAAAAGAAGCCTCAAAAAACTCTCACACAGGGCCGGGGATTTAGCTCAGCGGTTCGGTGGCCTGCTTCGCAAGCGCAAGGACCTGAGTTCGATCCCCGGTACCAAAAAAAAAAAAAAAACTCTCACACAGCCCTCAAAGTAAAGCTGAAATGCTTGAGTATCAAGATTTTTAGCACCTAAGCTAGAGAACAGAATGTTACCCTCATTACATGTTCTGGTGGCTAAATTCTTTTCAAAAGTAAAGGGAAGGGTGGGGATTTAGCTCAGTGGTTCTACTGCCTGCCTTGCAAGTATAAGGAACTGAGTTCGATCCCCAGTACCCCCCGCCAAAAAAAAGTAAAGGGAAAATGGGTAAATTTTATTTTAATAACATTTAATTTTACATACTCAAAATGAGATTATTTAATGTTATTAATATGAAATTGAGATATCTTATATTCATTTTTTCCTACAAAGTCCTTGAACTCTGCTGTGTATCCAATACTGAACACATTCCCATTGGCTGGAACTATCAGCGGTACATGCACGACTCTCCCATCGGGGGCTTGTATGATCAGATGGGATGGTCCCGTGGTGCCCAGTGGAACCTCCACCAGCACGACAGCTGCCTGGCAGTGAGACATATGAATCAGAGTCCCATCGTGAATGTGTTAAAGCAGTCTCAACTCTGACTGGACACACTTCCAGGGGCCAGTGGCCACGGTATTGGGCAGTACTGTTCCACATTATTACTCTGAGACACGCACGGAAACCCTAGAATACCTTACACATCCTTCCCTTCCTTCTAGGGGCTCCTCCGGCTGAGACCCTCCCATGAACTCCCGGCTTTCACATACTGCAAGTACTCTTGCTCTTCTTTCTACACAACAGCAACCAAAATAATTAGCACCTAGTGAGCACCTATCTGTGTGCCAAGCGCTGATGCCATGAGTTTTCTATACGATACTTCCTGCATTCCTCAGGAAAACTGTGCAAGGTAGTAGTGTCATCCTTATTAGCAAGATGTGCAAAGGCTGGAGGGCAGCAGCAGAAGGAAGAGAAAAGCTGAAAGAAAATCTCTTATTAAAAGGACTGGTAAAGGGACCAAGATAATTTTTTGATAGGCTTTGGCTGAGATTTCTAAAGCACTCATTCCCAAGGCAAATCAGGAAGGCAAGCTTGGAACAGGTAGGCAAGGGCCTTTAAAATCTGGTAGACATCTGGGTGCTGCGGTGCATGCCTGCAATCCCAGCACTCCGGGAGGCGTAGGTAGGAGGACTGTGAGTTCAAGGATAGCACAGACAGCTTAGTGAGATCGGGTATCCAACAGGTGCTAAGTAACTGCATGACCTTGACCTTGTCATTTAACCTCTGGGTCTCGGTCTCCCAAGCACTAACTGATGGAGGTGGGCTAGGCTACAACTGCAAGACTCCAGACTTCCCTTATCCTGCAAACCCAGAGGTGACAGGGCTCAAAGATACACTAGTGCCATCTAGTGGCAAAATAAATGCAATGACAATACAAATAGATTAGTGTTTTTGGTTTGATCACTTTTTTTTCCCATTCATTTTATTGGTACATATTAGGTATACAATATACTAGCATCATTATTGGGAATTTGTACCTTTACATAATATATCCTGGTTCTTATTTTGTTCCCCTCCCTCTGCCCTCCCTTAAACCCCTCCACCCCTCCCTACTTACAAAGACTTTGTTTCCATTTTTTCTTTTCTCATATTTATTCCTTTCTTTTTTTCCTTTCCTCTACCCCTCCCACTTCCCTTTTGACACCTTTCTTCCTATTTAACATTATCTATTATACATTTTCATCCTTATTTACACCTTCAATTTCTCATACCATAGAAACTATTCGGTATTTACACACGTGTCCTACGTATTTCATTCCGAGTATAATCTCAGTGTGCATCCATTTAGCTATAAATGTCTCTAGTTTCTCATTCTTTATGGCTGAGTAGTGCTCCATTTAATATATATATATATATATTTTTTTTTTTAACACATTTTCTTTATCCAGTGTCCCATTGGTGGGCAACTGGGATGTTTCCAACTTTAGCTATTATAGACTGCGGAGCTAGAAACATGGGTGAGCATATATCGCTGTGGTATGGTTCTTTTAATTCTTTTAGGAGGAAACCCAGCAGGGAAATAGCTGGGTCAAATGGGATTGATAATCAGCTGGTTTGAAGAGCTAGAATGGAATCAATTCAATGAAAGGCTTTAGAAATCAATTCAAAAGAAGCCAAGGCAAAAACAAGGCCTACAGAGCAAATGACAGTGGCTCCTGGTGTGCAGTATGTGTCGTCAAGAGAGTGACTAAACTTTTTATTAAACCTAAGTACCTAACATAAAAAGTAAACCATCGGTTTACTCTGTGGGCTAAAAGGAAGCACCAACAGATAATGGGCATAAATTACTTTCGAAATTATGAAGCCAATTTTTACAAGAGTATTTAAAGCATATCTGTAATAGGTGCCACTTGCTTGTACATAATCGTCTTTAATTATAAGCCTACTACTCAACTTGCCTTCCTTCTCAGGGCTTCTACAGAATGAATAACCAATATCTTTATGCTTTTTGCCAAACTGACTTATAGAATCATTTTTTAAATTTTTCTACCACATATAATAAAAGCTAGCATTATAACCTAATCCAAAAGCCATGCTGTACCTCCCAATTCTCTCCACACTGTATCCCTGCCCACCTCCATGACCCAACACAGCTGAACTGTTGGACGCAGTTTCATCAAACAGGAAACGACCCAAGTCAAATCCAAGACTGACATGAATACTACTTGGTAGTAGCTTTTCCTAAAGTGATGCTTGATACTCACAATTTTTAAATGTACACTGCCAACTCTTTCATAACCAAAATTCTCCTCCCTAAGGACACACAAGTCTTAACTGGTCAGTTTCTCTGTCTTGCTAAAGGAATGATTCCCCCTTCTTTTAGGGTTTTCCTTTCAACTAAAGGGCCTGTTGCATTCTGTACATATTTTTCCTATAGCCTATTCATTGTTTGATGTTTTTCTCTTACTCTTATCTAGATCTAGTTGCCACAGTAAATATCTCAGTGGGTCCTTGAATGTGTCCACTCTTTCCAGAGGATATACAATGTATGTATGCGCCATCTGCCTGTGAGACTCTCTTGTCAGACAGATCTCCCTATTAAGATACAGGCAATACAGCTATTACTACAATAGTGCAACTGGCAGGAAAGGAAAGTGCCACTATTTAACACCTATTAATGAGAACTTACTATAGGCCAGAAATATGCTAGGCCCTTTGCATGTATTGGTCAACTTTTCTCAGCAGTCAACTGACACAGGGATTGGGATCTCCATTATACAAAAGCTCAGGAAGATGAAGAGATTTGGTTATGTTATGCTCCTTCGGGTTCCTAGAATTCAGAACCAGGTCTAAGGCAGCAAAGCCCCCACCCCACCCCCCGCCGCCCCATTACATTTCAGTCACAGTCACAGCCACAGCCCAAACGTTATCACACAGTGTGTATATTTCTTGGCAGTTATGCAAGTCAACCTTTGGAGTTTCAATTTTTATTGCTCGCCAATATGAGAAAGGAAGAACAAAAAAGAATCTTTTTTCTGTACATATTATTCACATATGTTCTCCAGTCCTCTCTATTGGAATGAGAGCTTCAACCTTTTCAAGTCGTCTCATCACAAATACTACAAATTCCCAATGAAACTACCTACTTCAAATAAAGATATTTTCTCCTTTCATAAACTAATATGAAAGAGAATGTTTACCCCTACCAACTAAGGAAGAGCATGGTGAAAGCCTCTGGGATGATTCAAATCACAGAGAACTAGGCAGCAGAAGTCTGGTCTCACATAGATCAATGTGCTGGGAAGGGAGGCCTTGGTTCCTCTATAATTCCCAGGTCTCAAAGAGGCTCACTTGCTATCATGTGCTAGATGGTGCCAGAACATCAATCTTCCTAAGCCTTCATTCTGCTTCTAAAGAAAGCCCCCAATGGGTTTTTCATCAAAGAAAGAAAAAAGTTCAAGTTCAAAGGCCCGGAATTCAGGGCTCTCTGTAACTCGGCCTCAACCAAATGTGTCATTACTTCCAAACATGCCGTCCTCGAGAGGCAAACCGTGATGAGGTTAAGGGTGGCAGCTCTGGAACAGGAAGAGCCAGGCTGAAACCCAGCTCCAGCCATCAGAACCCACAGGATCAGGTATGGATTCCTCATCCTTCTATTTCCTCATCTGTGAAGTGGGGTAAAAACAGTAAATGCCTCACCGGCCGTGCTGAGGATAAAAAACATGTAAAATATTACAGAACAGTATCTGGCACCTAGCAAATATTCAACAGTAGTTGCTGTTTTCATTAAAACTGAAAAACTAAAAATAAACAATCAAATTCTACAGTTACCAAGAAATTTTCTTCTCCACGCAGCTGGTATTTATATCAGCTAGCTTCCTGTACCGGAACACATTTTCTGAATTTTTTTCTTGCCATCCAAATCCCAACCATTCTCCCTAGTTCTCTGATGCTGATACTCCCTGGTCCATTAGGACTTTCTGCCCATTCACATCCTCATTCATTACTGGGAACCCAAAGTATGTTGCCTACTTTATCCTTTGGTTACACACCACATTATTCACGCCTCTTCATTCCATTCAACTTGTATAAACAACAGGACGGCAAGAATCTACTTCTTACAAAAATTTTTATTTGCCCTTTAAACAAAACAGCTTACAAAGAGTTCATACTTACACATCAGCTTAGAACATAGATGCTTACTGGAACTTCCTATTCTAATACTAATGCTCCATCTTTCTTTCAGTCTCCTTTGAAACATTAATCCTTGTTTCTGAAGTGAATGCCTTCATTTTTTCCTCCTCATCCCATTCTCCCCTAGAAAGATCTTCCCTGCTTATCTTCTCTTTGTCTGTAATAGTCCATATCTCCATTGGATTCATTCCCTCCTTTATCCACTGTAGTTTTTTTGTTTTTGTCTTCAATCAAATAAAGGTCTCCAATATTTTGAAAAGCTTCACTTTTCCCTTCCATCCCTCTGAGTTCAACACTCTAAATATCACTCTCATCTGTCCGACATGCTCCGAAATGAACCGTCTCTGGATGTGACACTCATTTCCTTACCATCACTCACTCTTTCGTCTTCAGAATCTGTCTCTAAAAGTCATCGGAGAGCTCAAATCCAATGACCTCTTCTGGACCCTCTTCAGACTTTATCATCATGTGTGATATCTTTCGCTGACATTAGCTCCTCTTAGTCTCCATGGACCCCTCATGGGTGAACTTCTTTCCTTCTGGCTGAGTTCTGGTGTGTTCTACTTCATTCACATTTCCTTGGTGTCATTTCTTCTGCCTTCCTCCAATTCCAGGGAATGCCCAACATTCAGGAATTCCCTGCTCTTCTAACAGTGTTCTGTGAATAACTTGAAGCCAAATGCATGGCTTCAACTCACTTCCATTAAAAAGCCCCACCTAGACCGGGGATTTTAGCTCAGTGGTTCCACTGACTGCCTTGCAAGCACAAGGACCCAAGTTCGATTCCCGATACCAAAGAAAGAAAGAAAGAACGAAAGAAAGACAGACAGACAGACAAACAAACCAGATAAAAAGCCCCACCTACATGCTTAATTCTAACCTCACTATTGGAGTTTTTTCAGGATGTTATGTCCAAGGATATCAGTCCAAACTGTTTAACTACAGTACCATCTTCCCGCATTCAACATCCAAAATCACGTCACTTTCCCCGAAAGACATTTTCCCTTTTCTCTGAATTCTTTACTATCAATAGATGTTTTCCTTTTTAATCAGAAAACTGAGAAAATTGGCATTCTCTCTGACACCAAAGTCTCCCTCAATCCTGCCAGTCCAATGAATAAACGCTTTATAATGAGATTTAGATGAGTTCTATCTTTTTCACACGTACCAGTAAAGCCCCTAATACTCACCTGTGACATTTATTCCTTATTTAAACTTCTTATGTGATTTTTGTCATATCACTCTTTTATTTAAAACCATAAGAGGGCCAGGAATTTAGTTCAGTGGTTCCACCACCTGCCTCACAAGCACAAGGTCTAGAGTTCAATCCCTAGTACCAAAAATAAAATTAAAACTGTAATAAAATCCCCTCATCTGAAGAGTCAGGTAACCCTAAGCCAGGAGACCTGCTATGGCTTGTATCTAGATGGCCCTCCACCCAGCAAAACCTAATGTGCTCACAGGTGGAGCTTCTGGGAGGTGGATAGATTAGGGCGTGTGATACTGGGCTTAAGGATGTTTGATAATTAAACTGGTTTAGTATAATTCTGGGTGTGGATAACAGACCCCACACTGGGTGTGGGTGGCCTGGATACAATATAAAGGGACAGCAGGAAAGCAGGTTACAGCTGTTGTCGCTTCCTGCTTGCCTTGCCATGGACTGTTTCTCCTCTGCAAAGCCCCTCTGCCATGCTGCTGCCCTGCCTTAGAATTAGCTGACTACGGACAGAAACATCTACAAATTGTGGGCTAAAACAAACCTTTCTTTCATTAACTTTGATATTTTGTTTGTTTTAGCAATGAGAAAAGTAACTAAGACCGCATTTAAAATCTTTCACAAACCACTTCTATCCACTTCTTTCCCTGCATACACTCTGTGTTTTGTTGGTAGGCCGACATAGCCTGTTTCACTCCAGCATCCATATTTGGGCCACAACAGGCACTTGACAATGCTCAGTTAGGCAACCACAAAATGTACTGTTCACACCACAACTTTTTAAAGTGAACCAGAACACTAAAACAATTTACGTTATATGAATTTTTTAAAAACTTATTTACTGACTGGTCAATCATTAACCAACAGATTTTTCTATCACTCTATTTTTCTATCACTCTATTTAAAAAACATTTTCAAAGAAAAAATTATTCTTTGGAAAATAAAATATATATTAAAGGAAAATTACAATTATTTTGTGTAACTTATGTATCAATTACTAGAACTAAAACAAATCATTTTAGTCCAGCATGGTGGCACACATCTGTAATTCCAGCACTTGGGAGGCTGAGGCAGGAGGATTACTGAGAGTTAAGGGCCAGCCTGGGCTACGTAGTGAGTTTGGGGCCAGCCTGAACTACAAAGCAAGACCCTGTCTCAAAAGACGAAAATAAATAAATAAATGAATATTATTTTATCTTAACACTTAACTTTTTTTGCTTTTTTAGTACTAGGATTGAATCCAGGGCTTCATACATGCTAGACAAGCATTCTATTACTACCACTGAGCTACATCCCAGCCTAATATTTAACTTTTAACTAAATGTATAGTGGCATTTAGAGTAATGTCAGATGTTTCCCCCCGACAGACTGAATTTCCAAAAATTTTGTTATGAACCAATTGAGTAAAATAAATTGAACTCTTTTGAGAAATAAGTTATTGGGTTTCTATTTAGGACATCTGATGTTATGGACATAAAATTGGCAAATTCAACTGTTTGTGGAATACAATTAAAAGAGCTAGTAGATTAATGGCTATGACCTCATCTTTCATACATATATGAGAAAAATCTGGTATTGACTAACGTCCTAAGCTAATTTTGCTCATTTTCATTTGTTCTAGATAAAAGGTCAGACGTTAAAGAATGACAAGAAAATTCACCTCCTACAGCTGCATGCTAAAGTGTTATCTCTGAACATGGCTTTCTTAAAACAAATGAATAAACAAAAAATCTACTAGCTTTTAGTAAATGCTAATGCTTCTTCAGCAGATGGGTCTTTTGGTTTTCATGTAGTCACTGATATTCCAAAGGCGCGTGAGGTGGAAAGTAAATAAATGCCAACTACATTGTCTATAATTGCACATTCATTCATTAACTCTCTTAAATGTAAATTGAATTTTCAACTCTCTAAAATTTTACTTTTCTTGTTTGTTTGAATTTTTTGAGATGGTTGTTGCTGAAGATTTATGTAAACTACAAAAAGTCACCAAGCGATACAGTAAACAAATAGTAGTAGATTTAGACCACACAACACGCGACCACTGCCCTTCCATAAGGGCAGATTATCCTTCACGTTTATCCTTGGCAGGGCTTCTCTGCCTTTCCTTCCTGCCTGCCTAGGCTCTGAGTTTCCACGTTTCCAATACAACTGGCTTCCTGACAACTGGTGGCCAAACAACTTCATGTATCTCATGGGCAAAAATGCCTGTTTTACAACAAGGGGTTGACAGCGATATTGGTATTTCTGGCAGTGCCAGCCAAGACCTGAAGCTTAACCACTTGAAGCATGCAGGTTATACCAGCAAGCATCATGCACGCTGTCCTTGCAAGGGAAATGTTAATTGAGTTGTATGTAGAAAAGTCTATGGGTGGGGACCAGATACTGTCATTCTTTGGATGTAAAGGCATTGTAAGTACTAGATGAAGGCTATGGCAGAAGATGAGAAAAAGAAGAGGATGCCGATGAAATGCACCCATCTTCTTTTAATGTCACTATTGAGAACACAAGTTCATTTTAAAATGAAAAAATCTGGGACCAACACTAAATTGGATGGGCTCCTAGGATACCAGGCGTACACTGGGACTGCTGCACACGCTGACTGAACTCTCAAATGCATGCCTTTCCTCGAGCTCATCCTGGAAGCCAGATCCCCTCTTGAAACATTACTGCAGTCCCCATCATCCCCTCGACATCTGATTCCTGCCTCATCTCTAGCACAAGCTTCCCTGGCCCCATCAAGCCACCGCAACTGTGTACTTCCTCCATACGACCACAGCCCTTCTGCCTGCACACGCTTGTTACGCTGCAGCAACGTCACACAACCTTACCAAGGTGAGCGGCCAGCTGATTGAGAAGGGGAGCTAAGGAAAATAAAATTTTAAAGGGGGAAAATGTGTTGGGTGGGGCTAGAAAAAAATGATAGGAAATAATATTTTCCTTTCTCAGTACTACACAGATTGGTATGAGATACCTAAGCAATTTATTTGGTTTTCTTTTTGCATGAAAGTGGGGGGTGGGGGATGATGGAAATAATAGCTAACTAAGAACAGGAATAAGGATTTATATTTTAATTCTTGTCCTGAGTCTGTGAAAACCCACCTGGGAAATTTAACTCAGTTTCCCTCCCACTATCTTCAGCTTCCAATGCCCCACCAACCCCTGAAGCCTAAGGCTGGATTTTAGTTTCCCAGTCACTTGGGGAATTGGAACAGATCGGCATAATCAAATGCTAGCTAGAAATCTCAAAATCACAAATGTAACAGCACGTCTTCTGGTTCTCTAACAGATGGACCATAGACAACGCATTTAATTTTGTAGCCCAACCCTACTCTGAAACCAAATTCTCCTATTTTTATATCAAAACCATTTAAATACCCCTTTCAGTTTGCCTAAATTTTGTTATTAAACCCAATAATTTCCCTGGTATAAGACCAAATACTTCTACTATCAAAGCCAGTCAAATACCTCTCTGAGTTTGCCTAAATGTTGTTATTAATATTAGTTGTTTGGTTTGATCAGAAAAAGAGGACGGAAGTTTTTTAATTCTGCTTTTCTATTTTCCTTTTATTGTGGGTCTTAAAGGAGACAACATAGCACAGAGGAGCACTCCTCCTACAGAGATCATTCAAACTTGGATCACAAGTTAAAGTAGGTATATGGTGTGCAAGTTTGCATCTTGTAGTAGTTCGATACAACTACAGCATCAAATGTCGCATATTTTGGAATAGCTAACAATAGCCTGCCTGAATTGGATCCATATGACAGGCTGCAAAATATCCTCTCACAACATGTTTGGACTATGACTTGGCTTTGAACAATTGTCATTTCTTTGTGTATCTAAGTAATTAGTTCTAAATTATATAATGAAACCATCAAGCCTTGTCAAGCCCTCTCTTGCAGCTTTGCTCACATTTTCCTTCCTTCCTAGGATCCTTCCCACACTGTTAACAACCAAGGCTAACACTAGAACATTATTATATTCTCCTAACTGCCTACATTGAGCATTTCCCACAGCCAGGTTTGCCCAAACAGTACTCTTGAATTACTCCTTTGCACACTCCGGTCCTTCAATTGAAACAAGGCCACAGACAAAATACCCTGCAGTGGTTACCTGTGTGCCACAGAAGAAGCCAAACGGTTTAGCCTCACATCTAAGACCTTTCAGATCCCTTATCCAATCTAGCACTGCCACAGTAACCGCCCTATTTACCCTCTTCTCCATACCCTCAATACACACGTGCACACCCACTCTTTCTGTTTCTAGGGCTTTACACAGACTCTTTCTCTTCTCGCTGCCCTCAGCACTGGCCTTCTTTACCAATTCAAGCAAAACTTGATTTTCTTCCTTCCTTTCTTTCTTCCCCCCCACTCCCAGGGATCAAACTTGGGACTTTGCACTTGCAAAGCAGACAGTGGAACCACTGAGTTAAATCCCCGGTCCCTACAACTTGATTTTCAAAGTCAAATCCAGCATTCCCTTTCTCTGTCTATGGAAGGTAGAAATGTTCTTCTTGGCCTCACAGAATAAATTCGTGCTTTACAAAAACCCTCGCAGTATTCCTTGATGTGGCATACTGTGAGCTAGTTTGGTCTGCCTGCACCACTAAACTGAATACAGGTTACAAACCGTCTGCTATTTCTTTATCCTTCAGTTATTATGTGCATAGTAGGTAATTAGTATTTATTTGAATAAGGATATTGTTTATTCACCCATTCAAGATATGCTTACTGAATACCTCATATGTTACAGGCACCACAAAATTACAAATCAACCATACCAATAGGAATTCCTGCCTTCGTGGAATTTACACTGTAATAGAAGAAAAAGAGGTTTTTCCCAAAAAAACAAGTAATATATAACATTTGAAGGTGCTAAGTGCTATGGAGAAAATTAAAGCAGGGAAGGAAAACTAGAAGTCTACAGTGGGGAGTGTGACTTAAATAAAATGAGCACAAAGGGCCTCTCTGAGAGAGTGATACTTGAGCAATACTGAATGTGTTGAGGGAACAAGATATGCAGACATCGAGAAGGTCATTCTAGGTACAGGAAGAGTAAGTGGCAAGATCCTGAAGCCAGGATGTGTCCAGTGTATTTAGAAAAGAACAAAGAGGACAACATGAGGAGGATGGGAAGAGGAGGAAGAAAGGGGGACAGCTTTAGTGCGGATAGCACAGAGAATGACAAAGGGACTTTGGTTATTATCAGTAGTGCAGTGAAGTGAGGGATGATCTGTCTGACCTGAATTTTAAAGGTTTAATTTAGATTATCACTGACAATAAGAGATGAAGGCAAAGAAAGAAGAGACCAGTAAAAGAGGAAATATAATTAATTAGGTGAGATGATGGGGATTTGGACAGGTGGCAAGAAGTAGTCCAATTCTGGACATAAGTTTAAGGTACATCTGCAAAGATTTGCTAATGGAGTAAATATAGGGTGTGTCTTACTTTTCTTGTGGCCGAGACAAAATACCCAACACCCATAAGTTAAGGAAGAAAAGGTTTACTTAGCTCACAGTTTGTACTGGTTTCAGTTCATAGCTGGCTGTCTCCAAAGCAAGGTGGTGTTGCAGAGGGGCACTGAAGAGGAGAAACGGTTCATGGCAGGCAGAAGACAGGAAAAGCAAGCACATGACCAGCGACAAGCCTCTTCTGTCCCTTATATCCTATACAGGCTACTTGCCTTTAGGGCGGTACCACTCACACCTTTAATCCTAGCATTGCACCATGAATCATTCCCAGCATCACACACTCTAGATCCAGCCACCTTTGAAAACCCCCACCTATGGCTGTATGAGGTTTGGTGTGGTGGGGGGACATCTAGACATAGCCATAACTGGGTAGAAGGGTGAGTTCAAGGGTGAATGGGGTTGCCATACACAGGAACAGGGATGAGCTTGGGAGAAACAGGTTTCAGGAGTAGGAAACATTTCAGATACTGGTGATGTTAAGTCAGA
Organism: Fukomys damarensis; assembly: GCF_012274545.1. Classification (NCBI taxonomy): domain Eukaryota; kingdom Metazoa; phylum Chordata; class Mammalia; order Rodentia; family Bathyergidae; genus Fukomys; species Fukomys damarensis. The sequence continues at coordinate 13,180,406 of NW_022900914.1, read as the reverse complement.
GTAACAAATGGGAAGACTAAGTAAGCAGTTAGAGGTCGGGGTCTAGAGTTCAGGGTAGAAGACAGGACTGAAAATAAAATTCAAGGAGTTGCCAGTTACAGATAGTATTTAAAGCTATAGAAAATGATAAAATCAAGAGAGTGAGTATAGACAAAGACAGCCAAGAACGTAGGAACCAGCAAAGGAGAATGAGAAGGAACAGCCAGTGAGGTGAGGTGGGAAGAAAATGATGATGCTGACAAGGTGAAAAGAGCCTGGGAGCTTGAGACAGCAACTCTTGCCTGTGATGTGCCTGCCACTGATTTAACTGAGACTGAGCAGGCAAAGGGAGGGAATTCATTTCCTCACTTGAACAGCATCTATGATTAGGTAAATGTTAGGCAGAGGCTACTGAGATAAACAGGTAGTTTTCCAGAAAAGTAAAATTAATATGGAGTAAGTTGTTTTCTATTAAAAAAAAAACAAACACTGTTACAATCGAGTTAGAGGAGAGCTTTTCACAATCAAGGCACTACTGACATAATGGGCCAGATAATTTGCTATTGTAGGGGCTGGGCTGTGCAAATTAGAGGGTGTTTAGCAGCATCCCAGGTCTCTCCCCACTAGAAGCCAATAGTACACAGCCTCACTTCGCCATCATGAAAAACCAAAAATGTCTCCAAAAGTTATCAAATGTCATCAAGGGAACAAAATTATCTGAGACAGTATAAGCTGTCAACAAAAATCAACTCTTCATATACTTTAAGCATCCCTGCTGCCTAATGCATCCATTCATTCTATAATACCTTATGTTCACACTCGCCCTACTCTTTTCTCCAGGGTCACCAGCCACCTGATTTGTCTTCATTCCGAGAAAAGAAAGTAACAATGAGCTCAACTTGTTACTGAAGACCCACTTTTCAGCAAGGTCTGGTGGCATACCTATAATCCCAGTACTTGGGAGGCTAAGGCAGGAGATTATGAGGTCAAGGGCAGACTGGGCTAAGTGGTAAGATCAACACCACCCTGGACTGCACAGCAAGACCCTGTCTCAATAGAAATGAAAATAAATAAATAAAAATCTAGAATATTAAGCAAAACAAATATACTTCTCACACATCTCATTTTTTCAATGTGAAGACAATTCCCATGTCTACCCAGTTAGGAAATGATCATTTCCGCACATTCATGGTCATAGCAGTACTACCTGCAATGGGCAACAGGGAGATACACACCAAGTGTCCGCCAGATGAATGGATAAACAAAGAGCAGGATGGCGCCTACAGCTCTCGCCCAAGCTGCCCAACCTCAGCGGCAGACCAGCAGGAGGCAGAGCCATACAGGCACCTACAGCCCCCATAGCCCAGCCCCTGCCCTCCCCCACAGGGGGGCTGTACCTCTATCTTCCTGGCTGTGCTGGTACTTGGATTCAGAAAACTATAGAAGCACAGGGGGGTCATAAAGGTCATTGTTCTGAGCTCTAGCCTCAATTTTGATTTAATTCACACAGTTAAAGGTGATAAATTAATAACTACTACAAATTGTCATTTTCTAAGCTGTGCATGATGCTTCTGCGCTGCTGATATATCACTTTGGGCTAAGATGTTGTGATTGATCTAATCAGTTGTTCTTCCTGGTATAATGAAAAAGAGACTGCCTCAGAGTCATTAGAGACTCAAAACCTAAAGATAAGCTATAACAGGAATACTGAAGTATTAACCCAAGTATCAAACCAAGGACAGTACCAACAACAAAAATAAAAATGGGAAGACATTCAAACAAGGCTTGAGTACAAACACAGAATTCCAGCTTACCAAGGGCAAATTTTGGGAGAAATGAGGTGGAAGAGTCTGATAACCATCTGGACACCCTGAACTGATAACATAGGAAGTAACAAAACAGATGAATGAAGCTCTAGAAAAATTCAAAACAAAAATAATTTCTCAGATAACTACAGAGATAGTGAGCAGAATGAATGGCATGATTAGAGATTCTACAACAGAAACTGATTTAAAAAAAAAAATACATGAGCTCAGGACCATGATAGAAGCCATGAAGACCCAGCATAGGAAAGAAATGGAAACAATGAATGCCCAACATAGGAAAGAAATGGACCCATGAAACAGATTCAAACAGATATCCAGATTAAAAAATCTATGAAATGTTACATACAGACTGAACCAATCTGAAGACAGAATATCAGATATAGAAGAAAGGATGGAGATCAGTGACCAAGAAAAGAAGGATCTCTTAAAAATAGTAAGGGAACATGAGAAACCAATCCAACAGCTCCTAGATGATACAAAAAAGAATTATATAAGACCGATAGGAGTCCATAAAAAAGCAGGAGAAAGTACAAATGACATTTAAAAAAAAAAACTGTTCACAGAATTAATAATAGAAAACTTCCCCAAAAGAGCAAATGAATTTGACATACAGATAAGTGAGGCATATAGACTTCAACTAGCCATGATAAAAAAATTTAAAAATCTACACATACACATATAATAATCAAGCTCCCAGAAACTGAAGACAAGATCAAAACACTACAAGCAGTTACAGAAAAGAAACAAATCACATGCAAAGGACAGTCCATCAGAATCACAGCAGAATTTTCAACACAAACCCTCAAGTCAAGGAGAGCCTGGAGTGAAGTATTTCAAGCCCTAAAAGAAAACAACCCCCTGCAAAACTATCTATCAAAATTGATGGGGAAATGAGATACGTCCATGACAAAGAACACCTGAGAAACTTCATGAATACCAACAATTCTAAATAATATGCTAGAAAAAGACAATGAAGATCACAACTCCATGAGGCAGCAAAACCAACAGGCAAGGCAAGAAATTAAAGGGAGAAGGGGAAAAATTAAAAAGACTCAAAAGAGGATAATAACACGATGATGATAAGTCAATACATATCAGTTTATAACCATCAATGTTAACAGCCTCAATTCACCAATCAAAAGAAACTGACTGACAGAATGGATTAAGAAGCAAAATCTAGGGGATTTGGCTCAATGGTTCTGCCACCTGCCTCACAAGCACAAGGGCCCAAGTTCGATGGCCAGTACCAAGAAGCAAAATCCAACAATATACTGTATACAAGAAACACACCTAGTTCAAAAGGAAACTCACAGACTGAAAGAAAAAGGATGGAAAACAGTTCTCCATATGACAGGAACCCAGAAAAAAGCATGGGTAGCTATCTTATTTGCAGACAAAGTAAATTTCAAACAAAAACTAATTAAGAGAGACAGAAAAGGTTACTACACCCTTGTAAAGGGAACAATCCAAGAGGAAGAGATGACAATCATAAATATATATGCACCAAACACTAATGACCCAACTATACAAACAAGCATTAAGGGACAAGAAAAACCAAATAAGCATGAATGCAATTGTAGTGGGGGACTTAAATACCCAACTGTCACAAATAGACAGGTCATCTAGACAAAATTCAACAATGAAATACTAGATCTGAACCAAGCTTTTGAACAAATGGACTTAACAGACATCTACACAGTGTTCCACCCCACAAAATCAGAATATACATTCTTTTCAGTTGCAAATGGGTCAATCTCCAAAATAGACTACATACTAGCTCATAGAACAAGTTTAAGTAAATGCAAAAGAGGTGACATTATCCCATGTATATTATCAGACCATATTACAATTAAACTGGAGATCAATAACAAAAGAAACCACAAGAACTTTACAAACACATGGAAATTGAATAACACTCTCCTGAACAACCAATGGGTAGCAGAAGAAATTAGTTTTTACAAATAAATAACAATGGCAATACAACATACAGGAATCTATGGGACACAATGAAAGCAGTTCTACAAGGGAAATTTATAGCAATAAATGTCCACACTAGGAAAACAGAGGGAGTTCAAATAAACAACCTAATGCTGAATCTTAAGCTTCTAGAAAAGGAAGAGCAAGACAAACCCAAAACCCAAAGCTTGTACAAGGGAGGAAATTATAAAGATCAGAGTAGAAATCAATGCAATGGAGACTAAGAGAATGATACAAAAAAAAAAAATCAAGGAATTGAAGAGTTGGTTTTTCAAAAGAATAAATAAAATCGATCAACCCTTAGACAACCTTATCAAAAAAAGGGAAAGAAAAGGTTCAAATCCATGCAATTAGGAATGAAAAGGTGAAGTGACAACAGATCCAGCATAAATCCAGAGGATCATAAATACCTACTTCAAGAACCTATACTCTCATAAAATGGAAAACACAGAAAAAAATGGACAGATTTCTAGATACATATGAATTACCAAAGTCGAATGAAGAAGGTATAAAAATTCTAAACGCCCCAATTACAATCAGTGAAATTGAAAATGTAAGTAAAAATTTACCAACAAAGAAAAGCCCAGGTCCTGATGGCTTCACTGTTGAATTCTATAAGACATTTAGAGAAGAACTACTGCCATTACTCTTCAAACTTTTCAATGAAATTGAAAGGGAAAGAATACTTCCAAATTCTTTCCTGGAAGCAAGCGTTATGACTCCAAACCAGGGAAAGACCCAACCAAAAAAGAGAACTACACATAGATGCAAAAATGCTCAATAAGATACTTGCAAACAGAATACAGAGGAGTGTCAAGAAGATCATACACCCTGATGATGTTGGATTTACCCCAAGAATGCAAGGATGGTTCAACATATGTAAATCAATAAATGTAATATGCTACATTAACAGAGTCAAGAACAAAAACCATATGATCATCTCTATAGGTGCATAAAAAACATTTGAAAAAATTCAACATCCATTCATGATGAAAACCCTGCAGAAAATTGGAAGAGATGGTCTTTATCTCAAACTGATAAAGGCTATCTATGAGAAACCAACAGCCAACAGCATATCAAATGGTCAAAAACTGAAAACCTTCACACATTAAAATCAGCAACATGACAATGATGTCCACTACTACCATTCCTATTCAATATGGCTTTGGAAACATTAGCCACAGCAATTAGAGAAGAGGAAGAAATAAAAGGAAAGGAAGAAGTTAAACCATCATTATTTGCTGATGATATACTACCCTATATACAGAAGGCCCAAAAACCCCACCAAAAGATTTCTAGACTTAATTGATAGATTCAGTAGAGTAGCTGGATGCAAGGTCAACACTCAAAAATCAAGAGCCTTCTTGTACACAAATAACAGACTTACTGAGAGAGAAATTAGAGAAACAATTTTTTCCACAATAGCATCCCCCAAAAAAGAAATGTCTAGGAATCAATCTAATGAAGGAAGCCAAAGACCTTCACAAATTCAAAACTACAGCACTCTAAAAAAAGAGACAGAAGAGGATATAAAAAAATGGAAAGACATCCCCTGTTCCTGAGTAGGAAGAACCAATACAGTGAAAATGGCCAAGTTCCAAAACTGCTATATAGATTCAAAGCAATCACAATTGAAATCCCAACAGTATATTTCACAAAATTAGAGAAAACAATATAAAAACTCATTGGGAATCAGAAGAGACCTAGAATAGCAAAAGCCATCTAGGCAACAGAGACATGGCAGGAGGTATCACAATCCACAATTTGAAACTATATTACAAAGCCATTGTTTTAAAAGCAGCATGGTACTGGCAAAGAAACAGACCTGAGGATCAATGGAACAGATCAGAAGATGCAGAAACAAATGTAGACATACTCAGCTACCTCATCTTTGACAAAGGAGCCAACCATCCTCACTGGAAGAAAGATAGACTCTTTAATAAATGGTGTTGGAAAAACTGACTTTCAATCTGCTAAAGATTAAAACTAGACCCCTATCTTTCACCATGCACTAAACTGAAATAGAAGTAGATCAAAGATCTAAATATTAAAACAGAAACACTCAACTTGTTAGAAGATAAGCTAGGTAGAACTCTTGAAAACACTGGCATAGGAAAAGACTTTAGGAACAAATCCTCAGCAGCACGGGAACTAGCACAAAGAATTAACAATTGGGATCCCACCTTTTAAAAAAGCTGCACTGCAAGAGAAACCACCAACAGAGCTAAGAAACAACCTACAACTTGGGAAGAAATTTTTACCAGCTGTTTCTCAGAGAAAGGTCTACTATCTAGACTATACAAAGAACTCAAAAAAATCAGGTCCCCCAAATATAACTATCTGATTGAAAAATGGGCATCTGAAATGAACAGACATTTCTCAGAGAAGTAAAAGCAGCAAATAAATATATGAAAAAATGTTCCACATCACTGGTCATTCGAGAAATGCAAATGAAAACAACAATGTGATTCTACCTCACCCCAAAATGAATGGCTGCTATTAAGAAATAAACCAAGAACTAGTGCTGGCGGCGGTGTGGGGAGAAATGAACCCTTCTTCATTTTCGGAGGGAGTGCAACCACTGTGAAAATCAATATGGAGATACCTTAAACAGCTAGGATTGGAAGTCCCATTTGACCCAGCCATCCCTCTGCTGGGTATCTTCCCAAAAGAATTAAAAGAATCATACCACAGTGATATATGTGCACCCATGTTCATAGTGGCACCGTTTATAATAGCTAAAACTTGGAAACAGCCCAAATGCCCATCAACCTGAGACTGGATAAAGAAGATGTGGGTTTTTTTTAAAAATAAAATGGAGTACTACTCAGCCATAAAGAATGAGAAACTAGAGACATTTACAGCTAGCTAAGTGGATGCACATTGAGGACATACTCATAAATGAAATTAATAGGACTCACATGTAAATACTATATAGTTTCTCAGGTGTGATAAACTAAAAGTATAAATAAGGGTCAAAATGTATAATTACTATTTTGTAATAAGAAGAAAAGGCAAATGGGAGGGATAGGGAAAAGGTAATAAGGGAAGAGAAAAAAATAAGCAAAGAGGAAAAAAATGGAAACAGAGTCTCTGTAAATAGGGAAGGGTGGAGGGGGGAAAGAAGGCTAGGGGAATGGAGAAAAAATAAGAACCAAGGCCTGTCATGTAAAGGCACAAGATCCCAATGATGAATATAACTGTATTGTATACCTATATGTATCAATTAAAAAAAGTTTTTTTAAATGCAGTATGTACACACAGTAGAATATTACCCGGCCTTAAAAAAGGAAGTCCTGATACATACTGATTTCAACATGGATAAGCTTTGAAGACATTTAATTAAGCAACACAAACCAGTCACTAAAGGACAGATACCATATGCTTTTATAAGATGTACAGAACACTTAAATTTATAAGACTGAAAGTAAATGGTAGTCACCAGGGGCTAGGAAGAGAAGGAAACTGGAGCTGTTGTTAAATGGGTACTAAGTTTCAGTTTTGCAAGATGAAAAAAGACACTTTGTTGCCCAACAAAGTGAATGTATTTAAATTAGCATTACTGAATTACACACTTAGAAATGGTTACGATGATAAAATATATGTTAGGTCATCTTTACCAAAATTTTAGAAAGGATGTGAGCTGTGGGGTTAAATCATCCAGATTCAAATACTGGCAGAATGCCAAAGAGCCACCTGGCTCACAGTAAGTGAACATTAGTAGCTAATTCTAAATAAACATATTAATTAGAATTATACCAAGTCACCCTGTGTGTCTGTCAGGAGCTACATGCGCCTTTTGGATTGGTGAAGTGAGAAGGTAGTTAAAAGTAATCATTTCTGATGATAAAATCATTTTTCTAACTGAATGACCTTAAGTATAAATTAAGGTTAATCTCTTTCCCCCTAAAAGTTAGGTTCATTCCTGTGGATTTCTCAAGTTCCTTATATTAGAGTCCCAGATCCTTTTTTGCATTAATTTTCAAATCTTAAAAAAAACCTTTAAGCATTCAAATGTATTTGTGTGATGTAAACATACAGTTTCCCTTAAATTAACAATCCATTCTATACATGTACCTATTTATAAAGATCTTTCATCAGTGATTTCAATAATCACTTGCAAGGTTCTACAATGACTGTAGTTTTGACTCACTTATTTCCTTCGTAACGTACTTGTTCAAAATAGTGCCTAATTTTAAAAGCTAAGGACAGATAAGAGAAGAAATAAAATGAAACAAAAGTTAAAGCAACAGAAAATAAGAGAACCCACCTGTGCACCTTTGCTGACAAGCAAGTAGCAGAGATTACATTCTTAGCTCTCAAGGGCAAGCTCACCAGTCATTAGGATAAAAATGGGTACTCATTCAGCAATAATCAAATCCAAAGGAAAACGCAAGCCCTGAGAGCAAGTAGGATTTCATGAACTATCTAACCTGCATAGGGTTAATCTTCACCGAGCGTTCAAAGCACTCCACACAGTCTTGAAACTCCTTGTTGCGAAGATGAAGAAGGGCTTTGGAGCGCTGGGCCCGAGCACTGCGGTGCTGGGACAGCTCCCAGGCCTTGTCATAGCAGGAGTGATCTCCAAGGACATCTCCCAGCAAGCAGTACAAACTTGGTGTTTCTTTTTTCTCCAGCTCTTGCCTAAGGATTTCTTCTGCCTAGAAACAACAGAAATAATAAAAGTACTTAACTGTGACCAACTGCTACTTTTTATCACATATACATACCTGATCCAAATTTTATTTTCGACATCTGTGATTACTTGCTTATTTCACGTGGCTAGGACACAGGCTGCATGAGAGGCCCAACAGATAATAAATATGGTATAAGTAAAAGAGAGAAGAAACAAAGATGAAGAGGTGAATCCTCCTTTACTGGTCTTCTGGAACCCCAAGGAAAGGATCTGGGGCAAACCCATGTAGCTCCCTGGCTCTCTGTTCTGGTGGTCACCTTTGTGACCATGTTTTTAGAGCACAGCCTTTAATTCACCTCTATCAAACAGCAATGGAAAGCATATTTCTTTTCTTTTCTTTTTGGCTTGCATCTTTAATGTTATGATGAGGAATTTGGGACTCCCAGGCTTATAAATTTATAAAAGAAGGGGCAGGATACAATTCAACAAGCATTGCTAAAAGAACAATCTCTTAACGAAAGAACATATCAGCTCACAATTAAACTTTATTTCAGATGCCCTGTTCATGTTTGTTTGTTTGTGATAGCGTCTCCTAAAGTTTAGGCTGGCCTCGAATTCACAGTGATTCTCCTTGCCTCAGCCTCCTGAGCGCTGGGCTTACAGGCATACACCACCATGCTCCGCCCATCCATTTTAGGTATTAAAAATTGTTCCCCAGTTGCTTAATAGGTTTGGGTATTATTCCCATAAAACCATAATTCAGAGCTACCTCATCATTCAAGTTAGTTCTGTACTTGTTACTACTCATCTTTGACTTTCTCCTATCCGTATCTGCCACTCATTCCTGGTAAAAACTTCAACAGACAATAAAAAATATGTGTATCTGCATGCTTTGCAACTGCTCACACACAAGCAACTTCACACAAACAGCATGGCATTGGGCCAGGGATTTAATTCAGTGGTTCCGCCACCTGCCTTACAAGCGCAAAGACCTGAGTTCGATCCCTGGTGTCAGGCGTAAAGCGCCAGCATGGACGCTATCTTAGTTAAAGGTTAAGCTCGCCCTCCTGAGAAAACAAGAAAGGACCAAGGTCACTAAAAAGGCAGAGTTTTATTCAGGACAATGGTCAGGAACAAACACCAAATGTGAACATTCCAGGTAGAAGAGAGAGATGATTCCCCTAAAGATTAACCATAGCCCTACACTTTGTCACAGAGATGGCATTCCTATAGAGATTAACCACAGCTCTGTACTTTGTCACAGATATGTCAGCCTCATCCTGTGCAAACTATATGTTCTGTTCCTTTCTTCTAACCGCTGTATTTCACTTCTGTAATTTTGCTTGCTTCCGTCCTATCTAGAAATGTATAAAACCCACTTGTACTCTGGGCTCGGAGCGCTCTCCAAGTCGTTCTTGGAGGGGCCATCTGGCCAGACAAAAGGTCTGTTTGACACTATTCTTGGGTGTGGCTTGTTCAGTTCCTCTGGGGTGTTGTCTTGCTGTCACTGATAGGTAGTTCTTCAGAACATTTAGTTAAGATCCCTTGTGGTCTTACACCCAGTATCAAAAAACAAAAACAAAAACAAAAGCAAACCCAGCGTGTCACTGCCAAAGATGCTACGACAGCCAGGAAGGCCACCCTTTACTAAGCTAGAATGAGACTTTAAAGTCCCTCAGGTATGTAAACTGGCAATCTAAAAGTGTATGTTGGGTTTAATTCAGGTCTTTGGTTTTGAAGCCACACGGTTTCTCTGACATCTTTTAAAAGAGGGACATGCTTTTGAAAGTGACTTTGGATGTTACTCTTCTGCATTTCTGACACGTAAGGGTAATACTTCAGGTCAAGTCTCAAGATAGAACCAGAAGTGATAAAACAGTTTCTAAGGGAAAACAATTGAAATAGCCAGGAGTAGAAGGAGGACATTGATTAGGAAAGAAAACAAGACTCAGGAATTTAAATAGGAACATCTGAGATGACTCAGACAACAGAAGCCCCCAATGGTAGTGAACATCCTATACCCGCAGAGGCAGCGTCCTCTACCTGATGAGACAGATGCTACCCTGCTTGAAGATACTACAAGGACTACACCTTTGCATCCCTCATTGCCTCCAGATGTATAGAGTCTTACTTAAAAAAGTGCAATGTTTTGTAAATTTATAGATGGAAACCTTGAGATCCCATGGTGAAGGAGTTGTAAGGATGCTAAGCCTGGAAGAAATTGGATCATAATTTAAATCAGGTTGAATTCAGATACTCACCAGAAAGTTTTGATTCACGGTGTTAACTCAAGCAGTTGCAGACAGTTCTAAATTACCTGTTCAAGTGCTGGACTAAAACCTGGACTCAAACACGTCCAAAACTAAAGGAAGTTGAGATACCAGAAATTCCTTGTTGTAATGTGGAGGAAGGAATCCAACAACATAGAACAAAGAGGCTATTGTTAATTCATCTTTTACAACCTGAAGCAACTACCCCCTCCACTCTGTCCTCCAGCAGGTGCCAGGGGATATTCCCTTCACCAAGGATTTGAGAAATACATTGCATAGGAGAGATCCAGCATACTTGAGAAGAGCTACAATAGATGTCCTACATAAGTCTGGCAGGTCTTCCTGTTGAAATGGAGACAATTAGAACCCAGGATGGGAGTCACTAACAGTATTGAGTTCCCAGGAGCAAGATGAGCATAGTTATTTGCAGTAAGCACAGCTAGAGTAAGAATTATTAGGCTAGCGCAGATCTTAAGTGAAGGACTGACCATGAAACTTTAGGGCCAAATTAAATGGACAGGCAGCTAAGTTCAAACTAGATATATGCAACAGTTTAAAAAAAAAATGTTCAATTAAAAGAGCAGATGCCCTAGTCTCTCACCCAAATGCCACCCCTAAGGCACTTCCAAGACTCACAATTCAAACTAGATATGCAACAGTTTAAAAAAAAATGTTCAATTAAAAGAGCAGATGCCCTAGTCTCTCACCCAAATGCCACCCCTAAGGCACTTCCAAGACTCACAACTTCTTTTTAAAAATAATAAAGTGAAACCAGTATCACTTACGAAGAACTCTGTGATAACTCAAGTATGTAACACAACTTTCCTTCTCAGGTCTTTTCCAAAGAAGTAAATATAACCATTTACCAAGAATTTGCATCCTGAGGAAGAAGAAATAGCTGTCTTTTAGAGATAATGGTTAGTTAATGCTAAGTCTTTAGGACCCAGAACACAACTGCGACGAGTGAGGCAGTTCACAGCAGTGAGCCCACCCTGCAGTGGCCATAGTTTGAACCCACCCAGTGGTTTGCTAGTTCCTACACACAGTTGAATTAGGGAAGCGGAGTCCCTGAGTGCAACCACAGCATACTGACCAGCAAAAGTCCTTGAAGCTTCCTCTCCCCACTAAATAAGTAAATGCAAAGCAACACTGTATGTCTATGAAAGCCACAGAAATTTGTTTCACCAGCAAAATCTTGAAAGATTTACCAGGAAGAGTGGGTAGGTGCATGTGGGGGGGGGGAGCTGGGTGGTTGACTTATTTATTTAAAGTAAGAAAACATATGGGTCCTGGAAAATATCGTGGATTATTACAAACTTAATACAGGGGTGGCTCTAACTGTAACTACCGCCCCAGATATGATCTCTTTACTGAGGAAATAAACACTGGGAAGCAGGTAGTGGCATAGTAAATATGCTTTTTCTCTACCCATTAACCAGAAAATGCCAGATCCGGGGAGCTTTCACTAATACAGAAAAAATTACACTTGTAATTGCAAGTTAGGTTTGCCCCAGAATTACATGAACTTCATGCTATACTATAGACTACAAAGAGCTTAATTGTCTCACTATCCCATTAGACCTCATCAGTCAGTGATCTTGATGACATCAAGCTAATAAACTCCAAGAAACCAAATATAAAAACTGTGTGCCAATGTCAACCAAAAGCCAAATGGAAATGATTAGATGCTTGACACCTTGATTTGTTATTAGAATAATAAGTAATATATAAAAACTCATTTACCTCTAAGGAATTCATCTATTAAATAAAACACAGTTTTAAAAATAAATGCTGAATCCTATGTATTCCAGGAACACTTCATATGTAGACACTTTTTAAAAACATTTTTAAAGTTTCCTCATGTGAGAAATCTTCTTTAACTATATAACACAATCTACCAAATACTCTACCTGCTAGCAGTTTGCCACTTTCCAAAAAAGACACTCCTAAATTAAAGGCCTAAATCCTGCATGTTCATTATTATGCTATGTCAACTTGTTTAATATGGAAACTACACTTCCTAAAACCCCTTCATTTTATTTTCATGTCAGAGTTGGCCTGCTGGGGACTGAAAGGCAGAGGGAAGCGACAGACTACATGGCAAAGCTGTCACGATCAGAGAGGCAGTCACAGGCGACACGGCGCCACCCCACAGATCAGAGCTCATCCTTCTGCATGTGTCACACTTCTCTTTCCCATTGCTGGCCCAGCCGATCAACAGCAGCTCCAGGTCCCATTAGACCTCCGCTGTGGATTTACAGGGCTGTTAGCCACCAAGATACTCAGCTTTCCACAGACCTCTCCGCAAGCTCCCCTTTCACAGTCCTGTTTCAATGGTGGGAGGCATGTGGCTTCTTGGCTTGTAAATTCTGACTTACCCACTCCTGTCAGTGCTTCAAGTAGACTGGTACATGATTATTTCCCTCTTCCACACCTTTGTTTTTCTAGCTCTTCCCATGTTTGTGAAAAATCTAACTCCTTTAGTAAACCCCTTATTCCTAATATTAAAATTGAATTTGCTTCCATAAAGGAAGCAACTCTGAATAATGCACATTTTTTATTTTTTAACATTTTAAACTCCCTGTAAATCCTTGCATTTGACAGTGATTTGTAGGATAGCTTTATTTTATTTTAGGAATGAATTTATTGTTAAATGAATTATCTCACTGGCAAACAGAATAGAGAGAGTCATCAAGATCATACAGCCTGACCAAGGGGGATTTATCCCAGGGATACAAGAATGGTTCAACATAAACAAATCAATAAATGTAATACACTATATTAACAGAGCCAAGGATAAAAACCATATGATCATCTTATAGATGCAGAAAAAGCATTTGACAAAATCCAACATCCACTCATGATAAAAGCCCTGCAGAAAATTGGAAGAGATGGTCTTTATCTCAAACTGATGAAGGCTATCTACGAAAAACCAACAGCCAACATCATACCAACTGGTCAAAGACTGAAAACCTTCACATTAAAATCAGGAACAAGACAATGATGTCCATTGTCACCACTCCTGTTCAATATGGTTTTGGAAACATTAGCCGGAGCAATTAGACAAGAGAAAGAAATAAAAGGAATAAAGATAGGAAAGGAAGAAGTTAAACTGTCATTATTCACTGACGATATAATAACCTATATAGAAGACCCAAAAACCCCACCAAAAGACTTCTAGACTTAATTGACAGATTCAGCAGAGTAGCTAGATGCAAGGTCAACACTCAAAAATCAATAGCCTTCTTGTACACAAATAACAGACTTACTGAGAGAGAAAACAGAGAAACAATCCCATTCATAATAGCATCCAAAAAAATGAAATACCTAGGAAACAATCTAATGAAGGAAGCCAAAGACCTTTACACATTCAAAACTACAGCACTCTAATAAAAGAGACAGAAGAGGATATAAGAAAATGGAAAGACATCCCTTATTCCTAGGTAGGAAGAACCAATATAGTGAAAATGGCCATACTTCCAAAACTGCTACACAGATTCAATGAAATTCGTATTGAAATCCCAACAGTAAATTTCACAGAACTAGAGAAAACAATACAAAAATTCATTGGGAATCAGAAGAGACCTAGAATAGCAAAAGCAATTCTGGTAACAGAGACATGACAGGTGGTATCACAATCTCCAACTTTAAACTATATTACAAAACCACTCTGATAAAAAAAACAACAACAACATGGTACTGGCAAAGAAACAAACCTGAGGATCAGTGGGATAGATTAGAAAATACAGAAACAATTGCAGACACACTCAGCCACTTCATCTGTGAAGAAGAAGCCAACCATCCTCACTGGAGGAAAGAGAGCTTCTTTGATTTGGTGTTGGAAAAACTGACTTTCAATCTGCCAAAGATTAAAACTAGTGCCCTATCTTTCACCATGCACTAAACTAAAATTGAAGTGCATTAAAGATCTAAATATTAAAACAGAAACATGAAACTTGCTAAAAGATAAGTTAGGCAGAACTCTCGAAGACGCTGGCATAGGAAAAGACTTTATGAACAAGTCCTCAGTAGCACAGGAACTAGCACAAAGAATCAACAATTGGGATCTCATCTTATGAAAAAGCTTCTGCACTGCAAGAGAAACCACAACAGAGTTAAGAGAATATGTGGGAAAAAATTTTTGTCAGCTGTTCCTCACACAAAAGACTACTATCTAGAATACAAAAAGAACTTAAAAAATCAGGTATCCCAAATATAAAGACCCAACTCAAAAATGGGCATCTGAGACATTTCTCAGTCAAAGAAGTAAAAGCAACAAATAAAAATGACGAAATATTCCACATCACTGGTCATTCAAGAGATGCCGATGAAAACAACACTTCTATTCCAGCTCGCCCCAGAAAGAATGGATGCTACCAAAAAATCAACCAATAACAAATGCTGGCGGGGTTGTGGGTAGAAAGGAACCCTTCTCCATTGTTGGTGGGAGTGCAGACTGGTGCCACCACTGCGAAAATCAATATGGAGATACCTCAAAAAACTAGGATTGGAAGTCCCATTTCACCCAGCTACTTCCCTGCTGGGTATCTTCCCAACAGAATTTTTTACCATAGCGATACATGAGTGCCCATTTTTATAGCAGCACAATTTGTAATAGCTAAAATTTGGAAACAGTCCAATTGCCCATCAACTGGAGACTGGATAAAGAAGATACAGTTTTTTGCTAATATAAAATGGAGTAGTACTCAGCCATAAGAATGAGAAATTAGAGACATTTATAGCTAAATGGATGCACATTGAGGCAGTACTCCTAAGTGAAATAAATGGGACAAACGTGTAAAAAGTTTCTCTGGTGTGAGAAACTGAAAGTGTAAATAAGGATCAAAAGGCATAATAGCTAATGTGACATAGGAAGAAAAGGTCTAAATGGGTTGGGAAGAAAAGAAGGGAAAGGAAAAAATATGAAAAAAAATGGAAACAAAGTCTTTGTGAACAGAGGGTTGGAGGGGTCAAAGGGAAGGCAGGGAAAGGGGAAAAAAATAAGAACTAAGATACAAGTCCCCAGTGATGAATGCAACTGTATTGTATACCTAAAATGTACCATCAACTTAATTAAAAAATAAGTAAATATATGCATTATCTCAATCCCTCAAACAATCCTGAGCAGATATTAATATACTTATTTTTAAGATAAGGAAATAAAAGCTTAGATCCTATGTCAATGGTCAGTCCCACACAAAAAGATGCTAAGTTGAAAAGCAGGTACTTATCTCCCAGTTTAATACTATGTCACAGGTGGATATCAGCAAAAATAGTAGAAGAAAATTTTTTCCATGATAAAAGCAACCAAAAAACTAGCAAAAAATATCAAAACTAACTTTTTAAAAACTGTGAAATCTAACAAATTTGCAGTAACACAGGAAGCATTAATTCAAGAGAAATGCTAAATCTTAATTAAAAACAGCAAGCTTTGTGGCATTTTAGTTTGCACCACTTCTATTTCTTCTTGTCCAGCTCCACGGTAGGCTTGAAAACCAAAAGCTCACAATTATGGCGGCCACCAGAGGGAGGAGATGGTTTTGGAGCTACTTTAAAGACCCTTTCCCAGAAAACTGTCATTATATCCCCAGTCTGGTAATTCCCTAGAAGAGCCCACGTTCAAGGCTGTCTATCTGACCTAACTCTGAGCTGTTCAGTGAAAGCCTTTGACAAAAACAACTAGAGACAATTTCATAGGTGCCTGAGGTGGCAAATAACAGTATGACAAGGGAATTTAAACAGAATCTATTTAAACCAAAAAGAACACAGTAATGGGGAAATAAAAGACAATGATTTATAGATAACAAATATCAAGATGACAATTATAAATTGCACATAATCAGTGATTACTTTTAAAGGGATTTAACAACCCAGTCACTGCAGAGGTTTATAGAGAGGATAGCAAAAACATGATCCAACTAAATATAATCTACAAGAGACACACTTTAAATTCAGACACACAAAGAAGTTGAAAGTGGAAAACAAAAAGGAAAAACTTACATCACATATACAGTAACCAAAAAAGAGCCGGATCACAGATGAATCATCCTTAAGGCAAAAAAAAAAAAAAAAAAAAAAAAA
>NW_022900914.1:13143318-13163261 GCF_012274545.1 Fukomys damarensis | reverse complement strand
TGGTACTGGGGATCGAACTTGAGACCTTGAGCTTTCAAAACAGGGGGGAACCAGTGAGCTAAATCCCTGTCTCAAAATTGTGTATTTTCATGCTGAAATGTTCATCCCATCAAGAAGACTTAACAATTATACATGTATCTACATCACATAATGGAAAAACCAACAGAACTGAAAGGGAAAAGGTAGTTCAACAATAATATTTGGAGACTTTACATGTAACCTCAATAATGGACAGAATAACTATACAGCAGATGGAAGTACAAGATCTGAATAACGCCAAAACACAACTAGAACTAGTAGACATTTATAAAACATTCCACTTAATACATTCTTCTAAGTGCATTTAAACATTCTCCAGGATATACGATATATTAGGTCATAATATAAGTCAATAAATTTGAAAGAACTAAGGTCATACAGTGTATGTTTTCCACCAGGCAGGGCGGTACACACCTGTAATCCAATCCCAGTACTCTGGAGGTTGACAGGGGATCCGAAGTTCAAGGCCAGCCTGGGATGCATAATGAATTTGAGGCCAGTCTGAGGTACAGAGTGAAATTCTATCTCAAAAAAACAGGAAAAAGAAAAAAAAAGAAGATTTGCTCTTCAATCACAACAAGATTAAATTAAAAATTAATCACGAGGGCTGAGGATTTAGTTCAGCAACACTGCGACTGCCTTGCAAGCACAAGGTCCTGAGTTTGATTCCAGGTACAAATAAAAAAAAAATCAATCACAAAAGAAATTTGGGGGATGACAAACAGTTCATGAAATTTACACAGCATACTTAACTGCTAAGTAACTGCTAAGTTAAAGAAGAAATTACTGCAAAATTAAAAACACATTGAGATGAAGAAAAACAGAAAGTAATATGCCAAAATGTATAGGATGCAGCTAAAGCATGCTAACAGGGAAATTTATAGCTATCAACGCCTATGTTGAAAAGAACTCAAATTAATAATATAAACTTTCATCATGAATAAGTAAAAAAGAAGAGCAAACTAAACTCAGAGGAAGAAAATAATAAAGAATTGTGTAAGTAAAAGGAAGAGTGGATAGAAAAATAATAGAGAAAAATTAACAAACCAAAAGATGGTTCTGGACACACATATTATTAGTCATATTACAAGAAGGAGGAAATACTGTTGCAAAAATAAAGGTATCCTACACCACAGGTACCCTAATAATAGGATCCAAGGTTCAGACCGTGAAATTATACTCTCAAAAACATCTGCTTGATGACCGTTCTACAAATATTTACTCTACTTTTTTTGGTAGGGTCTGGCTTCGAACTCATGGCGATCCTTCTGCCTCAGCTTCCCCTGTGCTGGGATTACCCATGTGAGCCATCACCCTCAGCTTTATTCTCCTTCTAAGTTCGCTGCATTACAGACTAAAGATTCACAAGAGTAAGATCTAGCATTTATAACCTTTGCAAAGACAAAATTACTGCACAAATTAAAGATTAAACAGTAATCAGAGAAATCTTAACATCTGGAAAGGCTAAATTGTGAAGGATTCCGCCTTGCTGAATTACTTCCTCCACCAACTCCCATAGACCACAGCTCCTCTAAGGAGAAGGAACACAGTAGATGAAACATGACTTGTTACCAAATGCTAATAATTCTGCACGCTGTAATCCCTGGAAGATGGGCCTGGAGGGTCACAGCGGGGCAGTGTTCTAGAGAAGGAGGGAAGCCTAGAGCAGTGGCCTTGCCTGGTCTGAGCGGATCTCTTTCCTCAGACTCCTACCCCACATTTTTGTGTGAGGTAAGTTAATTCTTTCTCCTTGAGATCTTACACCTCTTCTTCCTGCCAACAGAATTATCTTTCCCAAGGGAAGTGCTTGCAGGCAATATACTTGCTTTCTTCACCTAGTCCCGCTGCATTCCTCAGTCTTCATTCCCTCCAAATGTTCTACTTTTCCCCTCCTTCCTCCTCTTAGCCACTCAATCTACATAATTTATTTCCAAATAACTACAAAAGATGCCCAGGTTGATACAAATAAAGCACTAGGGCACTATCCCTTTTGCTATATCAACACGTGAGTGACCAGAAATCTTCACAGAATGCAAAAACTTTGAGGTTTCTAGCTATAAGTTGCTATTTTCTTGAGGGAAAATGTAGGTATACACTTTTATAGGATGCAAGAAAGTTTTCATCTAAATATTCATTAAACAGGATAAAGACAGATAAAACAGTAATTTTAAACAGGCCTAGTTATCCAATAGCTAATCGTCTCCTATTTGCATTACCAAGTTAGAGACCATTTTCAATTACATATTTTGCCTATTTCCCCCACTCCAGTGAACAGAAACAGAACCTGTTTTAACTTACAAATCCAACACCCGGTTTTTAAGGGATTAACAGAACTGTGATGTGGGGTAAGGAGTGTAGTCTTCAGAGGAAACGAAGTCTGAGCTTAGATTCCAAAAGTTGCCACTTACTAATGCCAATCAATCGATGTCAAAAACAATTCATACTTTGTAGGCTAGTATGAATACTACTGAATGATTACAAAATAATTACATAAAGAATGTAGTATATATGCACTCAAAAAATTACACCACAGTGTGTCCAGCGCATGCCTATAATCCTAGCACTTGTAAGGCTGAGGCAAGAGGCTCGCTGTGAGATCAAGGTAAGACCAGGCTATATAGTGAGGTCCTGAACTACACAGCAAGACCCTGCCTCAAAACAAAAACAACAATAAGAAACGAAAAAGAATCAAACTTCTTAAAGGGTTCTATTTGTATCCTCCAGTTAAAATGGAGGCAGGGAAATGTCATCATTTATTTCTGGAGAGATAAGGTAACATGGTAATGATTGGAGAGGTATCTTCTGCTACATATAAGGTCATTTATAAGGAGTATCTTACCAGGAGATTTGTTTCAATGCACTCATCACTTAGTGAACACTTACTAATCATTCATTAAGCAAAAATTTTAAGCATTTGTTGTGTGCCGGGTCTATGCGAGGTTCTAGAAAGACAACTCTAAGGAAGAGAGACTTGGTCTACTTCTTAAACAGCTTACAGTTAGCAGATCACTGAAGCTAGCGGATGGAGGTTCCAGAGAGTACTGGTGCTACAGAGTCCACAGGAGGAGAGCAACACCACATCTGGGAGAGAGGGGTCGAGAAAGGCTCTGTGAAACAGCAACCATCAAGGAAAAACCCGAAGGCTAAGTGTGGGTTCGGCGAAGGAAAACAGGCATTGCAGACAGGAGGTGTGTAAAGACCCCGAATTGAGACAGTGCTGCAAAGCCAGGAAGTAACAAGCAGTTTAGTCTTATTGGAACTTTAGGAACAACCTGCAGCAGAGTAAAAATATGGATGAGAAGAGAAGAGGGAGCCAGACCGTAAGGGGTCTCTAAAAGCCATTCCCTCCCAAGAACTTGGACTTAATCCTGGAGATAAAAGGAAGCTACTACTGAGGACGGGAACGACATAGTTAGATTTGTCTGTAGAAAGATATATACTATGGTTGCACTGTGGCAAAAGAACTCAAGAGAAAAGTTTCTAAATCACACAAAGAAATTCCATTTTGGAAGACAAACCCCTAAAACGAAACATCCAAAGCAACTGCTTAAAAAAACAAAACAAAACAAAAAAAACTGCTGTTTTAAAAATAAAACGTGTACTTGCAATTCGAGGGAAACTTTTCAGAGGGCATGGTTACGAGGATTTGCAACGTAGTATAATAAAAAGACACAGCTACGTACTGCTAGGTGCCTTGCTCTCTAGAAACACGAGGTCCGGACTCGTCTCGTCCACCCACCCTCACCACCCACTCTCGCCCCACTCCGGGCGCTTATGTCAGCACAGTCCTTGCTGCTCATTCAGAGACCCAATTTGCTCAACAAAATAAGAATCCACCATCAGCCAGGGGAAAGTCTTGTAACTAAAAAACTAAATGCTAACAGATGAGAAACAGCTCCCAGGTCAAAGTCAATCAATCTAAACATTTTGCCAATAAATAATGAGAATGTCTGCAGGTAGTTTCCAAATTAGTAAGTCTGAGCCCCAACAGCGGCAGGATGCAAATGTGAATGTCAGAACATAATCATTAGAATTAAATGGCTCTCTGGATTTGCCTTTTAAAAATTAACTATGCCATTCAGCACTAAATGCAAGGATTACAATTTTACAACTTTCTAGTTATATCAAAATGTGGTAAAAACTACCGGCATTTGATCAAATACCAAAAGAATCTCAGCTGTTTTAGAAATAAAACATTTGCTTCCTACTTGAAGCCAAACTTATTAGTCTACAATTAAACTATCTGCAAATATAGCCTAAGAAAAACAGGTAGTGGGGGATTTTATGAAATAAACAAAATGCTAAAAATCAATTTTCAAACATCAAGATTTTGGAGAGATGCTTGGCTACCACTCACGAAAAATTTAAGACAAAGTAAATCACTATTCATTCCTAAAATTTAAAATATGCACAAGCTGGGCGTGGTGGCACATGCCTGTAATTCCAGTACTTGGGAGGCTGAGGCAGGAGGATCACTGTGAGTTAGAGACCAGCCTGGGCTACATAGTGAGTTCCAGATCAGTCTCAACTACATAGTGAGACCCTGTCTCAAAAAAATTTAAAAAAAAAAGAAAGAAAGAAAGAAAGAGAACATACTTTGGATATTTGCACTTCACCAACTTGCTTACTTATTTCAAAAAATACAATTTTAAAAACCTCCTGTATTT
Organism: Fukomys damarensis; assembly: GCF_012274545.1. Taxonomy (NCBI): domain Eukaryota; kingdom Metazoa; phylum Chordata; class Mammalia; order Rodentia; family Bathyergidae; genus Fukomys; species Fukomys damarensis. The sequence goes on along the minus strand of NW_022900914.1, from coordinate 13,158,555 downwards.
TTAAAAATTAATTATATCAGTACATTTTAGGTATACAATAGAATGGCATTCATCATTAGAAATTTGTATCTTAACGTAATATATCTTGGTTCTTATTTTTCCCCATTCCCTTGCCCTCCCTTCACACCCTCCTCCCCTCCCTATTTACAAAGACTTTGTTTTAATTTTTTCTTTTTCTCATATTAATCCCATTCCCTTCTTTCCTTTCCCCAAAGCTTCCCAGTTTCCCTTCTCCTTTGGACTTTTTCTTCCTATTTCACATTATCTATTATACCTTTTGATCATTATTTACACTTTCAGTTTCTCACACCAGAGAAACTCTTCAATATTTATTTACATGTCTGTCCTATTTATTTTACTTAAGAGTATTGCCTCAGTGTGCATCAATTTAGCTATACATGTCTCTAATTTCTCATTCTTTATGGCTGAGTAGTACTCCATTTTACACACACACACACACACACACCCCTTCTTTATCCAGTCTTCAGTTGATGAGCAATTTGGCTGTTTTCAAGTTCTAGCTATTACAAACTCTGCCACTATGAACATGGATGAGCATATACTGCTGTGGTATGATTCTTTTAATTCTTTTGGGAAGATACCCAGTAGGGGAATAGTTAGGTCAAATGGAACCTCTAATCCTAGTTTGAGGTATCTCCATATTGATTTCCATAGTGGTTGCACCAGTCTGCACTCCCACCAACAATGGAGAAGGGTTCCTTTCTCCACACAACCCTACCAACATTTGTTATTGGTTGATTTCTTGATAGCAGCCATTCTTTGTGGGGTGAGGTGGAATCTCAGTGTTGTTTTCAACTGCATCTCTCAAATGATCAGTGATGTTGAACATTATTACATATGTTTATTTGCTATTTCTGCTTCTTTATCTGAGAAATGTCTGTGCATTTCAGATGCCCATGCTTGGAATGGGTCTTTATATTTGGGAGGTTTCACTTTTGTAAGTTCTTTGTATATTCTAGATAGTAGACCTTGTCTGAACAACAGCTGGTGAAAATTTTTTCCTTCATTGTAGGCTGTGTCTTCACGCTGTTGGTGGTTTCTCTTGTACTGCAGAAGCTTTTTAATGAGAGATCCCCGCTTGTTGATTGTTGTGCTAGTTCACATGCAACTGAGGTATTGCTTGTGAAATCTTTTCCTACGCCACTGTCTTCAAGAGTTCTACCTAACTTCTCTCCCACCTAGTTAAGTGTTTGTTTTAATATTTAGATCTTTAATTCATTTTGATTTTAGTTTAGTGCATGAAAACCTGTATTTTTATTAGTCATTATTTATCAGCCAATGTAAAAGACTAACAGTAAAAATAAATGAAGTAGAAACTATATCAGATCAGAAATCCAGATATTCCTTCATCCATTCTTTGTTTATTTTATACAGGGGATCGAACTCTGGAACTCAGGATCCTCCAGCCTCAGCTTCCCAGAGTGCTGGGATTATAAGCATGTACCACCATGTCTGGATTCCTCCCTTCACTAAACTTCTGAGTATGATTTTAGTGCCAGAAATGGACAATAAAAAAAATGTTTTTTAAACCTCCAAGAAAAATAACACTGCACTTTATCAAATTTAAGATGTTATCATCTATAAAACAAATTCTTAACAAGGAAAGAAAAAAATGCTCTTATTTCTGACCTCGTGCTCTAAATGAACCATACCAGCCACTCACTGCTTTGATTTTTTTTCCAATCTATTGTGGAAAATCTGGCAATTCTTCCTGTCTTCAGGACATTGCTCGACACTGTAAGTGGCAATTTTTTTACACAACTTGGCACAAAACAAAACATCAACCACTTTAGGGTATCTTCCTTTGTGTTCTACAAAGTACTCTGTGGTCACTTTTAAAGAAAAGGTAACGTATGATTAACAGCAAATGTTCTATCACTAATGGCAAATCTATATCTCTGTATTTCAGTCCTGACCTTTTCTCTAGGTTTTTACCTCTATTCCAAATCATATTGAAATCTCTTTGAAAATATTTTAAACAGTAATTCAAAGTAACATACATAGTGCTGACACTGTGTCCATAACCCAATTGAAATGAAGCTGAATACAGCTGTAACCAAGCCCACACATGAGCAGCTGGCCACCCGACTGACAGTAACTGGAAGACACCAATAACAGTCACATATACTCCAATTTCAAAGATACAAAAGTCTGAAAAACAACACATCTTAGAATCACAGCAATAGTACCAGCAAACATTTAGGTAGCACTCACTCTATGTACTTAGTGTATATTAATGAGCACATGAAAATCTAGCAGATGGGTGGATTACGTCCTTCTGCATAAGGAAATTGATGCAAGGTGAATACAATAACTTGCACAACATCCCAAAGCTGGCACGTGGCCAGGCTCACTTCTGAACCCCGCAGCCTAAGTCCAGAAGCTGTATGTTTTTAGCCATCCTGCATCTCAAGTAAAGAAGCAAACCATAAGAAAAGGGATTCTACTTCTTATTTCAAAACTAAGATGTGTAGCAACTCCTCACAATGAATACAATCACTAAGTCCTACAAACACGCACCAACAAACATTTTTTAAAAGGAAGCGAGCCTGGTCAGAGGTGGGCACAACCTGGAAGATGGCGCACCCCTCTGGGCTCCCCCCTTCCCTCTCTGTTTCCTAACCACCATGACATGAGCAGTTTTCCTCCCACTAGCCAACCAGGGCTGTAAACTTCTCCCTTGCTTCCTTCCCCCATCAAAAGAACATTATAATTCTATAATCTTCTACTGCTGGAATTTCAGTCTTATGCTGGTTTCTCCTCTGGCCAATGAATTTCAAAGATCTTCACTGCTATTAACTTATTAATGAAAAGAATGCAATTTTCACTAGTAGTCTAAAATAGTACATAAACTGGGCATGGTGGTGTACACCTCTAATCCTAGCACTTGTGAGCTGAGGCCAGCCTGGGCTACACAGTGAGCTCAAAGCCATTTTGGACTACATAGCGAGAACTTGTCTCAAAAAATAAATAAATAGATAAATAAATGATAAAATAGACATACGTCAGAAGGCATTTAAGAAAATTCCTACTTGAACCACTATTTCTTGTCTTTACAGTGATGGCAAAAGGTTATCATGGACGTAAATGATCCAATTTGTGGGTTTTACTTTGCTATGTACTTAGTCATATAAAGTTTTCAAACTTAACACAATTTCAGGGCATTATTTTTTTACTGCTACTCACAATGCAAAGCCCCTATTCTTACAATTCTGTTCATCTACGAAGGGAAAAACACAACAGATTAATAACAGATGAAAATACTGCAACATTCTCCCCCCGGACCCAATTTAAGGGTGGAATTAAATGTGCATCACACATTTGATAACTCTTTTGCCCCAAGAGAGGGTCCACCCGTTGGATTTTCTACAGGCTAAGCCAGCTGTTTTCCTTAACTTCCCTTAAGAACGCAGCCAACTCAGTAATAATATAAATAATTCCTAATATTCCACTTTGAACCTGTACTACAGGAGAAGAGTCAATAAAGGAAAAGGACTAAAATGCACAATGTCTTCAAGGTTTTCATTACTCTTATTTAAGTGTCAAATACCATATCAATTTCAGTCTGTTTAAAATGATATGCCCCAATAAAATCAGAGAAACATTAAAAAGTTTTCCAGAAACAAAGCAAAACAAGGAATATAAGTGAATACTGGCAAAACTGGGCTTAAAAAGCAGAAAAGGGAGATGTTCAAAGGAAGTGAGCTCTCACCAGGACCCAGGACTTTCCTACTACATACCTTCCCGTGCCGCCCAGCCCTTTCGTAACAAATGACCACATCTTCCCACATTTCCAGCTTCTCAAATATCTGAAGGGCTGAATTTGCACACCCCAACTCAAACAGCAAACTTGCAAGTTGGCGCTAAAAAAAATCAAATTAGAATAATTAATACTCCTTGATGTAAAGAGAGATTTCTGTTTCACTTGAACACAGGCCTCAAAAGCGTGTGGGATTATAGGCCTATGCCATCCATATTAGCCTTTCTACTGCAAAATACAGTATTTTCCACACCAAAAGACAAACAAAAGTACCTGGATGGCCCAGTGAGGTGGTACTTGACAGCAGTAGAAAATCTTCAGACGTTCCAGCACAGATGTAGTTTTATCCTCAAACTGGTCCGCAAGAGCCTAAAGAACACGTATAATAATCAGAATCTACAGGTGAAACGACATTTCAATATGAATAAAATTCCCATTGCCAGAGTACACAAAGACATATATAAACAATGAAGAGCTCGTCATTCTTGATGAGGTATGAATTGTTTCTTGAGTGTCTCTAAATGTTTAAAAAACTTTAATCAATATTTACATAAGCACCATGTACAAATTCCCTATATGAAAGTTATTCTGTGTATATAAAATGTACAAGGGGCTGGGGATGTAGCTCAGTGGTGCAGTGCCTGCCTGGCAAGCATAAGGTCCTGAGTTTGAATCCCGGTACCAAGAAAACAAGTAAACAAATAAAATTACCAATAAAACAAAAAATAAACAAGACACATAAACTTTAAAAAAAAGGGCTTGCAATGTACGTTCAGGGCAAAGGGTCCTGGATTCAATCTTCATACTTGAAAAAAAAATAGTAAATAAAGTGGAAAATGAAAAAAAAACTTTTGCTGGGCATGTGTTTGTGAGCCCGGCACTCTGGAAGGCTGAGGCAGAGGACTGTAAATTTGAGCCCAGTCTAGACAACTTAGGGAGACCCTGTCTAAAAATAGAAAATTTTAGAATAGTCTGGGGGAAATAGTTCAGTGCAAAGGGGCTGAGTTCCATCCCCAGAAACACAAAATAATAATAATAATAATAAATAGGAACAATAAATAATAACTAAAATTTCCCTAAATAATCCTTTCAGTGAAGTAGTCTTCCTGATAGGGCTTCTTACTCCTTCTTTTCCCCTGTAGTACTAGGATTTAACCCAGGGGGGCACCACTATGAGCTACACCCCCAGGAGCCCTTTGGATTTTTTATTTTGACACAGAATCTCAATAAACTGCTTGAGTATAAGTCAAACTATGATCCTTCAGGCCCAGCCTTCCTCAATGGTGGGATTACAGGTGTGCACCACCATATCTGACTATTTTTACTTTCCAAAGAAAAATTTTACTTTAGCATATCTGTTTTACATGCATAGTGTCACTTTGACAAAAGCATATTTTAATATCACAGACAGAACTATCTGAAGAACTTTATTTTTTCAGGACCAAAGTAAAGGAGGAAAATTAATCTTTTTGATCAGAGAAAGCGAATTTTCTCATTCCTCAGCAACAAAGCTTTAAGGGTGGATATTTATGTAAGATCATCTGTACAGTACGGTGGACAGCTGCATACCCTGAAGAATCCTTCTCATGTAATGAAACACTAAGTCTTAGAAGACCAACAAAATCAAAATGGCGGAGAGCCAAATGCAAAGTCAAAAGCTGCCACTATCCAGTGGTCAGGTGACTCCAGTCATCAGTATCAGTGGGTACAGCACGCTCCCGAATTCTAGACACACACGTGGATAGCAGCCTCCTTCCAGGATCATCTTCCCCCGCCCCGCCCACTCACTGCCATTTACCTAATACTATGCATACATATTTTTTTTATACTACACTTAGACTTTCTCTCAACTGTGTTATTGTGACTTTTTTTCCATATTGTAGCGCTCAGATTATCTTTTTTGGCCATGTTCACAGACTTGTCCTTGAGGGTTAGACAGCAGTAACATGTTAATTTTCTGATTTTAACCCACATTATCAGGTTATGTAGGAGAATGCCTTTGTCCATGAGGATGAAAAGGCACTGTTGTGGTTTAGATAAAAAGAATGACCCCAGGAAAAAACCCCTTCTGGGGTTTGGAAAGACGCTCAGATTCTTTTTTGGCCATGTTCACAGACTTGTCCTTGAGGGTTAGACAGCAGTAACATGTTAATTTTCTGATTTTAACCCACATTATCAGGTTATGTAGGAGAATGCCTTTGTCCATGAGGATGAAAAGGCACTGTGTTGGTTTAGATAAAAAGAATGACCCCAGGAAAAAACCCCTTCTGGGGTTTGGAAAGTGACTGGCTCATGTGGACACGACACACATCAGGGAATTCCTCCACTGATGAGCTCATAGCTGAGGGTGCTGTGGGCGGGGTCTGCCTGGAGGCGGGTCACTGAGGGCGTAACCTGGAAGTGGATTCTCTCTGCTTCCTGGCTGCCCCAGGATGAGCAACTGTCCTCTGCCAAGCCTCCTTCACCGTGCCCTTCCCGCTCGGAGCCAGTTGACCAGACAATGAAAGTGTGAGCCAAAACAAACCTCTCTTCCTAATTTAAATTGTGGCTATTGAATATTTTATCCCAGCAATAGGAAAATGACTAAGATTTTGGTAGCAGAGAAGCAGGGTTGCTGCCATGACTATAGCTGACTAAGTGGTTTAGAAGCCTTCAGAACTTGTGTGGGAGGAGACTGGAAGGTTTGGAGATGCCAGCTAGAGTAATCCTAGAACACAGTAAACAGAGCTTGATAGGAAAAGCAAGGCTCAGTAGGTTTCAAGAGAAAACAAAAACTCCATTAGAATGACGACATGTGGCAGAAAACGTCTACCTTTTGTCCATGTTCTGGCACTTTGGGGGCAGTTGACTAATTAATCTGGACGAAGAAATTTCAAAGCAGTCCAACACTGAGGCTGTGGCAGGGGTACTGCTGGCTGCTTTCTCCCAGATTTGCATTGAGAATCTAGAGCAAATGTCAGAGCTAAATAATTTTTGTTAAGTTTGGAGCTTCATCAGAAAGGAAGAAACTATAAAATTGGGGCAAAGGACAGCATGGTTACTAAAATATTAGCATTAAAAAGAAGCCAAGTACATGGCGAAAGATAAGGGTCTAATTTTAATCTGTGGCAGGTTGATATCCAGTTTTTCCAACACCATTTATTAAAGAGGCTATCTTTCCTCCACTGAGGATGGTGAGCTCCTTTGTCAAAGATGAGGTAGCTGAGTACATCTGCATTTGTTTTTGTGTCTTCCAGTCTGTTCCATTGATCCTCAGGCCTATTTCTTTGCCAGTACCATGCTGATTTTATCACAGTGGCTTTGTAGTATAGTTTCAAATTGGGAATTATGTGGCAGGGGTACTGCTGGCTGCTTTCTCCCAGATTTGCATTGAGAATCTAGAGCAAATGTCAGAGCTAAATAATTTTTGTTAAGTTTGGAGCTTCATCAGAAAGGAAGAAACTATAAAATTGGGGCAAAGGACAGCATGGTTACTAAAATATTAGCATTAAAAAGAAGCCAAGTAGATTGTATCAGGACAACAGGAAAGATGCCTTGAGGGTATCTCAAGAATAGGGAAGAGCCCACTTTTTGCAAGCTCAAAGGTGCAAAACTGAAAAGCTTCCACTTGAGAAGGTAAAAGTGGCATCTCCCAAGGAAAATCTCAGGCAGTAAGTGGGACCACCCCAAGAGAGGCCACATGGATTGCAACCAGCAAGGCCATAGGAGGAGCTGCCCAAGCCCTCTGGAGTTCATGTCTCACCACAACTTGCTCCAGTGCTGGACACGGAACTACAGGGTTTAATGTTCATCCTGCTGGGTTTCGGTCATTCTCTGCTCCCATCCCTTTGTATCCCTCTATTTCTTCTCCCTTTTGGAATGGGAATGTTATGTTGTGCTATTGTATTTTAGAAGTATTTTTCTTTCTCTTTTGGTTTTTATAGATTCTCACAGCTCAGGCTTTGCCTTGAGTCTCAGAGGTAACTTTGGACCTGGACTTTTCAACACTGCTAAAAATGGTGACTCTTAAAGATGGACTAATGCATTTTGCATAAGATGGATGTGGGGTGAGAGGAGGAATATTATGGTTTAGATACAATATATCCCTCAAAAGCCTCATACCTTGGGCAGGTGATTGGATCGTGGAGTGCTAGACTCATCCGTGGATTCATCCACTGGTGAAATCAGAAGCTGAATGTGATGCTAGGACGTGGGGCCTGGTTGGAGGTGGGTCACTGGAATACACACACTGGAAGAGTGTTCTTTTCCCCCGCTCCTCCCTCCCCTTGCATCTAGGCGGCCATGGAATGAGCAGCTGTTCTGCACCCAGTCCACTCACCATGCCCTTTCTCATTGGAGACAGCCAGCTATGGACTGAATTCTCTGATAACCATGAGTCAAAATAAAGCTCTCCTTCTTTAAACTGTGGGAGCTGGGTATTTTGTCCCAGCAACAGTAAAGTGACTAAAATAGACACAATGCAGCAACCTACTCTACAAGATTTTAGAATACAAAAGACAAGTGTATTGTACTTGGATCTTCACTGAAATATATTTCCAATTTTTATAAGATTAGTTAAAAGTTGAAAAAAAATTAAAAGAAAAATGTAGCAAACACAGACTTCCTCAAAAGAAAGTAAAGGAATTTCATACATTCTGGTTAATAGCTGAAGAGACCAGTTTCTAAGCAGTGAAACTGAAAGTTCTCTATCTAATGCTAGAGGAAAGATGCATGTGTTAGTCTAAGAATAACCTGTAGAATGCGCTCACGTGTAAAAAAATACTCACTACACATTATTTCTTTGACAACCCAAGATCCTATTTAATCAAGTCAATCAGAACAAACTGAGACATAACCAATTTTCTGGTTTCACCTTGGGATCCAAACTTCTGGCCTTACTTCACAGACACCTAACAGCAGAAAGGTTACACGTTTCTGCCCAGTGCTGCTTAGTTTCTAGAGGCACGGTAGAAAAGAATAACCTCTGGTTGAATATATATGGTTATAGTATATAAGTAAAGAGATCATGGAATTACCTCACGGAAAAGGTGGCAAAGTTGTAACTTTTTTTTGAAAAGAAAAAATTCTACTGCTCATTTAATAATAAAAAATGCAAAAGCAACATCAAATAATTTACTAAGTCCTAATAACATGTAAACAATTTTTATTTTCAAACCAACCTCATGTTGTTTGCTGTGGTGGCTGATTAGCTAAAACATACTAAGTGTTCAATGCATACTTTTTGACTTATTAAATAGGTTTTCATGTACTTCAGATACACTCAGATATTTTTGCAGTACCTAAGTGTCTTTAGTGCTCTCAGATGCTCTCCAAAATAGCAGACTGCTGGAGAGAGCAGAGGGAACGAGCACTCACAGAGCTGCATGCTGTGTGAAAGCCCCTGCACAAGAACCTGAGCAGCCATATTTTTGATAAAGATTAAAAACAGAACTCAAACCTATTTCACTCGTATGCAAAACATTCACTCCTATTTCTTCCTACTTTAAGCATGACAACCCCCTAAAAAAGATTTAACTACCCATAAAACTAAGAACATTAACATATAAAGGAGTTGCTGGTGTACTATTATTTCCTCTACCAGATTCAAAGCATTCTGCTTTATTTTATAATTTAAGCAAAATATGTGGACATCGCTATAGTACTTTTTGCTCCTCATTGAGTTTATTGGTACATTTTAGGTATACAGTACAGTTACATTTATTATATAGTACTTTTTTTTAATTAATTAAGAACAGAAATTTAATTTTTACAGTTCTGGAGGTTGGGGAGCCCAAAATCATTATCAACATCTTTATGAGGGCCTTTTTGCTGTTTCAGTATATTTTTAGGTTTTTCAAAGCAGAATAATTTCTAACAACTTGTTCTGACACAAATTTAAAATATTAAACAAACTATAGTCTTTTACAGGTATGGTAAATGAGAAAAGCAGTTTTACCCAGTGACATGACCTAGGTCTATGCCAAACAAGCAAACTGTGAGTTCAAGGCCAGCCTGACCTACATAACCAGCGGAAGGAAGGCGGGGAGGGAGGGTTGGGCGTGGAGAGGAGATGAGATTTCACAACAGCCTGGCCTAATGGCACACACCTGTAACCCTAGAACTTGGAAGGCTGAGCAGGAGGATTGACACTGAGTTTAAGGCCAGACTGGGCTGCATACTGAGTTCAAGGCCAGGCTGAACTACAGAGTAAGACCCTATCTCAAACAAAAAAAACAGTAAACAGAAAGAAAAAGATCAACTAAATTTGTCAATGGACTCTAAGGCACCTGTCCGTATTTTTCCTCTCACTTTCTAAATTTCACACCTAAAAGTCATGGACACTTGGTTATAAATAAAAACTGTTATGGGGAGGTAGCTTTGAAGAACAAATGACAACATCAAAAATGAGAGGGTAGGTGTGCAAAGACACCCTAAACCAGCTGTTAAGAATGTTAAGTCTCCTGAACCAACAGAAATGAGAGCAGAGCAGAGTCTACTCCAGGGAGATGAGAGACACCAAGGGGAAAATAAAGAGCATTGTGTGGTACAGGCTGGAGGTGTGGGCAGCCAAGTCACAGGAAAGCTGGCCACAGCTGGCAGATATACAAGAGATGACTTCATGTTGTGAGGATTACTGTGACATGACAACTGTTTTCAAGTTTTAAGACTTGGCTTTTTTTTTTTCTTTTTTTTTTTTCTACCAGGGATCAAACTCGGGTCCTTGTGCTTGCTGGTGAGGCAGGCGGCGGAACAACTGAGCTAAATCCTCAGCCCTAAGACTTGGTTTTAATCATTTACACTTTGAGTGTTCTTTGAGAAAAAAGCATTTGTGTACATGGACTCCCTAACCCCATGCAGTAACAACTCAAATCTCCATGAGCCACAGGTTGGGGTGGAGGGTCTCTATGGAACGGAAAATAAAAGAATAAAACCGCAGAAAGCAATTAATAATGTCCCTTCTTTTTGGTGCTCTATTTCCAGTACAGAAGAATTTCCCAGAAAAACTAGAGATCAAGACATTTTAAAATTAGCCAACAGTGAAAGATCTAGTATACAAAGACAATTGTGAACAAGATCTGGTATGATTTAGACTTTATGTGTTCACATCTCAAGTATGGCACATATATATATCTTCAAAAGAACAGAGCTGGTCCCAAAGGAACTGCCTTTTCACCAAAAGCTATTCATTCTCACTAGTATGGTATCAAAGCATTTATCGCCTTTCTGAAGGCCCAAGTAGAAATTAGCTGATAATTTAAAAGGTATGACTGATCATAGGCCAGATCACCTTATACTTTCTTGGTTGTGCAATCTTTGCATATATTTGTGAATACAGAAGTATGGGATTTATTATAAAAATATGTACTTTAATCAAATATTTCTAACAGTTATTGGGGCTGAACAACTTTCTTTTGACAGGAGTTTGCAGTCCTTCCTGTGATTTACAAAAAGAGCAGTCAAGCTAACTGCCATCTCAAACTCCTAGGCCGAAGAATATTTCCAATGAGAACAAGAAAATCTCGAATTAAAATCTAGTGACACACCAGGCATGGCGGCACTCGCCTGTAATCCCTGCTCTCCAGAGGCTGAGGCAGGAGGGGCTAGGCCTCAAGAAAACCCAGGCAGGGTGGTCCAGGATGGCGGAGTTGATTCCCTTTGCCTTTCCCACTGAGAAAGACAAAACCTTGCTGGTGTGGGAACTGGATCGGGACCCACTGCATTGGCCTGGTATGTGAGCTGGGAGGAGGGAGGAGGCCGCCCCCACTGACTGGGTCCGGACCTCTGGCCTCGGCACCATCCCCTGGAGGGCTCGGGCTTGTGGGGACCGGGCTTGGCCACTGGAGCTTCTCGGCACCCACACTGCCACCTACGGGGATCCTGCCCGGGCACTGCCCGCTCCAGAGAGTGCGTGGTGTTGGGGTCGGGGACTCAGCTCTTGCAGGGCCAGGGAGCCGCAGAAGCTTCTGTCCACAGCGCTGTCCTGCTTTGGCCTCCTGCACTCGGTCCACATTCTCCCCGAAGATGTGGTAGCCCGGCCTGTTTTCTACGCCGTCGACAGATTTTACTCAGCCAGAGATGCCAGAAGAGCCCAGAAGGCCTGCAGTGGGAGGTCGCTGGTTCAGAGCGCCCCGATGAAGGTTCATCTTGGGAAGAGACATACAGCAGCTCGACATGAGACCCTTCCCCTGAGCAGCACACAGTGCTGAGATCTGGCAAATTGCTACTTTGGTTTCAGTGGATAGTCAAAAAGGATCAAGCTACAGGAGCTTTCTGATCCTGAAGGAAGGGAAGATGAAGCTCTTGTGGTCGGCACCGCTGGGGAAGCAGAGCCCGAAGTGCTGTGCGCCCTGGAGGTGGTGCTGGAGTCCTGGGTGGCGGTTGTGGAGGAGCTGGAGGAGCTGGAGGAAGGGCCGATGGCACCGCTTATGAAAAGGAAGGTAACCCAGAAGCTTGCTGTTCAGAAGGCTTTGTCAGACGTGTTCCAGAAACTGCATTGTGGCTTTGAAGAGTGGTAAAACAGCCGCGGAGTGCAGACCCTGAGAGGAGACCACAGATGCCGAAAAGGAAGAACTTCGGAATGTAAATCGGGTCAGATGCTTTGCTCAGGAGCAGTACAGCCAAGGGGAGGAAGATTTTGGAGATTTCAACATGGAGGAGGAAGAACTCCGGCCACTAGGCCAGGTCCAGCCCATGACCTAAACTCCGATCCCACCTCTGGAGGGGACCGAGGGTTTGTTCCCACTCCTGGTCAGGGATTCAGCTGGACGGCTCTCCCTAGAGCCACATCAGGGCCTGCGGGATGAATTCACATGGCCAGCGAGACACCCACAGGTGGACCTGCTGCCAGGTGGGGGTCAGAGCCAGGCCCTGGCTGTGCCTCTCGACTCAGATCCACACTGCCTGCCACTCGCAGACCTGTTTCTCCTCTAGAGACAGTCGGGGTCCAAAAGCTGCAATGTTACTGTTTCCCCCTTCAACCTGAAGGAGGAGTCAGCCCAGCATCCAACACTCATTGACTCCGAGGTGGGAACTCCACATCAACTTGTAAAACCTAAGCTTCAGAAAAACACCGCACAGGATGACTATGTGGACCTGAGTGCTGACAGAGCTGAGCACCAACAGCCTTGGTCGGGACTCCCTGGAGAACCCAGATGAGCCTCCAGAGCCCCAGGACAAACTGCACCTCCTCAGTGCCAGCTGGAGGCCCTGGCTCTCCACACAGAGCTTCCCCAGTCCAATCCTCTTCTCCTCAGCAAGAAACCTCAGGTCAGCTCTCCCAGCACCCCAGCACCCGAGGAAGGGAACCTTCTTCCACCCAGCAGGAGGCCAGGGCCAGTGTGACCTTGCTGCTGCAGAGCGTGTGGAGAGGCCAATGGTGCCTCAGGAGGTGAAAGCTCCATCTCCAGGTAGGAGGGAAGCTCGTCACTCACCCTCGCCATTGGTCACAGTTAACGTGGCTGTGGAGGACATGAGGACCACGCAGGCTGGGAAGGAGGCTCAACTTACTCCAAGCCAGCTGCGGGCCCCCACCTCACCACCAGAGAGTCTGCAAGAAGTGGAACCTTGTCCAACCCAGCAGGAGACCCCCATCTCAGCCTCCCTGCTCTCTTGAGGAGACTTATCCTTACCCTATGAGCCGGAACAGCCAGACCAACCTGAGGCGCCTGAGGAGGCGGAACCTTCTGGAAGCCCCAGCTTAGTCTGCCATCCCCCAGAAGGTGTGATACTGACACAGTCATGACCTGGAGACCACCATGGGGACAAAGGACTCACTCCTGGGTCCTTAACCTGTTACTCATTAAAAGCACAGATTGTGTTTTCTTCTGAGATAGGGACTTGAAAGCAGTTTGAGCTAAAACCCGCGGCCTTTCACTCAGGTCTGCACATGCCCAGTAGGTAATTGAAAGGAGAACGAAGCTTGGCCTTTGTGAAACTCTGGGTCAGATTCCCAGCTCTGCTTATGGGCGTGTTAGTCATTTAGAGTCTTACAGAAGTGGAACGAAGTTTATTAGCCCTAGATTTACCTAGCTTGTTCAATTCATCCTTTTCAAGGCGAGGACACCAAGGTAAAACTAGTTTTCAAGATTCACAAGGAAATCTGATTATCAGCTTTTACAGGTCCAATTCCAGACACTCCCTGAGCGACACTTGGAGGTCTCCAGCCACTGTCCTAAACCAGCGCTCATCTGGGATCCGGAAAAGCAGAGCCTCTCAGGTTGGAACCATCACAGATAAGGACAGGGATGACAGGTTCGTGGAACGGAACCAAAACTGCTGCCCAAGGTGCAAGGATCCCTGCAGACAGGAAACTGGTGATCAGGGGGAACCTGGCCACCACAGCTGAGCCTTAAAAGCCACCTCCTGATTCATGGGTACAGTGCCCAGCACCCTGCATGGGACTGGGCCCCTCAGCTCCTCAGGCTGAGTTCTTTCCCAGCTGCTCTGACTTTCCTTGGAAGGGGACCGGCTTGATCTTTGTCACAGCTGTGCTCCCCTTTATTTTCTCTTTTAATTAAAAGTTTTTGCTAATTCAAAAAAAGGCAGCGCAGATGGCCTCTCCATTGTTCTCCTTCCTCAGCCACAACTGAGGTCAGTAGTTCTTCAACGTTTTCAGTTCAGGCTCCCTTTAAACTCTTACAAATCACTGAGGCACTCCTCAGAGCTTTTTTCTGTGTATTATCAATACAACATACCATTAATGAAAACAACATTTTTAACGTTTAATTCACTTTAGGATAAAGTCATCAATTTTATTAACATAAATAACATATTTTTATGAAAATGAACTAATTTCCTGAACAAAACAGTCTTTTTCCTCGGCCTCCTGAGTGCTGGGATTACAGGCCACTACGCCCAGCCAAAATGTCTTGAAAAGAGGGGCACTGTCTGACAATTTTACCAATCTTTTTATTGTCTGGCTTAATAAATGACAGCTGCAGTCTCAGGACTGCTTCTGTAGCCAATCTGCTGCAACATATTTTGTTTGAAGTTTATGAAGAAAACCTGGCTTCACCCAGCTATGTAGTTGGAAAAGGGGTATGTTAGCTTGAATAGTTAACTGTGGATATTGTTCTTTAATGCTACACCGAAATTCAACATATGGTGGTTTCTCAAAGGTTGCACATGTGCAATTTTAAATTGTATCAATGAACTTTCTGCCCCATTAACTACTTTGTTATATTAAAACCCTTTGGTCAATAAACAAGAACTACCTTCTGGTGTATTCTGTACTTTTACCTGATTTTTTTTTTTTTTTTTTTTTTTTTTTTTTTTTGGTATCCTCACCCCTTACTTGATTTTGTATCATCATGCATTGGTCATTTAGAAAATGGGCTGATCTTTCAAATGTTGATGCATTTCATATAATATCAAAAAATTACAGGGCCAGGGATTTAGCACAGTGGTTCTGCCACCTGCCTTGCAAGTGCAAGGACCCGAGTTCAATCCCCAGTACCAAAAAAAAAAAAAAAAAAAAA
>NW_022900914.1:13140739-13143285 GCF_012274545.1 Fukomys damarensis | reverse complement strand
AAAATTCTAATTCCAATAATTATATTAGGAAGTTGTCAAGTTCATGGTTGTAGATACAAGTTTTCCAAAACTGATTTTTTCTAGAAAGCTCAAAATTTTATTACCAATAACAAACACCATCAGTGATTTTTCCTTGGTGAGCTTACTTCACTTACTTTTGAGAACATTTATGACAAATACCAAGGTCTGACAGTTTGTCCATTCTTTTAAGTAAAAATAATGTCCCTGGAAAATGCAATTAGTTTAGCCATCCTAGAGAGAACCAATGTACATAAGTAAGCAGTACAAGTGTTTGATGTAATATTTACTGCTTAATAAGAAGAACTGCTTCACCAAAAGCATTTGTAAATAAAACTATCTTAAAAACAAACCATGACTTTGGGGCAGTGAAGCAATGACGCTAGACAGTGTGGTACCTCGACCTTGATTCGGGTGAAGTGGCCAACACTGTAAGCCCCATCTACTTCTCCAACATGCAAATATCAGCACAGTGAAACAGTAAGAGACACTTCATTATTATTCTAATGACAGCTTGATCTGAGGACCCTAGGGGTCCAAAAACCATATTCTAAGAAGTGCTACCTTAGGACTGGTAATTATATCTGCTTTCCTGCCTCCCCAGGACCCCAAAGTCTCCAATTTTTTCCTGAAATGTATACAGAGGCCCTTGCTTAATGTTTAAGAAAATACTTTAAAGTTTTTTTTATCTTTTCAAAAATGTTTAAGCAGAGTTCAAGATGACTTTCCAATCTACAAACAGTAACAACTATTGTACTTGTTATTAAAACCTAAACAAATGCTTTAAATTCTTAGTACTAGCCTTCATAAAAAAGTTAAAGTAGTCTAACAATAATCAAATATCACTTTCTTGAAAAGGTTACAGCAAAGCACCTGCTTTTCAGAGAGCTAAACTTCAGAATCCCTGGAGTTCCCCTTCAATGACCCCCTCCCCTGCCACCACAGATTTCCTTGTGCCATCGGCCTCCACAGCTCAGTGAAGGCCCTTCAGCCTGTATTCTGTGTGTTACTGGGGCAGGAGACAAACAAAAAACAAAAAACACAGAAGCTGTGAGGATGAACAGGCTGCTCTGCCCAAAACAGTCTTTCCTAAATATGCCTGTAATTTCCACGCAGACTCAGTACCTCTAAGGGCCAGGCTCAAGGGCTGTATTTTAACAAACAACCCCAGAGGGGGCCCATATCAGATGACCAGCAAACTTTGGAAAATGCTGCCTAAATATGCTAGGACGTCTACAGGTGTTCTCCCAGCGAAACTGAAGCATTAGTTCAACCTACATAACATGACCCTGCCCAGAGAACTTCAGTTTGTCTCTCCCTAGAATCTACTGAAAATAATTTTAAAGCTTTTGTAAGTATTTTGCTTCATTTTAAAAAGTTCTGGGCTAGAGATCTAGCTCAGTGGCACCACAACTGCCCCACAAGTGCAAGGTCCTGAGTTCAATCGCCAGTACCAAAAAAAAAAAATTCCTAGTAGTTACCTATTTTTTACTTTTCTGGAAACTGACTAGAACTTTCAAGTTTTTGCTATCAATAATAAAATTTTTGTCATCTACCACTTACTCTTTCATCCCATTTATCAACGAACTAGTCAGTGAATTTTTTTACTAATCTACTATCATGAAGCCTATATCCTGGATTAAGCGTCCCTCCAGGTAGCCCCTTCCGGGCCTTATCAGAAGTCAAGCTGACTCACTCATCTCAAAACACATCCTGGTATTATATGTCTTCCATTCCCCTCCTTTCCTGCCTATACTGCTGAGTTACACAACACAGAACCTACCTTCATTTCACAAAAAAACCCCATTCACTTCTTTCTGCTTGTGTTCATTCAACTCTTTTCCTCCAGATTAAGGCAAATGTTCTGTTGATATAATTTTGCTCTTTTTCTTTACCAGTGAAGCTTTACTAATTTATACCATAAATATTATATGAATATTTATATAAAATAATTTGAATTACCTGAATTGTTATATGCATATATATGAAATAGAAAGGTAGCTATGATTGCAGATTTTTAAGTGTAAACAACCTTCTCTCACAGCTTTAATTATGTCTGCATTTGTTTTAATGTCTGAACTTACCAAAAGGTCATTCCTGCTTGTTTTCATCTGTATGCAAATAAAGGATTACCGACCATTCCTGGATGTGTGGTACAACACTGTTGACGACCCGGGAGGGCATTCTCATTGAGTTGTATCTCCAACCCTTTTAAAATTTTTTAGACAGGGCCTTGCTAAATCACTAAATTGCTCAGGCTGTGCTGGAACTTGCAATCCTCTTGCCTCAGCCTTCCAAAGGGCTGGCACTACAGGCATGTACCACAACTGGCTATGACTACCAACTTTAAGAGAAAATATTAATACTAGCACTCTGAGAGGCTGAGACAGGAGAACTGCAAATTAAGGCCCAGCCTGGGCAATATAGTGAGGACCTTATCTAAAAATATAAAACGGACTTGCAAGTGCAAGGGCCTGAGTTCGATCCCCGGTGCAAAAAATAAATAAATAAATAAATAAAACAAGCAA
>NW_022900914.1:13093107-13140717 GCF_012274545.1 Fukomys damarensis | reverse complement strand
ATAAATAAATACACACACACACACACACACACACACACACACGTATGTATGTCTGTATGTATTGGAAAAAGGGCTCAGCTAGTGCTAAAGGTCTTAGTGCTAAGGTCCTGGGTTTAATCCCCAGTAAAGAGGAGTAAGTACAGTCAACACAGAACAATACTTATCATATTGGTAACAATCATGTTCTGGGTCCTCCTCTCAGAAATTAATCACAGTTTTTTGAAAAGGTGCTATTCCTACAAATCATGCAGGCAAGTACAGTAATCAGAGGTTGAAGGGTGAAGGAAAGCACTCCTGTTGGACAGTCATCTTTAGATACACAGTAACTTGGACAGGCAGACATTCACAATTTAAATTAACAGGTTTAAGAGACTACTTTATTAATGAATATTCAATAATCTTCCACAAAACTCTTAATGACTGAACTGTGTTTACCTACCATGGGTTAAATCAGATTATATGAGAGTTAGACGACAATGACAAATTTGCTTTACACCATCCTGGGGGTGGGGCATTGGACATAAATGAAATGGTCTCTTTGAATCATGTGGCATCAATTAATTTGCTTTTACTTGGATTATATGTAGAATTACTGCTTTTACCATATGCTACTTTCACCACAGTAAAGAAGAGAAGAAAAAGTGTGACCTCATGATAAAGAAAATGTTGATTATATGGATTTAGATCAACAGGGAAAGGAAAGCTAAATGACAATAGGAAACACTGCACTGCTAGTAAAATATAGGATATAAATGATTACTGAAGAATATAATTTCACTTGAATTCATGCAGTTTCTGACTCACAGTCATTACAATAAACAGTTTCCACACATACTATTTTCTTCATTCATCATAGCCTTGAACATAAAATGCCTAAAGAACTCCTTCATCAATGTGTTTCTAATGGACTGTCCTGAAGTTCCTTCTCCTCTGTGGATTTTATAATGTTCATTTTTTCCCCCTCAAGTATGATAAATCACTTTCTTTTCAAGGTTGGCACATCTCACTTGGAAATTCCCCCAAATCTGAACTGCTATTGGAGTTTTTAATGTAACTAACTGGAAGTTATAGTCCAGACTGTGGTTAACTAGCCAAGTTTGGGCAAGTTACCTGATTTTGCCATACCTGCATTTCTTCAACATGAATAGGACAAGATTAAGCTCTTTCCCAAGGGCCGCTTTAGCTCCACCTTCCAGTCTTAACAGTTTATTATTGTATTACTTTACACAGTCTGGAAAGGAACAGTTTTTCACATAAACCAAAACAGATTTTTTAAAAATTATATATAATTTTAAATCCTTTTCCTTATTCTTCGGGGATGCAGTTAACTTCAACAAATAGCAGTATCAAACTCTGAATCAGAAACTGGCAAAAGTTCAGATTATGAGCTAAGTGGCTCAACAATGACAGAAAATTAGACAAATCTTGTATTCGTTCTGTCACATGATGTGGCTAATTTTCAAAATTTCTGGGTTGGGGAAGTGAAAAGATTTTTCATAGGCACCATGCTATAGAGGCAGAAATAACAATTCCCTCCCTAATTCTGTTCCACAAGTAAAGAGCTATTCTGTACAACTCTCATGGTAAGGTGAAGAGATTCCCAAATGTGAGAAGGCCAAAGGGCAGGCAAAATGCTACAGCAGTGACTTACTTGACTCTTTTAAATCCACACTCTTCACTAAAAGCACATCTTGTTTTTTTGTTTTGTTTTGGTTTGGTTTTTGGTTTTTTGAGACAGGGTCTCACTATGTAGTTGAGACTGACCTAGAACTCACTATGTAGCCCAGGCTGGACTCAAACTCACAGTGATCCTCCTGCCTCAGCGCCTAGGCAGGCAAAATGCTACAGCAGTGACTTACTTGACTCTTTTAAATCCACACTCTTCACTAAAAGCACATCTTGTTTTTTTGTTTTGTTTTGGTTTGGTTTTTGGTTTTTTGAGACAGGGTCTCACTATGTAGTTGAGACTGACCTAGAACTCACTATGTAGCCCAGGCTGGACTCAAACTCACAGTGATCCTCCTGCCTCAGCCTCCCGAGTGTGCCACCACACCGGCAAGCATATCTTGTTATTTGATATCAAAACTGAAATGTGAAATCAAACTGAAAAGATATATAAACATTTATAAAAGATACCTGGTTACTTTATACACTAAAATTAATGGAAGAAATAAATAAAAAGTGAATCATTTCTAGGTCAGTATGTCCTTTATTGCAAGTGAATGTAATCTAATACCATTTGCATCAATTAAGCAGGCAAAAATACTAGCCAAAAAAAGGTATTTAAACTGTTTTCTGTAAGTGCTCAAGTTAATTTTCTGATTTCTATCCATTTTTGAAAAATTATATTAAAACAGCCTTTTAAGACATTTAAATTTACACTTGGGAGGCTGAGGCAGGAGGATCACTGTGAGTTCAATTCCAGCCTGGGCTACATAGTGAGTTCCAGGTCAGTCTCAACTACATAGTGAGACTACCTCAAAAAACCAAAGAAGTAAAAAGACATTTAAATTTAACCAGCCACATAAAAGAAGTTTCATAAGTTTTACTACTTTTCCCTTAAATTTTAATTTCAAATTAAATGATTTATTTAAACTAAACCAATGAAAAACATTAAAACATGAACGAAGTAAGACATCTATTAAATGTCTTTCCTTTCTGTCCATACTGCATTTTCTCCAGTGGAACTTTTAGTATAGGCTCCTAATTAGTTTTCTACCACTAACATATGCTACACAGTGCTCAATCTTCAAACTTACGACTTTTATCATCTTGCCCATAGTTTCTTTAACTGAAAAGAGAAAACTCAAAGTCTTCACCTTTATATAAAATTTGGCACCAGAAAGAAAGGAGTCAGCCCTTCCAGCTCCTCTCAGACTATTCTCCAGCATGAACCAGACTGAAGCATTTCTTTTCTTTTGTCTTCTTTTCTTAATGTGGTGTACGGAGGTTGAACCCAGGGCCCCATTGTTATTTTTCATTTTTGAGACAAGTTTTCACTGAGTTGCTAAATTGCCCAGGCTGGGCTGGAATTCATGATGCCCTGCTTCGGCCTCCCACCGGGCTGAGATTGTAGGCATGCACCATCACGCCTGGCCTGTACATTCTCTTTTTAAGTCAACTTGCACTTTTTCCTACCACCTGACTGTGTTGCGTGGGCCCATTTATATCTAACATGATTATTTAGAAAACCTCTATACAGTTTACCCATATTGTTTTAGATCTCATAATTTACTGTATTTCCTTCAGTGTTCTGAGTGGAAAATCTACCATCAGACTCAAAATAAAAAACAGCTGGAGGGGGCTGGGGATTTGGCTCAGTGGTTCCGCTGCCTGTCTTGCAAGCACAAAGGCCAGAGTTCGATCCCCAATACCAAAAAAAAAAAAAGACCAGCTGGACCCAAGAGAGGCACTGAGGCCTGTCTTCATCGCTTAGATGCTTGTCGCACTGCACTGGCTGTACAAATGGAGAACAAACAAGGACCAAAGCTACCTGGACACTGGCAGGATACATATTTCCACACAAAATTAACTTTTCTCTATATATTTGTTTACTTTTCTTTCTCTCTCTCTCTCTCTTTTTTTGGTACTGGGGATTGAACTCTGGTCCTTGTGCTTACAAGGCAGGTGCCAGAACCACTGAGCTAAATTCCTGGCCCTTCTTTCTCTTTTTTGAGGACAAACTAATTTTTGAATAATTTTAGATTTCCAAAACTCTGGAATAGGTATCACCAAGAATTCCTAAACAACCTTCAGCCATCTTATACTAATGTTAACATGGCACCTATTCATGCTACTTTTTTCAAAACTAAGAAATTTACACTGGCGTGTGACTCTTAATTAACTACAGATTTTTATCTGAATCTCGCCAGTTTTTCCACTAATGTTTTATCTTTCTGTTCCAGGATCCAATCCAGGATACCACACTGCATTTAATCATCAAATCTTAGTGTCTCTGATCTGGGACCGTTTCCTAGTCCTTGTTTTCCATGACCTCCATGGTTTTGGACAGTACCAGTCAGTATTCTAGTAGGATCTCTCTCAACTGGGTTTTTCCTTAACGTTTTCTCGTAATTACACAGGATTTATGGGTTTAGGCGAAGAATGGTGCTGAGATGCTCTTCTGGCCGTATCCTGTCAGGAGGTACCTGGTATCAGCAGACTTAACCCTGCTGATGTTAAACCTTAATCCTATTTTTTTTTCTCATTGAGTTTATTGGTACATTTTAGGTATATAGTGCAGTTACATTCATCACTGGGATCTTGTACCTTTACGTGACAGGTCTTGGTTCTCATTTTTTCCCCTTACCCCTGCCCTCCCTTCACCCCCTCCTCCCTTTCCTATTTACAAACACTTTATTTCCATTTTTCCATTTTCTCATATTTTTTCTTTTCCCTTATTTCCTTTCCCCTACCCTTCCCATTTCCCTACACCTTTAGCCCTTTTCTTCCTATTTCACATTTTCAATTATACCTTTATGAGATCCTACTTTTTTAAAAATTAACTTCAACATTGCCTCTTTTAAGGCTTGCCATATCACTTGTAAGTGCTACTATTATTACTCTACTACAGATGATAAAACTGAAGCTTAGAGAAGTTTGATACTGAGGTCTCAAAATTACACAGTGACAGAACCAGACCTTGTATAACAGCAGTGGCTGAGTACAATACGAGCCACCTGATTCCTTCATTCATCTCATGTAGATAGATATGTTCACACACAATACATGACTGGAATGACAGAACTGCCACATCAAGGCCTACCTGTGTCTGCCTCATGGCCCGTTCCACTCGGCGTGTGCTTCCTCGCTCAAGTTTTGTCCGGAGGATCAAGGCCGAAGTCTGAATGGCCCAGAACTTTGGTTGTGAAAGCAAACACTGATGGAAGGAGGGAGAAAAAGATCATAAAACTAAGGGATAACACAGAAATCCTATTCTGAACAGGACAAACTTAATTCTGCCAAAAATATCAGAATACAATTAAATGCAGATTAGGCAATCAAAGCAAACAAAGGCAAAAAGTTCTTGTTTTCAGTTCACATTATAGAAAATCATTCTAAAACATGAGAATATTTCCTGGTCTTCGTTAGAGGTAAGGAGTCTCCAATTTCAGTTTAAATGCTTTCCAAGAAGAGGCATCTAAAGAAAGACTGGCTTCCAAGAAAACTTTGATTATGCACATACTGAAACCTAACCCTCCAGCAGATGTGGCTGCCACAAACTCAGAGAATATGGTGGAAACCATTAAACAGAATCACAGACGTATTGGGAAATAAAGTGACAGTTTGGGGCAAAACAAAATGTATTTGATAGCAAGGTATAATGAACACAATTTAAGCTCTGTCTTGCAGTGACTTGGAATCCAATATTGTTCCCAGGTGGTCAGTCCTCATAATAACTTTCATTAAAGCTCACTGTAATGAACGGAAAAAGACTTGTTTATTTGTCAGAAAGCAGAGTCTATCATTGATCACTGTGTGTTGCCTGTTGCTAAACAAGTATTGGCTTGTTTCTAAAAGTCAGGTGTAGAAAACATCCTAGTCAAGAGTCCAATTAATTATTAAAAAAAAAAAACCTAGCTGCTCATTAGAAGCATGTGGGAAGCTCTGGTATTTTTCAAAGCAAATCCTATCTCTGAGGACAGATCTAAGCGTCATTGTTTTTAAAAATATTCCCCAGGTAGTAATTGTAAAGTATAGCTAAGTTTAAGAACTATAAGGCTAAAATAACACAAGTACTTGTCTTTGGTCATACTCATTCATAGCTCCAAATTTTCATTAGAAGTTAGCAAGAAGTCCTTTAACAACACATAAACTACATCAAAGTCTCTACAACTCCTTATCATATGATGCCCAGCTCACTTCATTTGTGTTGCCTGTCTGGCCCTTATAAATATCTGACTTTTTCATCTTAATCTACACCAATACCCTTCACAATTAAGAGGAAAATGAAACACCAATGATTAAAGCACTTGCTCAGTATCAGTAACAGCAAGAGCTGACGCTGATACTGGTCTCCTAAGTCCCAGAAAAACATCTTCATATTATTTTAGAACACTTTTCCAAACAAAATTATGCTTATTTAAATGGCTAAGTTAAAATATGCATATCCATGACGGGTGTGGTGACATACACCTATAATACCAGCAAGAGGGCAGCTGAGGCAGGAGGACTGCAGTGAGTTTCAGGCCACCCTAAACTACACAGTTAGTTCTAGGCCAGGCTGAACTACACAGTGAGACTCGTCTTGCCAAGTTAAAAAAAAGATATGCTTATCTTTTGGGAATGGATGATACTACCCAGGAAAAATAAGAAAACAGAGTAATGTAAGAAGACAGGAAAGGACCTTGGAGAAAGAGAAAGAGTAGACAAATAATAAAATAAAGAAGATCAAAAGGATGAGGCCTTACTGAAGTTGTGCTCTAGACACTAGGGACAAAGCAGCAAGCAAGACGAAGGTCTCTGCCCTCATACAACTTACTTTCTAATTTGATGTCTTATTAAATAATCTTATTTCTCTAACCTAACTTTGAAAATGAAAATATTTTTATCTCCTTGAATCATAGTTTTTTTTAGTATGTACAATACTATTTTGCAGAATATTTTATTATAAACTGTCATCTCAAGAATTTTCAAAGGGAAGAATTTTTCTCAGGTAAATCTGCAAACCTAAGTACCCATGAGCAGCATCCCAGTCTTCCCTTCTTTCCACCCTGTTAAGGAATTATCTGTCACCAGGAGGGAAGTGCACTGAGGACCAGCATTCACAGTGGTAGGAAAGGTCTCCCAGGGCAGCAAAAGCTGAACAGAATCCTAGCTCCACCAAGCTGGCTGTGTGGCCTCAACAAGTTCCTTGATCTCCCTGCGTCTGTTTCCTCCACTATAAAAGTGGAGGAACACTCCCCCGCTCTCACCAAAGTGTGAGCATGAAAAAAATGGGAATTAGTACAGCCTACCAAAGCCTATGACAGTAGCCCTGATGCACACACACATCTGACCCCACCAGGGCCTCTCCTCCTGTGTTTTCTCTCAGCCCAGAGTGGGTAGGCAAAGCACTTACTTCCCGACTGATCATCCTTCTGCCAACAAGAACAGTGCAGCACATGGACTGGTTCAAGGCTCACGCCATCAAAGTTAAAGTCCAGGGTTTACTAGGTTATCTCTTGGGCTGGACTATAGCTCAGTGGCAGAGTTCTGGCCTAGCATTCATATGGCCCTGGGTTCAATACCTAGCACAGGAAAAAAGGAAATTAAAAAAGTTGCCCCAAACATTTGTACACTGAAAGAAAGAAATGCTCTTCTCAGAAAAAACCAAGTCAAACTCTTTCTGGACTGGCATGAGAACAAGAAGGTCTGCCTGATACTTTCATGTGAAGGTCAAGCAACACACAGTTACTAAACACTGGAAGTAAGATGCAGTCTGACCAAAAGACATTTAAAAAGCTTTCTGAAAGGGAACTAACCGACTGGATAGTGGTATCATGGAAGAATGTAATATATCTTATATCTGTGGCTAGGAGATAGACATGAGAGAGTCTTTCTGAAAGGAGACAGATAGGCTAGATCTAATATATTGTACAAAACACTGCTGCCATGAGAATAAATCCTACGACGGAACATTAGGTAATGAAAAAGAAAACTAAACAGATGTTTTATATATGCTCTATGGACTTATGAAGAAAATCACATTTTTAAAAAGTTCAGTCTAATACTTCAGGAAATAATCCAATGGGAAAAAGCACCAATCCAACCTTCTGTCTTGGTCAGCTTTTTACTGAGACCAAAATACTTTTCACCCACAACTTACTGGAGGAGAGACTTATTTCAGCTCCCAGTTTCAGAGGTTCCAGTCCATGGCTGGCTGCTCCAAGGCAGAAACCTCATGCAGGAAGGGCACTGCGGAGCAAATCTGCTCACTTCATGGCAGCCAGGAAACAAAGCAAAGGCACAGAGCGCCACAGAGAGATAAACCTTCCCAAGGCACAAGCCCCAGGGAACCAACTCCAGCTAACAGGCCCTACCTCCTGATGCCACATTCAGCTGTAAATACGAGTGGATTAACAGTATACCATGAACCTATCACTCCTGCGGGAGTCTCCTAATCCGATCAAATTGACAATCAAAACTGCCCGAGCAGGAGGCCAGCCCCACTGGTGAGAAGAGAAGCCAGAGTCTACCATGTTCCCCAACAGGAGGCACTGCTCTTAATTCACTCAATTTAGAACAGAAGAGGCAACCACCCTACTATCTGGTTTTGTCTGAGCTTCAGGTCTTCACCTCACCTTGTCAGACAATTTTTCCCACTCCTTCCTCTAAGTGATTCCATCTCTATCCAGTAATTCTCTTATCACTGCATCCACTTTGGCTCCTCCAGTCAGAAGTCCTAGCAAATTGGTTCACCAATGCCTTACAAAGGGCCTGGCATATGGTAGGTACGTAAGAAAAGGACAGAGAAAAGGACTTTTCCTTGGTCCTCTTTTCCAAAGAAACAGAAGGTATAAATTAACAGTGACTGGGAGCCGGGTATTTAGCTCAGTGGTTCTGCCGCCTGTCTCGTAAGCACAAGGACCCGAGTTTGATCCCTGGTACCAAAAAAACAAACAAACAAACAGTGACTGGTAGTTTTTTAAAAAATCACAATTTCCCACCCCAAAATCATAATTTTCCTAAATAAAATCGGGAACATAGACTTCCAAAGACACAATATTATAAATAACAAATAGTCATCCTAAAATGCTTGAATTACTTTAATCCAAGTAATTCATAGGCTTTTAATGGGTTAGCTCAGAAACTTAAAACATTACCTAAAATATTTTTCTTTAAGACGATATGCTTTCAAAGCCAAGTAAAATAACAAGTTTTTTTTAAAATAAGTTTCTCCTAAATTGTAACACATATTAAATTGTACTGAAAAAAAGGCCTGGACACAGGTCCAATTAGCTCTGCTGGGCAAGGTGTTCACTGTTTTTGGACCACATTTTTCTAATCTATATAAGGATGCAATTAGATCTGAAGGCCTCTAAGGCTACTTTTAGCTCCAAAAATTTCTATTTGCTTTATAGCACTAACAATAATAGAGCAAAGCCCCAATATTATTTGTTAAGGGACTTTGTAAAAATCTACAAATGAAGATTAATTCTTACCTAAACTAGTTTGCTTCCTTCCCAGCCATTACATACTTCCCCTTGAGTAAGTGAAGTAACCTCTCTGCACTAAGATGTCTGTCCATACAGAAAAGAAAATGGGACAAATGGCCGTGGACTTAGCTCAGTGGTGCCACCACCTGCCTCGCAAGCACAAGGTCCTGAGTTGGATCCCTGGTACAAAAAAAAAGGGGGACAAAAAGACAATCAAAGCTTATCACACCTCCAAAATTCCTTTTGTTGTTGTTGTTGTTGTTGTTGTTGTTGTTTTGGTACCAAAGATCGAACCCAGGTCCTTGGGCTTGCGAGGCAGACAGCAGAACCACTGAGCTAAACCCCTGGCCCCAGAATTCTGTATTAAGGAGAAATAATGTCATTAACTACTTACTAGTCCAATTATTTAACTACAGGAGAAGATAACCAAAAATTGCATGTTGAGGCTAGCCTGGACTGCATAGTGAGACTCTGTCTCAAAAAAACCAAATTCCCCTTCCCAAAAAAGAAGATGGAGAAGAGGAGGCAAGCAAGGAAAGGTATGAAAAAAGGAATTAGGCATGTTTTGTACGTGGACCAACTTCACCCAAGAAATGTAACCATTAGGTATTGTAAACATATATTAATAAAAACACAAATTTTTAAAAATGTTTTTGAAATAATAAATTATACCACCCTCTATATTGACACTTTTTGTTACTACAATGAAATATCTGAGGCTTAGTAACCTTATAAAGAAAGAGGTTATGGACTATACAGTCCAGGCTAGCCTCAAACTCATGGTGATCCTCCTGTCTCAGCCTCCTAAGGGCTGGGATTACAGACAAGCGCCCATGCCCGGATTTTTTTTTTTCCCCCATCCATCTCTTGATCTCCTTCTCTCCCTACTTCCTATTATCCATCTTTTATTTGTTTCTTATTTATAATTTGAGTTTCTCATATAAAAAATGCAATATTTAAGCTTCTCTGTCTGATTTATTCTATTTAACATTATGATCTCAAGGTGCATCCATTTTCCTACAAATGATTCAAGTTTATCTCTCTTCACGAGAGAGCAGTACTCCACTGTGTGTAATTACCACATTATCTATTCATCTGTTCATGCATCTAACAGTTAGTTACTATGAAATGTGCTGCTATAAACGTGGAAATGCAATGCCTTTAACTCTTTCAGGAAGATCCCTAGAAAGGGAGTTCTGGGTTAAATGGAATTTTCATTTTTAGTTTTTTGAGGAATCTTCATACTAATTTCTTTTCTTTTTGGTACTGGGGATTGAACTCAGGGCCCTGTGCTTGCAAGGCAGGTGCAACGCACCTGAGTTAAATCCCTGGCTTTTGTTTTTCCTCTTTTTTTTTTTTTTTTTTTTTTTGGTACTCGGAATCAAACTCAGGTCCTTGCGCTTGCAAGACAGGCGGCAGAACCACTGAGCTAAATCCCCGGCCCTTTTTTTCCTCTTTTGCTACCAGGGATCAAACTCAGGAAGGACCTTGCGCTTCCAAGGCAGGCGGCAGCTCCACTGAGCTAAACCCCTGGCCCCTTCATACTGATTTCTGTAGCGGTTGTACTAGTTTACAGTTAAATAACACAGATTATGCGCTAGCCAGGCACCAGTCTAAGTGCTTTACAGATAATAATGGTATCTTTTGATAAAAAGAAGTACACAGAATTAATATAGTCTAGTTTATCTTTGTTGTTGTTTAGAGTTTTGCTGTCCTGTTTGTCCTATATTCTCAAAGATGTTCTTATATTTTTGCTCTAGAAGATTTACAATTTTTCTTTTTATACATGAAAATATAGCAAGAAGCAGATACAGTCAAAATAAAGAGTCTTGTCGCTGTTCACTGAAGAAATGCAAATTAAAACAACACTGCCAAGGGTGGGGATTTGGCTCAGTGGTACTACCACCTGCCTTGCAAGCACAAGGTCCCCAGTTCAATCCCTGTTACCAAAAACAAATGAGGGGCCAGGGATTTAGCTCAGTGGTTCCAATGCCTGCCTTACAAGCTCAAGATCCCAAGTTCGATCTCCAGTACCAAAAACACAAAAAAAACAAAACCAACACTGACAACAACGTTGCACTCTACAAAGAATGGCTATCATCAAGAAATTGGCCAATAACAAATGCTGGTGGGGCTGTGGGGAAAAAGGAACCCTTCTCCACTGTTGGTGGGAGTCCAGACTGGTGCAACTACTGTGGAAATCAGTGTGCAGATACCTCAAAAAACTAAAATTAGAGTTCCGTTGGACCCAGCTATTCCCCTTCTTGGTATCTTCCTGAAAAAATTAAAAGCGTCATACTACAGTGACATACGTACACCCATGTTTGTAGTGGCAGTTTGTAATAGCTAAATCTTGGAAACAGCCCAAATGTCCATCATCTGACAAATAGATAAAGGAGATCTGCTTTTTTAATCAATGGAGCACTACTGTGCCATAAAGGATAAGCTTGAGACATTTATAGCTAAATGGATGAACCTTGAGGCCACCACATGTATAAACATCGCATTGTTTCTCTATATGAGATACTGAAAATGTAAATAAGGATCAAAATGTACAATAGATATTGGAAAATGGAAGAAAATGTTCAAATGATGGGGGTGGGATAAAATAAAGTTTAAAAAAAGAAAATGTTCAAATGAAAAGAAAAATAAAGGAGGAGGGAGGGGAAAGGAAAGAATGGACCAGAAAAAAAGAATGGAAGGGAAAACACGGAAACAAGGCTTTTGTAGATGAGGCGGGTGGTTAAAGGTAGGAAAGGATTAGGGGGAAAAAAGCAATATATATCATGTACAGGTACAAACTGCCTATGATGAATGTGATCACTGTGTATATCTACAATGTACCAGTAAAATAAAAAGAAAAAAAAATTAATAAACATTCACCATATATTTCTATATCACCTCATATAATCACTTAACTGTTTTTTAGATACAGTTTTCCATGAACTGCTAAAATAGGAACATAAAATGTTCAACTATGATGGTGGCATTATCTATTTCTCACTTTAACTCTGTCAGGTTTCACTTCATGTATCATGTAGCTATTATTAGGCACATCCACATTCATGACTGTAATATCTTCTTGGTAAATTTTGATTGTTTTGTCATGAAATGGTCATCTCTGTCTCTAGCTAGAGTCTTTGTAGTGAAGTCTATTTATCTGATATTACATTAGAAATCCAACATTTTTAACTGTTTTCATGGAATATTTCCCATCCATGTATTTTCTATGTATTTACAATACATCTCTTATAGGGAGTACCTTGCCTTTTTGTTTGGGTGGTTGGTTGGTTTTGGGTTTTTTTGTTTTTGTTTTGAGACACGGTCTCACTAGGTAGTACTAGCTGGCCTTGAACTCACTAGGTAGCCCAAGCTGGCCTCAAACTCACAGCGATCCTTCTGCCTCCGCCTCCCAAATACTGGGAATACAGCATGTGTCACCACAACCAGTTGCACCTTGTCTTTTCTCCATTACGAACACCTTTGAATTTTATTTGGCATATTTATCCATTATCATTGAATGTCACTATTCATGTTATTAGATTTAGAGATACCATTTGGTTTCGGATATACTTATGGTTTTCTCTTTTATGGCACTAATAAAGTGATTTGCACTGTATCATATTAAGCCAACTTTTATCTCTTTTTATACAGTGCTGTTCCATATATCTGTTCCAGTTTTGTAGCTAACCACAATGAGAGTTCAAAATCCAGCACTAGTTACTCCAAAGTGTCTATCACAGAAATTCACAAGCATGAATTTTAAGACTATGATTAACTGCAGAGAAAGAAATAAAAAAGATCGTTTCCCTGGTCAGTTCTGACTTAGAACTAGAAGAGAAGACAGAGCAAAGAAATTACATAGCATTAAGTTTCTGATGAGGTTAAAGGTTTGTGCAATCATTTTTACTTCATGTAATGTGTCATTTTTCTGTTTGCTACTGAGATATTCTCTTTATGTTTCATTTTCATCAGTTTGACTCTGCCGTGTGCAGGAAAGGTCTTTCTGTTTTATCTTGCTTAAGTCTTCCTGTGTCTGTTCCTCTGTATTGTGAAGTACTTAAGTAATTTAGTAACACAACTCTCTGAGGCACCATTGTTAACTCAGGTATTTAACCTGTAAAAAGTGCATGTGAACAATTCTATACTCACAGATAAGCACATCTAAATCGCTATGACACTAATAGCAGAGCTAGGCACAGTGGTGCACACCTGTAGTTCCAGCCTCCAGAAGGCTGAAGCAGAAGACCTGCTTCAGTCCAGGAGTTTGAGATCAGCCTAAGAAACACAGCAAGACCAGACCTCATCTTAAAAAAAAAAAAAAAAGCAGAAAGAAAAATATAATGTGAAACTTCCAAAGGACTTTCCCTTTCATTTATAAAGACCCTGGGGCTTCAGGGAGGGAGACAAGGGAAGCAGCCAGAATCCATTCACACTTAAACTTTTTGCCAATGAAAACTGAAACACCTGTATGAATTAACTAAACTGTTCTCTTTTTCAACAATGAGAGGAAATTAAAAACATTACTACACGTCACTGACTTGGCTCATCCGAAAGGAAATAACACAGATATCACAGCTCATTTTAAATTATTGGGTCAATACAACACAAATGGTTCTCTAAAACGATACGGGTTCTTTTTTTATATTTTTTTTATGACTCCGTTTTCCTGAAACATGTAGATACATTTCTCAAGAATAGTATCACATAATGACAACCTTAAATGAGAAAAGCTATTCACTTCTGACTTTACCAAGTTAAAACATTTCCCAACATGTCTCACATATATGTCTCCATGCGGCAGCAACATGAAAACACTAGCAAAAATTAGAAGAGAATTCATTATTATTTCAGTAAACTTAGAAAAGTTCATTAAAAGTGAACAAGTCAGGATCAAAAAGCCACCCATTTATTTATTCAATAAGGATTTATGAAATGACTTTTTTGGATACTAAAACTTCTAGTATTTGCTGCTCTATCAACAGAGGAAGACTGTACCTCCCAGCCCCAACAGTTCAGAACCCCAGTCTCCGGTCACCAAGCTGCTACCACAGCAGGTAAACAGACAACGAGCAAGCTTTCCTCCTGTTCTTTTGGGGGGGTACCGGGTATTGAACTCGGGTCCTTGCGCTTGCAAGGCAGGCCACCGAACCGCTGAGCTAAATCCCCGGCCCTCCTCCTGTTCTTTACCGTCGTATTGAAGGCCAATTACAAAGAGGTGCTGTCCATTTAAGCTGCTTGGAAATGGAATGCTCTCACACAAACTAGGGACTGAATATGGAACACACCAGCACTTTTTCTACACTCTGCGATTTGATCCTCATAACAAGTTTTCACTGTTGAAGGAGGGACACATCACCCTTGCCCCCACTTGACAGAAGAGGCCGACGTAAAGTGTACAAGTGGCCGACCTTACAACGATGTAGTGCTACCTAACTTAAGGAAATAAGTAGAGCAGTGCAGCTACACGATAGACATCAGTCTTGTTCTGAGGTTGCAGTATATTCCAACTATTCTCTTATTCTATGGACATTTATTGAACAACAACTAGGAATAAAGCAATAAAGCACTGTACTAGGCCAGAGAAGAGACCCAGAAATGAAGAGCTCAGTCGCTAAAGCTGGGAGTCTATAATCTGGTGAGGGAAAGACATATACAAAATTAATTACGGGCCAAAAAATGACAATCGCCAAAAGGGAGGCCCAGAAAAGTTTAGGAATTCAGAATGCAGTAGCACATAAAAGTGGTCCCTCTTGTCTCAAATACTATTGGAGTTTAACAGCATGCAGCTCTCAGCAATTATGAGGGGTTGAAATGGTCCAGGGCACTGTGAAAATATCAAAATCCAAGGATGCACAAGTCCCTTACGGAAAATGCCACCGTGTCTGCATTTAACCTATACTCATCCTCTTTCCAGTGAAAATCAAGGCTACATGACTTATAACACCGAATACAATGTAAGTGTTATGTAAATAGCTGTTACACTGCACAGTTTGGAGAATGACAAGGGGGAGAAGTCTGTATGTGTTCAGTACAATAAAATTATTTTCAAACTATTTTAAATCATGATTGGCAGAACCCATGGACATGGAAAATCAACTGTATAAAGTTTCTTTCTTCACTGACACCAGGAGCCAGTTCTAAGTCCTTGTCTTGTCCACTCATCATGAAGAAAAAGGAGATAAGAAGGACTCTAGATAAAGGAAGAGCTGACAGGACAGATTTGGGTATTTCGGGTATATTTCTGTTTCGTTTACAATAGAAAAAAAAACAAGGAGATGGTACAGAGCCCAAAGTAGTCAAGAGATTCCTAAAAGCCTTCTTTACATCTAGTTTCTTGCCCTGCTTCTTAGAAATTGAAGATTTACTTGAGGTTTACAAACTCATTTCTTTGGAAATACTAGGCCTGGCACTATGAGTCTCTATAATTAAAAAGCTTTCCATCAAAAACAGATCACTCCAGCTGGGCATGGGGCGCATGCCTGTAATCCCAGCAAAAAAGGTAGGGAGGCTGAGGCAGGAGGATCGCTGTGAGTTCGGGACCAGCCTGGGCTACACAGTGAGTTCCAGGTCAGTCTCAACTACATAGTGAGACCCTGTCTCAACCTCCCCCCGCAAAAAAAAGATCACTTCAGGTCAAGAATTTAGCCTAGTGGTTCCACTGCCTGCCTTGCATGAATTTGATCCCTGGTACCAAAACAAAAAACAAAAAAATAGATCACTCCTTGGGCTGGGGATTCAGCTCAGTGGCACCACTTCTGCCTCACAATCTCAAGGTCCTAAATTCAATCCCCAGTACCAAAAAAGAAATTTTTTTTTTTACATTTCTTGAGGGCTCAGAAAAATGTTAATAAAGTATTATAATAAAGTATTAATAAAAGTATTTCTCCATATATTAAATACCAAAAAATGTGCGTTTAAAAGAAAAGAAATCACCAGTTAATTATTTCCAAATTACATCACAATCCAAAGGAACAATAGATTAAAAAAAAAAAAGATATCCTCACTCTCAAGAAGTGCTAAGAAAAAGTAAATGAATACAAAGGGCTCAAGTGTTTCTGGTAATCGTGGGTAACCTATACCACAAGCCCCATGAAGCTGCTAGTACTGACCGTCCTCCCTGGGGAGACCGGCAGGAACATTTCTCGTGCCCCAGGCCACGTTTACCTCAGTCACAGCCTCCAGCACCCTGTCACCCAGACTCCAGTCCTACAGCTCTATGCTTCCCCGCACCAACTCAAACTCAAGACCATCCCAGGCCGTTTCCTGCTGCTACGTCCGGTTGTGGGCAGATCTGTGTCCCATGTCACCTTCCACTGAGATCTTCCCAGACTATCTTGTCTGAAACAACTGCACCCAGCCCATGCTTAGTCCTTACGCTGCTGTATCGTCCTCCTCAGCGCTTCTACTGAATATTTATTTATCTTTGGCTACTGAGTATTTTCCCCACGAGAAAGAAAAGTGATGTAAACTCTGGAATGGAAAAGACGTTGATGTTGTATCTCCAATGATCATCACAAAGCCTGCGTATATCAAGTTTAAGAGCTACTAACGGAATGAATAAATGAAAGGTACATAAGTCTTTTATGTGCTTTTAAAATAATTTTACCACTTTACTTGCCAAATTACTCATAGCACATATAATGAAAAGGTAGGGACATTTCTACATAGTTATCTAAACACACATAATACATCCAAGATTTCTAATACTGAAGTGGGACAATCAAACAGGCACCCAGAGGACTCAGTAACCAACATCTAACCAGTTTCAAGAGGGTGTGTAGGAAACAGTAATTTGCAAAATTCACAAGACAGTACAAAAAAGCTAGCTTTTCTACCAGATAAAAATTCTTTCTTTCACCTTATCCAAAAAACAACAAAGGAAGAAAAGATCAAAATTCTACTTGATTTCTATAATAAAAATGCCTTCATGGGCCAGGGATTTAGCTCAGTGGGGCCACCTGCCTTGCAAGGGCAAGGACCCGAGTTCAATCCCATGTACCAAAAAAAAAAAAAACGCTTTGAAAGAGATATGGGTAAACAATTTGTGTTCATTAAAGAACATATCTCCCCCCCACACACACTTTTTAACTCATAAAGCCAAAAAGAGCTAACTAATCTCTCCACCCACCCCCTGGAATTGAGCATCAGCCTTCACACTGAGCTACATCCCCAGCCCTTTTCATTAGTTTTATTTTGATAAAGAATCTCACTAAATTGCCAAGGCTGGGCTCAAACTAACAATTCTCCTGGCTCATTTTCCCAGACTACAGGGATTACAGTTGGTGCCACCATGCTCAGCTTACTTTATTTTCTTGGAAACCTTTCTTTACAGCTGAATCCTCCAACATCTATTACTCCGTCTTTCCTTTTTACTGTCAACCTTCTTCAACTGAGGTCTTTATTCATAATCTTTATTTTCTTTTACACCATTTCTCCTTAATTCTCTTTCTCTAGAATGATGCGACTATTTGAATAGCCCACTGAAACCATGCTAGAAAAGAGGACTGCACTGCTATAGCCCACAAAGAAAGTCTGCGAATCTCACAGCATCTTCTCTGGCCACATTTCTCCCGAATGCTCCACCCTGCTGAAGGCTGATAAGCAACCTCATGCCCTCCACACCACCTTCTTCCTGGACCTCTACAACCCGTGCTCTCCTGCTCACATCCCAGTTTTCTCTCGGCACAACCAAGCAGGGATCAATCACTCTCAGCCTCAGACATAGGACTTAGCAGTCTGGCTTTGTTACCTTATTAAATCACTTAATAAATATTTGTATTTATCTATTATGTGCAAGGTAATAGAATGGGGCCTGGGACTTAAAAAATGAACACAAAAATTGGGACACTGCCTTCACTACCTAGCAACTACAAGGCAAAATGGTTATGTTTCAATCATCAGCAAGAATCACACCACTTAGAAACTAAAATGATGAGTGTTCTCCCCCGTACTTTCCTCAGATGACAGTGTTTCAACAAGAGCAATCTGAGGCAAGCGGCAAATACCAGAGGCAAAATCATTTATAAGGAAAAAGAGCGAAATGGAAAGGAAAATGTCGTTACTTACTGATGTAAATGCCAGCAGCTCCTCTTCAGTTAACTTATGCACTGGATTATTCTTCTGAAAATTTGTGCTTTGAATTAAAGAAAGTCATGTATTAATTATAAAATACACTGTAGCTAATGAAATAAAAAATTTTAAATAAATTGGTATATTTTGTATCTTTGAACAGAGTATAATAATACGGCATTTTATTCACATGTAAAAATGAGTTTGCCAAAGATAAGTATAAAAAGTAATAAAATGCTGACAAATGAAATGTGCTTGAAACACGTGATGCCATTACAACCTGTCATGCTAGGAAAAAAAGAAATATAGTCTATGCCACTCAGCAAAGAAACTCAAATGCATTAATGTGGGCCCAGCTCCCCTTCATTAAACTTGTGCTATAAAAATACATGGTTTTAACAATTAGAGCAGTGAAAATTAAGATGTTGTCAAAGAATCACATGATAAGAATTCTAAGATCTTGTCGATACAAGTACAATTATGGGAATCACTTTGGGTTTGTTTGTATTTTTTGGTACCTGGGATCGAACTCTGGCCCTTGCACTTACAAAACAGGTGGCAGAACCACTGAGCCAAATCCCCGGCCCCTAAGAGAATCATTTTGGAAAATAATTTGGTACTGTCTTGTAAAGTGAACATTCACCGAGCCTCAACTCAGTAATTCCATCCTAGATCAAGAGCTCAGAGAAATTAATGAATGCGTGGACCAAGCATGACATAACATAAATATAAATATTATACACAGTATCATAGGAAAAATCTGAAAACAACCCAAATGTCCAAAGGAAAATGATAAATTGTGAATAGCCATCCAATGGAATGCTGCCCTGAGAATGTAATGGCAGCTGCAGATAACATGAAGCACAGAAACAAAATAACGAGAGGAAAAAAGCAAACCACGTGTCATAAAATAACACTTTAATAATGCTCAAAAAAGGGGAACTAAAGCAGTTATATAAAATGTGAGACTAAGTTTTTTTTTTTTAAGAAAATGAAAAACGCAAGATTTACAACAGCATATTCTTTTTATAAGACAGAAGAATGAGATCTAGGAAAAGCAAATGGGCTGGACTAATGGGATTTGTAATCTAGTTCTTAAATTATACAGTGGGCTCACTGGTGTCCATTTTACTACTGCGCTATAAAACCCTTTGCTGTTGTTTCAGACATGTTCCAAGCTGGCCTTGAATTTATTATGTAACCCAGGCTAGCCTAGAAGTTGTGATCCTCCTGCATCAGCCTCCCATATTCCTGGAATTAGAGACATGTACCACCATGCCAAGCTACACTATATAACTTAAATTTATATATTACATGAATTACTTTGTATGTAAATAGCACATATATTAAGAATGGAAAGAAAATATCACCTCATAAAATTTTCTTTAGTTTTCAATACTGTTCGAGGATTTTATAATATAAAATGTTTATATAATAATTTTTAAATAAGCCTATTTTTATTGTTAGTAAAAAACAAAAGAAGAGGAAAAAAAAAGAAAACCAAAGCTGGGTGTAGTGGTACATACCTATAACCCCAGCAATTTGGGAGGCCGAGACAGGAAGATTTTAAGTTTGAGCTCAGCCTAGACAAGTTAGCAACTTAGCAAGACACTGTCACGAAACAGGGCTGGGAATGTAGCTCATTGCAAAGGCCCTGGGTTCTATTCTTGGCCCTGAAAAAAAGTCATTACAAGATAAGAGAGCATCCATCCAAAATGAAGCAAAGTTCATCTCTCATATAAAAATTCCAAAGCTATAATGCATTACATAAAGTTATACAGACAAAATGAAACATTACAGGCTTATTACAAATATTTATGAAGGGAAGCTGGTGGTGTAGCTCTGTGGCAGATCCGTGCTTAGCCATGTACAAAGCCCTGGATTCCACCCCAGGCACCAAAAAGGGAGAGAGAAGCGGAGAAGAGCAAGGAGGGGATAATAATTACGACAGTCCCTGAGTTGAGTCACCATTATTTAATGTAATTTACTGTCAGGCTTACAATATATTACAATGCACACTTGAAAACTACATTTTTAAAGAAAAAGGGAACTACCTTTCCCCATTAGTCATCTGAATTATTCAAGGGTTGCTGTATTTTAAGGAATTCCTCCCATAATGGCTGTGCATAAAAGCAGTCAGGTCCACTGAGGAATAAGAGACACTGGGCAGGCTCCAGTGTTTGGTCTTTAGGTAACAATCAAATCCAAGGAGGAGGCAGTGAAAGGGAAGCGAGTAGGGAAAGAGCAGAAGTCATCCTTGGGTAAACTGAAAGAATGCAGCACCTTCTTCAAGTCTCCTTTCCAACCAGCCCAACTTACTACAATGTCCAAGGCCCCTCTTGGGGTGGCGGCCACGGAAATCAGACAGAGACAAGGCATTGTAATGAAATCACATCCAAAACACTGAAACTCGTTCACATGAATGATCAGTTCATGGATATTGTAACCAAACATTTCTAAACTGCATCAGATGCTCTCAGATTCAGAAATAAGTAAGTAGTTTCTCCTTAAACTGCCTATGAAATCATTCAGTTCTTTCATCTTTTATCTGTACTGAGCATTCACTGAGATCTTATTTGGGGAAAAAACAGTACTTGAAGCATTTGAAGATAAGCAAATAGCATTTAAAGATGAGCATTTTCTCGGTCACTCCCTCAACTGTGAAGTTTGACTCACTATTTCTAAAGTTCACCTGACAAATGCCTACATTTATCTGGTTTGATTTAATTTCCTGATTAACTGACAATTGTGAATTTGCCAAAATAACATTTTTTAAAACAGCTTAATAAAGAACTCAAAATTTGGGGTCAGTTAAATGCAGAATCAAATCTTAACTGCTCCTTTGTAATTCTGAGCAAATCACTTAGCCATGAAAACCCTGTTTTCCCATTTGAAAAATAAGAGAAAAATAACAATCCTTAATGTTGTTAGAATATTAGAGATAAGGTGAAATACATACTACGATGCCTAGCAAATAGAATTTCTCATAAATCAGTTATTCATATTAACATACTATGTATCATGTACTAAATTTTTCATAGTAGACCTAAACTCTGTCACTGGAATCAAATAATGCAACAAGACAATTGCCTTAGACTTAGGAATAGAATCCCATATGAGTGGTCTCACTTCAGAAAACAAAAAGGAGCTCCAGAAATGAACTCGACTTTTGCATAAATGAAAACCTAGTGTCAGTATATGGGAGGAAAAGAAAAAAACAACTTTACATAGGAATAGCCTAGTAAATGACCACTGTGATAATGTGTGGCCAAAGTTAATTTCATCAGTAGTAGGACAAAACAAAATGCTTTCTACTTCCTAGGAAGCAATGAGAACCACAAAATTTATTCCTTTGGTATCTCTGTTAATACTTTGTAAAATAAATGTAATCATTACACAAAATTTATTTTTTTGTTTTGTTTTTTTGAGACAGGGTCTCACTATATAGTTGAGACTGACCTGGAACTCACTATGTAGTCCAGGCTGGTCTCAAACTCAGCCATCCTCCTGCTGAGATTACAGGAGCACGCCACCATGCCCGACTTCATTAAACAAAATTAAACAAGCTCATATTACAGGAAGGTCTACAAAACAACTGGTTTGTACATTTCAAGTGTTAAGGTCACAAAAGTCAAGCAAAAATAAAAAACTATTTCAGACTGACAAAGACTAAGGAGACATGACAACAAAATAGGACACATGGGCCAGGGATCTAGCTCAGCGGTTTCCCTGCCTGCCTTATAAGTGCCAAGGTCCTGAGCTCAATCCCTAGTACTAAAAAAAAAAAAAAAAAAAATAGGACACATGTTCCGGACTGGATCACTTCCTCTAAAGGAGATTATTAGGAATAGGGTCTGAGAACTAAATAATAGTAAAGTTGGATGTTAATTTTCTGCTTTTGACAGCAGTATCGTGGCCATATAAATGTTGTTCTTTGTTAGAAACATGCTAAGTATTCAAGAATGACAGATTATTGGGTATTTTGTTGTTGTTGGTTTTTAAGACAGGGTCTTGCTATATAGTGCAGGCTGTCCTCAAACTCACAGTGATCCTCCTGCCACAGCCTCCTGAGTGCTGGGATTACAGGCTTGAGCCACCACACAGGGCAATAACAACAGATTATTGTGTTGGAAACTTATTCTCAAAAGTTGTTTGCACTGCCCTCTCCTTGCAACATTTTTCAAGTTTGAAATTATTTCAAAATAGAAAAGAAAAGAAAAACTACTTCCACTGCATATAAGATTGTACTGCATTAAAAATAATTCTATCCCTTAAAAATGTAAATATCAGCGATCACCCGGCGGCGTGCGCGTGAGCTCCCGGCCTGCGCGGGAGCTCCCGGCCTGCGCGACAACAGACCCAGGAAGGACCCAAGGACCCCAGAGGGGGTTTTTTTCAGCTGCCTGCCTACCTGCCTGTCTGCGATCACCCGGCGGCGTGCGCGTGAGCTCCCGGCCTGCGCGACAACAGACCCAGGAAGGAAGGTAGCCGCGCGGGCGCCCTTGAAACACCCACACGACCCCCCCCCCCGTTCTCAAAACTCCTGATCGGGCCAGTCCTTAGACCAACTCTGCAGAGGCATAGGTTCCCATGAAGGGTAGTTTTCTGAGCTCCGAACTTTGATCATCTTTAAAGAAAGGGCAGGGGAAACCTGTAATAGAACGGAGTGGAGTTCAACCCTGAGGGTAAGGAAACTAAAGTTAGGCTTTGTAGATTGTGTTCAGTCTCAGTCGTGAGGAACAGCCATTGGCTAGCTATAACCAGGGGATTGGGTTCCGCATATGACTGTGCATGTGGTATAATATGAGATCAGAGATAGCCTGAAAGAGGACCTTCAAATTCTTTTTCTTTCCCTCTCTCTTGTCTCTTTTTTCCTCTTTCCACCCTAAAATTTCTTTCTTTTTTCTGTCCTGTCTCTCCAACTCAGTCTCTTGCTCCACCATAGTGTCCCTCATCTCCCTTTTTATTCCAGTTCCTGAAGAACTCAGACTTCTTTTTTTATTTTTTGTTTTTAGGACGGGTTTCTCTTTATGTTCTTTTCTCCAGTCATTTTACCTCACTCATGGCTCTGTACCTTCAAGGGAAGGCAAGCGCCTGTTACTGTTAAGGGGATATATTCCTGTCCTTATTCCTGCACTCTCTCTATCCCCCCTGAACTTAATAGCTTTGTAAAGATAGTAAGGTAATTCTACAACCTCTGGATTCACTTCAAACCTGCTCTAATTCTTTCACTTATCTAATCCTCTTGTTCTAAGTCGAACCCCCCATCCTAAATGGTAAAGATGCCATATTGAAAAGAATATTCACTGCAAACATACTATGAGCTGCTTCTTGAAATTAATCTAATTCACATGAGTTAAAGGTGATACATTAATGACTACCATAAGTGGTCAGTTGGCAAGCTGTGCCTGATCCTATTGGGCTGCTGAATGTATCAATTGGGACAAAGAGTGGTGATTGATTTAAAGAGTTGTTTTCTCTGATATTATGAAAACGAGAATGTCTATGAGTCATTAGAAACTCAAAAGCTAAAACGCAACTATATTAGGAAGATTTAAGTAATACCCAGAAATTAAAGAAGGACAACCCAACAATAAAAATAAAAATGAGAAAACACTTAAGCAAGACACAAAAACAAATATCCAGTTCACCAATAGCAAATAGTAGGACAAATGAGGATGAAAAGTCTGATAGTGAACCAACAGGACTCCCTGGACCCATAGCACAGGAGGTAACAAAATTGATCAATCAGGCTCTAGAAAAATTCAAATCAGAAATAATTTCCCAGCTAGCCAGAGAGATGATGAGCAAAATAGAAGTCATGATTCGAGACTCTAGAGCAGAAACTGAGAAAAAAATAGATGAGCTCAAGACTGTGATAGAAGCCATGAAGACTCAGCATAAGAAAGACATGGAAACAATGAATGCCCAACAGAGGAAAGAAATGGAATCCATAAAACAGATTCAAACAGATATCCAGGAGATTAAAAACTCTATTGAAAGTGTACGAAACAGAATAAAAGATTGCGAAGATAGAATTTCAGATATAGAAGATAGGATAGCAGTCAGTGACCGTGAAAAAAGAGGTCTATTAAAAACAGTAAGGGATCATGAGAAATCAATCCAACAACTCCTAGACGATACAAAGAAAAATAACATAAGACTGATAGGAATTCATGAAAAAACAGGAGAAAACACAAATGATATAAAAAAGCTCTTCACAGAATTAATGACAGAAAACTTCCCAAACAGAAGGGAAGAATTAGACATACAGATAAGTGAGGCATATAGAACCCCAACTAGCCACGATCAAAAAAAATCTACACCTAGACATATAATAATCAAGATTCCAGAAATCCAACAGAAAAACAAAATACTACAAGCAGTAAGAGAAAAGAAACAAATCACATGCAAAGGGAAGCCCATTAGAATCACAGCAGACTTTTCAACACAAACCCTTAGGTCAAGGAGAGCCTGGAGT
Organism: Fukomys damarensis; assembly: GCF_012274545.1. Classification (NCBI taxonomy): domain Eukaryota; kingdom Metazoa; phylum Chordata; class Mammalia; order Rodentia; family Bathyergidae; genus Fukomys; species Fukomys damarensis. The sequence goes on along the minus strand of NW_022900914.1, from coordinate 13,116,027 downwards.
GAGGTATTCCAAGTCCTAAAAGAAAAGAATCTCCAACCTAGACTTTTGTATCCTGCAAAACTCTCTTTCAAAATAGATGGGGAAATAAAATACTTCCACGACAAAGAGCACCTGAGAAATTTCATGAACACCAAACCAGCACTGCAAGGAATTCTAAACAATATCCTAGAAAAGGACAACGAAATTCACAATAACATGAGGCCCAACAGACCAAATCAAATAGGCAAGGCAAGAAACTAAAAGGAGATGGGAGAAAAAGTAAAAAGAGTCAACAAATGGACAAAAACATGACAAGAATAAGTCAAAATATATCAGTTGTAACCATCAATGTTAATGGCCTCAATTCACCAATCAAGAGAAACAGATTGGCAGAATGGATTAAGAAGCAAAATCCAACAATATGTTGTATACAAGAAACACACCTAGTGCAAAAGGAAGTCCATAGACTGAAAGTGAAAGGATGGAAAACAATTCTCCATGCGTCAGGAGTCCAGAAAAAAGCAGGGGTAGCAATCTTATTCTCAGATAAAGTAAATTTCAAACCAAAACTCATTAAGAGAGACAAAGAAGGACACTACATCCTTGTAAAGGGAACAATTCAAGAGGAAGAGCTGACAATCATAAACATATATGCACCAAATATAAATGCCCCCAACTATATAAAACAAATATTAAGTAACATGAAAAACCAAATAAGCACTAATACAATTGTAGTGGGGGATTTAAATACCCCACTATCACAAATTGACAGATCTACTAGGCAGAAAATCAACAATGAAATAATAGAACTGAACCAAGCTTTGGAACACATGGACTTAATAGATGTTTATAGAGTATTCCACCCCCAAAAACCAGAATATACATTCTTTTCGGCTGCACATGGATCATTCTCCAAAATAGACCACATACTGGCTCACAAAACAGGTCTAAATAAATGCAAAAAAATTGAAGTCATCCCCTGTTTATTATCAGATCATAGTGCAATCAAACTAGACATCAATAGCACAAGAAACTATAGAAACTTCACAAGCACATGGAAACTGAACAACACTCTCCTAAACAATCAATGGATTACAGAGGAAATTAAAGAAGAAATTAGACAGTTTTTACAAATAAATGAGAATGCCAATACAACATACAGGAATCTTTGGGACACAATGAAAGCAGTTCTACGTGGAAAATTCATAACATTGAATGCCCACACTAGGAAAACAGAGCGGGCTCAAATAAACAACTTAACGATGAAACTTAGACTCCTAGAAAAACAAGAGCAAGAAAAACCCAAAGCTCGAACAAGAGAGGAAATTATAAAGATCCGAGCAGAAATCAATGCAATTGAAATTAAGAAAACGATACAAAAAATAAATGAAACAAAGAGCTGGTTTTTTGAAAGAATAAATAAAATTGACAAACCCTTAGCTAATCTTATCAAAAAAAGGAAAGAAAAGGCTCAGATCCATGCAATTAGGAATGAAAAAGGCGAAGTCACAACAGATCCGAAAGAAATCCAGAGGATCATGAACACCTACTTTGAGAACCTGTACTCTAATAAAATGGAAAACACAGAAGAAATGGACAGATTTCTAGATACTTATGAATTACCAAAGTTGAACGAAGAAGATAAAAACATTTTAAACACCCCAATCACAATCAGTGAAATTGAAAATGTAATTAAAAACTTACCAACAAAGAAAAGCCCAGGCCCTGATGGATTCACTGCTGAATTTTACAAGACATTTAGAGAAGAACTACTACCATTACTCTTCAAACTTTTCAATGAAATTGAAAGAGAAGCTATACTTCCAAATTCATTCCTGGAAGCAAGTATCACTCTGATTCCCAAACCAGAGAAAGATACAACCAAAAAGGAGAACTACAGACCAATCTCCTTAATGAATATAGATGCAAAAATCCTTAATAAGATACTAGCAAACAGAATACAGAGGATTATTAAGAAGATCATCCATCATGACCAAGTCGGATTTATTCCAGAGATGCAAGGGTGGTTCAACATACGAAAGTCAGTGAATGTAATACATTATATTAACAAAGTCAAGGACAAAAACCATATGATCCTCTCAATAGATGCAGAAAAAGCATTTGATAAAATTCAACACCCATTCATGATAAAAACCCTGCAAAAAATTGGAATAGATGGTCTATACCTCAATTTAATAAAGGCTATTTATGAAAAACCATCAGCCAACATCATATTGAATGGCCAAAAACTGAAAACCTTCATGTTAAAATCAGGAACAAGACAAGGATGCCCACTATCGCCACTTCTCTTCAATATAGTTCTGGAAACATTAGCCACAGCAATTAGACAAGAGAAAGAAATTAAAGCAATAAAGATAGGAAAGGAAGAAGTTAAACTATCATTATTTGCTGATGATATGATACTCTACATTGAAGATCCAAAAAACTCCACCAAAAAACTTCTAGACTTAATTGACAGATTCAGTAAAGTATCTGGATACAAGGTGAATACCCAAAAATCAATAGCCTTTCTATACACAAATAACAGACAGACAGAAAGAGAAATAAGGGAAAAAATTCCTTTTACAATAGCATCCAAAAAAATGAAGTATCTAGGAATCAATCTAACAAAAGAAACAAAAGATCTCTACACTGAAAACTACAGCACTCTGAAAAAAGAAATCGAAGAGGATATAAAAAAATGGAAAGATATCCCCTGCTCCTGGGTAGGAAGAATCAACATAGTGAAAATGGCCATACTACCGAAACTGCTATATACATTCAATGCAATGCCAATTGAAATTCCAACACTATATTTCACAGAACTAGAAAAAAGAATCCAAAAATTCATTTGGAACCACAAGAGACCTAGAATAGCAAAAGCCATTATAGGCAACAGTCACATGGCACCAGGTGTAACAATTCCCAATTTGAAACTATACTACAAAGCCACTGTGATAAAATCAGCATGGTACTGGCAAAGAAATAGGCCTGAGGATCAATGGAACAGACTGGAAGACACAAAAACAAATGCAGATGTACTCAGCTACCTCATCTTCGACAAAGGAGCTCACCATCCTCAGTGGAGGAAAGATAGCCTCTTTAATAAATGGTGTTGGAAAAACTGGATATCAACCTGTCACAGATTAAAATTAGACCCTTATCTTTCGCCATGCACTAAATTAAAATCCAAATGGATTAAAGATCTAAATATTAAAACAGAAACATTAAACTTGCTGGAAAGTAAGTTAGGCAGAACTCTGGAAGACATTGGTATAGGAAAAGACTTTATGAACAAATCCTCAGTAGCACGGGAACTAGCAGAAAGAATCAACAACTGGGATCTCATCTTACTAAAAAGCTTCTGTACTTCAAAAGAAACCATTAGCAGAACTAAGAGACAATCTACAATGTGGGAAAAAATTTTTACCAGCTGTACCTCAGACAAAGGACTATTATCAAGGATATATAAAGAACTCAAAACAATCAGTCCCCCCAAATATAAAGACCCGATCCAAAAATGGGCATCCGAAATGAACAGACATTTCTCATACAAAGAAGTGAAAGCAGCAAGAAAATATATGAAAAAATGTTCCACATCACTGGTCATTCGAGAGATGCAGATGAAAACAACACTGAGATTCCACCTCACCCCACAAAGAATGGCTGCTATCAAGAAATCACACAATAACAAATGTTGGCGGGGTTGTGGGGAGAAAGGAACCCTCCTCCATTGTTGGTGGGAGTGCAGACTAGTGCAACCACTATGGAAATCAATATGGAGATACCTCAAAGAGCTTGGACTGGAGGTTCCATTTGACCCAGCCATCCCTCTGTTGGGTATCTTTCCAAGAGAACTAAAAGAATCATATCACAGAGAAGTATGTGCACCCATGTTTATAGCGGCACAGTTTGTAATAGCTAAATCTTGGAAACAACCTATTTGCCCATCCGTTGGAAACTGGATAAAGAAGATGTGGTTTTTCTATAAAATGGAATATTACTCAGCCATAAAGAGCGAGAGAATAGATTCATTCATAGGAAAATGGATACATATTGAAGATATACTCCTAAGTGAAATAAATAAGTCCCACATGTGTAAATACCAAATAGTTTCCCTGGTGTGAATATTCTGCAACAATGCATAAGATTCTAATAAGATTACTGACATTTAGAAATGGGAGGAAAGGAGCTAAAGGTGTAGGGAAGGTGTGATACGTAGGGGAAGAACAAAAAGGGAAAAGAAAAAAATGTGAGAGAATGAAAAGATGAAAATAAAGTGTTTGTAGATGGGGAGGGGAGGAGGGGGTGAAGGGAGGGCAGAGGTAAGGGGAAAAAAATGAGAATCAAGACTTGCCATGTAAAGGTACATGATCCCAACAATGAATGTAACTGTACTGTATCCCTAAATGTACCAATAAACTCAATTAAAAAAAAAAATGTAAATATCAATATTCTTTGGTGTGAAAGTAGTCATTCTTACCATTTTTGTTTTGTTTTGTTTTTTGAGACAAGGTCTCAATATAATAATGTGGACTCAGGCTGGTTTCAAACTTATGTGACCTGGATTAGCCCCAAACTCATAATTCTCCTGCTTCAGCTTCCTGAATGCTGGAATTGCAGACACTCACCTATTTCTAACACTTATTAAGAATCTATTCCTAGCCAAGGTTAACCAAAGAAATTTTGTTTATGAAGGAAAGAGAAGAATGAACACACCAACTTACAGGAGATTCCTAATCTCTAGGTCTGGAATGGGCTGCCCAAGAATTCCCTCTCTCTCTTCAGAAGCACTACAAATCTCTATTTATCCAGAACTTGTGGGATCTTCTGGAACAAGGATTTCCCCCAAACATTGGAGAACCAATATGCAAGGTAGCCAAGCCAGTCCTGAACTTACCAGACTCCAAGAATAACAGCAAGCTCTTCGGCACATAGGTCGGGCATCTGAAATTGTTCACAGTCCGCTAACTTTATCTCATTCAGAACAGTATCATCATTGAGCTCAAGATTCTGGAATGAAAAAGAATTTACATTGAAACCTAATCTGATTCACTACACAGAACTGTACATCACAGATGGAGAGAAGGGATAAAATTCATTTACCTTTTTAAGATTATATAATGTCAACATGGTGAATTAGCTATTTCTTGTGAAATACATATTTGAGGATAATTTAGCTTGTAGAAATGGAAGATGAACCATATATACAGTCCGAACTGACAATAACAGTAAGAGGGAATCACACTACTATTGATTGGGCCTAATATATAAAAAGTCTCTGTGCTGGTAAATTTACGTACATTTCCAATTCATTCTCAAATCACCATGGATACTTCTATTACCATTTACGGATGAGGAAATAAAGAAGCTAATCCAAGCATGTGGCAGCATCAAATTTCAAAGCCTGGTCTTTCTTTCTGCCTCTAAATTCTAATCTAAAATATCAACTCCTCAACAATGTGCCTTGGGCTGGGGATTTCGCTCAGTGGTTCTGCCGCCTGCTTTGCAAGCACAACGACCTGAGTTCGATCCCCAGTACCAAAAAACAAAAACAATGTGCCTCAACAACTAGTGTGACAAGCTCTGACTGTTATATAAATCCCTGGTTCTTAATGACAGAAAGGCAAATTGACAAACTGATTCTGAGATTTATATAGAAATGCAAGAGACCTAGAACAGTCAACACAATCTGAAAAAGAATAAAATCTGAAGACTTAAAGAGAACTTGAGGAGGTCAGGGATTGAGCTCAGTGGTACCACACCTGCCTCACAAACACAAGGTCCTGAGTTCAAGTCCCAGTACGGGGGTAGGGATACTTGAGGGCTGGGAATGTGGCTCAGTGGTACAGGACTTACATAGTATGTGTAAGATCCTGGGTTTAATTCCCAACACGAGAAAAAAAAAAAAAGTACTGCTTTCAAGAATTACTACAAAGCCAGGACAGTGTGGTATGGCATAAAGACAGACATATAAAGGAATGGAAGAAAATAACAGTCTAAAGTCCAAGCCCATGTATGTATGGTCTGTTGATTTTTCAACAAAAATACCTAGGTGATTGAACAGCTATAATCTTTTTAATGAATGATGCTGAAACGGCTAGATACCCATTGGGAAAAATGACCCTCCATTCTTATCTCATAAGCTCCACCAAAATTAAATCAAAATTAATCGCAGAATTTCAAAGTAGAAGCTAAAACTGAAAAACAAAACAAACGAAAAACTTCTAGAAAACAATCGTGAAAGAGAATCGTGGAAGTCTTGGGGTAGTCCTTACGTAAGACACACGCAAAAATAGAGAAAACAGTAAACCGGACATTACCAAATGTAAAAGTTCTGCTCTTTGGAAACTGTTAAGAAAAATAAAAAACAAGCTACAAACTCAAAGAATATACTCATAAAACCTATCTGAAAAGAATTTTTACTCTGAATATAAAGAATTCTTGGAATTCAATAATAAAAAGACAAGCAAGCTGGGCCAGGGATTTAGAAAGGTGCTCAGTTTGGTCTCCAGAACCAAAAATAAAAAATAAAAAAAAGATAAGCAAGCCAATTTTAAAATGGGCAAAAAATTTGTGCAGGCACAGTCAATACCTACGTGTAATCCCATCCACTTGGGAAGCTGAGGTAGAAAGGGTGCAAGTTCAAGGCTAGACTGAGCAATACAGCAAAACACTGACTAAAAACCACAATTTGTATAGGCCCTTCATAAAAGAACATATAAGAATGGCTAATAAGCCAGGATGGTGGTGCACACCTGTAATCCCAGCACACGGGAGGCTGAGGCAGGAAGATCGCTGTGAGTTCAAGATCAGCCTGGGCTACACAGTGAGTTCCAGGTCAGTCTCAAATACGTAGTGAAACCCTGCCTCAAAAAACCACAACAAAAAACAAAAAAGAATGGCTAATAAGCACACAAAAAATTCCTGAACAATGCTAAACACAGAGGCACTAATTAAAATCAGAATAAACATTAGAATGGGTAAAATTAAAAGTCTGATAATATTGAGCATAGGCAAGGACCTGAAACAACTAGAACTTTCATACACTGCTAGTGGAAATATTGTGATACAATCACAGAAAATAGTTTGCCAGTTTTTTATATCACATGAGCCATGAATTCTACTCCCAAATAATTTACTCAAGAGAATTGAAAATACATCCACACAAATATACATACATAAATACTCATAGTGGTTTTATTTATAATATCCCAAAACTCAATGGATTACTACTCAGTGATACGCATACTGGCGCACACAACCATACAAACATGCAGTCTCAAAAAAAAATCATGTTAGGAAAGAGGCCAACTATAAAGGAGTACATATTATACACTCTCATTCACATAAATTCTAGAAAAGGCAAATCATTCAGTCGTAGAAAACAGAAAAATGGTTGTTCAAAGCCAGCAGGGTAGGAATTAACCACAATGGTATAGAATGTAATTTTTTTTTTTTTAACAACAGAGAGGTCGAGGCAAAAAAAAATTTTTTTTTATAGAACTTATATTGACTGTAATGCTTAGGCATGTGTATGTACTTGTCAAATTCATTAAATTTTATAATTAAGATGGGTCAATTTTCTGTAAGATATACCATTATAAAAGCATTTTTTAAAAAATGAATCATAAAGAAAAAAATGAATGAATGAGATACTACCACAAATGGATGAAATACTACCACAAACACTGAGTAGAATGGTAAAAATTAAAGGCTCACAATACTAAGTGTTGGTGAGAATGAAGGGCACCCACCACTCATCCATGGATGGTAAGGATATAAAACTGTACGACTATTTTGGAAAAAAGTTTAGTGCTGTCTCATAAAGTTAAAAGGCATTTACCACACAACCCAGCCATTCCATTCCTACACATTTACCCAAGAGAATTAAAAATATATGTTCATTCAAAAGACCCAACATACATTCTGTCCAAGCTGCTCTATTCATAACAGCTACTATATCAGAAATGATTCCAAAGTACATCAACAGCTGAGTAAATCAACGTGGCCCACCCATCAATGAAATATTACTCAGCAATAAACAGGGGTCAACTACGGGTGTTACAATATAGACAAATCTCAGAAATACCATGCCAAGAAGTCAGACACGGAAGAGCACATAATATGATTCCATTTATAAGAAATTCTAGAAAAAGCAGATCTAATCTGTGATCAGTGGCAGAGAAGTGATTACAAAGAAACTTTAGAGGACTTTCTCAATGGTTCTATATTTTCATTTTGGTGGGAGTTATCTGGGTCTATATACTTTTCAAAACTCATCAAAAATTGCGCCAGGGATTTAGCTCAGTGGTACTGCACCTGCCTCACAAGTGCAAGGTCCTGAGTTTGACCTCTGGTACCAAAAAAACAAAACAAAACAAAACAAAAAAACCTTCAAACTATGCATTTAAAATGCATACATTTTAGATCTAGACATGGTGGCACACACCTGTAATCCCAGCACATGGGAGACTGAGTCAGGAGGACCGCCACAAGTTTGAGGCCGGCCTGGGCTACATAGCAGGTTGAAGACCAGTCTAAGCTACCCAGCAAGACTTTGTCTGAAAATAAATGAAATGAATAAATAAATAAATAGGTAGGTGCATTTTATATAAACTGTTCTTCATAAACTTGATTTTAATATTTTCTAGTTCAACAAAAGTAGAGCTGAAACAGGGAGATTTCAAGAGCCAAATGGAGATTCCAGTTTCAGCTGGGTGGAAATTATCTAAGGCTAACAGGTCGAGCTTTGCATATGGGAGAAAGGGAACCAGTTCACTGCCCAAACCACAGGCCAAAGGGGCAGCTTCCTTGTTTACCCTCAAATTCACCCTAACTCTAGGCCTAACCACCATCTACAGGGTTTCAAGAAAAAAGTACTGCAGGGCCGGGGATTTAGCTCAGCAGTTGGGTGGCCTGCCTTGCAAGCACAAAGACCCGAGTTCAATCCCCGGTACCAAAAAAAAAGGAAAAAGTACTGCAATCTTCAATAAGTAATGACCTAGAGGAACACAAAACTTGAGGTCAGGCCTCAGTTCCCAGTGTAAAAGTTCCTCTCTGAATGAGAGTAGCCTTGCTTATAAAGCAGGGCTGACTGGTATACAGCACACTCTTGTGGCCATCCTTTTTCACCATAGACTTTTCATAATTTTTTAAATAAAATTATATATAATTTAAAACTTTCTGACACAAACAAAATAATACATCAAAACATTCCTATAAGATTAAAAAAACATTATTAATATGATACTTTCCATTCTTTCTGCATACAGTTGTTACCACGGTATGTATTTTACACTGCAGGCCCAGCTCAGTTTGGACCACCAGCCTTCAAGTGCTCCACTGTCACTGGTGGCTGATGGCTGCCATAGCAGGCAGTGTGGCCTACAGTCCCCAAACTCTCACCTTTTAATATCCTATCAGAGTTGTATTAACTTGTTTTTGTCTAGATCCAGTGTTTCATACACATTTGTAGACTGCCTTTACACATCTGACCTGATCTTTAGCACAGTATAATGTGAGCAAAAACAAACGAGGTAACAATCCCAGGCCTTGCAGTGAAGATGTGACAGGAACACACTCTCTGCCCCCAGCAGAGGACTCCTTCCCTTCACCACAGAAGACCTGAGCCAGGTCAGGGTTAGCCACAGGGGATCATTTGCCAGATAGAACAAGGCAATTACATAGTTTCAATCTTCATTCAAGATTCCCTATATCCAGGGCCGGGGATTTAGCTCAGTGGTGCCACCACCTGCCTCGCAAGCGCAAGGACCCAAGTTCGATCCCCGTACCAAAAAAAAGAAAAAAGATAATATTCTTCAACTATTCTTGCTATTAAGATGGGCTACTACAGTATCTATTTAGATCCAATTTTCCACAAGTCCCCACAGTTAAATACTCTCCATCTTAGTCCCACTTCAGCCTCAGCATTCTACTGAATTAAAAAATCAGAACGCAATCCCCCACCACTATGTTAGACACAACATATTTGGCATTTAATGTGCACTTCTTGTCAGAGGCAGCTGAGCAAGTGTGTACTTCTGTTTCTGTGAATACATCTTTTAATTTATTCTCCCCCTGCCCCCTCCAACAGGTAAACATTAAAGAAGAGTGTGCCAGATTTACACAATGGTGTGGATCCTAACTGCTGGCTTACTTTTATACCCTGCTATCCAACACCTTTAGTCTATGTAATTCTCCAATAATAACAGATTATAAAACTAGGAAAGCTTAAAGGGAAAATACTGTGTTTCTCACTGGCAGTAAAAGTACTGCACAGACACAATTCTACAAGGTATATTTTCACACAATAATATTTGTAATCAGGATGTATTTTTGCAATCATCAGAACTGGTACAGTGCTCTTTCCCCAGAAGAGTAGTTATTAAATACATAGTGGATTTTACATCTTTAGAAAAAAAGGAAAAATGATATACTGTTTTTGTTTTGGTTTGGGGTTTTGGTGGTACTGGGGAATGAACCCAGGGCTCAGGCAAGCCAGACAAGAGTTCCCCTACCGAGCTTTACTTCAGACTACCTTTGGTGGGCGGGTTGGGGTACGGTGACTAGGTCTCACTTAGTTGCTCAGGATGGATTCGAACTTGCAATCCTCCTGCCTCAACCTCTGGAGTTGCTGCGATTACAAGTACGCACCACCACATTTGGTGATATATAACTAATTTAACAAATGATTCTATCTTCAATTCATGAGAATAAACTTGTTTCTATCTAATCCATATCTATATCACACAACATATTTGTCATTAGTTCATAATTAACAAAGATTGTAAGATTATCTAAATGTATTTTACTTCAAATTTGAAAAGGTTAAATAAATTCTATATTAAATTATATATCAAATTTTATACAATCCCTACAAGAGTCATCATTTCATATTTATCATTATGAAAGACAATTTGAAATAGGAGAACACAGTAAAAAAATGCATTACTAAATAAAATGCTTAGATTTCACAATTAAATCTCTTTTCATAGCTGCTGTGCTATGGCCTAAAACTCAAGCTTATGACAGTTCATCCCAGTGGTACACAGCCTTGCTCACTTGCAGCTCATCCTTCACAGAGCACAGTCTGCACCCTCTGCAGTCTGATCCTTGGATTCCTAGCACTCTCTTCATGCACTCTGGGAATCGGGAGCTGCCCCTCACTGAAGTTATCACAAAAGCAAACAATAAAGCATTTGGTCTAACCCTAAGAAATAAGCGGTGTATCTCAAAGGCCTTCCTTGGGATATGGCAGCTGCCACTCCTCCCACTACCAAGCAAGGACGAATCTTAGAGCTTTCAATGATACAAACTCCACTGTAGCACACGTCCTATAGGTTCACCACCACTGCACTTATTCCTAGCCTCTCCCCTTGGCTTAATCCTCAGCACAGAAACAATTTTAGTGTCCAATGTACCTAAGGTAAATGTATTTGCAGGTTCTAGAGGGAAAAGTAGAAAAACGTGGGCTTTAAAGAGTAAAATTAATCAAAGACCAACCAAAATTGTAGGTGTGGGGTTTGGAGAATAAAAAATATTCTAATAGCATCCATGGAAGCAGCTAGAGACACATACAAGTAAAACCTGATCAAGATCATAAACGCAAGCTACAAGGTCAGAATTCATTAGACATTTCCAAAGAGCACACTAAGGAAGCAAGAAATCCAGTAACAATGACAGAGTAACGAAAGGGAGACCATAAAACTGATGAAAAGGAATCCTGATCACTGGTTTACATTTAGCACAAGTCCAAGAAATCTCAAGTCTCTGAAATTTGACAAACATCCACAGAAAGCAAAAGTGCAGTGAAAATACAGTAGCAGGTAGGATAGTTTCTCCTCAGTCTGCCTTTTGTACCTTTTCGAGGGGGTAATATACAACTGACTGCATTATGAATGCACATCTATTGAACTCTACAAGAAAAATACAATTTATTGCTTCTTAAGAGTAAAAAACAAATTCTTCAACACAGTGTTCTTCCAGAATCCTCGAAAAGGCTCAATAAAGTCTTTTCTGACCCCACTCAGTGCTTCTACAGTACTAACCTACTATTAATGATTAGACTGGGTGCTAACTGCACTGCATCCCTTACAGTCTGACTTACCTTGGTTAAATGTTCCTGAGGAGTGGGTGCTGGACTGAATTCAGAGTGTGAAAGGCCATCCTCTTCCCTTCTTACATCTACAATCAGTTGTGCTACATAATTTTCCTGGAATCGTGTTCTTTTTCCTAATGCACCTGAGAAAATAAAATGAAATTATATCTATAGATCTGTCAGTCAGATCTATAGTACAATCATACAGTAAAATGTTTTCACAGTGCTTTAGAATTCATAAGGTGTTTTCTTAATTTCACATAAGGAAAATCTAAGGGCCAGTGATATTAAAATGATGTACAACCTACAAGATTATAAGGCCAATAAGCCATGGTGCAGGACTCAAACCCAGTATTTCTGCCACTAGATTTCCCACACTTACTTTTGCACCAAACTGCTCTGCAGAAAGGAGTAACTCGTTAGGTTTTGTTGGTAGAAAAATTATTATCTCTCTACAAGGGATGAAAAGATGGAGGCTGTGGGGTGTAGTTCACTTGTCCAGAACCACAAGATTCTCTGCATCAGAGCCCAAGTTTAAAGCTATAGTCTGCAGGTTCTAAATTGCACGGTCTAGTATAGTACTCTATCTGGCTTTATGAAACGCCAATTTTTTTTTAATGTGTCTAAAATGATACACTGCCAAGTAGCTGTTTCAGACCACTTTAGAGAAGGAAAGGTTTCAATATCCATTCTCTGGAAAAACTCAGATTACAAAGACCCTTGATTACAATGACCAGGGCTGAGAAGTCTGCATTTTATCCTTGGATGAATCTGGCTGTAGGCTATGCATCAACCTTTTAAACATGTTATGCCAAAGACAGCCAGTGAAATAATTTAACACAGCTTATGTTTTCATAGTAAGTGGGATGCGAGGCTAATTCCCGTTTTATATTTGTGAGCATCACATTTTCATTTTTGGTTTTTTATTCCTTACTGAGGAATGAACTTAGGACCTTGTGCTTGCGAGGCAGGCGGGGTACCACTGAGCTAAATTCCTAACTCACATTTTTATTTTTAAATTCTTCACCCCTAACTTGAAAAGAAAAAAGAAAAACTGATAGTAACTACACCAACAGTTAAAGCTGAATATACAAACCACAGTGCCATTAGTTTTTAAATAGTCCCCGAGGGCTGGGTTTTTTAGCTCAGTGGTGCCCTGCCTGGCAAGCTCAAGGTCCCAAGTTTGACTCCTGGTATGGAGGAAAAAAAAAAGTCCCAGAAACGCCTCTTAGGACTAAAATATTTAAAAACGATCTCTGAAACTAAACCCACAAGTTATATATAACCATATTTTCAAACACAAAAGACTCCAACTTATACATGGCATTGTTCCAAAAGTTATAAGCTGGCTATTAAATAACCTTCCCCAACAATGTAATAAAAGGTGGCTAAGATCCCAGACAAGCCTACTGTCTTTCTTTCTCCTCCAATAATGGGGATTGAACCCAGCGCCCTCACAATGATCTACATCCTCAGTTCTTTTTTTAATCTTTTATTTTTTAATTTTGAGACGAGGTCTTACTAAGTTGCTAAGTTACCCAGTCGCGGCTCAAACTTGGAATCCTCCTTATCAGCCTCCCAGACCACTGGGATTTTAGGCCTGCACCACCAGCTCAGCTGCACAAGATCATATTTAACTCATAATACAGCTAAAGGATTTCACTGATTAGCACTAGCTCAATAAGCAGCACTGAATCTGGGAGCTAAGAATAGCCCTTCAAGAGAATCTAGATTTAGCTTTGTAGGGGACAAACAGATTCAGGCATCTCAACGTCCACAGGCAAGTGATGATACCCAGGATGCTCCGTCCACACTGAATGGGAACAGACGGGGCAATCAAGCCATAATTTCTGACTAATTCATTTATTCAATACTGAGTATAGTAATATATTCAGGACTCAGCAATATGTAAAAAATCTTACTTGGCATTCAGAAAAAACACGGAAGTTTCAGAAGCAATTCTATCATTCATTCACTCATTCAGCATATATTTCTTCAGCGCCTACATAATATGCCAGACAGGGTTGTAAGGCACTGAAGATACAACTGCTCACAAAGAACACAAAACAAGCAAGATGGAAGCAAGAGGAGGGTATTTACAAGGAGGGGCAAAGCAGAGAGACCTTCAGAGGCCAACACAAGAACCAAATGGTCAAAGTTCATTTGTGAAGTGCCCAATTGCTATCTTTTACAAACATGGACCTAAGTGGAATAGGGGATTCTCTGGGAATAAAGAAAAATATAGGACTGGAATTTAGCTCAGTGGCACCGCAAATGCCTTGCAAGCACAAAGTCCTGAGTTCAAATCCTGGGACCAAGGGTAAAAAAGGCACTGGCCACAAAGAAAAATGTAATTTCTAATTTACCATGAAAACACAAACTCTAAAATCTTTAAAAATGATTTCTACAGGGAAAATAATAGGTTGTAGAAATTGAAATACTAGTATATGGTACTAAATGCCAATATATACTGGTTTAATTATAAAAATAAAATAATTTGCCGAGTGTGGTGGTGCACGCCTGTAATCCCAGCACTCAGGAGGCTGAGGTGGGAGGATCGCTGTGAGTTCGAGACCAGTCTGAGCTACATAGTGAGTTACAGGTCAGTCTCAACTACATAGTGAGATCCTGTCTCAAAAAACACAAACAAATAAAAAATAAAATAATTTATTCACAAATGGTAAAGTCTTACCTGTCAAATCAATATGCAATTTGCCAATGTCTTGAGCAATACTAAACTGCTCTTTTGCTTTTCTATATTCATAATAATATAAAAATATATATGCACATTCCAGATGGAATTGAATTGCGAAATATCGACCCGAATCACCTGCAAACAGATGCTCTAGTTTCAACACTACAAAACAAAAGATGAAACATAAAAAACTACAATGAGTAAAACACTGAGTCTACAATGTTAGAATATATATTATATACATCAGCTTTAAATTTTTCTCTGTAAATACCTGAAATGAAAAAATGGGAGAATTACATCCTAGTAACATTGCATCTGAAATAAAATGATGGTTAAAATTTGTTATACAGAATAAATGAACTAGTACTACGATATACACCAGATTACAAGAGAATCTACCTGACTCTCCAAAACAGAATTCCCAAAACAATATCCCTTAACATTACTTTTCACATTACTTTCAGTAATAGCTAGTCTTCACATTACTTTCAGTAATAGTCACCACTTCAAAAAACAGTCTACAGAATGAATGAACAATGAAAAAGGGAAAATGCACTTCTGATACCCAAAGACTGATGATAATTTTTCCATCATTCAAGGTAAAAGAAAAGTTATATTTACTCAATGTCTACTCTCACTAGCACTGGATATTTTAAATGCTATGTTATTTAATTCTCACAATAATGCCTTTGAGGCTAACATTATCTCCATTTGAGGCATTATAAAACTAAGCTCACCTCAACTGTTAAGTGGCAAAGCCAGGATTTTAATCTAAGCTTGTAAAAGAAAAAAGGGAAAGAAGTTGGCAGGTAAAAATGTGATGCCACAAAAGCTTAGTCTATTTTCACCTGGTAATCCGGCCACACTAATACATTTACAGTGAGAAACAAATATCCCTCCTTTATTCCATGCACTGCAATCACAATGGGTCTAAAAAACAAAATGGTGTTTTTGTGTATCCTGTCAGCCCTTCAGTGAGATTCTCAGGACCTGAAGAGAGTAAGTGAAGAGGTGCGTGCCTCACCTCCTAAGGCACACAGGCATCCAAACATGAACTTCTCACTGTGAAAGCCCCAAGGAGATCTCATTCACACAAACCAAACTCAGGAAAAGCTGGACCTGACAATATTCAGTACTGAGGGATTCTTTCGTAAACTTTGTTTTCCTTTATTCTACCCATTATTCCTGAACATCCAGCCTTCACTATCAGAAATATAAGAACCTTCCAGGATCTTAGCACAATTTATAAGTGACACAATTTTGCTTTGTGCCTATGACAGTAATCTTCCCAAGAGGATCAGGATGCAAAAAAATCAAAGAATATGAAAGTTGGCCAAGATTTGTTTTAAAATCCTCTCTCAAGATGGGTGTGATGTTGGGTGCCTATAATACAAGCAATCTTCGAGGCTGAGACAGGAGGATCATAAATTCAAGCCCAATCTGGCCAACTTAGCAAAACAGACAATGTCTCAAAATAAAACATTTGTACTGTTTAAATTCGCTCTCAAATATCACAAAAGGTCATTTCTGCACTTAGCTCTCACAGGTCTAAAGAAGGCTATCAAATTTGAACTGTCCTACTAACACATAAAAAAAGTCACATAAATGCCTGAAGATGGTTACATGTATTTCTCTGCCTTCCTACCTACCTACCGAAGTTCCTATCTATCTATACATCTATGTACAGGATATACTATAGGTAAAACTGGCTTGGATCTTGCTTTTCTGTGCTTTCCTCTGCGTGTTAATGTATTCAAGGGTTAAATACTGAAGATCAGTAAAGTACAAAATGAGATTCAGATTTTATTTTAAGCTTAATTCTTAATTTCCAGCAGCATGGCCAACTGTCCTCTTAATAAAAATATCTAAAAAGCAGGATTTAAAATTTTAAATATATTTTTATGTTCACAGTTGTAAAGTAACAAAATAACCAATCTTCAGAGAACAAAACGAAATGAAAACTGCAACCTTACACAGTAAGCAAACAAGGAAGCCATACTCTTCCTTGAAGCTATCCACCAAGCTCTAGGGACTTCATGACTCCATTCTAACAGCAGCAGAGAGCACCAGAGACCACAAACAAGGCCTGGACCCATCCAAAATAGGCAGTCTCTAGATCTCCATTTAAAGCTGAGAACCACAGAATTATGTCTTCAAGGTTAAAATAAAGCTATGAATGTCATAGAAAGGTGAAAGAAGGCAGCGTGGGTGAAGTGAAAAAGATTTTTCTACAGAAGTTATAACCTTAGGCCAGCCTCCACACAGATCTCTAGACCAGATGCAGGCAATCTACGTAGCTGGTCCAAAGTCCCCAAATTAAGAATATACTCCCCAGAAAAATCCAAGAAACAAATCCTCTTTTAAAAATATGTAACTTTAATCAAGATTCAAAGAATTTCTATTGATAAATTTTCAAATCACAGGAGCACATAGGGAAAGAAAAGCCAAGACATAGAAAATAAGGTACTAATATCTGAAAGTTAGCAGAAAAAAAAAGGCAGAAACAGATCCTCAAAACTTTTAGAGGCTGGAATCCATTCAGGACTTCTCCGGTCTCCCTGGAGTTTTTTTCTTTTTTTTTTTTCTTGTAGCAGGGATTGAACTCAGGACCTTACACTTGCAAGGCAGGCAGCAGAAGCACTGAGCTAAATCCCCGATCCCTCCCTGGAGCTATTCTTATTCCCCATTCCTATTCTCCAAATAAATTTTCCTACTCTAAAAAAACAAAACAAACAAACAAGCAAACAAATAAAAACTTCAAGAGGCTGAAACGACCTGGTACAGTATATGAGATTTGAATATGCTTAGGAAATAAAAAGTAAGAAATATGAACAAGGAATAAAGAACTACAGAAATGGACTAGTTATACCAAAGAAGTAACCAAACAAAAATCCCTAAATTTCTTAAATTAAAATTTAAAAACAAGCCGGGCGTGGTAGCACACGACTATAATCCCAGCACTCAGGAGGCTGAGGCAGGAGAATCGCTATGAGTTCGAGACCAGCCTGGACTACATAATGAGTTCCAGGTCAGTCTCAACTACATAGTGAGACCCTGCCTCAAAAAACAAAAACAAAAACAAAAACAAAAACAAAAACAAAAACAAAAACAAAAAAATTTTTTAAAAAACAAATGAGCAGAGGGACCGGGGATTTACCTCAGTGGCACTATGCCTACCTTGCAAGCCAGAAACAAAAACAAAAACAAAAAAAATTTTTTTAAAAAAACAAATGAGCAGAGGGACCGGGGATTTACCTCAGTGGCACTATGCCTACCTTGCAAGCCCAAGGTCCTAAGTTTGAGCCCTAGTACCAAAAAACTAGAGTAGAACAGACATTTAGATGACAGATCCAATTTAAGTTATGCAAAAAGTAACACAAAAAGAAAGAAAACACAATTTTCAAAGAATCTTGAAGATGAGAAAGTCCAACATGTATGAAAATGTAGAAGCAGACATGTCCCCAAAAGCTTCATAGGTGGAGCTTTTCAGAGGTGGCTGGATCTACAGCGTGTAATGCTGTGATTAAGAATGGGATGCTGGGAGATCCCCCTCTGCTGCTCTGCCCGGCCCAATCTACGGGCCGCCTCCTCCATAGCCATGCCTTTCCCTGCGGGGCACCATTGAATGCCCTGACCCAGCACCAGGACAGTAGCCTCCCGCACTGCTGAGCACCCCCCCATCAGATCCCCTGATTGTGACAATCCTTGGACACACTCTGCAGAGGTGGTGATTGATCCTATTATGTTCCTGATTGTATCAATTAGGAAAAAGGATAGGGATTGATTTGATGAGTTGTGTTCTCAATTATGAAAATGAGAATGTCTATGAGTCATTAGAGAATCAAAGGCTGGGAGGCAACGATATCAGGAAGATTTAATGACCCAGAGATAAAATCAAGGGCAACCCAACAGCAAAAATAAAGATGAGAAAACATTTAAGCAAGCCACAAAGACAGACTTCCAGTCCACCAATGGCAAACAGTAGGGTAAAGGAAGATGAAAAGTCTGATAGTGAACCTCCAGGACACTCCAAACTCTCAGCACAGGAAGTAACAAAACAGATCAATCAGGCCCTAGAAAAATTCAAAACAGAAATTATTTCCTACTTTACCATAGAGATGGTGAGCAAAATGAAAGACAAGATTCGAGACTCCAGAACAGAAACTGACAAAAAAATAGATGAGCTTAGGAACATAATAGAAACCATGAAGGCCCAGCATAAGAAAGAAATGGAAACAATGAACACCCAACATAGGAAAGAAATGGAATCCATTAAACAGATTCAAACAGATATCCGATTAAAAACTCTATTGAAAGTGTATGCAACAGAATAAAAGATTGTGAAGATAGAATCTCAGATATAGAAGATAGGATCACAGACAGACTGTGAAAAGGGAGGTCTCTTAAAAACAGTAAGAGAGCATGAGAAATCGATCCAACAACTCCTAGATGATGCAAAGAAGAATAACATAAGAATGATAGGAATCCATGAAGAAGCAGGAGAAAATGCAAATGACTTAAAAAAGCTGTTCACAGAATTAATGACAGAAACTTCCCAAACAGAGGGGAAGAATTTGACATACAGATAAGCGAGGCATATAGGACTACAACTAGCCACGATAAAAAAAAATCTACACCTAGACATATAATAATCAAGACCCCAGAAACCCAACAGAAGAATGAAATACTACAAGCAGTAAGAGAAAAGAAACAAATCACTTGCAAAGGAAAGCCCATCAGAATCACAGCAGACTTTTCAACACAAACCCTTAGGTCAGGGAGAGCCTGGAGTGAGGTCTTTCTAGTCCTAAAAGAAAACAACCTACAAACAGAACTGATGTATCCTGCAAAACTCTCTTTCAAAATGGATTGAGAAACAAGAAACTTCCATGACAAAGAACACTTGAGAAACTTCATGAATACTAAACCAGCCCTACAAGGAATTTTAAACAATATCCTAGAAAAAGACAATAAAGATCACAACACCATGAGGCCCAACAGAGCAAATCAAATAGCCAAGGCAAGAAACTAAAGGAGAGGAGAAAAAATTAGAAAGAGTCAACAAAAGGCCAATAACATGACAATAATAAGTCAGTACATATCAGTTATAACCATCAATGTCAATGGCCTCAATTCACCAATCAAGAGAAATAGATTGGCAAATGGATTAAGAAGCAAAATCCAACAATATGTTGTATACAAGAAATACACCTAGTACAAAAAGAAGCCCATGGACTGAAAGTAAAAGGATGGAAAACAATTCTCCATGCAACAGGAGCCCAGAGAAAAAGAGGGTTAGCAATCTTATTCGCAGACAAAGTAAATTTCAAACCAAAACTGATTAGGAGAGACAAAGAAGGTCATGACATCCTTGTAAAGGGAACAATTCAAGGGGAAGAAATGACAATCATAAACATATATGTACCAAATATAAATCCCCCAACTATATAAAAAAAATATTAAGTAACATTATAAACCAAATAAGCACTAATACAATTGTACTTGGGGATCTGAATACCCCACTATCACAAATAGACAGATCATCTAGGCAAAAAATCAACAAGGAAATACTAGAACTGAACCAAGCTTTTGAACGCATGGACTTATTAGACATCTATAGAGCGTTCCACCCCACAAAATCAGAATATACATTCTTTTCAGCTGCACATGGGTCATTCTCCAAGATAGATCACATCTTAGCTCACAAAACAGGTTTGAATGAATGCAAAAGAACTGAAGTTATTCCCTGCATATTATCAGATCACAGTGCAGTAAAACTGGAGATCAACAGCATAAGAAACTGTAGGAACTTCACAAACACATGGAAATTGAACAGCACTCTCCTGAACAATAATCAATGGATCACAGAGGAAATTAAAGAAGAAATTAGACAGCTTTTACAAATAAACAAAAATGCCAATACAACATACAGGAATCTATGGAACACAATGAAAGCAGTTCTACGTGGAAAATTCATAGCACTGAATGCCCACATTAGAAAAACAGAGCAAGCTCAAATAAACAACCTAAAAGTGACTCTTAGACTCCTAGAAAAACAAGAGCAAGAAAAACTCAAAGCTTGAACAAGAGAGGAAATTATAAAGATTAGAGCAGAGATAAATGCAATGGAAACTAAAAAAATGATACAAAAAATGAATGAATCAAAGAGTTGGTTTTTTGAAAGAATAAATAAAATTGATAAACCCTTAGCAAACCTTATCAAAAGAAGAAAAGGCTCAGATTCATGCAATCAGGAATGAAAAAGGCGAAGTCACAAGAGATCCCACAGAAATCCAGAGGATCATTAATACCTACTATGAGAACCTGTACTCTAATAAAATGGAAAACACAGAAGAAATGGACAGATTTCTAGATACTTATGAATTACCAAAGTTGAACACCCCAATTACAATCAGTGAAATTGAAAATGTAATTAAAAACTTACCAACAAAGAAAAGCCCATGTCCTGATGGATCCACTGCTGAATTTTACAAGACATTTAGAGAAGAACTACTGCCACTACTCTTCACTTTTCAATGAAATTGAAAGGGAAGCAATACTTCCAAATTCATTCCTTTAAGCAAGTATCACCTTGATTCCCAAACCAGGGAAAGATGTAACTAAAAAAGAGAACTATAGGCCAATCTCCTTAATGAATATAGATGCAAAAATCCTCAATAAGATACTAGCAAACAGAATACAGAGGATCATTAAGAAGATCATACATCCTGACCAAGTCGGATTTATTCCAGGGATGCGAGGATGGTTCAACATACATAAATCGATAAATGTAATACACTATATTAACAAAATCGAGGACAAAAACCACATGATCCTCTTGACAGATGCAGAAAAAGCATTTGACAAAATTCAACACCCATTCATGATAAAAGCTCTGCAAAACTTGGAATAGATGGTCTATATCTCAACTTAATAAAGGCTATCTATGAAAAACCAATAGCCAACAACATATTAAGTGGCCAAAAACTGAAAATCTTCACGTTAAAATCAGGAACAAGACAAGGATGCCCACTATCACCACTCCTCTTCAATATAGTTCTGAAAACATTAGCCACAGCAATTAGACAAGAGAAAGAAATTAAAGCAATAAAGATAGGAAAGGAAGAAGTTAAACTGAAAATATGATACTCTACGTTGAAGACCCAAAAAACTCCACCAAAGACTTCTTGACTTAAATTGACACTTTTAGCAGAGTAGCTGGATACAAGGTCAACACCCAAAACTCAATAGCCTTCTTGTACACAAATAACAGACTCAATGAACAAGAAATCAAGCAAATAATTCCTTTCACAATAGCACCCCAAAAAATGAAGTATCTGGGAATCAATCTAACAAAAGAAGCAAAAGATCTCTACACTGAAAATGACAGCCCTCTGAAAAAAGAGATCGAAGAGGATATAAGAAAATGGAAAGATATCCCCTGCTCCTGGGTAGGAAGAATCAACATAGTGAAAATGGCCATACTACCAAAACTGCTATACAGATTCAATGCAACACCAATTGAAATTGCAACACTATACTTCACAGAACTAGAAAGAAGAATCCAAAAATTCATTTGGAACTGTAAGAGACCTAGAATAGGAAAAGCCATCCTAGGCAACAGAAACATGGCAGTGGGTATAACAATTCCCAATCTGAAACTACTACAAAGCCACTGTGATAAAAACAGCATGGTACTGGCAAAGAAACAGACCTAAGGATCAGTGGAAAAGACTGGAAGACACAAAAACAACTCCAGATGTACTCAGCTATCTCATCTTTGACAAAGGAGCTGACCATCCTCAGTGGAGGAAAGATAGCCTCTTTAATAAATGGTGTTGGAAAAACTGGATCTCAAACTGCCAAAGATTAAAACTAGACCCTTACCTTTCACCATGTACTAAATTAAAATCAAAGTGGATTAAAGATCTAAATATTAAAACAGAAACACTGAACTTGCTGGAAGATAAATTAAGCAGAACTCTTGAAGACATTGGCATAGGAAAAGACTTTATGAACAAATCCTCAGTAGCACAGGAACTAACAGAAAGAATCAACAGCTGGGATCTCAACTTATTAAAAAGCTTCTGCACTGCAAAAGAAACCATCAACAGAACTAAGAGACAACCTACAATGTGGGAAAAAA
>NW_022900914.1:13080938-13092948 GCF_012274545.1 Fukomys damarensis | reverse complement strand
TCAAAAATGGGCATCTGAAATGAACAGACATTTCTCAAAGAAGTAAAAGTAGCAAGGAAATACATGAAAAATGCTCCACATCACTTGTCATTCAAGAGATGCAGATGAAAACAACACTGAGATTCCACCTCACCCCACAAAGAATGGCTGCTATCAAGAAAGCAACCAATAACAAATGTTGACGGGGTTGTGGGGAGAAAGGAACCCTTCTCCATTGTTGGTGGGAGTACAGACTGATGCAACCACTGTGGAAATCAATATGGAGATACCTCAAAGAGCTAGGTCTAGAGGTTCCATTTGACCCAGCCATCCCTCTGCTGGGTATCTTTGCAAAAGATTTAAAAGAATCATACCACAGTGATATATGCGCACCAATGTTTATAGCAGCACTGTTTGTAATAGCTAAAACTTGGAAACAGCCCATCCGCCCATCTGTTGGAAACTGGATAAAGAAGATGTGGTTTTTCTATAAAATGGAATACTACTCAGCCATAAAGAATGAGAAATTAGAGTCATTCATAGGAAAATGGACACATATTGAGGGTATACTCTAAAATGAAATAAGTCACACATGTATAAATAGCGAATAGTTTCTCTAATGTGAAAAACTATAATAGTACACAAGATCCGAAAGGGATAATTAAGAATGTAAAATAGGAAGAAAAGGGCTAAAGGTGTAGGGAAAGGGGGAAGGATAGGGGCAAGGAAATAAGGGAAAAGAAAAAATATGAGAAAATTAAATAATGGAAATAAAGAGTTTGTTAATGGGGAGGGGAGGAGGGGGTGAAGGGAGGGCAGGGACAAGGGGAAAAAATGAGAACCAAGACCAGTCACGCAAAGGTACAGGATCCCAGTAATGAATGTAACTGTATTGTAGACCTAGATTGTACCAATAAACTCAATTAAAAAAAAAAAGAATGGGATGCTGGGATTGATTCAAGGTGTGCTAGGATTAAGAGTGCCCCACCCAAGGTGTGAGTGCTAAGCACTCTAAGGGTAGGTAGGCTGAAAGGATATAAGGGACAGAAAAAGAGTAACTGCTTGCCGCTTGCTTGCTGTTTGCTGCTTGCTACTTCACTGCTAGCTGCCTTCTATTCCTGCTTGGTCATGGACTGCTTTTCATCTGTGATGCCCCTCTGCCTTCATGGCCAACTATGAACTGAAACCTCTACAAACTATGAGTTAAAATAAAACCTTTCCTCCTTTAACTTTGGGTGTCAGGTATTTTGTCTCAGCAACAAGAAAAGTAACTAAGACAGGAATCAAATGAATACAGAATAATAACTTCATGACGCTGCCTAGATACTTAGCTGAGATTCCAGGAGAAAAATAACATCTCTAAGCAAACAGAAACCCAGAACTTATTACCACAACATGCATGTTCAAATGGAATAACTGCCAAATTATTTCACATAGCTTTTAGTATATAAAAGTACAACTTTGAGTATTCAGGAATGGTGGCACACACCTATAATTCCAGCACTCCAAAGGCTGAGGCAGGAAGACTGCTGAAAGTTCAAAACTAGTATAGGGTATGCAGTGAGTTCAAATCTATCCTGTACAACATAGCAAGACTGTCTCAAAGATTTTTTTCTTGGGCCAGGGGTTTGGCTCAGTGGTTCCACTGCCTGCCTGGCAAGTGAAAGGGCCCAAGTTCAATCCCCGGTATCAAAAAAAAAAATTTTTTTCAGTCATTTTTTAAAACTGTAACTGGACTTTTACTTCCCCTAAGTAAAAAGAATAATGAGAAGACACTGCCTACATGCAGACAGGAAAAGAGCTAAAGATCATAACCTAACATTGCAGTTTTAAACTTCAAAGTAACACATCTGTAAAGTTAGGGAAACAAGAAGGCTGAGTCTCTATGAACAGCTCTGAAAAGGAATTTATCTGTTTTTAAAGCTTCTGATTTAGAGCAAAAGTTGAAAGCTTCTAGAAGTACTCAGAAGAAAAACTATGCAATGTTAATTAAGCTACGGATGAAAATATGCACAATTTTGAAGGGTAAAGACCTTCAATGGCCCCATAGGCAATGCACTCACCCAGCTGACATCTTACAAGTTGAATCTCAAAGATATTAATTAGACAAGCATAAAGTAAAACAAAGACAAGTCTTCAGATATATTCTGCTCTACACAGATTCAGAAAGAATAGTAAATATTAAAAAATAGTCAGGGCTGAGCATTTAGCTCAGCAGTTCAGTGGCCTGCCTTGCAAGCGCAAGGACCCAAGTTCGATCCCCGGGACCAAAAAAAAAAAGTCTACATACATCTAAATCCTATGAGGAAATGAGTTTATAGCTACTATACTATATAAAGCAGTTCTATTTAGCAGAAAGAATAGTTAGAACAAAACATTTTTCTTAATAAAAAGAAGCACTTTACAACAATTATGAATCCTAACTGTAGTATGAGCCTCAAAATAACCTCTGACATTGTCCAAGAAAAGAGGTCACTTTTTTAGACACAAACTTCCAAAAGTCCAGCATTAAAATGAATAAGAAGCTACACTGAAAAAAAATCCCATTATTTTCCAACTGGAAAGGATTCAAAAGAAGCAAATTTTGGTTTAGAAGTCAAATAAAATGCTTAGGGTTATATGGGGAAAAATCAGTAGGAGACAGAACTAAAAACCAGACTTTCAAATGCTAGGTCCTCTTAATTGTTTTGATTGTGATGTTTTCAGAGGTGTGAAATTTCACCAATTGTACACTTCAAATACTGGTCTTACTGTAGGCTAATTAGACCTAAAAAAAAAAAAAATTAAGAATCACACACTATTGCCACCACCAATCCCTCTTCATTTCCACCCCACAGCCTTGTCATGAGAAGCAAACTAGTAAATATATTTAAAGACGCAGAATTGGGCTTGATGTGGTATACACAGCATGAACATTCCAGCTGCATTATCTTCACTGGCTACTAGAATTCTGCCAGGTCAACCAGCACAGGAAAATGTAATGGAAAAAGTGAGCAGGACTTGGAGTCCAGAGCTTCAGGTCATATTTCTGGCTCGTGGGCCACTCCTCCGAGTCTCCACTCTGTTACATGAGTTAGCTAGATAAGGTGATCTCTAAAGGGCCTTTCAAACCCAGACCAGGATAAGAGCTGTAAGATTGGAAAAGGAATGAAACCCTCAGGGAAGAACTACTAAGATTTAAGAACTAGCTAGATATGCAGTGATAGAAAACAATGAGTCAACTATGAACACAAAGTCTAAAACTTTGGATGACTCAAGATTTAAATAAAACAAGGAGTGTGTTGATCCACAGATACTATTTAATAAATCAGTAGGTTCTCCGTGGAATTAATATTCATAACTTTCTAGATCAAAATGTCAACTAGTACATTCTTTTGTTTTTTTGGTACTGGGGATCGAACTCAGGTCCTTGCACTTGCAAGGCAGGCAGTGGAACCACTGAGATAAATCCCCGACCCAACCAGTACATTTTAAATGTATCCAAAAACTGAAATATTTCTCACAAGATTATTTTAATGTTGTGTTAAAATGAAATCCCTATGGATAATTGTAATTAAGGATAATCATATTTAGTATATTTTAAAATATTCATTCCAAAGTATAAAATTTATAGAAAAAAATCAATATATTCATCAGTCACCAAGAGACCAATTTCTTGAACAACTGTTTTGGTGTGGAAAAAGTCTAACCCTAGAATCACATTGCTGCCTGCAGATGTCAAAGAAGAACTTGCTGATAAAACATCTTAACCTGTTTTCTCTTAGGAAATGACTTCATGAGGGGCTGGGGATTTAGCTCCATGGGGGAAAGCTTGCCCAGGATATATGAAAGGCTCTAGGTTCAATCCCTACAATGGTGGGAAAAAAAGTAGAAAAAGAAAATGACTTCATGTGTCATCTCTAAATAGCTGAACTCTCAATATCCCACCTCATGCACTATATGGGACACATTTCACAGCAGACAATAAATTGTTTTGCACCTTTAACTAGTCTCTAGAGAACTGTTTCATGTAGTGTGACATTTAAAGAATGCCTTAGTATATTGTGCTGAGGAACATATTTTTCAAGATTCTAATTTCATAGATGAGATTGGCTCTGCAGAATGATGCTAACATTCCACACACTCCAGTTCACTGTATTATACTGATGTTACATTCCTGGACAAAAATAAAGATCGTAGTTGCTCATAAAATCCTCTACTTATAGACTGAAACAAATCCTGCCAACCTTCTGATGATCCTGCAAGGGTAACATTTCACATATAGCAGCCTTTTCTGGACAATGAACAGTAAGTATTTCAGTTATAACTGACTGGTGAACATGTGAGTCAAATTCCAGAACAAAACATTTAAAAAATATAATTGATTATGAAATATTAGTTTAATACTATCTGCAGACCTATTTGGATATAGCCAACATATGTAATTGTCTACTCACCAATTTATAACTAAATAAAATGAAAAATGTTGTTGATTAGCCTAGAACAGCAATATAAAAAATTCTTAGTTACAAGGCAAAGCAAACATGCTGAAATATACTACAGAGAAGAGCTGAAGCCACCTAGGGCATGAGTCACTTAAGAGTCATATTTTCCAGACATCTAAGTTAACCTTTTCTATTTTAGAACTGCATTTTGACTCTTAGAATAAAATTTTCCCTAAAACATAGCATCTGATTCCTGCCTTTTAAAAAAATACATGAAGATGATATTTTAATTTTCTTTTAATATATAAGGGTCATTGTTATGAAGATTAGCCAAAAGATACGGTAAATATGTGACCACACATGCAGACTTACACTAAATATTACAGTTCAAAACCAATTTTGGGGCCAGGAATTTAGCTCAGGGGTTCCACCGCCTGCCTCGCAAGTGCAAAGTCCCAAGCTAGATCCTCCGTACCAAAAAACAAAACCAATTTTTTATAAAAGTATAATGAAAAATCACAGGTAATTTTATAACATCCTATGCAGTGTAAGGAAATTAACTACTACTACTTTTGGAGGAGGGAACTAGTCATCAAACCCAAGGCCTTTGCACTTAGCTACATCCCCAGACCATTTTTATTTCTTATTTTGAGACAGGGTCTCACTATGTTGCCTAACTGTCCAGACTGGGCTTCAACTTGTGATCTTCGTTACTCCACCTCCTCAGAGTGCCAGAATTATAGCCATGCACCACCACACTTAGCAAGATAACTACGTGTTTATAAAATTAATTAATAGACTGAATCCTTATGATATCTTCTTCCAAATACTTTCCATGTTTTCTAAAAAATCAACTTTGTTTATATTCTAATTCAACTCATCCTCAGCCTTGAAAACTTAACCCAATGTCATGCACTAGAAGTTTGTCCCCTTGCACTGTTTATTTATAGAGTGTATCTCAGTTCCCTTGAGAAACAAGTACTAGCATGAATGGGGAAAAGAGCCTACACAGTTCATTTTACTACAGATAGAAAGAGGACAATATCATGTCTGTAAGTGGGGCACCAGGACTTAATTTTCTCCAAGACTTATTTCATCTTCTGACAATGCCACACTTAAGCAACACTATTTAGAGAAGATTCAAAGTCCTATGTAGGATCTGTATAGAATCTATTTTCCCATAACTCCACTTTTTGAAAAACTCTTCTTCAGAAGTTAACTCAGACACAACTTACTCTTGAGGTGTAGGACATATGTTCCCAGAGAACAACAGTGCTTTTTTAGATGGAATTTTACAACTTTTCCCCCCAAATTAAATAAACTACAGATGTTATTATTTAACAAGTATATCATAAATACTTTTTTTCTAGACACTATTCTAACCGGAAACAAATTTTTAAAACTCCATTGTGAAAAAGCTTCTAACCTAGTGTTAGACCATCAGAGGCACTAACATGGTTCAGTTGGCTACATCTGCTCATAAAAATCTGTAGCCCAAAATCATTAAGCCAAAAATTTTACTGAAAAGAGAAATTGTTTATAGGTCTATTATTTAAGACATAGTATTTTTAGGGCCAGGGATTAAGCTCGGTGGTTGCGCCGCCAGCCTCACAGGCACAAGGTCCTGAGTTCCATCTCTGGTACCAAAAAAAAATTTTTTTTTTTAATATTTTTTAAAAGAATGAGTCCTTTTTCTTTTTCTTTTTTTTTTAATTTATTTTGAGCTTATGACTATGTTGGGTTCAACTGAGCAACCTGCCTCAACTTTCCAAATAGCTAGAACTATAAACACATGCCAACACGTTTGGGCTTAAATTTTTTTGTTGTTTTTTTCCTGGCACCGGGGATCAAACTCAGAACCTTGCACTTGTGAGGCATGCAGCGGGACCACTAAGCTAAATCCCCAGTCCTGACCTTAGATTTAATGGAACTAATTTGCTATAAGTCAGGACAGGATAATGTTATTTAATATATACAGGGTTTAAACTCTGGTGGTTTAAAATTTCCTTGTTTCGCCAGGTGTGGTGGTGAACACCTATAATCCCAGCACTGGAAAGGCTCAGGTAGTAGAATTGCCAGTCTGTTTGAGTTCGAGGCCAGTGTAAACTACAAAGGGAGACCCTGCCTCAAAAAGCCAAAACAACATTTCCTTGCTTGTTCCACAGCTTTATATTATCTAAAATCTTTAAAGACTATAAAGACCTGGCACAAAAAACAAAATGAATCAATAATTATACAGGCTGTTTAATACTTTTATTTTCTTTTTGAATCATGTATTGATTTTATCTAAGATATGTCTATATATTTCTGTCCTAGAATAAAATAAAAATTGGGAAAACAATATCAAACAATCGTGTGACTTAGCAATGTTAACTCTATAAGCCATAGTGCTTGCCCATGTTCTGGACTAGTTTGTTATGAGATAGAGAAACCCTTGAAGGAAACAGGGCCCAGAAGGGCAGCAGCTCCTTGCAATTAAACACCCGCAAAAAACTGAGACTTTTTTTACACCTTCATGAACATGCTACCTCCAAGTACAGATCATTCTTTTCCAGAGCTAACCACCTCTCTCCACCCCTTACAAACACATGGGCAGCATACCTGCACGCATTCAGGAGATACAGGCTTTGGAATTGGACACCGCTAAAGTCAAATACTATCTCTGTAACTGAAAAACTCAATACTAAACCCAACCTGATTTGTGTTCAAGTATTGCTTCACTACAAGAGATTTTGTTTTTGTTTTTATTTTGTTTGGCCAAGAA
The DNA here is from genome assembly GCF_012274545.1 of Fukomys damarensis. Taxonomy (NCBI): domain Eukaryota; kingdom Metazoa; phylum Chordata; class Mammalia; order Rodentia; family Bathyergidae; genus Fukomys; species Fukomys damarensis. The sequence goes on along the minus strand of NW_022900914.1, from coordinate 13,085,781 downwards.
AAATGATTCCAAAAGTCTAGAGATACTGGAAACCAAGTATTAAGGTACTTAAGATTCTCTTCTTTTTCAGAATGCCTCCCTAGGAAACATAGGTACCTGCAACAAAGGCAGCAGGAAGCACAGATATGCATGTTTAGTTTATAATTATTTGGCAAACTTTTTTTCCCCATCATGTTTATCGGTACATTTCAGGCATACAATACGGTCACGTTCATCCCTGGGATCTTGAACCTTTACATGACAGGTCTGGGTTCTTACTGTTTCCCCATTTCCCAGCCCTCCCCTCTCTATTTACAAAGACTTTGTTTCCGTGTTTTTCCTTTTATCATATTTTTCCTTTTCCCTACCCCTCCCACTTTCCCTACTCCTTTACACATTTTCTTCTTATTTCACAATATCAATTATACATTTTGATCCTCCTTTATACTTTTAGTTTTTCACACCACAGAAACTATTCGATATTTACACGTGTGTGTTCTATTTATTTCACTTATGAGTATGGCCTCAGTGTGCATCCATTTAGCTATAAATGTCTCTAGTTTCTCATTCTTTGTGGCTCAGCAGTACTCCATTTTACTAAAAAAACACACATTTGGGGCCGGGGATTTGGCTCAGTGGTACTGCTGCCTGCCTCGCAAGTGAAGGCAAGTTCGATCCCTGACACCAAAAAAAAAAACAAAAAACAAAAAACAAAAAACAAAAACAAAAAAACGCATCTTTATCCAGTTGGTAAACTTTCCAATTCACATTTTAGGCACTTTTCAGTTTAACATTATATTTTACCTAAAAAAATGTGGAATTGCCTCCCAACCCACTGTCATCTTCAGTAAAATATATCTTCTAACACATTTTAAAAACAAAAACTAATTATAAATAGGATACAAAATAAATAATTTCTCATTCTGTATATAATCTATCACAATTTACAGTAGCTCCAGTTAGGTCTTTTTTAAAAAAATAAAGGAATATCCAGAGAGTTAGTTCAGTGGTTCTGCTGCCTGCCCCGTTAATGGCAAGGTCCCCAGTTCGATCACGGGTACCAAAAAAACAAATAAGCAAACAAAAATGAAATTAAAAAAATAAAGTTTGTGTTTATTTATATTTATTTTTATGAAATTTATTAGACTAAAAAAATATAGTAAATATTAAAATACTTTTAAACAATCTGTGATAAAATCATAGTGACCTTCACAGAATAAGTCACCTTTGTAAGTAGGTAAAGTAGGTAATATAAAAGAGACTGTCCCTTTTTTTTGTTTTTTGTTTTTTGTTTTGTTTTTTGTGAGACAGGGTCTCACTGCATAGTTGAGACTGACCTGGAACTCACTATGTAGCCCAGGCTGGTCTCATGGCGATCCTCCTGCCTCAGCCTCCCAAGTGCTGGGATTACAAGGCATGCACCACCACGCCCAGCTTGATTGTCTCTTTTAAAACACAAAAGATTAAAAAGAATTCTACACTCTGGTACCTAATAATTGTGATATTTCACAACCATAAAAAGAAGACAAAGAAACCATTTCAAATGAAAAGTCGTTATTACTTGCCAAAAAATACACTAAGGAATATTTCAGGCAAGAAAATGGAAGGGAGCTACACGTGCACATCAAACAATTACCTGCCGCCTACCTTGATCAATGCAGTTTTCAACAAGAGCAAAAAGCTGAGGTGAGCGCTCCTCAAGCAACTGCTGGTGAATATTCGCACATCTCAAAGTCCACCATGGCAAGCTCTAGAAGAGAAGCCATAGGTAAAGACACTTCAGAAAAAGTGTTTTCCTAATGTGTAGAGTCTGGTTTTTCCATTCATGAAACTGATGCTTCAATCAGCTAACCCACCCACTGCTGTGGTCCAACGATACCAAATCCACCTCTGTGTTGCCCATGAGCAATAACACCTCACTCCCATTCTCTGAAAGCACCGTTTTCCAGTTTGTTCAGCTGGGCTTTCTGATGCCATTCTGGACCGACTCTTTCCTCCATGAAAACATTTAGTGTCCTTGTCTGCTCTGCTCTGACCCTCTGGCACCACCGTGACCCAGCACCAACTCCAACAGGAAGCCTCTCACGAGAGCTCACTGTGGGGTGAGGGTCATTAGTTACAACTGCCAGCACACGGTGTGCACTAAGCACATCCTTCTGTATTCCTGTAGCTCATCCCTCAGCTTCAGTGCTGCTCACTATCTGTCCAGTAAGATGAGAAATCAAGTCTTACTCACCTTGGTACCCTCCTTAAAGCAAAGAACTTCAGACAAACTACAAGGAAATGGCTTGGATTCAAATATTTCCCCAAACTAGGACAATCCCATCACACCTTTGTGACACTTCTTCTGTGAAGCCTTCTCCTACTAGTGGACATGCACTGATCTTTCACTCTAACTTCTGACCAGTGCCTATAAGGTGACACCACCTGGACAGCACTGATTCTCCAAGGATTAGTTCTATCTGGACCACAAATTTTTGAAGACAGAAACTGCACTATACACTGACTTGACTGCTGCACAGAGCACAAAGTAGCTTTTGCTTTTACTCTCTTAAGCTTGTTCTTAGTTAATAAACACACACTTTTATTAGAAAAAAAAAAAAAGAGGCCTGCGGTGGCGGCTCACACTTGGAATCCTAGCACTCAGGAGACTGAGGCAGGAAGAGTGTTACAAGTTCAAGGACAGCCTGGGCTACACAGTGAGACTGTGTCTCCAAAAAAAAGGACAAAGAAACAAGAGCAAGCCAGTAAAAAATCATATATAGGGAAGAGTCACCTCTCTTCCACCAGCCCTGTGCTACACCCCTCCCCTAGAACAATTCAGGACAAAACCCTACAGTCTTCTAGACCTTTCTCTATGTGTACACAATCTCTACTGTATGTGTATGTGCAAACAATAACAGTTTTGATAGGCTCATTAAAAAATCAATATTAGGGCTGGGGATTTAGCTCAGTGGTTCCAGCGCCTGCCTTGCAGGCACAAAGACCCGAGTTTGATCCCCAGTACCAAAAAAAAACAAAAAATCAATATGAACATGTACTGATTTAAGAATTGTGTTACCTTGAATTGTATTACATGAAGGTGTAAGAAATTAATTTTCCTTTTTCAATAATAATACCTACTAATAAGACATCAAGCGTAATTAACAAAAGCATTTTTTTTTTTTGTACTGGGAATCGAAATCAGGTGTTTGCATTTGCAAGGCAGGCAGCGGAACCACTGAGCTAAATCCCTGGCAACAAAAGCATTTCTTGATTTCTCCTTTGATTCAGGGATCCTCCTCTAAACTGCCACACACCATAATTGCTACAATAATGATGCAACTACAAATGAATTTTGATTCTATGACAAAATCCTATCTAATTATTAATGCTGACTCTAAGGTCTGTATATTTCAACTCCTAAGCCAAAATCTTTATATAGAGGAGGAGAGTGTGAAACAAAAACAGAAAGCATAGAATATTGTTATGCTAGAATAAGGGTCTTTTCCTATTTGCCAAGAATTGAATAAAAGAAAAACTGAGGCATTAATAAAAAAGGAAAGTTGAGGCCATACTTTATAAGCAAATTTTTCATTGTTATGTTCTGTTATAGTAAGAATGGTCTGGGTGAGAAAGCACACTCAATGACCTCTTAAATGGCAGGGAGCAGCAGTATATTTTAGAGACAATAAATGCATGCCAACTCATTCAGTCTCACTCAGTATAATACAAAAGGAAACTGAAATTCAGAGAAACTGACTAGCATAAAACAACATAGTTATGACATGGCTTGGTCAGAAAACTGTGGTTTGCTTTCAAAGCCAAGATGCTTTTTATTCAGTATGAATATATTATTGCTTTTAGTGCACATTAGGGGTAAGAGAGAAGCACTTTCTTTACAACACCTGAGAAATACCATTATACCATAATAAACAACATGATACATTTCATAAGACTCAGACCACTCAAAAATTAACATACAAGTGGTGGAAGGCTTGCCAAGCATGTTCCAGGCCCTAGCTTCAATCCCAAGCACCACAAACAGTAATAATAATTAGTATGATTATTTAAAGGTTAAAAATAACTTGGATAAGTATACGATGCCTCTTCATCATTGTGTCCTCATTTATCAAAGAAGCCATTTTTTTGTTGGGTTTTTTTTTTCTTTTTTTTTGAGACAGGATCTCGCTATATAGTTCAGGCTGTCCTGGAACTCACTATGTAGCCCAGGCTGGCCTCTGAACTCAGGACAATCCTCCTGCCTGAGCCTCCTGAGTACTGGATTACAGGTGTGCACTACCACACCTGGCTAAAGCCAGTTTAAATGGCATCACTTAAAAAATGATATAGTAGGGCTAGGAGATTTAGCTCAGCGGCACTGCACCTGCCTTGCAAGTACAAGGTCCTAAGTTCAATTTCTGATGCCAAAAAAAAGATATAGTAAAGACACAAAGGAAAAAATTCGTAACAAAAAGATTGTTTCAGTTGAAAGGTAAGACTTCAGTCTAGAATGATGTTTGCATAGTGATGAAAACAGGGTTTTTCAGCAGAAGTCAAACACTGTTCAGCATGAGCCAAGTAACCAAGGTAGCTTGCTTTTCCAAGCCTACAAAGCTTTTCATCCGCCAACAGCTCACATATTTACTAATTCTCCTAAGCTGTTTACGGTTATGTGTTTTACTTTTCAAATGATCTTAATATATCGGTGAGGAAAGTTTTCAACTAACAAAAACTACAAGTGTATCATCATTAGTGACCACAGTCTGAACAGAAAGAAAATACAGGGCTAGGGGTTTAGCTTAGCGGCTCCATCACCTGCCTCGCAAGTACAAGATCCAGAGTTCAATTAATGGTACCAAAAAAAAAAAAAAAAAAAAAAAAA
>NW_022900914.1:13026477-13080872 GCF_012274545.1 Fukomys damarensis | reverse complement strand
AAAAAAAAAAAAAAAAAAAGGAAGAGAAAATACAGCCATTTTCCAGCCTCACACGTTCTCACGTTGGTGACTCTTTCTTTAGATAAAATAAGTCTATGGAGCCACTGAACCCAGATCAATTCAGGAAAAAGCTTTCTTCTTTCTTTTTTTTGGGGGGGGTACTGGGGATTGAACTCCAATACTTGGGCTTGCAAGGCAGGCACCGGAACCACTGGGCTAAATCCCCAACCTAGGAAAAATCTTATTCAAGCTAATATCACTAAAATACCAAAGACAAGTCTCATATCTGCTGCAACATACTAAAATCATCTATCAAAATTCTTCTCAAACAACTAGTTCCAAAACTTTTGGTTCTTGTAAAAACTGCAATAGAGACGTCACTTCTTTTCTTCTTTAAATCAAGGTCAGTGTCTAAACCTAAATGTTTTAAGAAAGTGACCCCCCACACACATATTTCTGGGAATTTTGCTTGTTTTGAGACAGGATCTTGCCATGTTGCCCAGGCTGCTTTTAAACTCCTGGACTCCAGAGATTCTCGCTCCTGAGAAGCTGAAAATATAGATACAGGCCACCACAACCAGTTAAAATATTGGGTTTCTTAAAACTTTTCAGCCAACACTTACAAATTGGGAGATTTCACGTAACATTTAGACACCATTTCTCACAAGACCACAAGACAGGTCTCCATTAAAGCAATCAGATAGAGAGGGGCAGGCAAGTTCCAACCTGTGGGCCAAATCCAGCTCACGGCTTTCTTTCATACAGCCCAAGAACTAAAAATCATTTTCATATTTTGAAATCATTGAAAGAAATATTTCATGACATGTGAAAAGTATGTAAAATATGAATTTGAGTTTCCATAAGCACTGCTATCTTGGAACACAGTTCCACCCATCTGTTTACATAATGTCTCCGGCTGCTCTCACATCACCACTCAGCAGAGCTGGGCCTCTTCCACGGGCCTGCGCACTGCACAGCTGACACCTCCACCACCTGCCAAAGGCCATGTGGGTGTCTATTCTGCAGTTCTGTCACTCCTACTGTGTATCAGCTTCCTGTGAGTATGAGTTTCCTGCTAGCTAGCTTATAAGTGAAGAAACCATATAATACATACATAGCATAGCAAATGCTGTACGAGATCCAAACCAAATAATGAAACAAGGCAGTTTATGAGCCAGGATGCAGTCGCTCAGACCTGCTGCATTCTTGCTATTGTTCAGTATTTTTACATGGAATTTACAAAATTCTATGAATGATGCTTTTAAACATTAAGATTCTAAGAATGAACATTCTCATTCACACACAAAAAATTACTAATGAGGCTAAACATAAGTCACTTCATACAAGATGAAATCTCATAAGGAGAAAAATTTTTTGCTTACTTTCATCAGATTTTAAAATTATATACCTTCAAAAAGACTTAGAAAACCAAATGTACCCAGATATCGTCAGCATCACATGTACAGTCTGATGCTACAAACATAAATGTCACAGAATTTCACTGACAGTATGCTGCTTGCAATCTTTTTTGTTCCTTACCTGAACAGCTGTCAGTTTATGTCTTATATTCACCAGGATAATGTGTGCAATCAGTAGCAGGATAGGTTTTGTAGTCAGACCATACACTGATTCACCATCTAGAGTGAGCAGGCTCAGAACAACCATATCCAGTTCTTTGACCTGAAAACAAGTTTGTAAGCTGAAATGTTATAACTTACATGTTTAACAACTTTGTATGTCTTATAATAACACATATATTTTCCAGTTAATTCAGCATTGAGATAAGGTCATTAATGTACCACACAGCAACACTGCAAATCCCTTTATAAGTCTGACCTGCCCTGACAGATGGTCACCCACATGCTCAAACTCAAGACAAACAGGGGACACAACCAAAAAGTAAAACATGTTTCAGATCAGCCAGGGGTGGTGGTATGCATAAGTAGGCCCAACTGCTGAGGAGGCTGAGGCAAGAAGATCAACTGAACTGGAGAGTTCAAGACCAAACTGGGTAACACTGCAAGACCCTGTCTCAAAAAATTTTATTAAATTAAAGAGAAAACAGGGAACTCACGAAAATCCTACACTGAAGAAGCATCATCACTTAATAGATTTACCTATGAATACCACCCCTAAGTGAAAGAGAACACCTACATTTTGCTTATGCTTCACTAGCTGGCAAGCATTATTACAAAGCCCATCTCCACTGCACAATTCTCATCAAGCCAAACCATCAACGAGATCTGAGATGAGATCAAACGCTGAGAAGGCCAAGTGAACAGGGCAAGGCATGGTGACACACAATGGTAATTCCAGATACTCAGGAGGCTGAGGCAGGAGAATTGTAAATGTGAGGCCAATTTAGGGCAATTTAGCAAGGACAAAAAGGGCTATGAATGTAGCTCGGTGATACAGTGACTCTAGGTTCAATCCCCAATGCCACAAAAATAAAGGAATGAATGATGTTCTTTACAAATCCTCTCCTCTGATGAATAGCTTTTGTACAATGGCTAAAGCAACTGCAGAACTTTACCAGCTCCCACAACAATCAGCAGAAAGGCGTACCCGTTAGGAATGTCACAGACAGGAGTGCTCTTCCTCTGCATCTTACTGCTTTGTGAGTAGAGGGCAATTTTTCAACTACATTCTTAGTTTCATCAATTGTTTAACCTGAAATAACTGAACCTAGGTCATAGCATTCTTGTGAGGTAAAATTAAATACTCCATGTAATGTCAGCGTCTAGCTCAATAATTTATTTTCAATACTGAATATCTGAATGCTAAATATCAAATATTATTTAAAAAATTCAATAAAGGCAAGAAAGACATAGCTGTGCTTATATCCTTTGTGCTATTTTCATCATAACTGAGAGGTGTTAGTAGAGGACTACTCAACATAAATTACCAGACAAAAATGCAAATAAAGCATACTATTCCCTCTGGAGGTAGAAGGCCTTAAACACAGCCAAGCATGGTGGCACATTCCCATAACCCCAGCACTTGGGAGGCTGAGGCAAGAGGATCACCATGAGTTCCAGGCCAGCCTGGACTACACAATGAGACCCTGTCTCAAAGAAAATAAAACAAAGCAAAAAGAAGACAGTAAATTCTCTCTCTCTCTCTCTCTCTCTCTCTCTCTCTCGCTCTAACTAAAGGAATTGTTTTGAAGTTATTAGAACTGCCTCCATTGTAGTGGGAAATAGATGCAAAAAGTTAAACTGGGTGTGGTAGCACATGCCTGTGGTCTGTCCTACTGTGGAGGCTGAACTGGGAGGATCTCTGTAATCCAGGCGTTTGCAGCTGGCAGGAATAACATAGCAAGACTCTATGTTTAAAAAAAAATCAAGTCAAGGCCAGGTTTTTGAACATCTATTCTTCAACAATATTTTCCTACCATCCTACACTGACTTCTGCAGATATCTCTCTGATCTTCCTAATCCTCAGCAAGCCCTGGGCTGTGTGTGCTAAGCATTACGAAAACCTCAAGGACAGGGCAGGACAACTTCTGTCTGTCTGACTGTAGCGGTGTGAGTAACTGGGGCACACACAAGAAGAACCGATAGCAGAAGAGCTTCACCATGAGTTCATCACAGGCACGAAGACTCTGAAGTACCCTGTAAGAGCTCCAAATGGAGGAACCACGTACACAAGCAAACACTGAGAACTCAAGAGAAAGATCAGCCCAATATACCCTACTGGAACTTCATCAAATCACCTCATAATTTAGATGGACATAATCTTTATTTCCTAAACTCCAAGCCAAACCAGTGACGCACAGGAAGATACAGTGCATGGCTTAAAGGAAAAGAATCTTTAATCACTCTGAGATAAATACATCTATCTGTTCTAGCAAAAATTTCAGAACACTTAGCTCCTTATTAAAATATAAATTTTAAAGCCAGGCGTGGTGGCACACGCCTGCAATTCCAACACTAGAGAAGCTGAGGCAGGAGGATCGCTGTGAGTTCGAGACCAGCCTGGGCTACATAGTGAGTTCCAGGTCAGTCTAAACTACATAGTGAGACCCTGTCTCAAAAAAACCAAAAACAAAACAAAACAAAATAAAATATAAATTTTAGGGCTGGGGATTTAGCTCAGTGGTTCCACCACCTGCTTCTCAAGCGCAAGGTCCCAAGTTCAATCCCTGGTACAGATATATATATATATAGATAGATATATATATATATATATATATATATATACATACATGATGTAAATTTTAAAACAAGCAATTTAATAGGGCAGCAAATAAAAATTGTGCAAGGACAGAGCCTATGCTAACATTACCCCTGATACATAAAGACAAGGGCTGATTATCAAACCTCTTACTGTTCAACTCAAAACTGTCTTAGTATTAACAAGCCAAATAATAATACAAGAACAATGAATAACCAAGTAACACTGTCTTCCTGGTGCTATGCATCACAGTTAAGCACTTGTCCATACACCTCTGACACTAACAATATAACACTGACATTCCAAATAAGTTCTAAATGTGCTTCCAGAGGTTCTGGGAAATGATCCATTTTAAAGAGAATTATTTATATTTTCAATAAAATGGGCAAAGCAAAAGTTAGTAACTCCCTTAAGAATAAGGTTAGGGATTTAGCTCAGCAGCACAGCACCTGCCTAGCAACCTCAAGGTCCTGAGTTCAACCCCAGGTACCAAAAAAAAGAAATCCCTCAGTCAAGAGAGCAAATAACACTTACATATTCATCTACATCATAGGGGAAAAAAAATTCAACATCTGGAAGCCAGAGACAAACTTAACATAAGACCTGACTGTCATGAGATCGACCTTTATGTGTGAGAGGTGACCAACCGTCAGATTCTGACCTTCAGGTTCATTCCTCTGGAGCTGCTTTGCACCATGGTCAGAAAATACCTCAATAAATGCCACGGTTGCACATGAGCGCGTAAATTAGAGGCGGGGAAAATTAATTGTGCTTTGGTGACTATATTCCAGGACCATGAAATACATTTGCAAATATTTGTGTATTATAAAACTAAGACGGACAATTAGAAAAGGAAAGCCTGGGATTTAGCTCAGTGGTTCCGGTGGCTGCCTTGCAATCCCAAGGACCCGAGCTTGATCCCTGGTATCAAAAAGGAAAATTACCACAAGAAAATACTGACGTGCCACTTGCCAGTTTTAAAACTTCAGCTTCCTCTGTCTTCTAATAGACTAATAATAAAATCCTCAGGTTATTAGTAAGGAGTATAAATTGTAAAACCTTTTTGACAAACCATCGGGCATTACCAAGAAAAGCTCACCGCTCATCTGACCATACCTAGAATGCATTTCCTCCCTTTCTCTCCCTATTTCCTAATCACTGCTGAGGTTTCAGTTCGAGGTCCACTCCCAACTAAAAGGCATTAACAAAATCCAGTTTCCACAAACCTCTTCATTAGTGCCGACATTTCTTGTGGTGGGAACTTCTCATGTAACCCATTTCTGCACTGCTCTGAATTGTGTCCTGAATGTACAGGTGCTTTTATGCTGCTACAGCAGAAAATGTGGATTCCAATCCCCCAGCTACAAGACCTCTGACAAGTTTCTTCCACAGCTTTGCGGTTACGTTCTTCTCATCCCTAGACTATTTCAAATCTGTGAGGTCCAAAATGATACGACACATGTGAATTAAGCTCCATTCAAACCAAGCATCAGGGCTGGGGATGTAGCTCAGTGGCACAGCACTTGCCTAACACATGTGAGGCAATCTCCAGCACTGCCAAAAACAATTAATAAAACAAAAAAAAAAAGAAAAAGAAAAAAGCACCACCTGTCATGTAAAGGCACAAGATCTCAATAATGAATGTAACTGTACTGTATACCTAAAATGTACCAATAAACTCAATAAAAGAAAAAAAAATAGACATAGTGCTCCATAATACTTAGAGCTATGACTACTAGGTCAATTTCCAACCACCAAAGGGCCAGGGAAACCAAAAACTGTTTCATACACAGAAAGAAAAGGCGTGAAATGCTCCATATAAATAAATTCCTAGGTAACTGAAAATTTCTCTTGAAGTGCCGTAACTTTGGATTTGATTTTTTTTTTTTTTTTTTTTGGTATCGGATATCGAACTCGGGTCCTTGCGCTTGAGAGGCAAGCCACCAAACTGCTGAGATAAATCCCCGGCCCCATAGATTTTTTTTGTTTTTGTTTTTGGCAGTTCTGGGGATCGAACGCAGGACCTTGCACTTACAAGGCAGGCACAGTGCCACTGAGCTAAATCCCTGACCCATTTTTTTCCATTTTTTGTTTTGTTTTGATACCGGGGATCAAACACAGGACCTTGCACTTACCAGGCAGGCTTGGCATCACTGAGCAACATCCTTGGCCCTATTTTTTCTATTTTGAATGAAAAATAGAAACTATAAATTCCCTTCTTTTACACACATTCAAAAAACTTTAATTTTTCAATAATGACGTAGGGTCTAGGGTCAGCATTATAAATTTCTTTTTTTTATTTTTTTGGTTTTTTTTGAGACAGGGTCTCACTATGTAGTTGAGACTGACCTGGAACTCACTATGTAGCCCAGGCTGGTCTCGAACTCACAGCGATCCTCCTGCCTCAGCCTCCCAAATGCTGGGATTATAGGTGTGCACCACCACGCCTGGCTAGCATTATAAATTTCAATTACTCTAATTGCAATATAAAAAATGACACACTAAGCTGTAGTATAGAGAGTTAACTTCAATGATTTTCAGTTCATGCCCGCTTTTCTACTTCTCTTTTCATTCTACAATCAGATCTTTAGCACCTATTTTAATAACTCCATTCCATGTTTACTTTCTACTTCCAACTTCAAGAAGCTACATAACAGTACACAAGCAGTTCTTTTTTTGCATCAGCTTTAAATACTGGGAGAAATGCTGGGGGATTGCGGTTTTTTTTGTTGTTGTTGTGTTTTTGAGGCAGGGTATAGCTTTGTAGTTCAGGTTGGCCTTGAACTCAGTACGTGATACAGGGTGGCCTCAAACTCACAGCAATCCTCCTGCCTCTGCCTTCCGAGTGCTGAGATTACAGGTATGCGCCACCACCCCTGGCTTTTGTTGTGTGTTTTGAGAAAGGGTCTCAGTATGTAGTCTAGGTGGGCCTCAAACTTGCTCTGCAGCCCAGACTGGTCTCAAACTCACAATACCCCTGCCTCTGCCTTCTGAGTGCTAAGATTATAAACGTGTGCCACAACACCCAGCACTAAGGGGCATTTTTTCAAGGATGAGCAATTAATAGCTATGTTCAAGCTTACCAAGTGGCTGGACAAATCAAAGTTTCTATATTTTGTTCATAGGTCATCTCATATTCACCAAGCCATACGCCTGAGTGTTCAAAAAATTCCTGAGGCTATGGACATAGCTCAGCAGTACAGTGCTTGCCTGGCATGCGTGAGTCTCTGGGCTCAATGCCTGGCACCAAACAAAAAAATCCTGAAGGACTCCAGCTGCAAGTTTGATTAACGAACTGACGTAAGACAGTAGTCTCCCCACATACAGAAAATAACAGTTATCACTGCAGAGCACCTCTATGCCAGCGCTTCTGTGTATTTGTAATACAGTGGACCTTGGAGTTATAACTGGCCAGATATATGAAAAACTAGGTTACAATCATAATTTTAGGGTTTTTTGTTGTTGTTGTTGTTTTTGTTGTTGTTTTTGTTTTTTTTGCAGTACCAGGGATTGAACTCAGGACCTTACGCTTGCCAGGCAGACACAGCACCACTGAGCTAAATCTCCAGTCCCAGAATTATAGTTTTAACTTACAAAGTCTTGAGTTACAACCTGAATGCCAGCCGCTTGTGCTTCCAGATGGTCTCAGGTACAACTTTAAACGTTAAAGAGTTCCAGAAGGAAAAACACAACATCCTTTCCTATATGGGGATAACTGAGAATTCTGGGCCAAGGTCTCTCGAAGGACCCTGAGATCTGCCTGTGTACAGGAGAGAGACTTTGAAGGCTGTGTGGGGGAGCCTGAGTCTTCACCTAACCCACTTGAGTTACATAAAATCAGCCCTTGGGAATGAAGAGAGTGCAAAACTCTAAGGCCAGGGATTTAGCTCAGTGGCACCATACCTGCCTCACAAGTGCAAGGTCCTGAGTTTGATCCCTGGTACCAAAAATTAAAAAAAGGCAAGACAAGGGTCCACTATAAAGGAAAGTACTTCTGGACAGCAAAACTTAATTCAACAAAATCAAAGCAACTTCCAGATTTGCTGCTTTTCCCAAAAAACTTTATATAATTATGGTGCCGTAAGAAACTAGGTAACTGGTACAGCTGACTGTGCTTTAAAAAAAAAAAAGAGCCGCTAACAGAGCGCCATAAAATGGGAATATCTGAAGAGGAGCTAGAAACTGACAATAGACTGAAAATCCATCCAGCAAACAAGCATTCTTATTAGTTCTGCAATAGCAACAAAGTTATACTGCTTTCCTACCTACTATTAATTCCAATTTATAAAGACCTGTTTATAAAGAATAAATGAACAATCACTAAACCACATATTTTCAAGAAGCATACCTCACTAAATTGCTGGAACAGAGCAGATGGCAAAAAATCCCGAGGATGCAAGTCCACAATAGGCCCAGTCCAGTTACTCTGAACAAAAAGCTGCAAACTGCTCACACCAAGCACGAATATCAGCCGCTGTCTGCATGTATGAATGAGAAAAGAAACAAATATGAACTACCATCACCACACTACCTCAACAAACTAACTCACCAGTTTTATTAACCACTTACTTAGCAGTTTCCCCCTACTGTCACTCAGACAGGGAGTTTCTTTACATACGATCCCTTAGGCAGGTATTAAATGTTTTAAACTATACACAGGGTCAAGGATTTAGCTCAGTGGTGCCATCGCCTGCCTCACAAGTGCAAGGTCCTGTGTTCAATCCCTGGTACGGAAAAAAAAAAAAAAAAAAAGATGTACCATACACAGAAAAAATATTGAATAAAATTGTCATTTTTGTATTTAATGCTCTATTATTATATAAAAATTAACAAAAAATGAAATTTTTGGTCATTCTGTATTGGGGAGGAGTTGAGACAGGGGTGTAGTTGAGACTGACCTGGAACTCACTATGCAGCCCAGGCTGGTCTCGAACTCATAGTGATCCTCCTGCCTCAGTCTCCTGAGTGCTGGGATTACAGGCCTGCACCACCACGCTCGGCTAGTTATCCTGTATTTAAATAACAGGACTGGTAAGTGGCTAAGAAAAAGATATCACATGCCAGAGGTGGTGGCTCATCCCAGTAATCCCAGCACTTGGGAGGCTGAAGCAGAAAGATCACTGCAAGTTCAAGGCCAGTCTGAGCTACATGGCCAGACCCTGTCTCAAAAAGAAAAAGTACAGAGCCAATCCTAGAGTACAACCCAAAAACAATTACGAAAAAAAAATTTACACCTGCAATGTCCAATATATTACAACCATGTACCACATGTGGCTCTTAAATTTGAGCTAAATAAAATTTAAACTGCAGACCTTAGTCACACCATCCATATTTCAAGTAGTCAATGGTCAAATGTGGCAATGGCCATCATACTGAAAAAAGCAGATGTGGAACAATCCCATCACCACAGAGACTCCTCCCTCACAGGGTAATTTACATCCTCATCAGGCACTGTAACTTCTTCTTGTATTCTGTTTAAAAGAGCTGACATTGCCAAAAGATAGAAGAAAAACTAACTTTATACAAACCGACAATAAAAAGTTGTTTCTAGGGCTAGGGATTTAGCTCAGTGGCACCATGCCTGCCTCACAAGCGCAAGGTCCTGAGTTCGATCCCCAGTTATCATATGAAAAAAAAAAAAAAGTTTCTATCAGTTTGGTGATTCCGTATACAGCACTAAGTGCTGGAATAAAAAAACTAGAAATTTGACTGAAAACTCAGACTTTTCAACCTGCTTTAGCTTGAGACACAAGATACACTTTTTCTACAAAGGAACAGCTATAAAAAGAGTTTAGGCCTGGTATGTCACATTTTTTTTTCCAAACTTTTAAAAATGTAAAAACCATTCTTAGCCACCTGCTGTAGCACCTGTATTTTTTCAACCTCTAAATGAAAACATAAATGGAGGATTCAACTCCTACAAATAAGAGCCAGGGAATCATGGAGTTTAATTCAAAGAGAAAGTGAGCAGTAGTCATTCTTCACTTCCCAGATCCTCAGCCCTTCCTGAAAAGGTAAATATTTTAAGGAAAAAAACCACACAAACACAAAGCTATGCTAATCAGAATATAATGCTCTGGATGCTGCACAACTGAGAGCAGAGCAAAGAGTAAGCAGCACTTGAGAAAATGAGAGACAAAAGTTAGGACGCTTGCACAAAACAGGTATATGGAAAAATCTTAAAGCCTTAATATAATTTTCTAAAAGAAAAATCCTTAAGGTACACTGAGAATAAGTTTAATTTTCAAATGCTCTAAAATGAGTAAAATGAAGTGTCCCTTTCCAAAATAAATTCTAGTCTAAAAGTGAATGATACACACACATGTGTGCCTGCGGCTTGCTGAGTACCACAAGGCCAGCGGCTGCTATGGTGCTTACATATCAGAGAGCAAAATAAAAATCAAGAGAGGGTAGGTACAGTGGTACATGCCTGTAAGCCCAGCACTACAGGGGCTGAGGCAGGAGGGTTGTAAGTTCAAGTCCCACCTAGACAACTTGTAGAGATCCTCTTTCAAAAATAAAAACTGCTAGGAGTGTAGATCCATTGTAGAGCAAACTTTGGTTTCATTCCCAGTACCACTGAATAATTAATAAGTACATGAATAAACACATAGAATTTAAATAAATAAATAATCAATTAAAATTTTAAAAAATAAGGTAGGGCTGGGGATACGGCTCAGAGCAAAGGCCATGGGTTCAATCTCCACTACTAAAAACATAAATATGATCTTAAGTCTTACCTATGGCTAAAACATATCAGATTTAAATTTTCAGATGCTCAATGGTTTTTGCTTTTTGCTCTTTGATACCGGGGATTGAACTAGGGACCTTGTGCATGAAAGGCAGGCGCTGGAACCACTGAGCAAAATCCCCAGTCGCAGCTCAATGTTTTTAACAGTTACCATTCAATTAGGAGCCAATCTCATTATAACACTCCACTATAACACTTTACTTTCACTCTAGATGGTGGTCTCCTGGACAGAAGATCTTACATAGATTACTTGGTACATCATGAGTTCAAATTTCACAACTGCTAAATTCAGTACCTTATAATGTCAAGAAGCTATTACATGTATTCAAGTTTGTTTCTCTATGAAAACTTTAAGTTAAATTGTACCTTTCTGTTTTGTCCAAATCTGCAGAGCAATCCAGGAATGTTACTATCTGCTTTTCCAGGTAGCTGTCAATCTTTTCTTCAGACATTGTTGAAAATTTTAAAATATTTTGAGTCACTGAATGGAAGAACACAGCCTCATAGCGCCCTTCTAACAGCAACTGTAAGAGTGATCCACTCTCTGTAATATAAAAACTTAGTCCAGTAATCCAAAACAATAATTTTTCATACTGTAAAGGATAACCTACTAAATACCATTTTACTATACAAAAAATGGTATACAATTAGAATGCTTGCTATACATTAACAGCAAAGCAATGAGCAAATCCTCCTCAGTCTACATACTCCATCTTTCCTAGAATTAGAGGCTTGCTTATACTGACCATGAGAAGAAAAGGGAGGTTTTATCATGAAACAATATTTGTCAATATTTCTTCTTTTGTGTATCCAACTCGGTACCTTGCACTTAGAAGAGGTAGGTGGCAGCACCACTGAGCTAAATCTCCGGGCTGTCAATATTACCCTTCTGCTGAAAAATTCACAAAGACTCTGGCAACAGAAACATTTCTTTAGCCAGGATCCTAGGACTTTTCACACTCTGGCTCCTCCTTCCCCTACTGTTCTCCCTCATGAAGAATTTCAAACATGCTGGTTCACTAATTCCTTCCTTGATATTCACCATGCATCAACCCTTCTGCACTTGATTTTTCCTGCTGAACTCTTCTCCATTCAGACTTATTCTGAGTAAGAAATCTGCACAAATCTGAAGTTCCATGAAACTTTTCAAAACCACCAGATTTTATACTGTCAGAATTCAAACTTCCTGACACATTCTATGTTTACACACACACACACACACACACACACACACAGGACGTACATACTGTTAATTCTTCTGGATCCAGGCTTAATCCCACAAGCAGCTGTCCCTATATGTCATTAGTAAATGTACTGCTTAAAATTTCCTAGTCAGGTATATACTCATTGCTCACAAGAATTACAACGTTACGGCCTCGTTTCAGCTTTTTCTGCTTACTAGCGATGTGATCCCAAATAACCAACATAGATGCCTTAATCTGCAATACGTGATTAAAACTTGTCTCTACTTTACATGGCCATTATAGGAATTATATCGCTGAATAAATGTTAAAGGTTTACAAAACTCACTGACACTGCCACTGTTATTCTAGAACCTGGGCGGTGAGAATTTTGGCGTTAAGAAGCAAGGAGCCCAATAGTTCTGCCCACTGTGTCAAGGGTTCGACAACCCAAAACCTAGACTTGGAAAGGGGAACGGGTGAAGGATCGGAACAGAAAGGGATAAGAATTCTGGCCTAGCATCTCGTGTCCTCACAGCTCCCATGCCGGCCTGAAGGTGTGCCGCTCTCACCTGAGTCAGACGCTTCCTCCTGCTTCCACTGCTGCCGCTCAGTCTCAGTAGAGAAGCCCCTCAGAACTGCCACCTCCGGGGTCCACATCACCCCGCACATGGTGGCACACAAAGTAAGTTCCTACAATGGTCACTCAAACGTGAACAAAAAGTGAAAAGAGACGAGTCTAAAGTCGCCGAAGTCTAGTGGCTACAGTTACCCTAAAGACATCCACAGATCTAGAGCACCATGTGCAGATTCGGCCAAAGGGAAGGAACCATGACAGCAGCGCGGGGCAACCTGGGAAAAACACAAAGGCTCCCTGGACCAGCTTCCGCCTAGGCAACCAATCCGAGCCTGGTTGCTGCGCATGCTCGGTAGGTGTGGCCAGCGCCAAGGCTTGAAAGGGTTGGTCCTGGGGCGCGGTCTAGCTCAGTCACACCTTTAGGGGGGATGTTCCGCGAACCGAGAAAGCCACAAAGCGGGTGGGAAAGGGGGTCCCGCCCAGAGATCCCTGGGGTCAAAAGCTCACCACTGAAGTCTTGGCCAACAGGGATGTACTAGGGCTTACTTGAATGAAAATCTTCTTGACCTGATGAAAATCCTAGTCCTGTACGGTAAACGCACGTGGGTCCTTCCCAGCAATTGGAGGGCAAGTTTCCGGGGAGTTAGTGACTCTCAAGTGGAGTTGATGAGCACAGGCCAGAAGCTGGGTCTTTAATTTTTGGATGAATGGAGTTGTAAAAACCTATCTGGTGCCACGTATAGGAGAAGGTTATGTTGGGACACGGATTGGAATAGGAATTGCAATTGTGGTTCCGCACACGGAGCCACAACTCAGAAATTTCAAGGCTGCCGACAGTCTTGAGAACCATCTGATAACTGGGAACAGTCTGTTTTGAGAAAGTATATGAATAACTAGAAGCAAGTATTCATAAAAAAATATTTTCTAATGCTTTGCTAGAGATAATCTGTAAAGAACTAGCTGTTTATTCTCATGGAAGCATTGTGCATATATCTAATAAAAACTGAGGTTAGTGAGAGTTGGCTGCTGTTTGCCTGTGAGAGCTTCAGCCCTTTACTCCTTGGCAAAACTACGTTCTTGCTGTCTGGCTATCCTTCACATCCCCTAGGATTCAGTGCCAGGCGTGGTGGCACACGCCTATGATCAGAGCACTGGAGATCCTAAGGTAGGAACATCTCTGCGAGTTCCAGACCGGCCTGGGCTACCTAGTGAGTTCAAGGTCAGCCTGAACTACAAGATCCTGTCTTGTACAAGCGAGATCCTGTCTCTAAATACCAAAAAATTAAAATTTATAAATTTTTTTAAAAAGCTATCTGGTTTTGACGCCGCCGCTGTATAAAATCAGAAATCCTGGCCACTGGGGCAAGGAAGGTTGAACGCTGTAGAACAGCAAACCCAAGAGTGGAAAAGAGAAAACTGCGAGGTGACAAATTTTCCCGTGTGTTTAGGGTAATGCTGCCCACGCAGAATTCAGGGAGGAACTAAGTGCGCAGCTCTCTGAAAAAGCCTGGCACTGTGCCCAACTTCAAAGAGGAAGCTCAATCATTCTCTTTAAGTTATTTTTCGATTCTCACTTAATTCTTAATCCACTTTTTTTCCTCAG
This sequence comes from Fukomys damarensis, assembly GCF_012274545.1. NCBI lineage: Eukaryota > Metazoa > Chordata > Mammalia > Rodentia > Bathyergidae > Fukomys > Fukomys damarensis. The sequence continues at coordinate 13,066,584 of NW_022900914.1, read as the reverse complement.
TACCCAGAGCCACTCTAGGGGGGATGAGGAACTCAGCTTAATTCACCTGCTGCCGCCAGATGCCAAAACAAGCCAGGCTTGGCTGGAGTGGAGATAGCTGATGCCTTAATGTCCTCATTCTGAGCAGTGATGAACGGCTACTTCCCAGCGCTGCCTGAACACCCGCTGGGTCCACTAATTTCTTGAAGGACAAAATCCAGATGTCTGAACTATTTGACAGATGTTAAAGATGAACATCTATAGAGACAAACTGAGGCTATACCAGAGTTCCTCCTTTGTAGGTTCCATAGGTCCTAACAGCCAACTTGTAAATTTCACAATAATTTCAGGCCTGTTGATTTGTTTTACATACATTATGCTAGGCAATCATAGAGATCAAGTCTATTTATTAAAATCCCTTTGGGCAAAGTGAATCCAATAGTAATGCAAGGGGAGAGGATGGTCTTGATTTAACAAAAAAGATAACTGGATGCGGTGACGCTTGCTTGTCCAGCACTCAAAGGAGACTGAGGCAGGCGGATCAATGTGAGTTCAAGGCCAGCCCGATTATAGTGAGGTTGTGTCCACAAAATTTAAAAAGAGGGTTTAGTGCAAGGTGCTGGGTAACTGTTTAATCCACAGAACTAAAAATGGGTGGAAACCTTGAGCCCCAGGTAAGAGAGTCACTTAACTGTCAGTGAAGAGTGTCCTGGTGGGGCAGTCTGCTTGGAACCTGAATGTCATTGTTGTCTTGGGCTGGTCAGATTGCTCAGATAGTCTGATCTCCTGCCTGAAGGTGAGGGTTTGTTGGAGTCCCAGAGCCAAGTGAGCAGCAAAGCCTGGATCTCAGCATTCAAAGCACAGTGTGTTCCAAACCCCGCCAGACCAGGGCTATTCAGGGGAAGCAATGGGCCACAGTCCGTCCAACTGGTGGGCTTGCCAGAGGCCTCCTTCACTTAGCCACACCTCTTCCTCCGACCTAATCGTCAATCTCAGAGCCCCGTGTGCAGTATTCCCAGTTCAGAGTGTTCCAGGGATGTTTCAGGGTAGAACAAAGGTTGCCTTCCCCCATCCCCCCAGTACCAGGGATCAAACTCAAGACCCTGAGTCTTGCCCGGCAGACACCTGAGCTACATCGCTGTCACTGTCTTTTTTAAAAGATGAGCCTTTCTCTAGTCGGCTCAGTCTGATTACCTACCTTCCAAACCACGTTAGTCTCCTTTTCCTTGTGGTCATGTCTTATTTTTTTTTTAACTTTACCATACTTTTAATAAGTTTTGAAAAAATGAATTTAGATACAAATGTTCAATGTGTGTTTACTGAGAAACATACATTGTAATTTACATATGACACCTTTCTCCGTGCACCTTCAGCTTAGATATTGGATCTCTCACCTCTTTTTTTGAGGTTCTGGGATCTCTCTCTCTCTCTCTCTTTTTTTTTCTTGTCGTGAGGTTCTAGAAATTGAATCCAGGGCCTAGAGTATGTATACTAGGCAAGCACCAAACAACTGAGCTACATCCTCAGCCCTGTCATGTCTTAAGTGGTCAAAGGATAGCAGGCTCTTTCCTTAGTGCAAGTGTAAAAACTTTAGGATTGCAATGAGCACTTCATGACCTTTCAGTCTCCCTTAATATTCATTAACAAAACTAATGAGAAAATGATTTCAATAATCACAAAATGGTTTATGGATCAAAGATATAATGGATAGCATATGGACAGTAGCCTTAGATTTCCTTTTGGCCAATTAGGGAAGGATGTAACGTTGCTGACATTTCATGCTACTCCCAAATGTATACCATAGGTGAGTGAAAACTATCCAACTAAAAGAAAATGCAGTATCTAAAGTAGACACAGGGAGTCACCACTGAGTCACATTTTCTTGATTCAATCTGGAAAAATCACAGGTGACGGTGTCAGTGTCATTCAGTCCCTCCAGACTGATCTAGGTGTAACCGATTGGTTCATATGTGTTTGCTGTCTGCTGCCAAGCATCTCCAGTGCTTGCATGTGGCCACTGTCCTAACAGATGGGTCAACAAATGCTTAAAGACAAAATCAGGATGAATAATGCCAGCCGATGCACACAACGAAAATAAATTTTCACAGCAAACATTTATTTATCTTAAGAATCAATAACAGTGACTGCCGGGCGTGGTGGCGCACGCCTGTAATCCCAGCATTCAGGAGGCTGAGGTAGGAGGATCACCGAGTTCGAGACCAGCCTGGGCTACACAGTGAGTTCCAGATCAGGCTCAACTGCATAGTGAGACCCTGTCTCAAAAAACCAAAAAGGAAAAAAAAAGAATAACAGTGAGGGCCAGGGATTTAGTTCAGTGGTGCTGTGTGGTGGGCATAATCCAGTTGCTTAGGGGGCTGAGGCAGGAGGATCACTGTGAGTTCGAGGCCAACCTGGGTTACATAGCTCAAGACTAGCCTGGACTACATAGGGAGACCCTGTGTCACCATTCCCCCTCCCCAAAAAAGTCAACCAACCACTGCCAGATCCTTATTTCTCAAAGTTAGCTGGTCAGGCTTAGACTCATTCAGCCAAAAAGGACTTTAAATGCCAGCCTCCGCCAGCAATAGCCTGGCACAGGTAACCACATCTTACAGATGGCAAATGCCTATGGCCCTCAGTCTATGAATACTGGAACCCCACGCCACCCAAAACTTTGTAAGATGACACTCTGCTGTACTAGAGAGGCTGTGTCAGATCTGTGTAACTTTGCCTCCTGGGGAGGAGGGATTTGATATATTCAGGAGGCCCCAGAGAGGACTGGTGTGCACGGAAGGAGTTTATGAGAATGTGTTCCTAGGTTTTGTGCCCATTCAGTCAACAGATGAAGGATTTTTGTTAGGCCTGGCCTAAGTCAACAGGACATTCAGAGAAACAGGCTGCTTTCAACAAACAACAGCAGCTTCTCAGATAGGGCAAATGGACTCAAAACTAAGTATACAACCCCCTGGTGCCAAGAAACCAGCAATTCTCTACACACCTGAGCAGACCGTCCTTGGGCATCCAAGTCATAAATATTTCATCCCAGATTCCTTAGCCCTTTCAGTACCTATATAAGCCTAATTCCTTTCCCAGTTAGCTGCTGATCTCTCTCCCCCCTGGTAACCCATCCACTCATGGGTGATATCTCTCCGAGTTAACTGCTCCTCTCTGTGTCAGCCCATCCATGGGATAAGCTCAACTTTTCCCAGCTAGCTGCTAGAATTTCCTGATTTTAGTCCCTATTAACTGGAATAAATATTCCTTTCAAAAGCCTGTCTTTGGGCTAGGGATTTAGCTCAGTGGTTCCACTGCCTGCTTTGAAAGCACAAGGACCAGAGTTTGATCCCCAGTACCAAAAAAAAAAAAAAAAAAAAAAAAAGCCTATCTTTGCCAAGTGGATTATTTATAACAATTTTATTCCTGTGGATGCTAATGGCAGAGATTAACAAGGAGGGGAACTACTGTTTGAGTGTACTGGGTAGCTTCACCAGAAAAGGTAAAAAAACGAAATCCTAATAAGACTCTGTGGCTGACTCTGCTCCAATATAACAGTATTAGCAATGTGTTTGTGCTTCTCTTCCTATATGCTATTTGATACTATAATCTGATTTGAGTTAAAAAAAGACTTCTGATAAGTAAGTGAAAAAATGACAGCGAGAAATCAAATACAGATCAGTAAGACACCAAGGCCCTTGTTCTGCCCTCTGTTATCAGGGTTCCTCAATGTCGAGATGGGCAGGACTGTAGCTCAGGCCCTACCTCGCATGCCAGGAAGCCCTGAGTTCAGTCTGCATCAGATGCACAAAGCCCAGCGACCATTATAATCACTAAGGCAGGAAACTCACTTGAGCCCGAGTTCGAGGCCAACCTACACAAATTAGCAAGGCTCAATCTCAAAAAATTAAAAAGAGTAAGAATTACCCATGACACCCATTAGAAACACATGTTCTTAAGCCCCCCTCTCATTCCAATAAATCAAACTGTTGTGTAGTGGGCTCAGAAACCTTCATTTTAATGAGTTCTTCAAATGTTCATCACATACTTTGTTTTGATTTTTTTTGTATTGTTTTGTTTTTTGTTTTTTGTTTTTTTGAGACAGTGTCTCACTATGTAGTTGAGACTGACCTGGAACTCACTATGTAGCTCAGGCTGATCTCGAACTCACAGCAATCCTCCTGCCTCAGCCTCCCGGGAGCTGGGATTACAGACATTCACCACCACGCCCGGCCCTCATCACATACTTTGGAATCTGAAGTATCAGTACCTACCACCTGGTCAGTAACCTGGCAGAAGCACCTCCCCTCCCTCCACATGAACACTCAGGCAAACCCATTGTAGGCCTGTCTTTGACTCTTCTGGTCATTGGTGCAAAGTAACCCACAAACATTATTACAAACTGAATGTTTCAAGTGACCTACTGTCTATGTAAATGAAAATGGGAAGTTAGTGTGTTGTTATATCCACACCCTAGAATCTGAATAAGATTTGTCAGAAAAAAACAAACAGGATGTGTGTCATTCAAGACTTCTGCTTTTAGAACTTTAATGATACTTATCCTGTGATCTCGTTTCCCAATTCTGTTGAAATCAGCTGTGAAGGGTAAGTTAAGTAAGTAATATGAAAAAGGTTCCCTTGTCTATGAGTATCTAGACATATACATTATTTGCATAATGTTCCTATGTAAGATTAAACTTGTAAGTGTGTGGCCAGATTGGGCTTTGAAACAAGACTAAGTAAAATTTGAATAAGTCAACTCTAAACTTTGAGGAAAGAGGAAATGAGATAATCAATGTGTACCCACTGTTAAGGAACACATCTTTAAGGATCAAAGTCATGGAGTAATTTTCTCCGAATGCTCTCAAGAAACTACAGTGAGGTTTAAGATGAGCTTGATCAAATGAATTTTTTTTTTTTTTTTTGGTACTGGGGATTGAACTTGAGACCTTGCCCTTGTGAGGAAGGTGACAGAACCACTGAGCTAAATTCCTGGCCCTAGATCACATGATTTTTAAGGCTTAATATTTTGTAATTTTTATTTTCCCCCATGAAGTTTAAGATTCATTACTGGAAAGTTTCCACATGGTTATGTGGTTTAAAAAGAATAGAGACAAACAGGCTGATTTTTCCCCAAGCTACACTTTTAAAAAACAGTGATTGCACAAGGATATGGGGACTGTTAGAATTGCTAACGAAGAGTCAAATTGGGCAAGACCCTGTTGTCATACCATTCTGGATTCCCTGTGTCTATGACCTGGTGTAAGAGGGTCTTCAGACCTTCCCAGTTAACCACTTTCCCAACCTTCAGCACTTCTCTGATGCAGAATTGAGATTTGTTTGAATATATAATTTGGAGCTGCCTCTGCCAAGGTTTAAAAAAGAACTCCACAATTGATAGAGACCTCTGCAAACAGGGAAAGACAAGGATGTAGTGATTAATCCCAGCTGCCTATAAGGATGGGGGCCCCTGCTAGAATCAAAACAGAGCGTACTGGAAAGCGGGGGGGGGGACAGATCAACACCCTGCTTTTCTTTCACACACCCACCTGCAACCTAGCAGGGAAATTGTTATGAGATAACCATGTGATAATGAGAATGATCAAGCAGCAGGCACAAGGTCCAGGACATAAGCACCAAGAAATAGCAGCAATTAATAACGGGGTCTTAGAGATTTCTACTTTGAGGCAGCAGAGGTTATAGTTTTCCACTGTCAAATCAGAATCCACATCATCAAGGAGTAAGATTTTCCCAAAACTGCACAAATTATTCTTAGGAAACTGTTCTACTGGAGTTCAAAACCTAGGTAAACCCTTAGCCCCAAAGATTAAAATGAGATCAGAGACAACTTGCTGATACCTGTGTAGGAAAAGGGGGTCTGCAGGCAGGGGAAAAAAGAATAAACGCCTCATCAGACTTTCTGGAAAACCCTGCCCAGAAAGAGTTGGAACTTTGATGAGGGAGCAATTATGAGCACACGTGGGAGAGCAGGTAAACAGAGCACAGAGGAGGCTGGGCGCCTTAACTAAGTTAGCCACCTCACCCCACCTCCAGTAAAACGCAAAGTAGACGAAAGTGGGTGCAGGGAGGCACATTGTGGAATTCGAGGGTCCCCACAGGTTAACATCTTCTTCAGTGGACTTAGGACACGGAAGCCTGGGACCCTGAGGAGCTGAACAATTTGAAGAAAGGATGTTCTGCCAACTCCAGCAAAGCAGGGGAAAAAAAGAACCATCCTGGGGACAATTAGATAAAGTTAACAATTCAGCATAATTGCCCTCAGGCCTTGCTACTCTGAAATAAACACTCCAGTTCGGCAGAACACTTGTTTGTTCCTCCGTAAAATTGGGAGTCAAGTCAGTTTAAACTTTTTAGTGAAGTTCCCCGAGCCTCTGCAAAGATACTGTCTGTGTCTTCATTTGTCTATCAGGGTTTGCTGGTCCAAACAGGGCACTACAAAACCTAAGAGAAAACTCTTTAGTATATTGAATGTTTATACCTATGTGCATGCGCACGCACTACAGATTCTCACTCTAGGGTCACTGTACTACTGCCTACATTACTGTACTAGATACACCACCCCCCTTTACTTAATACCAACTGGACCACATAAGGCCCTGACAAGGACAAGTGGGCAAGAGAAAACCCAGTAAGTCCAGCTAGGAATGTGCACCTTGTAATGTGTAGCTGCCCCAGTCAGGGTCCTGAGCCTGACCTAACATCTACATGGCAAATGCCACTACAGCATCCTATTCTACTATTCCCACTTGACCTTCAAAACCCCACTAGTATCTAGCACGGTGCCATTAAATGAGCTCCTAAGCCACCTGGGATAACTTCATTCAGTCTGGCTAACTTCTTTATCCTCATTCCACAAGACTCAAGACGTCTTTCTTTACAAGCTTTTCCAAGTCATACCATCCCAGTGCCCATCTACACTTTGCCCGGCAGTGCTCCACCACTGTGATCCAATAGTGCCCCGTGAAAACTCTGCCAGATAACTTACTGTACCACTGACACTCTGTTCCATGTCTGTCAGAGGCAGGTTGCAGAAACCCACACCCAGTACAAAGTGAATACTCAAATGTTCACTGACACAAAATCAGGATTTCAGACAGAATCATTTTAATGCAACCTGTTTCAGATTTAAACTTTCCAGCCTTGGTTTTAAAAATGTATGAATTATATCTGACACTGCTGGTATTGTTGCTTTTATTTTACAAAGCTTCCTGAGGGGGAGAGAAAATGATCCAACCATAGTTCTAGTTATACAGTATTAGCATCTGATCCCTGATAAACCATAACCAAAGCACAGAAAGACTACCAAAAATAGCACGGCACTGATGACAGCGTCTTTACTTCTGACTGCTAATAATTTCACACTAAATTTTAGTTAGCAGGTGTAACACATTTTTCCTTGTCATAAATTGTCAGTTGTAATTTGCAGTGTACTGCACTATCCACCAGACCTGACACTAATATGCTTTGAAACCTCTGATTCCTGGTCATATCTTTGTTTCTCCTTGATCCATGTTTCAAGAATTCTGCACTTTGTTCAAGAGATAGTATCACAGCCCCTGGTTGCCTTTTTTCTTCAGGGAGCAAGTCACTGCTCAGATTGTACCTTCTGGTCAGCTCCATATTCAGGGTTCCCCCTATTACTTTGTTTTATATAAATACTGTCAAAAGTACGTCACCTTGGTTTTTCCTTTCTGTTAACTGGTATTGGAAGAGCATCATTTGCTCCCCCATGTGTAGGATTTGAAAGCACCCAATTTTTTGTAGAATAGCATTTCACACAATGGCAAACTATTTTACAAACAAGACATACTAATTCACCTAAGTCTTTATTTATTTGGCTCTAGGAAGAATTTGCATGAAAATGAGCCTGTATGGCAGGTACAGAACGTACTGTAACAGCACCAGAGAAGTACAGCCTCTCTCCTCTACAGAGCCTCAGTTTTAATACATACATGTGACTGTAGCAATAAAACCAGACAGTCCAGGAAAATGAGCCCTTTAAGGAAAAAAATATCGCTTTAGAGTAGCTTTTCAAATTGACTGTTCCTTTTCATGTACTTAAAATTCAAATAATGGATACATTCAGAGGCCCAAATGGTGGCATAGAATAAAATCATGTTCATTTATTTTCTGCATCTTAGAATTAGAAGGCATAAAATTAAACATGTTGAATGTAATAAATTCATCCATACAAGTGCAAGTCTCCAGCTATAATGCAATTTACGGCAGATTTATTATTTAAAAAGTGTACCAGTAAATAAAAAAAAGAGGGCGTATGTCCATTCAACTTTTATTGAAGTGTATGTAGGAGGTCTTCAGAAATCAAATATGAGCATGAAGTTATGGCCAAACTATCAAATTCAGTGAAAAGTTGCTGACTTTAAATAGTAGTTGTAAGAATGACCAATATATATTCTTTGTTAACAACCCCTCACTCTACAGTAAAAAATAAAATAAAATAAAATAAAAATAAAAATTAAGCATTCGGTAAACATTCTTTCCTAAGGTAGTTTCCCTTATATATCAGTGATTTATCCATTTCTTTGTATACACAAATTTGTTGAACATACCAATCAGTGGTTTTCACAATTGAAAAATAAAAGCACAAAAAAGTTTACACTCTTGTACAGGTAAATAAAAGATCACCTTGAATTAAACTGGATCTCCTTAAGGGCATAGTATAGTTTCAGTCTCATTACCTATTACATAATTAGTTTCTTACATACAAATATTGACATATTTGGCTTGTGCTTCAAAGCCTTTGTTTCTGTGAGGTTCATGTCAATGCAGTTCATAATTGGAAGTCATCGGGAGGTCTTTGCTGCTGCCAGGTTTGACCTGATCATATGACAGAGTCTCCTCAGCACCTGCCGGGGCCCTGCACACTTCTGAGGCATCATCGGCATCGGGGTCCAAGCCTTCTGGGCAAGGAAGTTTTAGCAGCTCTTCTCGGAGCTGAGCAGTATGCCGCTGTGTGGAAGAAAATTAACAAATGTTAAAACTGTAAACTCCAAGGATTCTAGCATATCACTGAGGGAGAAAGTGGCTATTAACAAAATCCAAAGCATTTGAATTACACATATTTACTGAGCATATTTTTCTTTCTTTCTTTTCTTTTGGTACCAGGGATTGAACTTGGATCCTTGTGCTTTCAAGGCAGGCAGCAGAACCACTGAGCTAAACCCCTGGCCCCTGAGCATATCTTTGATCCAGTCATTATTATAGACACTTAACCTGCTGAGCATGCCACTGGGTCCAGCAGATCCATGCCTTACTTTTCTACTGTAAATTTGTACTTCAGTTAATAGTAGCTGGCTGTGTGTCTAATAGTAGCAGCCTTACCTGAGGGATACAAGAAGCAATCTATGTGTTTACCCACTTACTATGATGAAGGGCAAGGTGTGTGCACAGGTGCAAAAGTGGTAAAATGGGATTTTTACCCGTATTATGTTCTACCTAACTGGTTTTGTGTATGTTTACTTGAACATCAGAGGGTCTAATGGACTCACATCACTCCAGGATTTGTTAAGAAAAAGTTTTCTTTTGATTTTTCTGGTAGAAGTAGCCCAATTCAGTACAACAGGACATGAAAAACCAGATTTGCAAGTTTTGGAGAAGGCCAAAAGTGCAAGTGCAAGGTACCGAGTTTGATCCCTGTACCAAAAAAAACCAACCAACCAAAAAACAAAACAAAACAAAAAACTGTGAATCATCAGATTATGCATGCAACGATGATGAAGACGACCTGGTATAGTAAAATACATGTTTTCCTAATAGAAGAGAGGTGTGGGTATATAATGATGATGAGGACTTTAACACTGGTCATGTGAGCCAAAGTTCTTGTGAGAGTGAAATGGAGCAACAGTCAACTGATCAGACACAGGGAATGCAGACCTTCTTTATCATGGAACGATCCCATGTTAGAACTAGGTCCAAAAACATAGTGAAGGCTGGCAGGGATGAATTGTACTAGACAGAAAGCAGCACTGCCATTCAATGCTGGAAATGGTAAAAGAAGAAATGCTAACAGACGCTGTGAAATACACGAACGCTGAAATTCAAGTAAACATGCTCTATACACCAAGAGCCATCTTCAAAAATGTATTTATTACACTTCATAAGCTGAAGTGAAAGCATTTATTAATTGCAGTACTTAGCAGGGATTTCTCATGGAAACTGCAGGAATGTAAAAGACATATATGCAGCCTCCAGTCCTTATTCATGTAGTAATAAATCAAATGATGTTGTGAACAGACTTCTTGTTCCCATCTCCTGAACTAATCGGACCGTGTGATTTGACAATTGGTTTACCACTTTCCAATTGATGCTACATTTACTAATAGAGCACAAGGCTGGGAATTTAGCTCAAGGGCTGGGGATTTAACTCAGTGGTGCTGCTGCCTGCCTCACAAGTGCAAGGTCCCAAGTTTGATCCCCAGTACCCTCCACCCCCAAATGAAAGCACAAATTGAACGGCAGAGGAACTATACTCAGGAACGAAGCAGAAATTCCAAATGAAATGCTGCAATTTCAAAACAGAGAACTGTGTAGTACATCTTTAGATTTCAGAAATATTTACACTGGCCTCATGTATGGCAAAGAAAAACAAACTAGTACTGCTGATATCAACAATGCACCATGATGGAAATATTAATAGGGAAACCTCAACAAAACAGAAGCCTGAGATTGTAACTTTCTACAACAAAACCAAAGGTGGAGCAGATGTCGTTGATATGCTATGCAGCAACTATTTCACTCAAAACAAAAAGCCTGTAATACTAGCACTCAGGGAGGCTAAGGCAGGAGGATCACTGCAAGTTCAAGGGCAGCCTGTGCTACATAGTAAGATCAAGGTCACCCTGAATTATATGTCTCAAAAAAAAACAATAGGGGCTGAGGATTTAATTCAGTGGCACTGTGCCTGCCTGGCAAGCACAAGGTCCTGAGTTCGATCCCCAATAACACACACACACACACACACACACACACACACACACACACACACACACACACACACACACACACACAGTTCTAAACACACATGGTATGCTTAGATCAGCCTTGTACATAATATGCAGATGATTATTAGATACTGAGAAGTCTATAGTACTGGGGGAGGGACAGGTTGTAATTTTAAATAGGATGGGTAGCAAAGGTCTCACCAAGCAAACAAGACCTGCACGGAGGTCTGAAGAAGACAAAGGCATGTGCCAAAATTACAAGGTTCTGAGTTTGATCCCCAGTACAATTTTTAAAAAAATTAAATAGAAAAAAAAAAAATAAAGTTAAAACAACAAAAGAAAAGAAAAAAAAGTTGCCTCCTCTAAAGTATGTGTTGTCCTGACATCTAGTGTGCGTTTTTTTGTTTGTTTTTTGGTACTGGGGATGGAGCTCAGGACCCTGTGCTTGTGACGCAAGTGGTGGCACCACTCAACTAAATCCCCAGCCCTGTCCTGCCCTTTATTTATTTTTTATTTTGGATACTGCGGATTCATGTCCTGACCTTTAAATAGCTCCCTACAAGACTCTGCTGGCTCAGTCTCTGTACCATTTCAAATTTCAGGAGCTATCAATCTATTGACAAAAGAGTGTATCTTTTCTATAGACTTTTGGGTAGCAATTTAGTGTTCTGAACCTAAATAAATGTTGCTTAATTTCCTCCCTTCCTTTACCACGGTGGGCAGGCATGGAGCTGTAAATTTCTTTCAGAGCCACCACAGAACCCATGCTAGGCAAGGGTTATGCTTTGGAGGTAAAATGCCTCCCTGAAGCACCATGTAATCAGAGGTGAGCTTTGCCAAGGTGACTGAGTCATGGCGGCACCAAATCCATCAGTGAATGAATCCATTAACAAATTCACAGTGCAATGGGCTATTCAGGGTGAGGCCCAGATGGAGGAAGCACGGTAGTGGGGACGAGCCTCTGCAAAGTACAACCTGCCTCCAGCCCGTCTGTTTTTTTCCTGACTCCACTGCTTCCAGACACCACGAAGAGAGAAGTTTTTCTCTGGTGCACCCTTTTGCCTGGAGCCAGGTGACCATGGACTGACACCTCAGAAACCATGAAAACCGTGAGACAAAGCAAACCTTTTCTCCTCTGAGTTGTGCCAGTCAGGTGTTTTGTCCCAGCACGGGAAAGGTGACTGCTACCGCTGGCTTACTCACCTTGAGAGCTGCAGCATGATGAGACATGGTCCTGCCCACGCGCTTATCACTGCTGTACTGCTGGATATCTGCAATCCACTCCTCACACTGCGCCATGATCTCAACTCTTTTCAAGTAAAAATGTTTGTGTATAACCTTGAAAAAAAAGAATGCCTAAATGAGTAAAGATATTTATGTCATAGATAGACATTCGTGCAGAAATCAAAAGAGAGCCCTAAACACAGCACAGTACTTTTTAAATTTTATCTTCTGGTTGCTTTATGGGCATGGTTTTATTTTATAAATTAAATTCCCTTGTAGCTTACATTTGCGATTTTTAAAAAATCCTATCTTTGAACTTAACATATTAACTAGTAAAAGTTTATTTCTGACAAATCTGAAATAGAAAATAGACATCAGCTTATAAGTAGAATTCTCTATATTGGTTGAGCTCTTATACTGTCTAATGAGCTTCTCTGCCCTACAAAGAGGGAGGATAATACCCAAAAAGAAAAAGCATTAGACGGAAGACCTGAGAATGAGTGTAAAATGCCAATTTGATTCTATTACATTTAACAGTCATTGGATTCGATGTGTAGGGGACTGAAAAATGAGTTAAGACACAGCTTGACATGAGGAATTATGAGAGTAATCACAGAACCAGATGGGAGATGAACACAGAAGAAAAAGAGATATTTTCACAGAGAAGTGACTCACATTTGATTAGACAGATCAGTTAAGTATTCATGGAAAAGAAATGCCCCTTTTTAATGCAAAGAAAATTCTAATGAATGGGAAGAAATATTGCTCCAAATTAGACTTCTTTAGTGTTTGTAAAATTCCTCTGCCACTCTGGATTCCTGTGTATAATCTTTAACACCTTCACAATGTGACTGTAATTCACATGTCTCACTGCTGGGCAGCTTCACCCCTGGTGGTACATGCATGACTGGTCCATATGGCCTTATGGGCTGTTCCATGCCACCTGATGGGACAGTTTTGCATGTACCACCAGAGTACGCCTGTAACCCCAGCATCCCGGGAGGGTTAGGCAGGAGGATCCCTGCGAGTTCAAGGTTAGCTTGAACTGCATGGCCAGACCTTAACACTAAGAAAAAAAATTATGCATAAACAAACAGATTACACTTGAGTATTTCAAATACATTTTTAAATAGAATTTTAACAGACACAGAAAAATACAGAAATCATGTGTACAAAGTAGCCATGCCTACACAAATATAAACTCTGCTGCGAATAAGCAGAGCACTGTCACACATGCCTGAAGTGCCTAGTTTTCTCTCACTGTTTACCTTTAAGCAAAGGCATACAGCATGGTGACCCTAACCTTTCATGCTGGGGGTGGAACCAGGGGATTTGGATATGCCTGCCAAGCAATCTACTACTAAGCTACATCTCCAACCCCTGTCCTGACTTTTGCTTATTTTTTTAACTTTACATAGAGAAAAGAAAATCAAGATTCACTTCTATCAATACACAGAATGAGGATACAACCTACAGAACGAGAAAAAAAGTTTGTTGGCTATACCCCTGGAAGAGGATTAATATAAAAAATATATTAAAAACTCAAAAAAATTAAGACTCCTCTCCACCAAATAAAAGACCCAATCAAAAAAATGGACCACTGAAATGAATAAACACGCCTCAGAAAAAGCACAAATGGCCATGACATATAGGGAAAAAAAAAGCTCATCATCTTTGGCCATTAAGGAATGCAAAACTTAAAACCATACTAATATTTCATCTTACTCCAGAAAGAATGGCTATTATCAAGAAATAAAATAACAAATGCTGGCAAGGCTGCAGGAAAAAGAAACACTTCTGCACTGCTGGTGGGCATGTAAAGTAGTATAACCACTAAAAAATCAGTATGAAGATTCCTCAAAAAAATAAAACTAGAGGGCCAAGGATTTAGCTCACTGGTGCCACCGCCTGCAAAGCTTTGCAACTGCAAGGTCCAGAGTTCAACCCCCACACCAATAAATAAATAAACAAACAAACAAACTAGAATATTGGGTGCGGTGGTGCATGCCAATAATTTCAGTGTTTGAGAGGCTGAGGCAGGAGGATCTCCTCTGAGTTCTAGGCCAGCCTGAACTATAGTGAGACCTTGTCTCAAAAAATAGCAACAAAAGAATCAAACATATACATGCAAAACTAAAACTAGAAATGCTACTTGTTCCTGCTATTCCTTTTCTAAGTATCTTTCCAAAAGAGTTAAACTCAATATATTGCAATGATACATGCACACCCATATTTTTAAGCAGAATTCATAATAGCTAAATCTTGGAAGCGGTCCATTTGTCCATGAACAGATAAATGGATAAAGAAAATTTATATACAATAGATTACTACTATGCCATAAAGAAAAATAAACTTGAGGGATCTGTGGGAAAATGGATGTACCTTAAGACTTTAATGTAAAGTAAAACATGCACAGTTTCTTTTATAGGAGAAACCCAAACTGTAAATGAAGAGCAAAATAAAGGATAGATAGTAAGAACTAGGGAGATAGATCCTTCTTGTATGCAAAAAAGAACTATGAGATGAAGATGGGGGTTAGAAAATTAAGATGTGTTAAGTGCATGCCCCAACTCCTATAAGGAATCACTGTGTATTAGAAACATGGAAGCCAGTACATGCCTGTAATACTAGCCCGACAGAGGTTAAGACAGGAAGACTGCTGTGAGTTTGAGGTCAGCCTGAATTAATAATGAGACCTTGTCTCATAAAACCAAACCAAACCAAACCAAACCAAAAGAAATATGTACTAATTAAAACATTAAAAAGACATGTAAACCAAGAACATAGTACTCAATTAAAAAATAAGATTGTTTTATGAACTGTTAAATTTGAGATGACTGCTACTACTAGCAGAGCTGTCAAGAATTCCATATTTGAGTCTTAACATAACTGAAGAATTAATTTATGACTCAGAAGAAATTTAACTTTTTAAAGGGAACTTAGTTTTATTTATCCTTGAATGTTACGTATTTAAAAAATAAAGAATAAAATATAATCAGATTTCTTGTCTTTTAGAATATACATGGTTTCCACCCTGTCCTGCCCCCCGGTACTGGGGATTGAACTCAGGACCCTGAATTTGTGAGGCAAGCGGCAGAACCACTGAGCTAAATCCCCAGCAAGAATATACATAGTTTTAAAGTTCATCTGTACTAATTACTGGTTTTCTTAGGATTGACTCTAAAAATTAAGCTTTGTATATCAGGTACGCTAAATGTGAAGGCAAGAATAATAATGAAGTATATATTCTAATGTTTTTAATAAAGTATTGCTTTAACTTTACTGAACATACTTCTTTAAAGCAAGGTGAAGGGTTTCGGATTTGTTCCAGCATGGCCCATTTAACTGTTGCTTGTCGAATGTTCCCATCATACTCTCTAGAACTCTGGGTACCGCTCGGAGTGCCTCTAGAACGTTCATATCCTGGTTCATTAAAGTAAGGTTCAGCTACCAATATAAGGGACTGGACAGACACCAACACCTGGAAAATAAAGGATATAAAGAATTATACTGGGACATTTGTACTTCAAGTAAACTGCTATCTTGCTTTATCCACAAGGAGTCTCTTTTAGTATGGGGTCTCCACATATTTCTGTCACCACAAAACTAATTTTCATGACTATGACTTTGAAATATTTTATTATTAAAGCAAAATAAAGCCATACATATTTATGTATCTCTCTTTCTACTTTCCTGAATGCTTGAACAATATGAGGATTAAAAAAATAGGTAAGAGAATCCTGTATTTTGGAAATAGTTAAAATATATATATTACATCTATCCATCCCCCTCTGACACCCTCACCTCCACCACCCTTCTGAAGACAGGGTCTGGCTGTACTGGTCTGGCTGGTCTCAAATGTGTGAGCTCAATCTTCCTGCCTCAGTCCCCTGAGTAGCTGGAACTACAGGCACCTGCCACTACACCCAACTCCCATACCAATTATAAACACTGCCCACACTGTCCTTACCTTTGAAGACCATAATACAAGCTACGCACTTTTAAAGATATTCACTAACAAGGAAAACTACAAGAGGCAATTTTAGACATGAATCCCAAGAAAAATTAACCACCACCCTATCACAAAAACCCTACTGTTAGAAGTCATATTGGTGAAATGTTTTGCTTGAAAAAAAAAAAAAAAATAGGGCCAGGGATTTAGCACAGTGGTGCTGCTGCCTGCCTTGTAAGCACAAGGTCCAGAGTTTGATCCCTGGTACCAAAAGGAAAAAAAAAAAAGTCACATTGGTAAGATGTTCTCAGGGTTCAAACCATCTCTGACCCCTGTTATTTACCTGAGGGCTTGTTTCTCCACATATAATGCATGGAGAGGGCTGATTCTTATTTTAATACAATATTCATGGCTAATAAACCTATGTAAGTAATATAATTTTTTTGGGGGGGAGACTACCAGGGATCGAACTTGGGACCTTGCAAGGGCAGGTGATGGACCACTGACCTAAATCCACAGCCCCAATATAACATTTTTTGAAGTCAGAAAAACACCAAACACCACCTGCCTATTTCTTCAAAGAAAAAGGACTAACAGCAATTACATTTTTATTAGGCATAATGATTAGCAATGTCACAGATAAATATCTTAGAGTGAAGGTATATATTTCCTTAGAATACTTTAATATGGGTACTATGAACCTGAAATTTCGGACCTAAAAGTAGGTACGGTTAAATAAGATGTAAAATACTGAGGCAAGGGTCAATTACAAATAAAAAGATTTAATCAGTATAACTGTGAGACAAAGAGCTCCTATGTTTGAATCTTTCTGAAACTGAGTGTATCACTGAAGAAAAGTGGTTTTCCTTTGGCTATACACTATTATACAGACAACTGAAGTTTTTTCTTTTTTTTGGTTTTGTGAGACAGGATCTAACGACATAGCTCATGCTGGCCTCAAATTTGAAGTAATCCTTCTGCTTCAGTCTCCTAAGTGCTAGTTTAGATGCAGCACCACCATGCCTTGAATCAATTTTGAAACTTCTGAAATGGCCTTCCAGGGTACAGTTTATTTTTGCCCCCTGGCATTTCAAATTACCTTCTACTATATAACCTACATTTTTCTACAAAAGGAAAAAACTATATGGTTTTCATAAATGTATAAAAAATTATTTAATTCTTCTCCTTGGATACAATATAGTTTTATATCTTAAATAGTTGTATATTTGGAAAATAGCTTAAAAATTACTTGAGATTTATAGCCTATTTGGTTTAAAACAGTAAAATCCACAAAAGGAACATAAAGATTGGATGTGTAAGAGAAAAATAATTACAACTGAGAAATTACAAAGTTTTCATCCACTAACACAAAAAAGATTAGCAGAGATTAAAATATCTCCTTGCATTAAGTTCAAAGAACAGTTTATAAAATAGGTTCTCTTATTACCGTGTGACACATCAGCATATTTATTTATTTAACCTTTTTGGAAGCAAATAAATGCACTTATTTTATCTTTGGTCACCTAATGTAAAATAAAAATGTAGAAAAATAATCTTTTGGATTAGGTGAATTTTACTAGGCTTACCTGGGGATAATTTATAGTTATTTTTCTTAAACACTTAACTATAAAATACTATGGGCTGGGTGTGGTGGTGCAGCATATTAGGAGGCTAAATAAAACAAGAAGATTTCAAGCCAGGCATGGTACACGCCTGTAATCCCAGCATTCGGGAGGCTAAGGCAGGAGGATCGCTGTCAGTTCGAGACCAGTCTGGGCTACGCAGTTGAGTTCCAGGTCAGTCACAACTACATAGTGAGACACTGTCTAAAAAAAAAAAACCGAGAAGATTTCAAGTTCAAGCCCAGTCTGGGGAATTTAGCAAAACTCTGTCTTAAAATAAAAACAAAAATAAATGGCTAGAAATGTAGATTAAAGTGAAGACCCTGCGTTTGATCCTCAGTACCGCCAGCTAAACTGTTAAGACACAGCCTAAGTAAAAATGGGATGTTAGGCAACTTATTTCATTTTATGTGCTCAAGTGATTTATAAAATTGAAAAATGAAGGTCACTGCGTATGGTGGCAATGCCTGTATTCCCAGAACTCTGGAGGCTGAGGCAGAAAGATGGCTGCAAGTTTGAGGCTGGCCTGAGCTAAACAGTGAATCCAAGACCTGCTTGAACTAACTACACATAGCAACACCCTGTCTCAAAGAAAACACCAACCTCCTCAAAAAGAAATTTAAAAATTAAGGACTATGAAAACTGTGTGTCAAATGTTCTGCAAAGTACTAACTACAAATCCCAAGTTTTATTAACTGTAAGACAGCATTTTTGAGCCTCAGGAACCAGATCTTTAACTAGACTACAGGAAAACCAGGTAAGTGAAGAAACATGTTAACATCAGTAGCATATTAAATTCCATTCACATGGGTTTAAACCCTACAGTGTGACTAGGAATGAGAGAAAAAGAATGCGTTGTATCAGAGGATATTTACGAACTTAGGGCGCTTCAAAATTATGTATTATTTTATGTTAGAGGGGATTGAACACAGAGCCTCGTACATGCTATGTAAGCTATCTATTACTGAGCTACCAGTCCAGCCCAACCTGAGGATTGTCCTAAAACTAATGATTTCTACCTTAGGTCCAACTTGAGACTAGAACCTCCAGATAAGACTTCACTATGCTAACTACTCATATATTATTAATGACTTAGTTTATATTTCCTAACATTCTTTTTTTTTGTTGTTTACTGTATTTACTCTTGATCACTGAATTTTTTCATACATACATAGTTTTTTATTACATAAGGGAAACTGTCAAGGGAAATTTTATTTACTTGCAAAAAGCTTGAGGTTTGAGGATTCCATTTTTCTTCTGGTCTCCCATGCCAAGTATTTAAGATGCTTAAACAAACCTGAAAAAGAGGAAGAAACCTAAATAGAACTGAAAGGAGTGCTTAGAAACAAAGTCAAAACTAGAAGCAAAAACAAAATGCCCTCCCATCAAAGTGTCTCAGTTTTATATTAGCAATTTCAGATGTGATACAAAAACTGTATGGAATTATAACTTTTTCATAATATAAAATGAATTAGAACCCCATTACATGTCTATAGAAGTAACATGTATTTTAATGAAAAACTATTTTCCTAAAAGAAAATTTAGTGTTAAAAAATGGTATCAGTTTACAACTTTTAAATCTCCTGGATTTTGAAAGTGGGCTATGGCTTCAAAGAGTTTCCATTTTGAATGTTCTTAAGCATATCTAAAATGTACCAATAAATGATCTGCTTAAAAAAAAATACAAAAATTTAAAAACCTAAAAACAAAAAAGAGCTTGAAATTTATAGCTGCCTTTACATTTAACTTGTACAACATTTTGCATAGGTTGAAGTATACAAATCAAATCTGGTCTAATACAAACACATAAACTTGGAAAAATAAGGAATCTACAGACCCCTGAAAAGGCACTGAGGATTCCCAGTGCTTCTTGGAACACACTTTAGGACACATTAGATATGTGTTCACTTAAGACAACACATTACAAAACTACCTGTGAAACAGATAAACACTTCACTTGGGGGAAAAAAACTAGCAACATTTTATCTGTACTTACACACTTGTCTTGTAATAAAAACAAAATTGGGGCATATTACATTATGTTCTTCTGGGATACGACCTATCAACAAAAAACCACTCACCAGAATTGTGAATTTTTAATCGTACATTTATAGCTTTGTATAATGGGAAATGAATTTAGAAAGTAAGTGGTATTAAAAAGCATAGAAATCCTTTTCACTACTCTCTCTCTCTCTTTCTTTCTTTCTTTTGGATTTTTGAGATAGGGTCTCACTATGTAGTTGAGGCTGACCTGGAACACACTATGTAGCCCAGGCTAGTCTCAAACTCACAGCGATTCTCCTGCCTCAGCCTCCCCAGTGCTGGGATTACAGGTGTACGCCACCATGCCCGGCTCTTTTCACTACTCTTTCCACTCTGTTTGTAAAAACCAAATGCAAAATATATATATAATGTATAACCTTATACATTATTCAAAGTATTGCTGTGTATATTATCCCATCTGATCTTAAGATCATTTCCTTGGCAACATATCTACAAATGTAGTACCCAAGGTTAAGTATTACCAGTGCATAAACATTAAAAAAAATTTAGGGGTTAAAGTGTACCTTGGTGGTACAGCAGTTGCTTACCATGTGCAAGGTTTTGGGTTCAATCCCAGCACCACAAAATAAGTTTATAATTGTGTGATTTATGGAATACATAGTTATAATGGCAAAAGACTATACAATTCTGGACACTGGACTCCCAGCACCTTACCCTTGATTTTTACTATTAAGCTTTCTGGAATGAATTTAAACAAATTTTAGTACTTTACACAAACTCTATTCAGTTAATAGTATCTCTCAAGAGAAGTCAATAGTGCCATTTTGTTTTCGCAGTTTTAGAAAAACTAAGCACCACTCTTCCAAAGAAAGCAAGGTCTCTGCCTCTGGTTGCCTGCAATAAATCCTGGAAAGCAGTCCCAACTTTTTTTTTGGTACTGAGTCATCACACTTGAGACCTTATGCTGGCGAGGCAGGCAGGTATGCTCACCACTATACCACCCACACTGCACCAGTGCGACCTAATGATGAGGATGAAATTGTAACATGGCAACTACAGATCCCAGGCAGGTAGAACCTTTGAAATGAGGAGGGCAAAACCGACGGAAAACTTGGGGTCACTCTGATAAAACATTTTCATTTCGAGTACTTGCTATTCTAACTATCATAAAAATATCTGCTATAAAATCCAAAATATTTCTTATCACACTGTAGTTATTTCTAAACATTACATTTTAAGCATGGAACTTACCAATGAAATTCCAAACTGTCCAAAATTACTTTGAAAAGTTATGATTGTTCCTTTAAACCTAATTTTAAAGACTTCTTGTCAGGTGAGATGATTTTCATAACACCTCTCATCTTTCTCAACTTTGTTTATAACAAAGCAGCTGCTTTGTATTTTAAATACAAAACATGAAAACATTTTAACATTATTTTGTCTGTCTTTTTTCGGGATTGGGAATTGCACTCAGGACCTTGCACTTGTCAGGCAGGCACAGAACCACTGAACCACATTCTGACAGTACATAAACTTAAAACTAGGTTCATGAGGGCCGGGGATGTAGCTCAGTGGCACTGCACCTGCCTGACAAGCACAAGGTCCTGAGTTCAATCCCCAGTACCAAATTAAAAATGAAAAGGAAAGGAAGAGAAAGAAAAAATAGGTTCACAATTGTTACTTGAAAGAACATAAAGGTGGTTCTAATGGCAAACAAATGTTGTGATATGCAAAGAAACAATAGGTGACGGTACCATGCTTTTGTCATTTGTCAACATTTAGGCACTTTTGAGAAGCTGACTAGCTTTCCACACAGAAATTAAAAGTAACAAGCCAAGACAGGCTCTGGCAATGCAGTATTGTGAGGGAGGATCGCTCTCAGCAGTTGCCACAGAATGCAATGAATAAGTTAGTCTATTGGTAACTTTGTAATATCCTAATGCTTACACCACAGTGGGTTTGGTCTTTTTGGTTCCTTCTCTCTTATTCTTCAAGCTAATTTGTGCACATAAGGAAGAAAAGCATAAAGAAACCCTCTTATATAAAGATAAGTAAGAAAACATCTTTATTTCAAATAATACAGATCCTTTGATCCATTACACTGGAATTAGAAACAAAAGACTGCAATTACATTACCTTGCCATCATTGTACAGGTTTGGATTGAATCTCACACTATGGCCACCAGTTGTCTCTAGATTCACAAGAGGTGGTGAACTTGGATAATCTTGAGGAAAATACACATCAAACTCAAAGCAGCCATTTGTATAGGGGGTATCTGCTGGCCCAGTTATCAGAACCTGGTATGCACAAAAACAAAGAAGCCCGTGTCACTAGAGGCCACTACTTACCAGGAAAACACAACATGAAATAAGAACCAACCCCTGATGGCTAATAAACAGCTCTACTATAATGTGCTAAAAATGAAGTCAGAAGTTTCATTTTTATAATATTATACAAAGTAGAGGGAAAGTACACACAGGACTAGGAAATGGTTTTGGATTAGAATTAAAGTGATTTGATTTTGATGGAAATGGGTTGGTAAAACAGATGCCTTGCTGGGTGGGGTACTGCCTGACTGTAACGCCAGCACTAAGAAAGCTGAGGCAGGGGCTGGGGATTTAGCTTAGTGGTTCCACTGCCTGCCTGCCTTGCAAGTGCTAAGACCCAAGTTCGAGCCCCGGTACAAAAAAAAAGGGAAACTAAGGAGGCTCAGGCAGAGGGATGGGGACGCAGAGGCAAGAGGATGGCCAAATGTTTGAGGCCAGGCTGGGCTACATAGTGAGTTCAAGTCCAGCCTGAATTACATAGTAAAATTTTGTTTCAAAAATCAAAAAAACCAAACCAAATCAAACCAAACCAAAAAACATGCCTTAATGCACCAAGAAAGTTTACTTATCAAGTATCTTTTAAATTACTAAATTACTTTTTTGTCCTGAGTTTTCCTTCATGACTTTCTCTATAGTATTTTCAACAATTTGAGATTCTACATAGATTATTGTATCTCAAGGTATGAAGATATTTATCCATTTTAAATCTTCAGATAAATTACATAATAAATACCTTTTTTATAAGACTTCTTTAAAATAATGACAAATAATAGGACATATGTTCTCATGTCATATGGCAAAAAGAACTGGAAAGAATAATAGGTGTTTCTCTTAGAGCTAATAATAGTCCAAAAGACAGCAGAAGACCTAACAATGAATGTAATAACTACTTGTAAATTTCATTTGAGTCAATCAACAGATAGTATAAAACGAAAAGTAACAAAGCCTTTTGATTATAAAATAAGAAATAAGATATATCATGTACAGGTACAAATTCCATATGATGAATGTGAACATTTTGTATATCTAAACTGTACCAATAAACTTAATAAAAAATTAAAATATTAAGCCAGGTGTGGTGGCTCATGCCTGTAATCCCAGCACTCGGGAGGCTGAGGCAGGAGGATCACTGTGAGTTCGAGACCAGGCAGGCTACAAAGTGAGTTCCAGGCCAGTCTCAACTACATAGTGAGATCCTGTCTCAAAAAAAAATAAATAAATAAAATAAATAAATAAATAATATAAAATAGAATTCAAGTCTTCTGACAGTAAGAGTTGGGTGTAAGGCAAGTGGCCCTAGAGTCTCAAGATATGACAAATCTATTTTTATGGTATGGGACTCTTTGCTGGGATCTTTCAGGTACAGGATACTACTTAATAGAGAAAAGCCCACAAATATGAACTTCTGGGTTCCATTTAGTGATAAAGTACTTCCCTAACCAATAATATAAAGGGTTCTATGGTTGATAAGAAGAAATCAAACGTGGTCAAACAGGCAATGTCTATGAGAGTTCGGCAGAAAAAAAATACCATAAAGGCAAAACATAGGAACAAAACACTTCCTAGAAGTCAGTGAGTCAAAAGTTTTAGCTACCTATCTGAGGAAGATAAAATATTTAACCCGTGAATTAAATCATAAATGTAAAGAAATGTTTTTCTCTTCAGGTGTCAAATCTTCAGGACCTGGAATTGAAGATCAGATCACCATGGTGCTATCATTAAATATTATTAATCAATAGATAGTATTGTATTGCCATTACTTTATTCATAGAACTTAGGCAATTTTTTTTCGGTACCAGAAATCAACCTCAGGACCTTGTCCTTGCCAGGCAAGCACAGGACCACCGAGCTACATCCCTGGCCACCTTACACATTTATAAATATAAAAACTTCCCAGAAAAGACTAAACTTTGAAGACTATAAAATATAAAAGGACTAACTTGGGACAACTGGGAAGAAATTTTGCAACTTTTTACTGATGATCAATATGAAATCTTTTGACACCATGCTCTAAAACTGGTCACATATAAGAAAGGTGGCTCTTTTTATTTTTTTCCTCAAAATTTTCATTTTGAATAGCAGTCTGAATGGTATACCTGGAACATTACAGAATAAAGTGGTCACCAAAATGTTTATTAAGTTTTTAAAAATTCATCCTACTTCTGGTGTTCGATATCAGTAAATTTATATCTCCTCTATGTCAGGGAGATAGGTGCCAAAGTTCTGTCTTAACCTTCATAATGTCGAGTCGCTCCTCATCACAGCGTACAAACACACTAGAGGATGATGACAGAGGCAGTGATGTTGAAAGGGTCACAGCTTCCTGGGCAAGGCGGCGGGCTCTGGCAGCGCTGTTTGCATCATTTGCATTTTTCACCTGAGACATGTAGTGGTAATTTACTTTAAAACCCAATTTCCCATCTTCATCTTCAGAAACCATTTCAAATGTATCTAAAAGAAGAAAGAAAAGACATCAGTGGATAAAAAGAGAGCCAGAATGAAAGGCAGCTCTAATGACAAAGATCACAAATAAATCACTAGTAATCTTCCACCAAACATGGAGAAGGACTCACTGTGGAAGAAACACAAAGTAGAAATGCCTACCTGACATGTGCACGTGTGTTAACACTGCTGGATGGATGGAATATATATAATGGAAACAACAGCGAGAAATGATGTTTTGTTGTTGTTTTGGTACTAGGGATTGAACTTAGGACCCTGAACTTGCATGGCAGGCAGCAGCACCACTGAACTAAATCCCCAGCCTGAGAAATGATTTGTAATTAACAGTATGGACACACTGGTAGATTGTATTACAAGCCAATAACAGGTGTAATACTTATGAATCATTAAGTATAACAAAACCTAAAATTCAATGAAATATTTACTTCCACTATAAACAAATACAGACAAACACATTTTAGGATCTCATCTTGAACATACTCTTAAAGGAACATACTCTTTGAGGGTGGGATAGACTTAGTAATGATATATATAACCTCTAGCAGTAGGCCGTGCACTGAAAGTACTAGGCTTCCTATTTGCTCTCTTGTGGGGAGATTTTGTCAGCTTTGATAAGTGACACAATCAAGAAGCCCAAACAGGGAGAGGCCCACATGGCAAGGTGCTGAAGGCTCCTATTAACAGATGGACAAGTGTGTTTGAAAACATAGGCTTCAGATAAGTGTTGCTCCAGCAGGACTGCAGACCTTGAGCCACTAGCTGAACACAAAACCTCTAACCCATGGAAACAGTAAGATAAAGCTTATTAAATTTGTATAACCAAATAGAGTATTTGCTTTTAATACTTAAAAAATTTTTCAAAAAAATGAGAAATGTTTTTAAAAAAACAACTCAATACACTAAGAACATACTAGATCGCCAAACGTAGGAAAAGCTGTACACTAACCAAACCTCAAAAGTATAAATCACTTTCTTATATATTATCTCTTGAGATTTTTATGGAAAACCTGATAGTACAACAAAAGCTAAAGAATTTCTACTAAGGTTCCAAAGTATGATTTAAAGAAAATATTTTTTGAATCTCACTTTAGGTTTCTTTCTGATAAGACTCATAGTACCTTGGGCTGGTTTTCAAGGATGGAAATGAAGCAAACGCATAACAATTAGTATTGGCCATCTAAATCTGAAATTTAAATGGTTACACTCTATATCTATTAAAGGTACTAACAAATCTTTTCATTAGTCCTTCTCAAAAGTTTTAGAATGGGAAAAGACTAGAACCAGGTGATGTTAACTGTGTTTTCTAAAGAGGACTCTTATAGAACTCTAAAAGAATAAAAGTAAGGAATTATTAAAAGTTCCACATTTTAGTTTCCTTTAGGACAGGATCTACACAAATGGACAGGTAATGAAAGAAATGGGGCTAGGGTATAGCCAGTGGTACAGTGCTTATCTAGAATGTGTGAGGCTCTCGATTCGATTCCAGTTCTGAAGAAGGAAGAAACAAGGAGGGGAGGAGAACTTTCTGCCTGCTTTATAGACATATAGTTTGGCTTTTATTTATTTAATTTCCATACACTTTCTACTGAAGTTGCAATTTTTTCCAAACAGAAGTACTAAGTAATTTAGATCTACATTCAAGAGATAAAAATGATAAAAATTTCATATGTATAAAGTACAGTTCCTATTACAAGCAAGACTTAAAATCTTTATTAGAACATTTCAATATTACTGTTTAAACTGAAAAGGAGATCTGAACAAATGAAAAATTTCAACTTACCAAACTGGAGTTTCTTCATAACGGCCACATATTTTTCTTCAAGTGATTTTAATACTGACAAAGGTTTGGGTTTCATAGCCACCTTCTTTGAGTATTCACCTAGTTTTTTTTCTGTTATTTAATATTTCAAAATAAATAACATAAGTATGTATTTTTGAGTTTAAAAACAATTTACTTCTGAGGTTCAAATTCTGAATTTCAAAAAAATCAAACTCTCCACTCCCATCTTACTATTTTACCATTTTGAGAACAAAGCATTTCTATTTCATAAACACCGTAACGGGCAATAACCTAATCAACTTTAAAAATAACAAACTGAAACAATAAATGAAAAATCATTGTTCTCTGTTGCTAATATATTAAATGTTGATTTAATCTGAATTCTCATATATAGCTTTAATGTCCTATTTTCTATTGCCAAAACAGCATTTTAAAATTCATGAGTAAACAAATTTATAGTGCACGCTCTCAGCCTACTAAATTTAGTCCTAGCAATCAGAGACAAATGTTTTCAAATTACAAATTATTCATGACTGAATCCTGACAGATAAAAACCTAAGAGAATAAACTGTGTCAAGTAAGTGCACTTGCCTGAAAACCATTAACATAATGGGAAGAGAAAGGCAGTATTCCAAAAGTGAATGAGATATCTCTGCATCAAATGAAAAGTAACATGAGAAGAAGGGTGTTGTACCTTGATTTGCTTGCCGCAAACTGGTGGTAGCTGCATAAACTATCTCAGCAGTCTTCTGGATATCTGGTACCAAAAGAGTAAGTCCTTCTGGTTCTTGATCAGAAGCATCTGGTTTCACTCCTGTTTTAACATTTTCCCTTTTCGATCTGAATTTTTTTAACATGGAAAGAAAATACAAGAAAAAATAAGTTCTGAGGAATGAAAATCAATACCTCCATAAATCAACAACAGTGGCTATAAATAAAAATAAGTGTGTACTATACTTGGCATATAGGATCTACAATAGGAATAGTCTAAGTTAGATTCACTACTGCTTTAGAAACCATGAGCTAATGCCTATGATAGATAAAAAAGTGATAAGAAGTTCTTCTCTTCTAATTAAACAAGACAAAACATAAAATTATACAAATGTTATACTCTAAAATACCTGCTACCTGGTATGTCCTTCACACCTTTAAATCTACATTTAATTATAAATACCTAGAGAAAGTGAAGTAACTTCTATTGCTTAAAGTTACAAATGGCTCTCTTCTATCTTCTAAGGACTTCGGAATCAAAAGAATCGCATGCAGTCTTTTAATTCTATTTGTGAAATTACTTAAGAGTATATTAATTTCTAAGAAATAAGGAACTTATTTCAGAGTAGCATGCAGATTCACTACTGGTTATCTTGCTTCTATATACTGAGCTTTTCATTAAACACTACATCTTAGGGTGTAAATTATTCCATTATTTCTTTAGGATCTAAAATACAACAGGCAATCAAACTAAACAGTGAATGTTTACATGAACTTTCTTTTTGTTCTCGCTTTTTTTTTTTAAACTTTGATTATGCTATTTCCTGAAACATGCTCTTGCTATGTTGTTCAGAGTGACCCTAAACTCACTATGCAGCCCAAGCTGGCCTCAAACTTGTGGTCATCCTCCTGCTTTAGCCTGAGCAGCCAGATTACAGGCATGTGTCACCCTGCCTGGTTTAAAAAACTTGATTACAATAAAAGACACACTGAAAGTAATCCCTCTCAAAATACTCCTTGCTTCAAACGTATGTGCCCATTGTTCTTGTCATTTTCTGAAGAAGTCCTAAAAGTCTTATTTGTGGTTTTTATGAGGGTGATCAGAACTATGGGGGATGTTGCTGTATCCATCCAACAGAAAGGCAGGCTCCTGAAATCATTATGGTTTGTCCTTGTCCATTGACTCTTGTGCTGTGAAACTCCTAGTTCTTCCCCAAAATCAAAAATGTTCATGAAAGGCGAACACTTTGAATTGATTCAGGGCAAATGAGGGAGCCAAGTTAACACAACTAAAAACATGAAAAAGGATGTCCAGAACTGTTTTAGAAAGTGGAAAAAACAACAGAATAAATGTATTTGAAATGAGAGCATGTATTCTGAGGGAAGTTAACAGCAATGTAACTTCTGCTATAATAAGATTTTAAAGTATCTATGGCATTTTAAAATAATACACTATATAGCCAACCTTATATCAAACTGTTCTAACAGGTTGTATTACAGCAAGGTTTTAGTGTATAGGACATCAAAATGTTTATTTAAATTTTCTAGATGAATACAGTAGTAATTTAATACAAGAGCCATTAAAGTCACAACTAAACATTATTTCCTTTTCTTCTTTTTCAACACTTAGCATGTCATTCACAAAACAAACATCTTTACTTAGTTTAACTTAAAAAAATCTGTATCTTCATTAACTCAGTAAACAAAAAATTTCAAACAAATCACACTCACATATAATCTAAACTATACAGCATTTATTTATTCTAGTTGAATACCTACCAACAAAAGGACTTTGCCATTATATTAAAACAGTGTTACAGAGAGTGGGCATGAAGCCTTGGAGAGTGTAACTACAACAGAATGTAGAAGAATCTGTAACAAAATAACGTCACCTACACACAAGCACAAACAAGCCTTTATCTCAAAGACAAAAATCTGCTCAGAAATTCAATGCTTAACAACAGATAAATAATAATTAGTAAAGCAAGATACTTATGCAGGCAGCAAGAGCAAATGTATACAGTATCACTCATGGATTTTGACTTTGGTTTCTACAGTATGTGCAAAACTTATATCCACAGATATTCTTAACTACAACGTACTCACTATATCTCACCTGGCAAGAGGACTTACGGAGTGAGGCACAATGTGTCAATGAATCACTGCACCTTCTCCCATATGTTCTCTTTTTATGTCCACTGAGAATATAAGAAGTCAGAGAGAACACAGGTCCACTTTCCTTTGCCATACAGGGAGCCAGGTGGCACATGTATTCTACACCATTTCAGCCATCAACATCTGTTGTGTGTGTGTATGCAGATATATGTATTTGCATATACAGTACATTGTAGAATACAGTGAATGCTTTAGAACTGAAATATCAAGACATTTTTACTGCTTGAGTCAATCCAGACAATGTCATCTTTTATAGTTGTGAAATAAAACTGAGACTACGGTTTAACAGTGAAGCTAGCCTCCCCACTTTTTTTTTTGGTACCAAGGATCAAACTCAGGACCTTACAATTGCGAAGCAGGCAGCAGAACCAATGAGCTAAATCCCCTACCCCAAGACATTTCTTAATAAAGCTTAATCAGATTCTTAATTGAATTTGTCAAAAACTGTTAATAAACAATGTTTATTGTTTCCGAGAATCAAGAAAAGTACAAAAGCTCTGCACAGTACCCTCTTTGAATTTATAAAGACTTTAACCTCCCCAACTATAGATGATTCTCTGTTACCAAGCCTTAAAAAAGTCTTAAGTACGAGGGCCACTAAACTGTAAGCTGCTTGAGAAAAAAGTTATGGTTTTATCTATAAGAAAAGTCTGTCATTAATGTGCTAAACCACTGTACTCTTCATAATAAATATTTCACTTAAAGAAACATATCTTGCCAAGCAAATAAGGAAGATATGAAAGTGAATCTTATTCCTTCCACAAAGGGGATTTTTTTTTTCCTTGAAAAAGCAAGAAGGCCTAACATGGAGAATGAACTATTTTCAATATAATCTAGAGATTTACTGTATTTACCACCACAATATAGGATATCCTTGAAAAAGCACTGACTGTAAATTTCAAGCCCTATTCATGAGTAGCAATTTCTTAATTCCAGTTTTTAAAAAATTAGGGAGAGGCTGTTAAAATAGTATAGATGGGATAGCAATTTTCTGTTTTTAAAATTTTAAACCCAAATTAGTTTTTAAGTATGATAATCCAGAAGTTTAAAGAAATGTTTTATACCAAACACATATAAGAAATGATCATATACCTCATATTAAGACAATGGTTGAATCATAAAGCAAATATATCTTAGACCTTTACATAGGTTCTAATGAAAATTTTTACTTTGAAAATTTCATTCACAAAAAACATACAGAAAAAAGGGATCGCCAACATGTGGCTGTATTGCAAATACATGAAGAACACACACTGCCTATTAGTGATTTTGACTATTCATTATCTGACATGAGACTACAGTGAGGAGTTTCCTTTCTATAAAAGTTGCAGGTTACTGTCAACCCATATGTAGGCCCAGCTCATGAAAAAAGGCCATACCTTAGCTCACATCCTGAAGTCTGTGTGAAAAGCTATTTGAGTTCAAGGCACCTAGCTGGAAGTAGGTCTCTGAGACTGACAATGGATCCAACATGGTAAAAGCAATCAGCGACGGCCGCTACCATGGTATCCGCTGCTTTGTGCATACGTTGAATCTGGCTGTGATCACTGCCCTGAAGAAATATGAGGAAGCAACTGAAGTTTCTACTATTGCACAGGATTATCTGCAAACATTTCCACTATGCTATGAATTCCAACTGAAAAGCTAATAAATCAAGCAAATTTGGGTTCTGTGAATTGTGATGTGAACTAGGATGTGAGCAAAATGGGCAGATCTTTCTTGTGAAAACAAAAGGAAAAAAGAAGCAATATCTCAGCATTCAGCTATACTGATGTGCCTCTACTAATAATACCACACAAATTAAGTGAGCTATTAAGAGTAAATATATACCACATCGGAATCATGTTCTGTTATAATACACAAACTGAAGACAACTTAACAGAGCTATTTTCTCAGAATTTAGGGAAAGACTTCTTTAAACCTTTGCCCTCCTAATTCTACAGCCAAAAGTATCACACAGTTGAAGTACTCATTTAAAGAGCCACTTGAAGAGGTTATCTGGAGACTACATGCTATGCAGTTTAGGCTGGCCTTGAATTCACGAAGTAACCCAGGCTGGCCTCAAACTCACAGCGATTCTCCTACCTCAGCCATCCATGTGCTAGAATTACAGATGTCTCCCACCACGCTGAGCTTCTCTTTTGTATTCTAAAACTGAATAATAACTGCTCATAAATAGGAGAGTGGTTTTATTTGAGTGGGTGTTTTTGTTTATTCTTAAAATATCAAGTACTATTCTCTCTCTCTTTTTTTATTTTTTTTTTATTTTATTTTTTTTTAATGTAGTTGAGACTGATCTGGAGCTCACTGTGTAGCCCACGCTGATCTCGAACTCACAGCGATCCTCCTGCCTCAGCCTCCTGAGTGCTGGGATTACAGGCCTGTGCCACCACGCCCGGCTCAAGTGTTATTCTCTTAACTCCTTAAATAATTTCTTCTTGAGAAAAGAATGAAAGATATAAAAATACAGGGTGTGAGCAGTAAAATCTTAGAGAAAACAAGGCTCAAGTACTATTCTCTTAACTCCTTAAATAATTTCTTCTTGAGAAAAGAATGAAAGATATAAAAATACAGGGTGTGAGCAGTAAAATCTTAGAGAAAACAATAATGTTTGAGGAGGAGCTCAGAGACACAAGAGAAAAAATATTTTATAATAAGCACAATGTGCCAATCTATGCAAGGAGATAACAAATTAGCTTCAAAATTCAGTAATGAAGAAAAATGTGTATCAATAACCAAGAAATTTTCAAGATGAAATGGGTTTTATTCATCCTTATTCAATTAATTTTTTCAATTAATTGAGCAAGGAAATCACAAAATGGGATAAAGCTGACCCAATCCTTATATAAGTGACTACACATAGTTCTGTCTGCTCATTTATTAGATACACAACAAAACACAATGAAGTGTAGTTTATACTGATAATGTAGTAATTATTAACAAGGTATAACTAAAATGCAATGTATAGCAAACGAAACATGCTGCCTCTTAATATATTATAGTTCTAATGTACATATTCTTCCAGGAAATGAAAAATGACGAGTAAAAGAAAAATATAAAAATGGTATAAAATCCACACTACTACATGTACTGTTGAAGATTATCAAAAGTAATGTCATAGGGCCGGGGATTTAGCTTAGTGGTGCTGCTGCCGGCCCCGCAAGCACAAAGTTCTGAGCTCGATCTCCCATAACCCCCATCAAATGCAGTAAAAGTACTTTATATTTTCTTAAAATATTTTTACTTCTTGGGAATCATTAAAAATTTTTATACATCTTAAATATCTAAAGATACTTCAAAAACCAGTCCATCTCCCCTATTTTAAATTAATCACGGATCCACACACATAAATGTTTTCGGGAGGGTGAATTCAGATGCATTTAACTGTGACATTTGGAGACGTACATTCTTATAGTGCTTCTACTCTACATTAGTAAGCCTGAAGCAAATCACAATTCTCCTCTGTTTTAAAAAGGGGGGATTCTGAACTACCTTAATTCTAAAGACTCCTTAACATTACACAGACAAGCTGGCAATATATTCAGAAATATTTGTTAAAAACTAAATGTTGCTTAGCAACAGATTTCAAATTCAGTGTTAAGATTGCCTGAGATTTTGTCTAACAGAGCTCATATAATTGAACAGAATAAAATGATCATTTTACATTAAAATGTTGCACTACCAAGGCCAAAATATTAAGTCAAAAATTCATAGAAGTTTTAAAATCACTTAATAGACTAAATTGTATTTTGGCATTTTGGGGAACCAACTAAAATTCAAGCCTACTGATTATATAAACCTAAGCAATCAAGATCTATTTAGGTTGGAAGTAGTAGTGGTGTATAAAAACAGAAGTATCCAGACTGAATCAATCAACTTCTCTGCCTTCATAATTATTGTTTTCCATGATACTGTAGGGAAATGATTCCTAGCTTTATTTATTAAAAATTTTATGGTTTTTGTGGTGTGTGTGTGTTTGTCTAGGGGTTGAACCCTGGGTGCTCAACACTACATCCCCAATCCTTTTTATTTTCATTTTGAAACATGATCTCCCTATGTTGCCTAGTTTGGCCTCACTCCTAATCTCACCTCACCCTCCGGAGTAGCTAGGGTTATAGGCTGTGCCACCACACCCGGGCTGCCCTCAGTAGTTTTTTATTTAGGGGGATAAGAGCAGTGCTGGGGATTTGAACACTGGGCCTTTGCAGTGGGGTACATTCCTAGCTTTCTCTAAATTTTCAACACAAGATCTCAGTAGGTCACTAAACCTGTCCAGACTGGGTGCCAAGTTGTGATACCCTTATCTTACCTCCCAGGCATGTGCCAGCCACCATGTCCAACTAGTAGCAAGTTTTTAATGTTAAACTCTAATTGTGTCGATCTATGTTAAGCAAGAACAATAAGTATTTTCCTGCCTACTACATCTAGCAAGGCAAACAACATATCCTTAAACAACTGTGAAACTGTAAATCCTATGTATTACCTCCTTATGTTTATTATATACCAGTAACTCTAAACAACTATTTATTTACTAGCATTTATCCATAGTATGGCTGACTGGTTTATTCTCAAGAAACTGAAAAGAACATTAATAAAACACAGGAGCTGGAACAGAAATACTGTACTAGTCAAAATTAATTAAAAAAGGACAGAACAAGAGATAATATTTTTGTTTTTCATCTCCCTAAGTCACAGATCTGACAGTTATGATAATTCATTTTCACCATATTTTGATCC
Source organism: Fukomys damarensis (assembly GCF_012274545.1). Taxonomy (NCBI): domain Eukaryota; kingdom Metazoa; phylum Chordata; class Mammalia; order Rodentia; family Bathyergidae; genus Fukomys; species Fukomys damarensis. Next base: position 13,032,633 of record NW_022900914.1, on the reverse strand, counting down.
TTATAATTGATTCAAAACTAGGTATAGAAGTACTGGGCTCAAGCATTCTATTCACAGGTTATCTTTACATGTGTTAGGACTGCTCAAACTCGATGTACATCTTTTGCCTGAAACTTTCCAATCTATCACTCCCACTCCTTAGGAAGCTATTTCTTCCCACTTACTGTAGGCCTACAAATCAAGAGTACTACATAAAACAATCATTAAACTATATAACTAAGAAGTTAAGACCAAAATTAAGTGTTAGGATAAATGAGTGTGTTTTTCTGCATTAGGCAAGAAAAATCTTTCAAACATGAAGTAAATGAATATTGCCACCTGGCAGCACCTGAAAATTATGGTAACAAAAGTTCTCAAATTTTAAAAATAATTAAGACAAAGTCGAGCATGGTGGTGCATGCCTGTAATCCCAGCACTCAGGAGGCTGAGGCAGGAGGATCGCTGTGAGTTTGAGACCAGCTTGGGTTACAAAGCGAGTTCCAGGTTAGTCTCAACTACATATTGAGACCTTGTCTCAAAAAACAAACAAACAAAACAAAAGACATGTTTAAATACACTCACACACACCCCAACTCTGCAGGACAAGTATAACCATTTGGTACTACAAACATTTGCTTAAAAAAACAAAATAAAACAAAACACCCAGGCTCTCAAACTCTGGCCAAGGGCATGAATTTCACCTGGGGTTTAAGTCCTGGATGGGTGAATACCAAAATCTTTTTATTCTATGTAGGTGCTTACTCTGGTAGTAGACCAGAGCATTAATTTGAAATTCCCTTTGATTTTTCTTTAAAAAAAAAAAAAATCTCTTTGTTGTTTGTTTTCTGATATGGTGTCTCACAATGTAATCCATGCTGGCTTGAAATTTAAAATCTTCTTGCCTCAGTCTCCTGAATGCTGAGATTACAGATGTGCACCACCATCACATCCAGCTCGCCCTCTGACCATTCTAGTGAAGTGATTACGAAGGCCTAAAGAACAATCCAATATGGTTCAGGTGAATGCACTTAAAAAGAATTAATACTTCAGCCATTTGCCCATTTTTGTTCCAACTATTATAAAAAATTTTCCACTGATTAAGAACTAAAACATTTTGAGACAGCAACATCCTGAAATACTGTACTTCTTACTGTTTAGATTTTAAGTGTTAAGTGATGATAGAAAATGTAGAAGATTCCATTTAACAATATAGATACAGTTAAGGTATATTTTTAAAATGCTATAAAGCTAAAGCATAAAACATGTCATGTATATTCCTAAAAACATTTTAATTTCTCAAGACAATCTTGAGAATTTCTTCCCTATTTTGTCTTTCAGTTTAAAACTGCCAAGCGTTGAATGCAAAATTCTCTACTTTGAAGTGCTATACCTAACTTTTCTTAACTTCATGTAGAATGTTATTCCTAAATTGTCTTAATCTAAGTGCTTACTCATAGCTAACAGTATTATTAATCAGTTTGTCTATGTGAACTTTTACACTAAACACTAGGAAGTTGTAATGAATTGTGGCTCTTTTTGGTGCCAGGGATTGAACTCAGGACCTTGCGCTTGCTAGGCAGGTGCTGTGCCACTGCCACTGAGCTACAACCCAGCCCCAAATTTTGACTCTTGATAGGAAGTGTTAGAAGAGATGGTAAAGAATAGACATCGTGAATTAAAAGATATAAATATATTACAAACTGTGCCACTATAAACACGGGTGAGCATTTATCACTGTGGTATGACGCTTTTAGTTCTTTTGGAAAGATACCCAGCAGAGGGATGGCTGGGTCAAATGGAACCTCTAATCCTAGTTCTCTGAGCTATCTCCATATTGATTTCCATAGTGGTTGCACCAGTCTGCACTCCCACCAACAATGCAGAAGGATTCCTTTCTCCCCACAACCCTGCCAACATTTGTTATTGGTTGATTTCCTCATAGCAGCCATTTTTTCTGGAGTGAGGGGGAATCTCAGTGTTGTTTTCTTCTTGGAAACAGCTCATTTGCCCACCAGTTGGAGACTGAATAAAGATATGGTTTTTCTATAAAATGGAATACTACTCAGCCATAAAGAATGAGAAATTAGTCATTCATAGGAAAATGGATGCATATCGAGGATATATTCTTAAGTGAAATAAGTCACACATGTGTATATACCAAATAGTTTCTCTGGTGTGAAAAACTATAATGGTACATAAGATCCTAATGGTATAATTCACAATGTGAAATAGGAAGAAAAGGGCTAAAAGTGTAGGGGAAATGGGAAGGGTAGAGGAAAGGAAATAAGGGGAAAAATATGAGAAAATTAAAAAATGGAAATAAAGTATTTGTAAATAGGGAAAGGAGGAGGGGGTGAAAGGAGGGCAGAGTTAAGGCGAAAAATGAGAGTCAAGACCTGTCATGTAAAGGTACAAGATTCACAATGATGAATGTAACTGCACTGTATACCTAAAATGTACCAATAAACTCAATGAGGAAAAAAAGAATACAAAGAAGATAGTAATATAGTGCTTTTAGTAAATTCATAATGCAATTTATCTAAGAAAATATTGAGATTTTAGAAAACAAACTAAATCACAAAAGAATTAGTCTTAGCTGCTACCGTGCAATGTGAACAAATTCACCAAATCACACAAGAAAGGTGAAACAGATGAAAAGCATACTTTCTTGAATAATGCTCTAGTTTATACCAAATAGCAGACACATCAGAATACTATAAAAATTGGTCACCAAGTAGAGATGATCATATTATTAAAGTATAAGCATAATTAAGCAAAATTAGAAACATGCCTTAACATCTTATTTCAAAAATTTTAAATTCAGAGGATAATTTTCAGACATGTATATGTGTGTGCTTTTATATGTATATACCTTACATGTAACAGTAAAAACTATAATTACATTACTGCCTGATTCGGTGGGTTACCTTTTATTAAAACAAAAGTACCTTCAGGTTAAAAAGTTACTTCTCTTTTTCTGGGGCACCAGGGATTGAACTCAGGATCTTGTGCTTGAGAGGCAGGTCGCAGCACCACTGAGCTAAATCCCCAGCCCAGTCACTTCTTTATGTATATTATATGAATCAGTACTCTGAAAGAAGAAATCTGCCTTGGAAAAAAGTGACAATATCTTAGAACAACACCACAGACCTACATTAAGATACTACGGCTAAAAAAGAATAAAGGCTATCACTGTGGGCAAGGAAATTAAAAAAAAAAAAAAAAAAAGAGGAACATGTTAAATTATGAGAAGGATAGCACACAATTCGATATCATAGCCACATTTCAAAATAAAAATCAAGGTTAGTTTGGTTGACTTTAGTTCCTTGATTTAGCACAGAGGGAAAAGCAAAAAGGAGAGAGTTAAAGAACATCTTCCCACTTCTTGTCCTTATTCTACTTGTTAGTTTTCATTTGCTTCTACAAGAGGGACATATCCTTTAGACAGTTCCCAAAGTGGCAGGAAGGTATTAGTGGAAGTTAGAAATGTGAATAACTGCATGACAGTGAGGAAGCAATACGAGAGAAAACAAAATCTCAGGACACTTTTTGCTTAATTCTATAATGTTTATAAATTTTCCTTTATAAAATAGAGAGCACTGGTGGTTTTGGAGACTATTTTTGTTTTGGTTTGTTCACATTATATTTATTTTTAACATCCTCAGAAAAGAAACTATAGCAATGGAAAATACGCCAGTGGTTAGAAGAAGGCTTGATAGTTTTGTAGAAGCAGCAGGAAGTTTTTTAAGGAGTATGAAACTTAATAGCTCCTGTTTATGACTGTGATTACAGGAATCAAAACATGTATTTAAGTTCATAGAATACAGATCAAATTACTCCAAATGCACCACATTGTATTTATTTTTCCAACCCTCAAACCCCTTTTGGCAGGCTCTCCCTGTGTTGCTGAGGCTGGTCTCGAATTTCTAACCTCAAATGTTCACACCAGCAAGAATCAATTTTTTGCCAGGCATGGTGGCATACACCTGAGGTTGAGGTAGGAAGACTGAGAAGAGCTTGAGGCCAGCTGGCTGGAACTACATAGTACGTTTAAAACTAGTCTGAACTACATAGCAAGACCTTATCTCAAAAACCCAAAAGATCAACATTTTTGGTGATACTGGACTTTGCACATGCTGGCAAGCATTCTTCCACTAAGCCTTTGCTAAATGTAATGATGCCCAAAGGAGATACACAGACACACACACACACACACACACACACACACACACACACCTAGACACACAGATGGATACCTAAAATATAGATCTCCTTCATTCTTTGCTGGTCTTGCATAATCTTACATTTATGGATATACCATAGTTCAAGTAAACCTGTGTTGATGAGCATGGATTTTACTTTTCCAATTTTTAATTTTACATACAAAATGAAAATCACTGTTCCTTGATTGTGCTTTTTTGAGAAGCTAAGTTAAGGTATGTATGTATTTATACTGGGGATTGAACTAAGGACTTTTCACTTGCAAGGCAGGTGACAGCACCACTGAGCTAAATCCGTGGCCCAAGGTTTTTATTTTGAAGGAAAGTAAGTGTACATTATTTTATTCTCATTAAAGAGTTCATACATTTTTATACTCCTACTTATGGCAAATGGTAATGGTTCTGACATGATAATAATTTGAAGTTTTTCTTTTAATAATCAAGCTTTTCTTTTTAAAAAATCAGCTTATCTTAAAATATTATTGTTTTCAATCATGAAAACTATCTGCATGATCAAATTAATAAAATCCCACTCTCATATGATTTTACTTTTGGATAAATTCCAAAATAATATACATACAAGGCAGGCCAGGGATTTAGCTCAGTGGTGCCACCGCCTACCTCACAAGCACAAGGTCTGGAGTTCAATCCCCAGTACCAAAACAAACAAAAAAACACATATACACACCCAACATCAGATAAATTATATTTTAAAAATCTGGCTGCTGCATATTTTCTACAGTTCTTGCTTAAATGACAGCTTTTTAGGAAATAGAATAACGTGAACATGTACATAGCTCCACTCCATTTTTCCTAGCTCTTAAAAGACTTCTCCAAAAGAGAGAGAGAGAGAGAGAAATATAATAATTAATATTCCTTATAAATGAGTGGGATTCTATCAAGTTTGGAGATGATAGCTTTCTGTCAAACTAGGTCAGTCAAACAACCAAGGAGTAGGATCAGTTTTAGAAAGCTATACCTGGGATTAGATACTTCAGAGTCTTATCTGTGAACAAAGCAAGCCTTGTTCCCAGAACCATTATGTGACAGCACCTAAACTCTACTGACTTGAAAATTTGAGTTACACGCTTGCTTTTCAAAGTCAGATGACTAGAACACAGAATATATTGCTACCTACAAACTAATTTCCTGTAAGTCCACAATGTACACCAAACTGTAAGACCCTAGAAATGGCAGGACAGACACAGGACACATACAGCTCTACCTGCTGAGACAGAAAAAATGAAAATCTCTTTCAACCATTGGAACGATAGCTCAGTTTTGTTCCACTTCTTTATTTTAATCACTCACCTATGATATGAGACTATCTTTTCATAGCACAACTCAGATCAGATCTCTGTTGAAAACCTTTCAGTGGCCCATCCTCACTTTTCTTTTTTTTGGTACCGGGGATTGAACTTGTGACCTTGTGCTTGTGAGGCAGATAGTAGCCTCAACTGAGCTAAATCCCCAACCCTCTCACTTTTAGAAGTAAATCAGTGAGCCCTCTTCATCTTCTACTCCCAGATTTCTTCTCTAGCTTCATCTCCTACCTTATACCCATAACTTATACCCAGGGCACATCAAAGTTTCATAGGTTCTCTGAGCATGTGATAACTTTCTTTCATTGCTAACATTGTTTCCACAGTCTGAAACACAAACACTACCCTTCATCATTTAACTAATTCCTACTTAACCTTTAGGTTTCCAAAGCTGAGCAAACTCTCCTTTAGTGTCTTCTACTTCTACTAATAAGTCTTGTATTGTGTTACTAAGAGTGCCTGATTATTCATTCTTCCATTTAAAATCAGCCCCTTAGAAAGAGGATCCAGCACCAGAGATTTAACTCAGTGGTTCCACCTCCACCTCCGGCCTCGCAAGCACAAGGTCCTGAGTTCAATCCCAGGAAGGAACAATGGAAGGGAGGGAGGAAGGGAGGGAGGGAGCGAGGGAGGGA
>NW_022900914.1:13012262-13026385 GCF_012274545.1 Fukomys damarensis | reverse complement strand
TACAAATATCCAATAAAAATCTGTCTAGTGAATGAACCAATAATACCCTCCTGAGCAGGGCTCAACTCACCTATATTGATATAATTACAAAATATCTAATGTACAAATTAGGTAAGTGTAAGGTAAATGATTTGCCTTCAGCTTAATAATACTTTTCCATGTCTTGCTATAAAAAGTTTGACTTGAGAGCATACTAACCAATAGAATCTCCATCATTCTTTCAATTAGCAGATCAAATTAGGGTTTAGGTATGCATATCAAAATAGGATAATCTCAAATGAGTTATTCCCACCAGAAATAATAAATGTCCTCTTTTTACTTGGTGAAAACATTTTAATTTTCTCATTTGCAAAAGAAAGACAAAAATTCTAAATGTAACATGTACAACTACCTTCAATAAAAATCATAAATAACCATAATCATCACACAGAGATCTTCAGAATAATGAATCTCAAAGAGTTAAATAAGATAAACTTAAAGCAGGAGCGGAAAGTCCATGTCTTTTATGCATGCTTGGTGTAACAAAGAAAAAAAGACAGTATTTTAAGTCTTCATAGGCAGGAAAAGATTTTACTCTATGAAGGTAAAAATGAATTCTCAATATGTACAATCCTGAAGAACTGTAGGGATGTGATATGCCTATGCCCATACTGGTTTTAATAGAGGCTGCATAGTATAAGAGACCACAGGAGTATCAGCTAACCACACACATGTATCAATATAAAACACATCAGTAACATTTCTATTAGTAAACTAATTAAGTGTCACTAAAGTAGTGACTGCACAAAGTCATTGCAAAGATAAAATAACAAATGAAATAAGGTCCATAAACATTATTATCTTCAAATGGTTTTTTTTGAGATACATAATTTTAAAGGCTAAGATATGACATTTTTTCTGACTGAAAAATAAGAATAACTTTTTTCAGAAAGTCAAATAGAAAAATAAAGAGCTTCCGCTAAATGAAATTCAGATATTATCTATCTGAAACTAAATTTTACTAGTTAATTAATTAATACAGGGCTGGGGATTTAGGTCAGTGGCTCCACTGCCTGCCTTTTAAGCACAAGGTTTTGAGTTCGATCCCCGGTACCAATAAAGAAATACATACATACATACATACATACACACATACATACACACATTTTGCATACAAGTCCAGATTTCTCTTTTCTCTGCAGTGCTGGAGTTAAATCCAGGGTGCACACACTGAGCCAAATCCCCAGTTTTTTGAATTTTTATTACGAAAAAAGGTCTAGGTCACTAGGGTTACTCAGGCCAGGGTCAAACTTGTAATCCTCCTGCCTCAGCCTCCCACAGTGCTGGGAATATAGACATGAGCCACCACACACCAGCTAAGATATCTTTTTCAAAAATTATACCACATATATTATGTAAACAGGAAAGCAATTAAGAAAAGCAAACTGACCAAAGAGGTACTATACATGTCCAGATGGTACTGGCTATAGTAAGTATATTCTATAATTATCTTACAATTCAACATGCTATATGTGCATTTTGGTAGGATCCCTAGAAATTACAGCATAAGTAAATACATAAAAGTAAGATAATTTTATTTTGCTGGTTTTATTTTCACATTCCTAACACTTCTACTCTGTGATACCATTTTTGAACATGGCTACAACTACAACATTCCAATCTATTGTGCAATTTTTCATTTAATACCATACCCTAGTTAAGAAGCAATGAGGGTTTTTACAAATTTTCAAAAGTTATAAACTATCTTAGAAAACAGAAAAAAGATACAGAAATACAAGGCAATATTTGCCCTAAAAAGACATAAGCAATTTCAGAGCTTCGTATATTTTATAAAAAATTGACTGCTCGAAAACTACATTTTTATTGGACAGAAGTAAGGGAAACTAATGGCCAGTGCAGAGAATAGGATGTTAAATTAGAAAGCATCTCAAGCAATTAGAGAAGATAAAATTCAGTTCTAATCCATCTAATTCAGTTCTATTAAAGAAGTGCACTACTTTGTTTTTTGGTACGGGGGATAGAACTCAGGACCTTTGCACTTGCAAGGTAGGCCGTGTCACCAATGAGCCCAAGTATTGCACTACTTTTATGTAATTACTCTGGTTTACCCAGTTACCAGTCAGTAAGATTGGGGGGTGGGGTACATTAAAACAGACACTGAGAGCATATAAAACACAATTCTCTTCTACACAATAGAAAAAAAAAACTATTAAAGAAATATGTTTGTATTTTCTTTCATAAGTGAAAACAGTGAAGCATAAACCTAGAGCTCTTTCACTTTTTTTTTTTTGCTTCTGAGATATGCTGCTTAGGCTGGCCTCAACTTCTTGGACGCAAGCAATTCTGTCTGAGACTCCTGAGTAACTGGGACTAAAGGAGTACACCACTATACCTGCCTAACTGTACAACTTCTTATAGCTCTACAAAAATGGCCTTTCTTTAACTTTTTCTCTACTTTATGATTCTCCCTATGTGGCCATCAACCAGTAGCTTTTAGTGTTAATGACAGCACATTAAGGAAATGAAGACAGAATTACCTAGTAAACTGATTTTTCTCCCAAAGGTAAACACTGATCAAAACTACACAGCTAGTAATTCTTTATCAACCTTGGACCTATTCCATTTATGATGTATATTCTTTTTTTTATGTTGCATATTCTTAAAAAATAACTGAGAACACGCAAAGCAAATATAGTGCATAGATGAGAAAGAACATAAATGAAATCAAAAGACACTGACAGAGAAATAAACTTCTACTGGCAATACAACTGCCTCAATAATCACAATTAGACTATTTTTAAGGAAAACTGACAACTACGTTAACACATTCTGCTAAGAAAAAGGAGTAAGAACCTATCACCTCAATATCTACTAACGTATAAGCTTAAACCAAATTAAAGAATTAAAAGGGTCCACTAAGATAAAAATCAACTTTTCTGCAATTCCAACAATGACTGACCCCCCCCACCTCTGTTTTTGAGACAGTGTTTCCCATGCAGTTCAGGGTGGCCTTGAACTCACTGTGTAGCCTAGGTAGGCTTCAAACTTTCAGTGATCCTCTTGCCTCAGCCTCCCAAGTGCTGGGATTACAGGCATGCGCCACCATGCCATTATCTTTTGATTTTTAAGAAAAGTTATACCATGAATTATAACATGTATTACAACATTAACAGGAGTAATCCACAAACCCAACAATTTGACTTCTAGGATTCTAAGATGTAAAGAATTCTATAAGCACTAAAAGATGTACTTGTGAGGCTACTATAAACCAAAAATAAATATTCATGAATAAACAGCCAGGTAAAACACACCAGCTATATACAATGGGAAATTAAATATAGTAAGACCAATGTTAGGGCTGGAAGTGTAGCTCAATGGTAGAATGCTAGCATAGCATGTATGAGGTCCTGGGTTCAATCCATCAAGCAAAGAAGAACAGAAAGTCAGTGATATGTACTAACTGGCATCGAAGGGTATCTCTTAACACCAATATAGAGTGACACTAGTATTTATTTGTATGACAGCTACAGTGTACTAGCATTTAAAGAAAACTATTACCTGTAGCTAATTATACAGTGAGATGTCTGAGAAGTCACTGTGAATAAATGTTTCTGAGTGTAGAATGTGGGTACTTTGTCTATTTATATATTGCTTGTGTAAGAATGTGCATGCACACATGTATAATATCTACCACTGAAAAAGAAAAATCCAAACCACCCATATTTTAAAAATATATTAGAGGAAAGGTTAAGAGGAACAAATGTAGTATAGTACCTTAAACGGTTAGTGTAGGTATCAACACAGGTCTTCATTTTCGCCAATAATGTACCAACAGAAGTTTGACACTCTGACTGTTCTTCTTCCTCTTCACCATTTTCTGTAGAAAGAGGCAACAAGAGCGGCACCATGGACGCACAGGAAGCAATAGCCCGGAGCAATTCCAGCAGAGCCCGGTAGAGTGGCACGTGTCTTGCCATGTCGAGAACTATAAGGGGAAAAGCACAAAATGAGGACATGTACAACATACAAATAAGTGTGTAACACATAGCAACTAAGTGATATAAGGATAAATTGTTAGACGGTAAACAGACTAATGCAGTAGATGTTTATGAGCTATTAATTGGTAAAGAATAACTACAGCTACTTTTGGAAACAACACCACCAACAAAAAGAAAGTACAGAGTTGAGGGAGAAACAAGAAATGTAACTAGATATCTAGTCATATTATCCATAAAAATGAATAGTCCACATAGTATGGCCTTCTTTTTTTCCTTCGTTCCTTCCCTCCCTCCTTCTATCCTCCCTTTGAGACAGGATCTCAACTATGCATGCACCATCGTGCCTGGCCACAGTATGGCATGAAATACACTTATGAGTATGAAGCAGAAAGGCATTTTAAAAGTTTAAGAGAAATAATGAAGTCATTCCGTTATATAAACAAGAGATACTACTATAGTTTAAGTCTGCTTCAAATCAACCTTATTAACACAAAATGTTGATTATGCTAACTTTTTTTTTTTATTTTGGGGGGTACCAGGATCGAACTTTGGCCCTTATGCTTGTGAGGCAGGCCCTCAAACTCCTGAGCTAAATTCCTGGCCTTATGCTAACTTTTAATTAGAGATTTTTTCCTTTAAAATAACACCTCTTAAAAATGGATACCTTATTTTAACCACATATATTGTTTCTAAATCTTTCTAAGGGGTTGTGGAATTGTCCTATGACAAAAGATCCAACACTTTCTTTTCCAAAGCTGGTTACTAAGTAGCCTTTCCATAAAAATTTTGTGAAAACACGTTGCTGGATTGGCTGGGAATACACCAGTAAAGACATAAAATCCCTTTGTTTAACTTATGTTTCGGGTAAAGGACAAATAAACGACAATTTTTCTCAGAAGCCTGGACGTACTCTAAATCTTAGCAAATGAAAGATGAGAGAAGAAGACTCGGAGAGACTACTAATGAGGGATACGAACTGCCTCAACACCTCCACAGGGGATGAGAGGAGGAGGATGAGGCACCATGCAGGAGGCTGGACTTTCTGTGCTACTTACACAGTGACAAGGCAGTTCTGATGATCTGATCACATGGAGGCTACACAGACTATTGTTTAAAGGGATGGAGAAGCAGGCCTCGGTCATGCCTTCTAATCATTATGCAAAGGAGAGGGGTAGCCAAGTACAACTGCCACGTCTTTACCATGTACAGAATTTCTATGTACTGGGCACTTGGGTATACCTAAAGCCTCTTTTCCAACCCATGTGGCTAAGGTTACCATTGCAGCACGGTGTTCAGGAAAATAAAAATTACATCCAAAAGTTACTAATCAACAGGTACACAACAGAACATTCACACTTGTGAATATGTGGGAAAGCTAGACACACATGCAAGCAGAAGTGTAAATAATTTGGTATAATTTGGCATTATCTATTAAAGTAAAACTGCCTGTCACGTGCTTAAGTCCCAGCACTGGGAGGCTGATGCAGGAGGACTGCAAAGTCAAGTCCATCATGGGAAACTTAAAGAGACCCTTGTCATGTATAAAAAGGGCTGGAGGGGCCAGGGATTTAGTGGCACTGTGGCACTGTGCCTGCCTCACAAGCACAAAGTCTTGAGTTCAATCCCCAGATCAGAATGAACGAATGAATGAATGAATGAATGAGTGGCAGGAGCCAGGTGTGGTGGCTCATTCCTGCAATCCCAGCCCTCTAGAGGCTGAAGCAGGAGGATTACTCCAAGTCTGAGGCCAGCCTGGGCTATAAAGCGAGTTCAAGGCCAGGCTTAACTGCATTATGAAGCTCTGTCTCAAAAAGAAACAACAACAAAAAAAGAGGTTTATATTCTTGACTCAGCAATATCACATATAACTGACTGTAAAACAAACTGGCAAGGACGTTCAATGCAATGTTTTAATACTAAAACAACCTAACAGTATCATAGACAAACAATAACATATCCAAATAATTATCTCCCTTGAAGCTTTTACACAGAATGTAACACAGATCTCCCACATACATATTTGACTGGGGTAAGTTGTAAAAACTATTATGTAGATGACATACACGTAAAGCTAAACACTAATACATTGTTATTGTTGTTTTTGAGTTTCTTGAGGCAGGGTCTCCTTTGTAGTTCAAGTCGACCCTGAACTCACTATGTAGCCCAGGTTGGCCTCAAACTCAGATAACCTCCTGCCTCAGCCTCCCCAGTACTAGGATTATAGGCATGTGCTAACTCAACTCAACACTATTAATTTTTTATGAATAGGGTACTACAAAGGAATATTTAGATGAAAAGATGAATTTCTAAAATTTAATTATATAAAAATTCAACCACATATATATTATTAATATCCCCAGCTGATTAGCCTGACAAAAATAATACAATATTCCTAATAAGTTTATAGTCTCTTTTGACCATTTTCCTCTATCCCCACTCTAAGTCTATTACATTGCTTTGGTACAAATTCACATTATCCTTTTGCTATACAATGACACTTATTAGGATGTATTAGTCCATGGTGTAGGTGCAACTGAGTTTGAGGCCAGCCTGAGGTAGCTACATCATGAGATTAGGCCAGCCTGAGCTACACAGTGTGACCCTGTCTCAAAAGCAAAGCAAGGACCGGGATTTAGGTCAGTGGTTCCACCGCCTGCCTTGAAAGTACAAGGAACTGAGTTTGATTCCCAGTACCAAAAAACAAACAAAGCAAAGCAAAGCAAAAAAAAAACCCAAAAAACAAAACACATGGATTAAGAAGAAATAAGATGTGTCATATACATGTAACAACTACCACAATGGATGTATTCATGATATACCACAGATATGTACTAATGAAATAAAAAACAAAACCATACAAGGCTGGAGATATAATTTGATGGCAGAGCATGTATACTTGGCAAGCTTGAGGACCTGGGTTCAATTCTGAGCAGTTCCCCTCAACAACAACAGCACTTTCAGCAAAAATACAACACATTCTCTTTGTAAAAGGTGTTTTGTTTTGTAGTTTTAATTTCATTTTTGAGACAGTGTCTTGCTATATAATTCAGGCTGGGCTTGCACTCACTATGTAGCAGGGTGGCCTTGGATTCATGGTGATCCTCCTGCCTGAGCCTCCTGAGTGCTGCAATTACAGATGTGCACCACCATGCCTGGTTACATCAGTTTTTGAATGTAACAAAAACAAATCTTTAATGAAAACATAGTGGGTATCAATGGATTACTAGAATGAATTACCGGGATCAGAAAAAGTTATATTCACGATTATAGTTCATCTATTCCAGTGACAGGCAAGGAAAAAAGTATTTGTAAAATCTGGAAAAATCCTAACATAGGCTTCCTGTATTCTCTATGTCTTCTGGAAGGATTCACATAGAACATAGATTTCCCAGCAATAACATACAATTACATATCTGCAGTATTTCTGCCCTAAAACTTTCATGTGAAACTCAAGAATACAAGATTCTACTGGCTATTAGTCACCTAGCTTTTGCTACCCAAGCTCCAAATTCCCAGAAGGAAAGCAAAGATTCACCATAAATTACACTGTTCATACAGTAATTCTGGTAAAGCAAAATTTGGAATTTCATGAATGTAAAGTAAGCTTAGCACTTAGAGAACATTCCAAGAGTCACATTTCCAAATACCAGGACAGGACTAGCCTAGGAGACCCCTTATTATAAGGTCTACATAGCTCTCCTATCCCACAAATCTAAGACACCCTGATATTCTGTCTTCACACTGGCTCATTCTGCTCTGCATACTTTCAATGGAATTTTTAATATCCTTGATCTGTTTGAACCATTTCTTTCCTGTTTTGCATTCATGGTTTTGATCATTTTCCTGAGCTTCTCTATTTTTTTTTTTTTTTTTTTACCTGTATGTGCTCTACAGTCACTAAGCATGTCTTTCATTATGGTCACCATTTCTGTAGTTATATGAGAAATTATTTCTGCACTAATATTTTTTGGTACTGGGAATTGAACTCAGGTCCTTGTGCTTGCAAAGCAGGCAGTGGCATCGCTGAGTTAAATCCCCAGCCCGCTGCATTTTTTTGGCAGTGGTGGGTGGGGGAGGGTGTTACCAGGGATCAAACTCGGGTCCTTGTGCTTACAAAGCAGGCAGTGGCATCACTGAGCTAAATCCCCAGCCCTCAACACTGATTTTTTTTCCCCTAGAGCTTCATTCATTTGCTTGGTTACTTCCACTGTTACCATTTCAGAGAGTCCAAGTGGATGGCTTTCAGACTTTCTCATTGCCCCCTGGGTTTGGCTTTGGTGAGATGGAAATTGGAGGTTGCATCTGTTTAAGTGTGTTCTCATTTTCCTTTTTTTTTTAATCCCCAAGTTTATTTCCTGGGTCAATACCTGTAAATTGTTTATGGTGAGTAGCTTTATTACTAGTACTAGGGATTCTCAGAGACATCTTCCAGGTGTAGCTGGGTTTTGGGTTTTGAGTATGTTCAATATCCTACCTTTTCAATTTACTGGGGACGAGAGGTTGTTGCCTCTTTGGCCCAGCCCCTGTTTCTTTGGGACTGGACTATGGTATTTTTTGTGATTCTTAAGCAATCTCAGTGAGACACTCCCGATTTTTTTTTTTTTTGGAAACATCAAAATTTCAGGCCATTTTTACATCATTAAGAAACTACAAAGTGAACATATAAAATATGTAAATGAGACAATATATCACCTGGATCTCATGCTCTCACCTGTGACTTTTATAGCCAATGAAAAAATAAGGAGTAGATGGGAAGAGGAAAAGTTCCTATCTATGTAAGGCACAGTCCTCAGAACAATTAATAGGGATATAGTACACTCCTTTTGATAAGGCAAAGCCTTATGATTATCAGTACTAAAAATATAGGCCATGTATATCATGAAGCATTAACAAAGCAGATACACTTCCTAACAAAGCTCCTATCCTACCAAATAGGATATCACTGGACGTGGTGGCTCACGCCTGTAATCCCAGCACACAGGAGGCTGAGGCAGGAGGATTGCTGAGAGTTCAAGACCAGAGTGGGCTACACAGTGAGTTCCAGGTCAGTCTCAACTACATAGTGAGGCTGTCTCAAAAAAAAAAAAAAAGAAAAAAAAAAAAAAAAAAAGAAAAGAAAAGAAAAGAAAATCCAAAATAGGATATGAATGATGGGGACGCCCATACCCCCATTATAAGGAGAGAAGTTTGCTGGACATGGTAGTGCAGGCTTATAATCCCAACATTCAAGAGGCTGAAGCAAGGGCTCACTGAAAGCTTGAGGCCAGCCTGGGCGACATATGAGACCCTGTTTAAAAGAAAAAAAGAAAAAAAACAAAAAACAAAAACAAGGGGGTGAGGGAGAGAAAAATGTAACTGCTACTGAAAGTAAAGAAAAACCACAAGGGGACAAGGATGTAGCTCAGTGGCACAGTGCCTGCCTGCAAAGCACAAGGTCCTGAGTTCAATTCCCTGTACAGACGAACAAACAAAACCAAGCACCATGAATCCTCCTGTTTACAAATGACAAAAATAAACTTCTTGGTTCCTCCAACCATTTAGGCTCCAGCTTTCTAAAATATAAATGATTTTCTACACAGCAGTGAATACTGCCAATTTGGGTGAAGAATAATTGGGAAGCATAATTATTTAAGTTTTTCCTTATTCAAATACCTCAATCCTAAGCACTCCAGAGGCTCGGGTAGGAGGATTACCACCAATTGCAGGCCAGCTTGGGCCACATACTGAGTTCAAACTGCTCTGTCTCAATGAAAAAAAAAATCAGAAGTTTTTTGGTACATCTTAAATTATCATAAAGTAAACAACAACAAAATTTTAAAATCTCTGCAAAATTACTCATTTTTAAAAATCAGGTGATCAAAAATAAATAAATAAAAAATCAGGTGATCAACACAGCTCAGGCTGTAGTTCTTCTGTCTCATCTTCTGTAAACCTGAGATCCCAAAGCTTATGGTGTTGTTTTGATCTGTCTTCACCTTGAACCAGGAGTCACAACCTTTCCTGATTTTATTATACCTGAATTCCTCAAAGGCTCTAGTATACATCTTTGGGTCTGTTCTGTGTATGTGTAGTGTGAAAGCTGGGCTCAAGCTTTATTAAAAAAAAAAAAAAAATTACACATAGATTCTACCTATCTCCCCTCCAAATCTCCGTGAGAGTCCCCTCACACACTCTGGTGCCATTTCTCTGGCCAGAAACACAGGTGTCTCTTAAGTATCTCTCAATTCCCTTTCTATACTGAAATCATATCTGTCTCCACATTCTGAAGCCAGTATTAAAATAAAGATTTTTAACACTTCAAGTATTTCTATTACTAAAACAGCATCTCCATCTAGTGGTTAGTAGGTAATTGCAGAATTTCTTTGTCTTACAAATATAGCTCTCAGAATTACACGATTATCCCAACTACCTTGTTGTGCAGAAAGTCAGTCAACATTTTAAGAGAGAAATCAAAACACACATATTCTATTATATGAAGAGTTTCCTGCCTAAGAAACTGCTCATGAAAATAATTGCTTTGTCTTGTCAATTATCATTACTTTTTTGGAAAGTGACAGGTGGTATTTGTAATTATTTTTTAATGTTAGTTATGGATGGACAGTTAGCATTTCTATTTCCTCAAACATTATCATTTCTATGTGCCAGAATCCTTCAAACTCTTCCCCTCCATCTGTATAACTGTTATGGATTGTAATTGCCCTACTGGGCATATAACATTAGTAACCATTTACCCGTGCCCAAATGTGTTTGACATCCATTATCCCCCTTTCACTGTCTCCCTCCCTGTTCCCCTACCTATTCCCTAGCAGCCTTTGTTTCTTACTTATGTGATTAACTTTTTAAAATTCCTCAAAGGAATGAGAGAACATGTGGTATCTGTCCTTTTGTGTCTGCCTTATTTTACTTAACATGGTATTATCCAGTTTTATCTATGTTGCTCCAAATGACACGATTTCATCCTTTTTATGGCCAAACAATATTTTGCTGTGCCATGTGAGGGCCTTTTCAATCTATTCATCTTTCAGTGGACACTGTCTGATTCTATATCTTGACTGTTGTTAACTAGTGCTGCAATAAATAAAGGCATGCAGGTATCTCTTTAATATAAAGATTTCAGTTCCTCTGACTATGTACATATAATTTAAATACATTTTATACACACACACACACACACACACACACACACACATATTTTGGTGTTTTGAAACAGGGTCTCACTATGTAGTTGAGACTGATCTGGAACTCACTATGTGTCCAAGGCTGGTCTTAAACTCACAGTGATCCTCCTGCCTCAACCTCCTGAGTGCTGGGATTACAGGCATGAGCCACCATGTCTGGCTTATACATTTTTCATACTTCTTTAATACTAACTTTCTTAGCTTACTGAATTAAGTTATTGGGAGAAAAGTTCAAAATTTTTTATTTTAAAAGATATTAGCTTCTTACATATAAGGTAGTTGGCGAACAGAATCATGTTACTGACTTCATGTTAATCCAAAGTTCAAATCCTACCAAGAGTCTAACATATCTTTATTTTCGTTAGCATAAAAAGAACTATTATTTAATCATCAAAATTATGGATCTATTTTAAGCAATTAGAGTCATGCTATAAAAGTCTCATAAATTGATTCAATTAGCCTATACAAGAAGACTTAATACTGCTGCAGAAATATCAAAACAAATACTATTTTTAAGTCTTCATTCAATTACACACAACAGGCTTATAAATTTTGCTCTCCATCCATTTCAAACCTACAGAAAAAGGTCAATTTATGAAAATGTTAATATAAGGAAACTAGTAATTAAGCCATTAAATATTACTGCGAGAGGCCAGGGACTTAGCTTAGGGCCTCGCAACAACCCAAGTTCAATCCCTAGTTCTGTACCTACCCATCCCACCCCCCCAAAAAAATATATATATTATTGCTAGATACTGTGAATCCACAAAAGATACAACACTCAGAATTTAGCCTTACAATATTTAATCTATACAATGGTCCAGATGTGTACAAGCTGTTTCTAAAAGCATTTACTAAATTTACAAAAAAAAATTAACAATCTAAAAATAAACTGGTTAAACAATGGCATAGCCATTTCTATAAAACAAAAAGAAGTGTTAGAATTAATATATAAAACACTAATATAATCAGTGAGTATTGCTGAAGAACAGGATCAGTGTATCAATTACATATTTATGAACATCAGTAATGGGGAAGAAAAAAAGCTGACCTTGCCCTAAGGAACTTGAATGTTCTCAAAATCCAGTAACAATTTTGCAACTTCTTTTTATCCTGCTCTTTTCCCTCCTTTCCTTTCCTTTCTTTTTTATGGTTTTGGTTTTATAGTACTGGAGAATGAACCCACAGTCTTTGTACTGCACTATATCCCCAGGCCTTTTCTTATTTTTTATTTTGAGATACAGTCTTACTTTGTATTTCTCACTGCCTGCTGGGGCTCTGATTTGAATCTGATCCTTCCCGCCAGCTCAAATCACAAGTGTAACTGCCTGCCTCACAAGTGCAAGGACCAGAGTTCAATATCCGGTACAAAAAAAACCACAAGTGGTATATCCATGACTGTCCCAACAGGTGGCTTGTACTGCCTGGGGGGCGGGTGTTACTGATTATAATAATGCAAAGAAGGGCACTGACTTAGCAGACCAGTATAAAAAGTTGAAATACAGCTCATTTGTGGTACGGCAGTTGTAAATGTGCATGACACACACCAACAATGGGGTACTTGTAAGGTTTCCATGTTAAAATTTAGGAAATTAAGTGCTGAAAAATTATTCATGGATGTAAATGTTTTTAAAATAATTTTGTCGATTATTTGAATAATTTTAATTGGTATAATTACTATTAATATTTTTATTTAGACATTAATATTTCAAAATAAAGTAATTAGAGTGATCAAGTAAATAGACTGATGAAAGTGATTAGATATGTTTATATCACCCATAGTACAAGTTGCCTGATGGTTGAGTCACATATGTACTCCCAGTGGTTCAGGCCAATGGGAACACGTTAGTCAAAACAGATCAGAAGAAGCAAAGATCATTACATATTAACATGTTCATGGGCTGGGGATTTAGCTCAACGCCTCCTGCCTTGCAAGCGCAAGGTCCTGAGTTCAATCCCTAGCACAAAAAAAAGTTCATAACATATTCACATGGGCTGTAATTCCTTTCTTACTGTCAAGTGCCACTGGGTTAAATCCCCAGCCCCAGGTGGTTCTGATTTGATTTAATTTTATTAGTAAAAACACTGGTAAAAGTCATTAGATGTTTGTACCACCAGTGATATAAGTTGCCCAAAGAGACAGTCATGCATATACCCACCAGTGGTTCAAGACAGTGGGAACAGGTTAAGGGACCCATTCAACAGGAATAGGTAACAATTATAAACATATGAATCAAACAAAGGTATATTTAACTTCATTAAAAAAAAAACTACTGAACACAGAAGAGCAGATAAATATCAATAAAATTACAGTTGGAGATCTCAATAAATACCTTACTGTAACAAAAAGATCAACTAAACAAAAACACCAACAAAGAAATAGAGTTGGGCGAATTTGAGGCTACATGGTGAGTTTAAGGATTACAGAGTGAGACCCTATAAGAACAAAACAAAACAAAACATAAACAAAAACAGAGTAAGCCCAAATAAATAACCTGAAAATGCACCTCAAGGTCCTAGAAAAATAAGAATAATCTAAATGCAGAGCTAGTCCAAGTAAGGAAATTATAAAGATCAGAGCTGAAATCAATGAAATCTAGACTTAAACAATTAAAAAAAAAAATCAGTGCATTGAGTAGTTCTTTAAAAGGATAAACTAAATAGACAACCTCTTAGCCAATCCAATTACACAAACACACAGAAAAAGAAAGAGAAGATACAAATCAACACAATAAAGAAATTAAAAAGGTAAAATTGTAACAGACACTGCCAAAATCCAGACTGGCAACTACTTCCTAAACTTCTATGCTAATAAAGTGAAGAACTTAGAAGAAATGGAGATATTCCTAGATATATTATCAAAACTGAACCAAGGGCCAGGGATTTAGCTCAGTGGTTCTGCCACCTGCCTTGCAAGTGCAAGGACCCAAGTTTGATCCCCAGTACA
>NW_022900914.1:12954141-13012127 GCF_012274545.1 Fukomys damarensis | reverse complement strand
AAAAAAAAAAAAAAAAAAAAGGAACCAAGATTTAAAATCCTGAATAAATTCCTGGTCTGGATGGTTTCATTGCTGAATTCAACAAGAACTTCAAGAAGATTTGATGCAAACACTGCTGAAACTCTTTAATAAAACTGAAAGAGAAGGAATATTCTTTCCTAAAAGCTAGCACTGCCCTGATTCCAAAACCAAACAAAGATCCAACCAAAGAAGAGAACTACAGGACAATCTCTAATAAATATAGAAATAAAAAGCCTCAATAAGATACTGGCAAACAGAATGCAAAATCACCAAAAAGATCATATACCATGATGAATTAGGCTTCATCTCAGGGATACAAGGACGGCTTGACATATGCAAATCAATAAAAGTAATCTATCACATAAACAGAAACAAGTATAAAAATCACACAATCATCAATAGATAAAGAAAAAGTCTCTGACAAAATCTAACATAATTAAAACTCTGAAGAAAACAGGTATAACAAGGACCTTTATCACATTTGATAAAAGCCATTTATGACAAATCTACTGCCAACAGATTAGGGGAAAACTAAAAGCTCTCCCTCTAAAATCAGGAATACAAAGATTCCACAATCAACACTCCTGTTTAACATAGTCCTTGAAATAACAGCCAGAGCAATCAATCAAAAGAGAAATAAAAGGGATTATGTATAGGGAAGGAAGAAGTTAAAAGTATCTATCGTTATTTGCAGACAGAATGATCCTTTACTTACAAGACTCAAAGAATTCCACTAGAAGACTTGTAGAATTATGAACCAATGTCAACAATGTAGCAGGATACAAAAACACACAAATATCAATCGCATTTCTGTACACCGATAATAAACTCACCAATTAAAAAATCATGAAAACAATACTATTCATAACAGCATCAAGAAAACTTAAATATTTAGGAATTAACCTCACAAAGGAAGTCAAAGTCCTCTACAACAAAAATTACATCATTCTGAAAAGGAAGACTGGAAAGAACACCAGAAAACAAAAAGGTATCCTATGTTCCTAGATAAGCATAACCAAATAGTCAAAATACCTATACTTTCAAAACTGATAAACAGATTTAATGAAATCACAATCAAAATAGTAACAGCATCCCTCATAGGTCTAGAGAAAACAACCCTAAAATTCACATGGTATTAGAAAGATCCAGAAAAGCAAAAGCAATCCTGAGTAAGAGGAGCAAAGCAAGAGGCATCACAACTCCAGATTTCAAGTTTATTAGATCTTTCACAAAGGGGTTAAAACATGCACAGGAGAATACATAGGTTCTTTAATAAACCGAGCTGAGAAAATTGGATATTCACAAGCAAAAAAGATTGAGCCCAGACCCGTATCTCATGTACAAAGACAGAATCAAAATAGATGAAAGATCTAAATGTTAAAACAGAAACACTTAAAGAAAAAGTTGTAAGGTACAAGGTTAACATACAAAATCCAACTGTATTCTTACGTACAAGAAGCCATCAACAGAAAAAAAAAAACTTGAAAAGCAATCCTATTTACAGTAACACCATGCAAAATTTTGAGTAATAAATCTCACAAAAGATGTCTAAAAAAAAAACAGAAACACTTAAGCTGCTGGAAGATAAGAGAGATTGAAGAGATCACCTACAGAATGGGGGAAAAGATGAAATGGGTGGAACTCTTGACACAGATGTAGTAGGCAAGGACTTTCTGAACAGAAATAATTCCCATTAGCAAATGCTATCACTTCAAATTTAAAAGCTTCTGCACAGCAAAGAAAACAATCAACAGACTGAATAGACAACCTACAGAATAAGAAATAATTTTTGCTAGCCATTCCTCAGACAAAGGACTAACATTTAGAATATATAAAAACCTCAAAAACGTTAAGTATTCCCAAATAAAAGACCAAATCAAAAAACGGACAACTGAAATGAATACGGACACTTCTCAGAAGTACAGGTGGCCAACAAATACATGACAACAATGTTTAACGTCACCAGCCATTACAGAAATCTAATTGCAACACACTGAGGTTCCAACTCACTCCAGAAAGAATGGCGATTATCAAGAAAATAAATAACAAATGCTGCTGAGGCTGTGGGAAAAGGACCCCTTCTACACTGTCAGTAGGAATGCAAACTAGTACAATTACCATGGAAATCAGTGTGGAAATTCCTCAAAAAACTAAAACTAAAACTAAAACTAAAAAAAACTTGACCCAGCTATTCCCCTTCTAGCTATTTTCCTGAAAAAGTTAAATCACTTAATACTGGAAGTAGCAACAATATCAACAATTCTTTAATAATGGGAAAGGGAGACAAAGAGAAACCTATTCAATTATCTTATTAATTTAATACTAAAATTTACACAATCTTAAATATTTTATCTAATCAAAGAATATACTTTAATATATTTACTTTTCTGAAGCAGAAAAAATGGAAAAAAAATTACTGGGAACAATAGTGCACACCTGTAAAACAAGCTATCCAGGTAACTAAGGTAGGGTGACTAAAAGTTCGAGGGAGGCCTGTATAATAAAATATGACTCTATTTCATTAAAAAAAAAAAAATCATTCTAAGCAGGGCATGGTGGCGCACGCCTGTAATCCCAGCACTTGGGACGCTGAGGCAGGAGGATTGCTATGAGTCTGAGACCAGCATGGGCTACATAATGAGTTCCAGGTGAGTCTCAACTACATAGTGAGACCCTATCTCAGTAGTATACAGGTATACCACTATGCTGGGACATATTTTTCTGGTGGTGGCAAATGTAAGTAATAATTCCTTTGAAAATAGAAAAAAAAATTTAATCCACACTATTGTCCCACTTAGCTGCTACCAAAGATTCACTCTTAACTACTCTCGTTACCTAGTCTGTCTCAATAAATCAGTTAAATGCATAAATATTACTTTCATGAGTAAGAATATTAATAAAAGAAGAGTGACACAGACAGTTGATATAAACTTACAGGTCCTGGCTAAGAGAAACAGATGCTGTTTTTCTTGGCAATACCAGTATATTTTCAAGACTCTACAGAAGGTATGTCACTTTGGTGCTCTTGTTATGAAAAGAGAACATATATTTTGGACAATAATGCTCTTGTTATGAAAAGAACACATATTTTGGACAATAATTCCAAAGCCAAGGAAAAGAAGCAATGTGGTATCTTTACTGAGTTTCAAAACATCAATCCCCTTATTATCATGTACTTGCAAACTTAAATGTCAATACCTGCTATCTTCAGAAATTACTATAACTGTATAGGCTAAGAAAAACATAATGCATTCGAGTTCAGCCACATTAGACCAGAACACAGTCATAAAGGTGAATAGCTTTTATGTTTCCATTTTTGGCTGCAGGTTATTAAATGATAAATGTACTTTCACAGGAAAGGACAGAGGAATCAAAAAATTATTATTCTATGTTCTTGAACAAGCGATGGCATAAAACTGAATTAAGGGAATAAAATCAAGTATTTTCTGAATAATTTTGAAGACAAATAAATCCATCAAATATGTCCACTAGGGCTGGGGATTTAGCTCAGTGGTTCTGCCGCCTGCCTCACAAGCACAAGGACCCAAATTCAATCCCTGCTACCAAAAAAAAAAAAAGTCCATTAAATCTTATATTTAAACTGATACTAGAACCAGGGATTCAGCTCAGCGGTGCTGTACCTGGGTTGAAAATACAAGGTCCTGAGTTCTGTGGTACTGCAAAAAACAAACAAACAAACAAAAACCTGGTAATAATAAGTGAGCAACAACTATTCACCCAAAGATACTCCAGGCAATAATTACACAACAGTTACCTGAGTCATTCCGTAGATAAGATGACATGGCTGGGATGAGGCAGGACTGGCTGAGAAGCTCGAGAAGGACAGGAGGCAGAGCACTGCTGTTCTGCCCTCTGCTCTCATGAGAGGGCTGAGCTTCTCCATTCACTGCACCATTTACAGGATTTATGTAACTTGCAAGGACCTAAAAATTAAAATTCTTGAATTTAAAATATATTTTTAGCTTCACCATGTAAAGACATATATTTTAGACATTCAAACTGAATACTCAAGAGTATGTACTTTCCAATCAATGCCTGATACGTTATGCTTTCAAAACGAGATTTTTTTTTTAATGAGACATTTTCTATTTAAATTGTAAACTAAGCTGGGTGTCACAGGACATGACTATAATCCCAGCACTCAGGCTGGAACAGGAGGACTGTCATGAGTTCCAAGTCCAGCATGGACCACATAGTGAGTTCAAGGCCAGCCTGAACTATATAGCAAGACCCTGTCTCAAAAAACCAAATTTTAAAAAGCCCAAGTAAGAATCTTTTGTGCTAGACAATGCTGCCTACAGAACACTGTATCACATAAGACTATACATAGAGAAGCAACCCGTCCTTAGGTATATCAATTTAAAACTTCACAGATCTGGTATTACTGATAGCATTTTATTGAATAAATTCAGTTTATTATTTGAGTGTGTTAGAATCTTACAGCTTTAAACTCAAATGAGCATATTATTCTAAAATTGCAAAAACCAACACTCAAAGAACTGAAGCTAAAACTATCCTAAAGTTTTAGCTAAAACTAAAGCTATCCTTTTCTTTAAGCAGCCTTCCTCATTTCTGTGGTATAATAACTTTTCCTTCCTTACTATTTTAACTTGCCTAATTCTAGAAACATCATAGAAAAATTTGAAAGCAAACAGAGTTGGGAGGCTGAGGCAGGAGGATCGCTGTGAGCTTGAGACCATCCTGGGCTACATAATGAGTTCCAGGTCAGTCTCAACTACATAGTGAGACCCTATCTCAAAAAATCAAAAAAAATAAAAAATAAAAGCAAACAGAGAAGGGAGCTGGAGGTGCATATCAGTAGTAAAGCATGTAGTTACCATGTGTGAGGCCCTGAGTTCAATACCCAACACCCCCAAAAAATTTTTCTAAAAAGTAAACACATGACGGCTGGGGATTTAGCTCAGTGGTTTCACTGCCTGCCTTGCAAGTGCAAGGACCCAAGTTTGATCCCCAGTACCTTTAAAAAAAAAAAGTAAATACATGATGATAAAGTTTAATACAAGAGTCAGAGTCCAGATACAGCAAATTAAGATGAAAAGGTGATCAGAAGAAGGTAGATATAGCAAAGCCTTTGGCTATTGGATACTTTCATCTTTGTCACTTTCCTCTCAGTGAAGAAGTTGAGAGGAAAGAAATTTAGAATTAACACCAGGGAAGGGCTACCTCAGAACTGTGGCATTTTAGAATTATTAGGAACAGGCAGCACTAGAAAAGTAGCCAAGGATGAGCTGGAAAAGTCATCAATATTTAAAATCAGTGCATATACAAAGCCATCTATTATCACTGACAAATGGACTTAAAAGTATACCTGCAGAAGACAGGTGACATGCTCCTCTTCTAGCCTCTGCTTGGTCAAGGCTTGTTCTACGTCCCATCCTGAAGCTGTAGAACCTGTTCCAAAGCCGGTCCCTTTGGCCCAATACAGCTGCTGTTCTTCTGTTGATGTAGGGTTATGAGAGCTTGACACCTGTGGCTTACAGCACGAAATATAAATATTTATTAGTATTTTGTTTTCTCTTTTATCACTCAGAAATTTAATTCCTAGAATACCCAAAAGAAATGAAAGCTGGCACTAAAATAAAGGACATGTATACACATATTAACAGCAGAACTATTCACAACAGTCAGGAGAGGGAAGTAGCCCGAGTGCCAATCAATGGATGAACACCAAGTACAATGGAATACTGTTTCCTATAAAACAGAATGAACTACTAATGGATTCTATACTGATCAACCTCAGAAACTTTCTATTAAGTGAAAGATGACAGAAAACATATCATACAACCCCCCCATATACAAGATATGTCAAATAAATAAAAAAGAAAGGAAATATCCAAGATAGGTTGACACACAGAGACAGAACACAAATTGGCAATAGCCAGGGCTGAGATAAAGGAACAGCCAACTGCTTATATTTAGGAATATATAATTTTTTAAAAATTGGAAAAGAAAATAAGAGAGATCCCTAACTAGGTATAAACCATATCCTTTTAGGACAAATCCAGTAGAAGACTACCTTAGGACAATCCTGTCAGTGATGCTTTCTATGACAATGAGCATCCATCTAACTTCAGAAGTAATCAATCTAGTTCAGAATGCGCAGCATACAAATATCTCAAAAACTGAAAATGAAAACAGCTGGAGACAAAAAAACCCCCAAAAAACTGGTGTACCAATGTAACCTTGTATCCTGTAAAAGTCAATTCCTTATTATTATATTGTCTACATAATTCTGAAAAAAAAGAATTATTACATAATTTTCATTAACTTTAACATCACATTCTCACATTCTCTAATAACATTTGCAATTAAAATTTAGTTTCAGGGCCAGGGATTTAGCTCAGTGGTTCCGCGGCCTGCCTTGCAAGCACAAGGACCTGAGTTCCATCCCCAGTACCCAAAAAAAAAAAGAAAGAAAGAAAAGAAAAAATTTAGTTTCAGTGGAAACTCACAAGCAATGTCAATGGTTTTTGTTTCTTCAATGGAAATATTCGCTTAGGAAAAATAATACACAGAAATACTACTTTTATAAAAATTAGTATGTCTATCAGGGATACATGAGAAAGTTCATCTTCCACATTTTTTAAAGAGAAGTCATTAAGTACATCACAAAATTTCGTTACTATATAAATATTTACTGCTTTCATCAATGTCATTGATAAAAACAATTATTTACTTAAAACAACAAGAAGTCAATATGAGGGCCAAGGA
This sequence comes from Fukomys damarensis, assembly GCF_012274545.1. NCBI lineage: Eukaryota > Metazoa > Chordata > Mammalia > Rodentia > Bathyergidae > Fukomys > Fukomys damarensis. The sequence continues at coordinate 13,005,353 of NW_022900914.1, read as the reverse complement.
TTTAGCTCAGTGTTGCCACCATGCCTCGCAAGTGCATAGACCCAAATTCGATCCCCAGTACCAAAAAAAAGAAAAAGAAGTCAATATGGGCATGGTGCCATATGCTCACAGTACCAGCACTTGGGAGGCTAAGGCAAAAAGTTTAACAACCTTGGCAATTTGGTGAGATCTATCTCAAAATCCAACCAAACAAAAAGTAAAATACAGTATCCAAAAATAATATAAAACAAACACATAAAGCTCTATGACCTATCAAATGCAGACTATTTAACTAGCTAGGTAAAGAATTAAATCACTGCACCTCAGAAATTTGCCTCTTTCTGTCTTTTCACCACACCTTCATACGTCTACAAAGCTTACCATAATCTTGATTCTGATTTAAAAACTAAAAACTAAAAACAAAAAAAAAAATGTTGGGTGTGTTTATGCATGTATGTCTGTAATCCCAGTATTCTGACAGGAGGAGGCAGAAAGACTGAAGTTTAAACTAGCCTATAAAACATAATGGCCTCTTGTCACAAAATAAAAATTAAAAAAGGCTGGAGATGTATGTAGCTCAGTGCAAAAAGCTCTGCAGGTTAAATTCCCAGTACTCACCAAAACAAAAGTTTCTAACTGAGGACATAAAGACTGGGAAATGGGTGCAACATTACAGCAAGGAAGAATAAATTCTGGTGGTCTTAATGCATGGTAGGATGACCACAGTTGGCAATAATGAATCATGTATTTCAAAATCCCTAAAAAGATTTTGAATGTTTTTAACACAAAGAAATGACGTTAAATGTTTAAGATGGTTAAATACGTTTCTACCTTGACGATAACACAAGGTACAGAGTATATCAAAAATTGCATCATACTCTCTAAATAGGTACAAAAATGTATCGATTTTTATGAGGTGAGGTTTTTGCCAGTTTTTTCCCCTTATGGATTAGTGATTTTCACACTACCTACTCAAGAAATAGTCTATTTCCAAGATCATAAAGGAGTTCATGTTTTTTGATAAACACATATACTCTGTTATACAGACTTATCAACCCTTAAAATAATTTTACATATAAAACACAATACAGGGCCAAGGGTTTAGCTCAGTGGTTTTGCCTCCTGCCTCGCAAGTGCAAGGTCCCAAGTTCAATCCCCAGTATTAAAAAAAAAAAAAAAAAAAAAAAAAAAAAAAAACCCTCACCTTCGCTCGCACAGGCAAACCACCTGCAAGGTGCATTCCGTCCGGGTCAGGACCCCCAATAAAAAAAAAAAAAAAAAAAAAAAATCAAAATACAGTATACTTTAAAGATTCATTTTTATTCCATGTAGATATTAAACTGACCTAACATCACATATTGGCATACTTCATAAATATATAGTCAAATGTATAATAGATATGTAAATGTATATATATCATACATATAATTATACATAGGTGGGCTTTGGTGTCAGCTGTTTGCTTGGCTTCTATCTATCCTTGGACTAGTACCAGCTTCACAATGAACTAGTTATGTTGTTCTTTGACACCGCCTAAATAATCCTTGCCTCTTTACATTTCAAAATAAATTTTATAATCAGTTTGTCAACTTCCTGCAATATGAATCCAGATTTGCATCAAATTTACGGGCTGATTTGGGAAGAAGTATTAATGCACTATTGTATTTTCTAATTGAGAGAGGTTAAATATAGACAAAAACATTCAGGTCTTATAAATGTTGTTTGAAAATTTTTCATACATTTTATGAAGAGGTCTTTCACATTTTTAAAGATTTATATATATTTTCTACCTGTGATGGTATTCTAAAAATTTCTCTTAAAAGATCTTTTTCCTCAGCCTTCCAAGTGCTAGGGAAGCAAGTGAGTGCCACTACTTCTGGTAAAAGATCATTTTACATATATTGGGCTGGAGATTTAGCTCAGTGGCACTGTCCCTGCCTGTCAAGAGCAAGGTCCTGAGTTCAATCCCTGGTACCAGGGATGGGGTAGAGAAAGAAACATTTCTTACTATTATATGGATATAACAAATTTTTATACACTGACTCTATATATTCCATTCTCATTAAACTCAGTTAAGCCATTAATTACTTTCAGATTTTTTAATCATCTGGAAATAGTGAGGGTTATTTTCCCCCTTTCCTTGTTTTGGTTCTCTTACTGCATTGGACAGAATCTCTCCTTCAATACTATGATTCTCTAAATTTCAAGCAAGAAAAGGAAAAAGGATCACAGCATACTAAAATATATCTTTGCAATGTGAAATTTTATTAAGCTCTTAAAGCTTTTCTGTTTTCCAAGTGGATGGGTTAATTTGTGATTTTCTGAACACTAATAGTGAAAATTCATTAATTGATAGTTTCTCTTTTAAAGATCCTTCATTTTAGGCATAAGGAATACCCAAACTCTCTTAAAATATCACTTCAATGAAATTCTTATTCTATATACCATTGAGTTTTTCAAAACCTAAAGAATTAAAATTAAACCTATCTTCATCTGACTGAATAAAACTTGCAAGAGCAAAGTCCTGAGTTCGATCCCCGGTACAAAAAAAAAAAAAAAAAAAAAAAAAAAACCTACCTCTGTCTGATTGAGGCTGGAGTTTGGAACTCGGGGGGCATGATGGCTCAGAGCAGAGAGGCAGACGAGAATAAGGTGCAGTGCCCCAATTTCCAATGCCATTCGCCTTAGCAGCACACCATCATCAGTTGTCAGAGGTGTCATGCTAAACAAGCTACGAAGCACATGGAAAGGAAGGGTTGGAAGTACATTGGCTGATGGAGATTGGAGAATATGACCTAGGTTGAAAAGAGAGGAGTACTCAAAATTCAAAGTATTTAATAACACACTAAGGAGCAATAAAGACAATGTAATGTAAAATCATATCACTAGATTTATTATAAAACACCCTAAACAACACAGAATTGTAATACCTTCAAATTTTTAATGAGTAGCACAGGAAAACTTGTGATATATGTGATATTTTCAAAAGAAAGTGTAATTTTAACATCTGATAGTTTCAGAATTTAAAGACACAAAAATTCATATACTTTTACTGAATTCAATATACTTTGTGGTACAGGGTGTGGCAATATTCTTTGAAAATGGCATATGAAAGAAATCAACTATGCTCAAAATTATGTAATTTTAAAATAAGAAAATATTCATTTTTTATTAGAGTTGGTTACTGAGTAAACAATAAGAAATAAACAAAAGTATTTGGTCTTTTAAATAATGCCAATCCAATTAAAATAATCATGATATCTTCTGTGATTATTCCATACTTTTATTGGTGAATAGGTTTAGTCATAATATAGAATTCTAATTCATAAAATATTAGAATAATTCATCCAACCTAAATCTTACCCATCCTTCAAGGCCTCACCCACAACTACTCTGCCATTTCACTCACACACCACGGGGTGGAAATGAAATAACCTTACACTGTGAAGGCTCTACACCACCATACCCAATGTGCTAACTTGTTAAGTCTGTATGCTCATGTTCTTCCTCACTGCTATTACTTGAGGACATCAGCGATGTGAGAGAAGATCTACTGAAATATCTGCTTCATCTTTAAACTACTCCAGTGAAGCCTGGAGGTATATAAGCACTCAGTGAATACTTTCTGAATATATAGGAAATGAAAGTTCTTTAGCATTTATTATGGTTAATAGTGAAATTAAGCCACCACCAATATATCATCAAAGAGCTTACCTAGAAAAGAAATAAATGATCAGTATCAGGCAATTCTCTGGATAACTTCAATCAGTTGATAAATTTAATCATTAAAGTTAAACACTTACTTCCTTCTCCATCATCTGTCACCCCCAATACTAATCGAAGAAGGCACTGGGCATGCTTCCTTTCTTTTAGTAGCACTTCAGCATAACCCGGAAGGCGAAGAAATAATCCAAAAGCAGCCAAAGAATGAGCAGGTATGGGAGACATGGTCTGCACTGCTGATTTGATGGGCGGAGGCTCAGCTGCGATGGTTTCCGGAGCTTCATAAACTAATTCCCCCGTCTGTTCAATGGTCACCCACTCAAACTGGTCACTATCCTTTGGTTTTTCCTGAGTAGTAGAAGTGACTACTGGAGCACTCACCTAAAGAGAAAATGAGAGTTTGGCTATTTGCATGTTTTACCATCAAGTTTAAGGACCTGATTTCAAATGATCTCTTTGAAGTACAAGACTAAAAACTAAAAAACAAAAAACCCAGGACCAGTAATGTAGGCTGAGGCAGGAGGATCACCAGCAAGAGTTTGACACCAGCCTGGAATACATAGTGAGTTCAAGGCCAGCCTAAACTATATACCAAGACCCTGCCTCAATTAAAACAAAACAAAATAAAAACACCTTGTTTCAAAACTCACACTTCCAAAGCCAGGTGTGATGATGCACCCCTGTCACCTTAACACTCAGAGGGCTGAGGCAGGATCATTGGCTGGAGCTACATAATAAATTGAAAGCCAGCCTGAACCACACAGCTATACCTCATCTAAAAAAATCTTTGTAAATCAAGATTTTAAATATCAGGAATGAATGACATCTTAAGTGCAGCAGCATCTACTAAATGTCTCCACGTTTTTCCCTATGGAATTTGTTGAGTACCTGCAGGCAGATGCTTTAAAGTTATATAAATATCTTATTCTTTCATAAACTACTACAACATTTATCAAAATATAACTTAATCCATCATTCCTTCTGCATGTATTAGTTGGTGCTGAATTGGAAGGGAAAATACAGTGGACCCTCGTTATAACTGGCCTACATACAAATTGGGTTAAGACCAAAATTTTACTTTTAACTTACAACCAAAGTCTTAAATTATGACTCAAATGCCAGCCAATTGTGTTGGTGAAAAGACTCATGATGCCAGAAAAGTGTATATAAGTGTAAGTGAATGTCAGTCTGAGCCCAGATATGCATGTTTGTGGATGTGATTTCAGTCAGTGCTTTACATAAATGATACAATTATTGGTATCAAAATGCCCCCCCAAAAGGCTAGAAGCTAAAGAAGCTGAAGGAGGAAAAGAAAATAATCAAAATCAATAAAAAAGAAATTGTGGAGAAAAATGAGAGTCACATTTGTGTGACAGATCTCACCAATACTTACAGCATATCAAACAAAATCTACCATCTCAACAATTTTACAGAGAAAAGATTTGCATAAGGAAGCTAGTGTTGCTAAAGGAGTTACTCAAATTAGTAGGAAGTCACAATCAACAGTGTTAGACAAAGTAAAGGGCTGTGATCAGAATGGATAGATAAATGAAAGGCAGATGGTAGGTTTAGCCTGAGTCTATAATTTTTGAAAAAGCCAGGCTATAAATGCAGATCTTGTTAAAGAACAATTCATCGAGTGACAATGGTCAAACATTTTGTATTAGTAGGGGTAGTTTCACAATTTCAAAGCCAGAACCAAGATTCACAGTGTAAGTAGGCATAGTGAATTAGCCAGTGCTGATTAAAGGGCTACTGAAAATTACATGCACCACTTCTAAAACATGGCACAAGGGAAACAGCTTCTGCTCTCATTAAGTTTTCAACTGTGATGAAACTGGACTTTTCTGAAAAAAATGTCTAGGAAAAATATACTACCCATAAGAGAAGAAACTGCCAAGCCACAAGCCTAAAAAGGATAACCTTATTGCTATGTGCCAATGTGAGAAGTAACCTGTGGATAAAGCCTCTCTTGGCTTATTTCTGAAACCCTTAGAGTGTTTAGAAAACATAAAGTCGAGAAGAGTAGGCTAGGGATGTTATGGAGATCTAACACAAAAGCCTGGGTAACAAGAATATGTTTTCTTAAGTGGATCAGAGAGGCTTTCTGTTCTATTATTAAGAAACACCTAACAGACAAAGGTTTACCACTCAAGGCTCTCATCACGCACAATGCTCTTGCTCATTCACAAGATTTGGAAGAAGAACTGGCTGAAGAATTCCCATGGCTCTTAGTCAAGTTCCTCCCAACTAATACAACTGCTCTACTGCAGCCTATGTGTCAATGTAAACTTTCTGAGTTTGATAATTATACTCTAGCACATTAACAGAGTCTTTGTACTTAGGAGTAAAGCACGTTATAACCTAATTTTAAATAATTTGAAAAAATATCCAATTCTAAGCATAGTTATCAAAGGAACCATAATTGTTTAAACATCTTTTATTTTACTTATTTGGCCATAAATAAGACATTTCAATAAATACTAATTAGAAGTTTCCTACTCAAAAATATAATGAACAAAAGGCAAAGAGGAACGTTCTCTCACCATTCACTTAAAACTGACCACACAGAGGAAAGGAAGTAGAGAGCAAACAGATATAAAAGACATTCTTAAACTGACATACAGCTATACTAAATATGCATGTATACTAATAAAAAACTTGCAATTTTGATGTCAGCCTCATCTAACTGGTGAGGTTAGGCAAGGATGACAACATAAAATAATGCCAATGTGAGAACACAGAAATTCAGGAAAACAAACAAAACCAGTAACAAAGGAACTTGGGGCCTTTTTGCTTAAGAGTTCAACTCATTCTGATATCTTTTGCAGGTGATTTTTTTTTTCATGAGACAAGATCTCACTATGTAGCCCATATGGCCTTAGCCTCCAGAATGCTGGGATTATAGGCAAGCTCCATCAGCCCAGCTTTCCAAGTGAATTTTAAAGGATGTTTACATTCAGTATTTTATACTGCACAAAAAGATAGTGTAACATAACAGCAGCTCTACAATAATGAAGGTATAGTATAGTACTTTGTAACAGACAAAATTTTACCTTGTCATTATTCAATTTTCATAAAGATTATTTCTCAAATGATGCCATAAAATAAAACACAAACATTGAAAAAAATCCAAAAGTTCTTGGTTTTTTACATGTACATTTTATTTATTTTTTAAAATAGTACTGGGGAATGAATTTGTGACCTTCCTCTTGCAAGGCCGGCAGCAGAACCACTGAGCTAAATCCCCAGCCCCATATGTACATTCTTTAACAAAAGGAAATTCAAAAGATTTTCAACTTCAAGGAAATCACACCAAGTTAAAACCACTATTCATCTCCCACTCACAACCATGTATTTAAAAGTCTTAATATATACATGATACTTCGTAATGTTTTTCATCATAGCAAATAACTGGAAACAATCAAAATGCTAGTCAGCATTATAGATGCTAACTATACTGTTATACAGTTATATAATGTAGTACATGGAGGCAGTACAAATTAGACTACTACAGGTTCAAAGATCAACACAAAGATTAAGGAGGATCACCACAGCACCAAGTTTAGCCTAGGCTGGTCTATATAGTGAGTCAAGCCCAGCCTTAACTATATAGTGAGACTATCTCAAAAAAGTAAAAAACAATAACAACAAAAAATATATTTACATTTCTAACAAAATAGGTTAAAACAGTTCTACTCCCCAAAGACAAGACTCTAGGGGGCCAGGGATTTAGCTCAGTGGTTCTGCCACCTGCTTCTCAAACATAAGGTCCCAAGTTCAATCCCTGGTATCAAAAAAAAAAAGACAAGACAAGACTATTAGAACCTTTTCATGTTGAATAATGTCATTTATATGAAAAGCTTTTAGGAATTATGATATTCCAGCCATGTGATGTGCTTTATTTAAACCCACTACTCAGCAAACATCCTATGATTCTTAAGACTGAAAAGGCTTTTTTCCTTAAATGGTCAAATGCTCTAGTTTAACAAACCCCCTCAAAAAAGAGGGAGCATTACTTAAAAAAAAAAAGAATTAATATTACTTCAAAATCAGTCATGGAGTAATTAAAATACAATATGGAGCTAGGGATTTAGCTCAGTGGTTCTGTTGCATGCCTTGCAAGCTCAAGGTCCTGAGTTCAATCCTGGTACCAAAATCAAATAAACAAAACAATATAGTTCTCTATGTGGATATATAAACAGGCATACATTTCATGTGTTGGTTTAAGTAACTGGTTTCTGAACTCCACCCCCATACCAGGGATTAAGTAACCATTTTCTAAGAAATTTACTTTTATTTTTTTGGAGACTAGGTTTCACTATGTAGTTCAGAGTGGCCTCAAACTCATGGCAATCCTCCTGCCACAGCCTCCACAGTGCTGGGATTATAGGCTTGCGCCACTATGCCCAGCCTCTGAGGAATTTATACATCCCAGTTGGCAAATTTTCTGGCATTAACTTGGTTATAATATTCTCTTACAAATACAGTATAGTATATCATAAGTATAATAGTATTAGGGGCTGGGGATGTTGCTCAGTGGCACTGCACCTGCCTGGCAAGCGCAAAGTCCTGAGTTCGACCCCCACTAAAAAAAAAAGTATACCAATATGTTTACTTTGGAGTTTGTGATATGGTTGATTTGTGTTTTTTCTTAAAAGTTTTGATAAGAATTATCAATTTTATTAAAGTTTCAGAATATTTAGCTTTTTTCTCTGTTTTTGTACTTGAGTCTGGCATTTAATAGTTCTTTGTTCATTTTTATATAATACTGTTTTTATTTCCTAGATTTTAAGGGGACTCTTCCATCGCTGATTTTAAACTTCATTATAAATGATCTCCAACTCATGAGTCTACTTATTTTTCAAATTTTCACGTGGCCCAAAAGCAATTACTCTAAATTTTGAATTTTGATCCTTTCTCTTGCTAGCAATGTGTAGCATGGGTCAGTGCAGCCAACAGTCCCAAGATCCAGCTCCCAGTGAGACTGTCAATCACATGAGGGAAAATCACATTTTCTTCTTTTGCATAGCTAATAACTCATTCATATGCAGTGTAACTCCAGACACCTGTGAGATACCACCCACGGCCGATCCTACCGTGCTGCGAAGTGACTGAAGCAATGGTGTTCAGTGCAGAGGCAGAAGTGTGATTTTAACTTCACACACTTTCAACTCACCAGCTTACTGGGAAGTAACTCAATCGTTAGTTAGAAGTATCTGTGTAAGCAATCTGTCCCTATGTACTTCTGTAGCCACGTCCCACGGTTTTACTGTCATTTTGAAATACACTGTAGTGTTTAATCGTTTGTGACATCTTTGACCTTTGTGCTACCTAGAACGGTACTGTTTAATTATAAATATTTGAGGTTTTCTAGACACTTGTTGCTATTGATTTCTAATTCGATTCTATTACAGCAGGTGAACATTCATGGTTTGATTATCAATGCTTTAAGTTTACTAGCATTTGCTTTATAGTGCAGCATACTGTGTTATCTTGGTAAGATTACCACATGCATTTGGGGAAGAAGTGTACACCATACTTGGAGCGCTATGTCCTATAAATGTTAATTAGGTATATATAAAAGTGTCGGATTTTCCCCCCTGAGGTTTCTACAATCCTTTTGTATCCTACCCTTAATTACTAGAAGATAAATGTTAAAATCTGTAAGAACAGATTCTCCTAATTCTCCTTTTAGTTCTTTCAATCTCTGCTTCATGAAATGCAGATAGATACCTTTAGGATTGTTATGACTTTTTTTTTGGTACCAGGGATCGAACTCAGGACCTTGTGCTTATAGGGCAGGCAGCGGCACCACTGAGCTAAATCCCCAGCCCTGATATGACTTCTGAATCAATCCTTACAGTAATTTTATAACCCTTTGTATTTCTTTCCTTTTTTATTGTTTTATGTATTTTGTGTGTGTGTGTGTGTGTGTGTGTGTGTGTGTGTGTTTAAGATAGGGTCTTGCTATGTAGCCCAGGCTGGCCTCTAAGTCATGGCAATCCTCCTGCCTCAGCCTCCCAAGTACTAGGATTACAGGTGTGTGTGCCACCACCCAGGTAACCTGTCTTTCTTATAAACCTTGTTCGTAAGGCGACTTTGCCAAATACTGAAATAAGCACACCAGTTTTCTTATTGGTCAAATATATTTCCCATAAACAGCATATACTAGGGTCTTACTTTTTCATTCATTCTTACATTTGCTTTTTAAATATAATTTTATATAATTACAGATGTAACTAGATTTAAGGGGAGTCATAGATCAGAATTATTTTGGAGTCCTTCTCAGGTAATAGTAACACTTCAGTTTCACTGATTTTACAGTTGAGTTAGGATCACATTTTCTTCTTTTGCATAGCTAATAACTCATTCATATGCAGTGTAACTCCAGACACCTGTGAGATACCACCCAGCACTCTATGCTCACACTGGCCTGCTGGAATCTCCCCACATTAATCCTGGGCACACCTGGGTCTCCTCTGGATACTCCCATTTGACATGAGCCTCCACCTCCTATTGACACTGGACACCAGAATATACATGAGGCACCCAGCATTGGTCTCCTAGCAGAAATTCAACAGGAGCTCAGAAGCAAATGTCCCACACCAGTCTTGGCTGGGCTCCAGCTTGACCAGTTGCCACAAATGATTTTTACAGAAGTCCCCTCAAACTGAGAAATCTCTACACAAACTCAAACTATAAAGTAAAGATGAACAAAGAGGAGCATGACTTGTAAGATTAGACTGCAGGCCCTGGGGAAAAAAAAAACCACCATTTTTCTGGAAGTGATGTAGGAACTTTTTCTCTTTTCCCTTCATTTAACCCAATTTTTCTCTTTTTGCTCCTCTAATGGCATGTCTTTTATTTTTTACTTTGTGTGTGTGTGTTGAGACAAGGTCTTGCTATGTAGGCCTGCCTTGAACTCATTGTGTAGCCAAGACTGTCCTCAAATTCACTGTGATCTTTTTGTCTCAGCCTCTGAACACTGGGATTATAGGCATTTGCCACCACATCAAGCTTTTTTTTTTTTTTTTTTTTTTTTTTTTTTTTTTTTTTTTTTTTTTCTGTGGTGCTGGGGATCAAGCCCAGAATCTCAAGCATGCTAGGCTGTCATTCTACCACTGAGCTACACCACCACCATTTTTTTTTTTATTGTCTGTTTTGAGACAGGGTTTTGCTAAGTTGCCCAGTCTGGCCTTGAACATGTGATCCTCTTGCTTCAGCCTCTCATTTTGCTGGGATTATAAATATGTATCACTGTACCCAACTTGTACTACTTCTCTTTTATCCTGAAGTCAAGTGGAGCTGGGCATTTTAACACCCATTTCTTTCCCTTCCCCTTTTAAAGTATTACTTTATTTGTTTGAATTGGTCCTCCTCTCTTGCCTCACCTTGCTTTCTCTTTGAACTTGTTCCCTAAATATGTTTTTATTTTCTTTTTCTCTAGTTTAAATGCCATTCCCTATTATTCATCTTTTCCTAGTTGGTCTTCTCTGCTACTGTTACGTAATACCACTAATTCCCTTTACTCCTTAATAGGACCTTTTATATCAATCTTCCCACAATCTGTACATCTTCCATAGCTTAATTTTTCGAGATCTATTTTTTTTCTTCACGATTGCTTTCAAAATGAATTTGTATGCATACTTCTGGAGTGAGCTAAGGATGTGTAGGAATTTATGTACACAATTCAGAGTTCCTCATGCATTAAGCCCCCCTTTTTGAATTCCTCCCTCAATTTCCTGGAAGAATCAAACTTTGGTCAGTAAGATAGCAGCTTACATCTGAGTTCTACCTGTTCTATCTCACAGAGATGGAGGGGTGATCTTCAGAGAAAAGTTGTACAGACACGAGTATTATGCAGCATGATTCTATTCTCTTATGTGTAAATCATCTCTAATTTCAGCTTCTAATCACTCTCCAGAGCCTAGAATTTAAGACATATTTTGCCTAGAGTTTAATTGTAGATTCAGAAGACCATTTATAGCCCCTTAAAGATATGACCTCATTTCCACAATGCTGTTAAAAGGTTAGTTATCAGTGTTGTTTGAAAACAACAGGTCATGATTTCATGGATAGTTTTAAATTTTTCTGTCTTTGTTTTTATCAACTTTCATTATTATATTTCCAGGTATAAGATCCTGTTTTGGGTTTACAGTGCTTTTTGAATTTTGGGTGGATGTTCAACTTTTACACTGATTTAAGAAACGAATTTCTTCTTTTCAGTATTGCTTTTGTCCGTTTTAATCCACTTACTCTGAACTATAAATTCAAATACATTACAATTTTTCACTTCAACCCATGTAGCTCTTTGCTTCTTTGCATTTCTGTGCTTTCTATCCTTCACTTTGAATGACTTCTTTTAACACATCTTCCAGTTCACCAGTATTGTGATTCGGAAGATAAACTTTGTTGTTAAATATTTCCAATAGTACAGTGTTCTTCATTTGAGGTATTCGTCCTTGCCTTTCCCACCTTCCAGGGCTGTTCCCACACATTTCATGGCTCTTTCATGACCACATCACTTCTACTCCTGGCTTCTGCTTTGATAGGTGAGAGGAGTCCATGAGTAGAAGGTGTAGTATCTTCAAAGGGCTCTCTGTGTAACTGAATATTCTGAACTTTTGATTTTTTTCTAAGACCTATTATTGTTTAGCCATGCACACTTGGTGTTCTCTGTAAACTCTTTCTGATGGTCAATCTCTAATTTTAGCAACTTTTGTGATTTACAAAGGCTGAGAATATTCCAAATTGTCAAATGTTAGTTGCTTATTACTAAAGAAGTCTCTTAATTTATCTTTCTTCTAACATTTTATGATAAACAGCAAGAAGAAAACACGATGTACCTTTACAATTTCACTTGGGAATTCTGTTAAATATTCAGCAGCAGCACTTACTCAACTTTTACAAGTATTGCTTCCACATTTGGGGATTACAGATGTAATCTACACTCCAATAAAGCTATCTAATATGGAAATGATACACAAAACAGGAACAGAAGTGATACAGAAAGGTATATATGGTAGCAATATACACTATTTTAATCATTTCTACTAATGACCATAATTAATACCAGACCTAAGAGCAGCACAGAAATGAGAATGTTAATGTGACAAACTATGAAATCAATGATATATGCAGCTGGGCACATGACTTACTAAAACCCTGTCTCAAAGTAAAAAACAAAAAGGGGTGGGGAAAGGCAATGGGCTCAATCCCAAATAACACAAAATAATGCTAATAAAGAGGACGATGACTATGAAAATATAATAATAATAAATATAACAATGTGAAGAGTTGGCAAGTGGTCTTCACCATTTCTTCAGTACCAAGTAATTCTCATGAAGCTATGCACAGGCAAATCTTTGGAAGATCTGAACAATGCTCAAAGATTGTAAAGACAAGAGTACTTTTAGTTCAATGAAATTAAATTTTAAAAGAAAGGCATGAAGGGCTTTTCTATGGAATGTACTGAATTATGAATCTTATCTTACCTGTTGAATCACTTCTGGATATAGCATGGGTAGTCTTTCTGCAATAAGAGCCAGTCCACCCATTCCTGCAAAAACTTGTAATGGTGACTGAATGGGACAGGTCTCAAGCAAAGATTCATCCAATATCCCATCCATGCACTCATCACTCGGAGTAAGAGCCTCATCTTCTGCACAGTTACCAAGTAAGTCTCCATGATCTACATAATACATTACAAAAAATTAAACAGGTAAGAAAGGATCCATTTTTATCATACTCTTTCATTAATAAAATAATATTTCATTGCCTTCTCTATGCTCAACAACAGATCAAAAACATGAGCAATTATTAGACACAAGTGAATTAAAGTTCGATACTACGATGATCTCTGAATGACTTCTGACATTATCTCCCATCCTCTTGTTAATCAAAGCATGGGTCATGGAACAGTATGATGGGCATCACCTGAGAGCTGCTTTGAATGCAGAATCCCAACTCACATCCCTGACCTACTAAATAGAAACCTGCATTTTCACATGTATCTGTAGGTAAATTACAATTATACTGAAATTTGAGAAAAACTGTTGTAACTTAAGAGACTCTTGGAGAACAGGGATTTAGCTAAGTGGCACTGCGTCTACCTCCTAAGAGCAAGATCCTGAGTTTGATCCTTGGTACCAGAAAGAAAAAAAAAATCAAAAAGACTCTTCGCAAGTAATATACATACATTATACTTCACAGTATCTAGTTAGGAAAAGATGAATAGTGACAAAGACTTCTCCTATTAAAAACTAAAAAACAAACATATATTGGTTTAACTTGTACTCATTAGGAAACTCAAAAGGTTAGTGCATTCAACACACAGCCAGACTCTATAAACATTACAAAGACAGGGAAGGCTGGGGATTTAGCCTAGTGGTTCTGCCGCCTGACGCGCAAGCTCAAGGACCTGAGTTTGATACCTGGTTAAAAAAATACACACACACAAAAAATGACAAAAATCCTACCAAAAACTGAAGAAAGTAAATGTACTATATTAAACTTACTAAGGAACACAAATGGCCAATAATTCCTTAATCGTGAAAAAGATTAAGAGTTTAAATATGACAGCATATTCATATTTTGAAACATTATTTATATGGCATTTACAGTACTGAAAAACTGGAAACAGTCAGGATGTTCTAAAACTGTGGGAACATAATTTTGTTATATACATACAAAAAAAGTCAAGAAAAAAGCACATTTTAAAATATTTAATGTAGTATAATCCCAAACATGCAAAGGAAAAATGTTTATGAGCATGAAATATCACTCAATATAAATTATTGGTGAAGTGGAGTTCTCATTTTGAGTATAAAATTACAATTCGGTTTTCACACACATGTGGGCTTATACAGCAAGAACGAAGGTGAATTAACACAACCCAATTTCCAAATAAAATAATAGCAAATTCTAACATGCACAAATGAATCAAAAGAAAAGCTAAGCTGCTTCAATGAAAATAGGTCAATTAAGTCATTCTCTATAGCAAGCTCTGTCTTCTGAGTGAAAGACTGAAAGTTTTGGTTTTTGGTTTTTTGTTTGTTTTTTTTTCCACAAAGTCTTACTATGCAGTTCAGGCTTCCTTGAACTCACTATGTAGCCCAGGCTGGCCTCAAACTGGAGGCAATCCTTCTGCATCAGCCTACCAAAAGTGCAGGGATTATAGATGTGTGCCAGCATACCAGCTAAGACTGGAAGTTTTAAAGTTCTGTCATATACATACCTTTTTCAGGGTGTAGTCTTTTAAAAGAATCTGTTTTTGACAGACTTGGGTCTGTGATAACTCTTGATCCCAATTTAACAGTCAGATCTATTGAACGGTACCCCTGAGGAAGTTTTCGGTCATACAGGAGACTTAAAAGCTGGGCAAGAGTCATTTCAGCTGGCAACGGCTGACCTAAAAACAATACAACTACAGTGAAATCCAAGAAGGAAATATTTATTGAAATTTGCTTTATTCACTTACATGTTACTTTTGCTAAGTCAGACACAAATTTTTGTTTCTGACATCAATTTTAGTCACTGAAAAGTCTATCAAATTGAATTTATTTCTGATGTATGTGAACAATATCTGTATAGCATTATTCAAAGTACAATATCATGGGTAAAATAGAAACAAAGGAACAAACCTCAAAGATCTAAGGTTGACACATTTTTCCATAAAAGGCCAGATAAGAAATATTTAAAGATGTGAGATCATATAGTCCATTACAACTACTATGTTTATGTTGCAACAGAAAAATAGCTAAGGATAACACATTGGTTGTATTTTCATAAAACTTTATTTACAAAAAGTATACCACACACCAATTATAGTTTGATCACTACTATAAACTGACAATATAAAGCTGAGAAAGAAGATCTAGCCTCAATTAGTTGGGAGTTTGATTATATTGACATAATACATAATAAAGTGGGTACCATCTTGACCAACAAAAGTATGCATATTATTTGTCAAAGAATGTATCTCATCTAGGAAGAATTGTGGTTTATTTACCAGTGATATACTGAGAACCTCTTACTAGAACTAACCCTGTAGAATTTGCCTCACAATGCGTTTTATTTGGTGCCTGGGATCGAACCCATGACCTTGCACATGCAAGATGGGTGCAAAGCCACTAAGCTAAATCCCCAGCCCCACATTGTTTTTTTATTAAGAGTAGGAGAGGAGGGGACCCAGAAAATGGGCTGCCAACATTGCTTTCTATATAACATATCTTATAGTACACTAACAGAAAAATAATAAGAAAGCCAGTGAAGTAGAAAATGAAATTTTACATAAATCCTTGAAAAGAATATATACTGGATAACTTTTGTGGTGGGGGGTGTTTAGACAAGGTCTCAACTGTATAGTTCAGGCTGACCTTTAACTCACTATGTAGCCCAGGCTGGCTTCAAACTTGTGACAATCCTCCTGCTTCAGCCTAAATGCTGGGATTTTAGACATGCAGTACCACCCACAGGTTACCTCAGTTATCTTAAGCCCCTGATCAAGCATGATTCTGTTCATTACCATGGTGATTTTTCTTTCATGTTTATCATTGTGAATATTACCTGCCAAGAGTTTGTGGAACAAGTGGAACACAGGGACAGTAATGATTTTGTTGGCCGTCTCTGCACCTGAGGAAGTACTTCCTATTTTATCAGGCACTGTCCTCCCTCTTCTGGATGGTGGGCGAGGTGGTGTAGCTGATACAGCACGTTTAGATTGTGATTTCAGCCCTAAAAAAAGAATCCATTAAAATTCTGTGTAGACAACACACAATCATAAAAGAAGTTGTTTTGTAAATTTTTTTTTTTTTTTTTTTGGTACCAGGGATCAAACTCGGGTCCTTGTGCTTGCGAAGCAGGCAGCAGAACCACTGAGCTAAATCCATGGCCTGTAAAATATTTTAATAAAGAACGCTTTCTCACTAATGTCAAATCACAGAAATATTTCTTCTAAGCCCATATTTAATCTCCAACTGTATTTGCACTCCACAACAAATGATAAATAACTCTGGCTCTAGATCTGTTTTCTAAGAAAGTAAAAAATGTTGCTAGCTGCTATCACCTGTAAGATTACAGATCCCATCTATGTAGAATGTAATTTGCGCAAAGAAGTGTAATAAATCTTGGGTTAATTTTTCTCTAGGACAGGTTAGATTCATGCTCCCCAAATTGAAAAATAATCTATATGGAGACTGTTCATTTTAGCTGAAATCTTTTTTTTTTTTTATTTTTCACGTTATTTCAATTTCTAACACTTTAGCTTGGTCTTTAGGGTTTTTTTGTTTTGTTTTGTTTTGTTTTTTGCTTTTCACAAAACATTTATTGGTACATTTTAGATATGCATCATAACATTCATCACAGGGAATTTGTACCTGTACATGTTATATCTTACTTCTTTTTTCCTATTCCCCCCCTTCAGCCTTTCTTCCCTCCTCACATACAAAGAGCTAAAATCATTTCAATTAAAGAAATAACCCTCTGAAATTACATTATCCTTGCTCCTTTTCTACTTCCTCAACCTAATACTAAAACCTTATGCTTCATCAATTTTATGTGAATATGTAAGTGAAAACTAGTAAATAACTTTTTAATTTTTTTCACCATTTTTTTTTTTTTAACCAGGGGATCAAACTTAAGACTTTGTGATTGCCAGGCAGGTACAGTGCTGCTGAGTTACATCCCTGGCCTTCAATCTTTCTTTTTAAAACGAGGTTATGCAAAAACTCCTGAATATTTTGTGGACATCTAGGGTAAAAGTACATCATCAAGCTTAAATGGGACATCTAAGTATTCACATGCGTTCATATCTAATGAAATACAGTAAAATTAGGGCACAATATAACCTTAATAATTACATTGCCAAATTAGTATATGTGCTCCTGAAGTGAGTAACTACACTGCCAAATTATACAAGGCTTCAGAGGCTTCTAGTAGTAAAATATTAAGTCAGACTTTTGTACTAATGTTTTGTCACAGTTATTATAAATAGAACTATTATAGATAAATTGAACCAAAACAGGAATTCTAAAAAGTGCAAAGCATACCAGATGCAACAACAACACTGTAATTGTCCTGAAATCCATTTTCTGCCTTAACTTTTTCTTTTTCTTCATGGTTTTTCTTTTCTTTGTCATCTTTTTGTTCACTAATTAGTTTAGCTGTGATACTTGGTGTATCTGTTTAAAAAATATATAAAATACATTGTTTTTCTAAAACATTAACAAGGAATGCAGTATTTCAGAAGATTTTCCAGGATATTAACCCTAACACTGAGGAAGAGCAAGTAAAAGAAATTATGGTAAGTAAAAACCTACTGTTCAATATTTGGCAATAATAATAATAAAGGGAACGCCGCACTGAACTTAAGGATATTCAAGTTTCACACTCAAGAAAATATAAACACATTATAACAACACCACCTCTAAAAAACTGAAAAACAAGTAGTGTGAAAACTGCTTAATTTAATCAAAGTTCAATGTGCTTCACATGTACACCCAATTTGATCATTAGGACATGGACATCAAGAAAGAATCCTAACTTCATAATTAATCAGGACCTGAAGAATGCTACTGATACAACCTGTGAATGGTAAATAATGGACTTGTGAAAGAACTGAAATCATACCATGTATATTTTCAGAATATACTGCAATATAACTAGAAATCAATGACAAAAGAAAACATAGAAATTATGTATGGAAACTAAGCAATACACTCATAAATGAACAGTAGGTCACATAACAAATCAAAGAATAAGGCAGTTCTAGGGAAAAAAAATGGTAATGCCAGTATAACATATCAGAATTTATGGGACACAACCAAAGCCTAAAAAGTTTGTAACCATGCCCATATCACAAAAACAGCAAGCCCAAATAAATAATTAACAATGCACATCAAGGTCCTTCCTAGAAAAACAAGAACAATCGAAATCCAAAGGTAGTAGAAGGAAGGAAATTACAAAAATCAGAGCAGAAATTAATGCAGTCAAGACCAAAACAAACAACAAAAAAATACAAGGAATCAATGAGGCAACGAGCTGGTTCTCCAAAAGAAAAAAAAATAGACAAAACTTTAGCCAATGTAGTCCAAAAGAAGGTGAGAAGATAGCCAAATTAACTCAATTAGAAATAAAAAAGGTGAAATCACAATGGACACAGATGAAATAAACAAGATTATTAACAACTACTTGGCAAATCTGTATGCCAATAAATTGGTAATTCAGAAGAAATGAATACATTCCTAGATACATATGAATTAACAAAACTGAACCAAGAAGGCTTAATATCTTGAATAATGTAGTAACAGGCAATGAAACTGAAGCAGTAATAAAAAAACCTACCAACTAAGGTGGATTCACTACCAAATTCTACAGGAACTGCAGGGAAGATTTAACATCAATAATTCTCAAGCTCTTTAATGAAATAAAAGGAGAAGTAATACTCCCAAAGTCATTCCTGGATGTCCCATTACTCAGATTCCAAAACCACACAAAAATTCAATTTAAAAAGAGAACTATATACCAATCTCTTCAATGAATGTAGATACAAAAATCCTCAACAAGATGATGGCAAACAGAATGTATGAAATCATCAAAAAGATCATACATCATGATGAATTATGCCTTAGCTCAGGGATGCAAGGATAGTTCAACATATGCAAATCAATAAATGTAATTCATTACATAAACAGAAGGACAAAAATCACACAATCATCTCAATAGATGCAGAAGCCTCTGACAAAAGCCAACATCCTTTCATGAAAAAAACACCGAAGAGGCTGGTGTTAGAAGGCATGCTGGCCAAGGCGAAAACATAGGTCATGCTATGGGGAGAGCGCCCAGTAGTATGCAGGGGAGCCCTACAATCTGGGGGAGCCTGGGCTGTCACTAATAGACCCTGTGCCTTTGAGCACCAATGAGGAGGCTGTGGACGCTTAGGTGACTGGGGCACTCAGCCAGGGCAACTCTTGCCAATGTGCTCCCTCGCCAGGAGTCTTGAGCAGAACTAGAAGCCAACCAACCAGAAAGCAGTACATCCTAGACTCTGGTTTGTTTTACACATAATTGTCTGCCTTCTTTTTCTCAGTGGCCTCTGTTTTTAAAAGTACAAAGCACTCATGCTGTACAAATTGGTGCATTTCAATTTGTGTTCCAAATTCTACTTACTGTCGCTTGCTTAATACATGGAAAAACTGGGTTTAGAGTCCGAAAAACTCAATGAAGTTTCTCCATTCTCTGAATATTCTTTGGTTCTACTTCATGACCCTTTCACACTGTGCTATCCAGAAAAGTCCCTCCCAGAGGCCACAGTTATCTCCTTTAGGTGGTATGCTTATATCTGTTTGCTTGGATATTTCTCTTTCCTTCCTTCCTTTTTTTTTTTTTTTTTTGGTAGCAGGGATCAAACTCAGGACCTTATGCTTATGAGGCAGGCAGCAAACCCCCGAGCTACATCCCTGGCCCACTTAGATATTTCTTAAGTAAAAGTATAACCATTGGGATGCTTTCTTCACCTTGTTCACAATACTGGAGTGATCCTTACAGTGAGACCACTATTTTTGTGTAGTTCCAACACTTTTAGAGGATGAAATGAAGTTATTTGGTCCACTTCAAGGAACATCTACCGCTACTGGACAAGGTGTCTGATGATTCGATCTACAACCTTACGGTATCTTTCACACGAACTAAACTAAAATCAAAATGGATCAGAGCGTTAAATATTAGCAAAGAAACACTTAATGAGGAAAAATCTCTTGCAGTCATAGGCAGAGCCAAGAACTTTCTGAACAGGAAATAGTACCATAAATCAACAAATAGGATCAGATCAAATTTAAAAGGCTTCTGCACAGCAAAAGAAACAGCCAATAGAATGAAAACAAAACCTGCAGAATCAAAAAAAGAACTTTTGCTCTCTCTCAGACAGAAGACTAATATGTAGAATATATTAAAAAAGAAAAAAAAAGCAGAATGACCAAAAAGAAAATAAGGTAGAATGACCAAAATAAAAGACCAAATCAAAAAATGGAAAAGTAAAATGAATAGACACTTCATAGAAGTACAAATGGCCAACAAATACACGAAGAAATGCTCAACATGACTGGCTATTAGAGAAATGCTAATTAAAACAACCTTGAGGTTCCAGCTTACCCCAGAAGGAAGGCTATCATTAAGAAATTAAATAACAACACATGCTGACAAGGCTACAGGGAAAAAAAAATCCTTCTATATTGTTTGTAGGAATGTGAACTACATGTAGTACAACAACCATGGAAGTCGTCAGTATAGAGATTCCTCAAGAAACTAAAAGCAGAGATTCTATTCAACACAGCTATTCCCCTTTCAGGTATCTTACCAAAAGTTATACATATGCATACGCCATGTTTATCACATCACAATTCACAGTAGCTCTAAACACTGGAAGCTGCCTATACGGCCATCAATAAATGAATGGATTAAGAATATGTGGTATTTATGCATAACAGAGCACTACTCAGCCATAAAGATAAACTTGAGTCATTTGTAGCAAAATGGATGCACTTTGAGACCATAATGTTAAATGAAATAAATCAGATTCACACGCTTAAACACTGCATGGTTTTTCTTATACAAGAAACTCAAATTATTAAAAAAAGAGAGAGAGAGCAAAACAAAATACAGATAGTAAGAAATAAGGAAGTAAGTAACTTAAATGGGAAGGGCATCATGAGGTGGAGGGATGGTGGAGGAAGTGGGGGAACGTACATGCAAAGACAAATTAGGATGTGTTACGTATATGTATCAACTTTATACAAGGAATAGAAACATGTACTACAAACAGGAAAGAGGAAATAAGATGTGTTATGTACATGTACCAACTCCACATAAGGAATGTAAACATTAAGTAGGGCAAACAGGTAGTAATAAAAAAATCAATTACGGGCAGGGATTTAGCTCAGTGCCACCACACCTGCCTCACAAGCACCAGGTCATGAGTTCAATCCTTGGTACTGGGGGAGAAAATTAATTAATTTTTAAAAAGAAGGCTGAGGTACTTGGATCGCAAGTTTGAGGCCAACCTGGACTAGATACTGTGCCACAATGAAACAGAAACAAAAAACATCCAAAAGAATCTTGTCATCCAATCAAATACTCTGCAATCTACCTACTATAAAATGACCAAGTGATTTTACTACAGAAAAATCCCATCAACAGTTTTCACTGGATTCCACAACCACAATCTTATCTAGCTTATCTAGCTATTCATTTTGTCATTACTCACATAACATACATCATACCAAAAGGGCCACTCAAGTCCCAATGTATTATACATTTTGTCCACTTGATTGGCTTTTCACACATTGAATATAAGATGTTTTGATTTTTTCTAGTCATTGAATGTTGAGTGGAAGCAGATAAAGTTATAAACTTAATCAAATTCCATATAAAAATTGATATTTAAATTCAACTTGCCTGATACTCTGTCAAGAACATCTGATAAAGTTGTTGAGACTGGCAAATGAAGAGTACGAAACTTGTGTCCTGCTCCGTACATTGGGTGCTGGATGACATGGCTAGTTGCATTAATTCTGCCCTTGTACAACTGAAAAAACAAAATAAAAAATTAGAGAAATTAAGAAGTCAACTTTTTAGAATGTGCACAATTATGAAATATTCAAAAGTGTATAAACAATAAGAAGTTTAATAAAGCATAAAAAGATTTTGTTTAAATGTGGTACACTGGCCATATGATTTGTTGGTAAGCTTTTACATTCATAGTATTTTACTTAACAATGTATCACTTTTTCCCAAAAGCAAATCATGTTAATCAATATATGGCATATCTAGGACAGGTGTGGTAATGGGTTATCATGAAGCTTTTTTTGGGGTACCAGGGATGGAACTCAGGACATTGCCGGCTTCATAAAGACTTCTAAGTCTTGTCATTATACAAAGTTTATACTTGTTTCAGTTTGTTATATTATATGAAAACTGTAAGACATAGTAACACACAGACACTCATTAAAATTCAACTGTTAAATACTCACTGGGCAAGGAGATTGAAGAAACATTGTCACTTTCTCATCTTCCAGCATCAACTGTAAAAACAGTCTTCGTATAAACCCTGAAATGTTCCCAGATGTTGGAAGGTTCCCTCTTTGAGGAGATGTCTGAAATAGTTCACAAAGAACCTAGCAAGGCAAGAGATAAAAGCTTAATACAAAATTTGCAGCTTCACTATTCTGAAGAATAAAGAAGAATTATTAAGAATAAGGACTAACAAGGGTATTTTAACACATCAAGGCACCAAGAAAATTTTATCCTAAAATATATAAATACAGCACATTAAAAAGTTAAAAGTATAAGAAACACTTATGTAGGAAAGAGAAATTACTACTAAAGAGTCTCACATAAGAAATGCCTAACACAGGGCCGGGAATTTAGCTCAGTGGTTCCACCACCTGCCTTACAAACACAAGGTCCCGAGTTTGGTCCCTGGTACCAGAAATAAAGAAAAGAAAAGAAAACAAGAAGAAGAAAAGAAGAAGAAGAAAAGAAAGAAGAAGAAGAAAGAAGAAGAAGAAGAAAGAAGAAAGAAGAAAGAAGAAAGAAGAAAGACAGGCTACAAGTCAAATTTTCAAAATGTTCATGCTGTGCCCTTGGTTGAAATTAGTAAATTAAGCATTCACTTTTAATTAGTCACATTAAAAGCAGAACAGTATTTTCTCAACAATTAGCTACTACTATAAGCATTAGAGTATCTTGGTTTTCTTCTTAATAAAGTTAAAGTACTTAATAATTTATAAAGATTTTTATTGTTATACTTCTAGACACTAACAAAAGAGCCATTAAATAGGCAGGGGAAAAAAGAAGTTTACTGCTATTTATGAGCGATTCCTCTGCCTCAGACAAACTCTACACCAGGTACTTTACAGCCATCTTTTTATTACAGTCAACAATATTTCACTTGTCCAAAAAATCTTATGAAGGAGGTGTTACTAGCTTCATTTTGTTAAACATGTCCAAGGTCACAAAAACAAGAAAACAGTATTTTGCAAATAGCAATTAGAATTACTGTTAATTTTATCTTTCTTCTTTTTGTTTTTGTTTTGAGACAGGGTCTCAGCAGTTCAGGCTGTTCTTTAACTATCTAGCCCAGGCTAGCACTGAATGTGAAGAAATCATCCCGCCACAGCCTCCCAACTGCTGGGAGTACAGGCATGCACCACCATGCCTGGAAAATAACTCCACACTTTTGGATTTCTGATCAGAGGCTTAATACAATAAATCTTATTGTTTTGAGATTTACACAGTCTCGTATTTGAAACCTACTCTAATGTCTGTGTAATGAAAAGCAAATGAATCGTGGTATCAATAAGCTATATCAAAAAGCAATGCCAAAATGAAAATTATGACACATACTGGCCACTGTTTATTGGTCAGTTCTGTTCAGCAGCTAAATTATTATTCTTTGGGGCTTGCTCCTTTTAATTGAAGCGTTTGGGAGTGGTGTATAGCTACACTCTCCATGAATTTCTCAATCGTCTTTCACTATAAGGAAAAACAGATTTATGAAACCACATATTTTGACAAGAGGCTATATCAGTACTTTAATTATGATTTAAATTCAGATCCTCAAATGCACGTATCCCCAAACTTCACCAAAATCTTGCCTTAGTATGTGGCCCTCTTCTAATTCCACTAGTGCCATGAAACATTTTATTAAAAGAGTTAGATAGCTAAAATTCCAAATAGTGTTTCTACTCTTACCTGGGCCATAAGCTTTTGATTATTAGGATGGCATGAGATGCACTGCAGAAAGAATGCAACTGTTGCATTCTCAATTGCTGTCCGTTGTTGAGTAGTCAATCCTGTTGTAGCAGCTGAAGAAAGAGATGCTGATCTTGCATTTGTCTGTTGTGCACTTAAATTATGTCCTCCAGAAGTTGACCCAGAATGACACAATAAAAACAGAAGTGCTGTCCACAATGGATTGACTTCAGAACCACCAAGCCAATCTTTCATAAGGTGGCTGTTGCCAACTTCTGTCAAAAACCTAAGAATAGGAGCAACCAGGTCGGCTGTGATAGGCAACTTATTACAATGTTGTGGAACATGATGCCGCCTGAGTTTATCCTGGAAAATATCTATTGACTGAGCAATGCTTTCTGAGTAGGAAATCTGGCTAAAGCAAAAACTAGCCAGACTTCTAACAAGAAGAGAGGGCAAGCCAGAGTCTAATAACTGTTTGATAGCTTCTGGAGACTGAGAAGAGGAAGCAAGGGTCGCCAGATGAGATTCAGTTAGTGTGAGAGGTGCTTGTGCATTTTTAGAATCATCTGTTAAAGAGGAAGTAAGATCCTGCTTTTTGCTATCATCTGTCATGGACAGTCTGTGGTGACACTGCACTGGCGGAGGAGTAATCCCCATCCAGCCCATGAGCAAGGAGAAATAATTCGGATGTATGTGGCACATTGAACAAAGCAGACTGTCAACAGCTTTCTTCAATACTATGTTGCAGGGAAGAGACATGGACCAATTGAAAAGTAACCTGGGGAAATAAAACATAACCCATTAATCATATATTTTAATAAGAAATAATTCATCTTTTTAAATATTTCTATTAGAGATCAAATATACCTTGACAAAAATATAGCTTATTTGACATTAAATAATGTGACACTGTAGTGTCAAGGCTTATAATATATACATTATTGAAGAATTCATGTAAGTATTTAAGAATTTAGAGTTAGGTTACACTTCTCATATGAATTCAGAAAATCAATTTACATTAAAAATGTTTCTATCATTATCATATATCCTCACAAAAGAAGAAAAAAAAATCACACCAAAGAAATGTTTAGGTTAAGTTTATCAAGATCATAGAATTTCTTGTGCGCAAATTGAAAACTATTGGCAAAGTTCATTAATCAGGTCAAGGACTATGCCAAATGGAAGGGCCAAATATGATGATCACAGATTAGAGAACAAAAATTTTGCCTTCTGTATGCTACTGTTAGCATACAGTGAATGAAGGCCTCAGCCAAGTATAGCGAAGGAGTGTGAGCAAAGGAAAACTATCTGTTGAGATGACTATACACGAAGTAGCCTTTCAAAGCTGTGCCTTTCCTCCAAAGCTGCACATTAAAGATAAAAGAACCTCATGAGTAAATTTGTGAGAATAAGTACAGGGGAGGGAAAGTAAAAACAACAAAGACACGTATTATGTACACATACTCATAAAAAATACAATTATATTAAAATTTAAAAACAATAAACATAATGCACCTCAAAAACACTGACATACATACATACACACATACATAAAAACACTGACATGAAGCATTTTGATTTCAGGTAAGAGAAGCAGACAATGTTGTTAATACATTTTCTTGAAATATGAAGATGACATGGGAGTGTAGCTCAGTGATGGAAGGCTCACATAGTATGCGTGACGCCATAAGTTGCCCACCAGCATAGCAGAAAAAACAAAAAGGCAAGAGGGGTGACACCTCATTTTAAACTGGCTGTATTTGTGCTTTTCAAAATACATTAATCCAGATAAAAATGTAAAACACTTTTAATCAAGTAAAAATACAAAGTGATCTAATACTGGGAGGGAAAAAAGCTTTGCAATCATACTTACTCAAAGAGCTCTTGGTCCAACAATGCTGGTAAATCATATTCTACAAGCAGTTCATAACTATGCCAAAGAATTGCTGCTACACAGTGCAGATGAGAAGGTGATGGCATGAGAAGACCATATTCTACTGCTGAAGAGCTAGGACACATGTAATTCATCCTGCCACTTCTTTTCATAGCAGCCACTCTTGCAGAATCACTGACCCATTTTAACAAGGCCTGAATTCTTAAAAGAAGAAATTGAATTCCAATAATCAATAATGACATGATATTTGGTTTTTGCATGTAAAAATGGTAGTTATGAGAATAATATAGTAATTATTCTTGATCATTTCAATCTAAGTAAGGATGGAAAGAAATTTATAAGGACAAAGCCATTCCAATTTTTCATTAACCTTAATTTCAAATGATAAGAAATTCTGAGAAAACTATGACTCAGTAAACAAGTGCTGATTATGTCTTACTTTACTTATATTATATATAAATGTAAAGAATTACAGGGTACATATTTTAAACTTTCTCCTGTAAATTTTCTCTCATCGTACAACAAATCTGCACTACCCAGTAATCTGGGGCTAATTTTTCAGTATACAAAATCTCATGAATTACATCATGTTTCAAATCCCTGGATCTCAATCATTTAATACTAGTAGCAATCATTCAACCTTCCCCATTCTAACAGACTATACCCTCAACATATGCTTTTTCAAGTGTTGTGCTAACATAGTTCTCTGGAGCTGGGACCGGTAAAACATGTTCAGTTTTGTACTGCTACTGAAAATAAAGGGATTTAGAAGGAAATAATGCTTTATAATTTATATATAAAACAAAGAATAAAATTTTTCAAGTTCTTAAAATACTATGTTTATATTTGTTTTGTTTCCTTTCAAATTATTTAGACCATAGGAATCTTTGGTTCAGGGTAAAAGAAATAAGGGTAGATCACACATAACCCCTTTCTGTCTTTTTCTGGTTAAAAGAAATAAGGGTAGATGGCATATAACACCTCTCTCTCTTTCCTTCTCTCAATTTCATTAACAGTAAATAAGAACAACTCAGAGAAAGAGTGGGGTGCTAAAGCAATTAGGAGAAAAAAATAGTATTTCATTCACTACAGAATACAGCAATCTTATTATTAGCATCAGTTTTAAAAGATAAGTATTCATATTTAGAGAAGAATTGTGCAGAGAATATAAATTAGTAATTTTCTTATAATAAAAAGCAATTAAATTATTTAAAAATTAATTTTCAGAGATTGTAAGCAAACTATGATTACTGCATTATAATTCAATTTTGGCATAAATTGTTTTCACCTGCTCAAATGTTATGCCAATCTTTCTAAATGTAATACAGTTATTTTATGGCTTTATGTAATACAAAAGTTAGCCTACTTAATGTTCTAAAGATACGATAAAAATAAAATTACTTTTTCAAAACAACAAATTCAAAAATTTTTTTTGGTACTGGGGATCAAACTCGGGCCCCCAAGGAGCTTACAAGGTAGGTGGCAAAACCACTACGCTAACTCCCTAGCCCTCAACTTTTAATAAAGAGGATAGAATTAGTCAAATGTAAGTAAAGGCTATTATTACATTATTTATGAGTAAATAGTATTTCCCAGAATGCCTTTACTGCCTAGTATTTCATTCTATACACTGAAATCTATCTCCTTTTTGAGTGACAATGCTTTTTTGCTTTCCCAATCCTGAAAGCACAAAGCAGGACTCAATCGGCTCTCCAGTATCTAGTACCATAACAGGCTATAACAGTTATTAATACAATGGTACCTCAGTTTACAAACCTCGTTCTTTCCATGACTCTTTTTGCAAACTGAATTAGATGAGAACTGAATCATACTCAATGGTTAGGTTTAATGTTGACCTTATAGAGAAATTTGATTAGGTTCTCGTCAAACTTGGTGTGCAAGGGCTGGGGATTTAGCTCAGCGGTTCGGTGAGTACTTTCAAGTACTTGCCTTGAAAGCGCAAGAACCCGAGTTCAATCCCCGGTACCAAAAAAAAAAAAATTTGGTGTGCAAGCAGGATCATAAAAAGGATTAAGTTCACAAACTTAGGAGATCAGAGTAACACCAAAAAGTTAATGATTTTGTCAACAATTTATGAATACAAAATAATCTTTAAATTATAAATTAATCAAAATATCAAAAGATAACTGAGGCAACAATCTCTAGTGTAATTACTTATATTTCTAAGTCATAGATCATAAATATGTTCTTCTGATATCAGTGATATACATAAAATGGGGAATGACAAACACTTGAAACTGTAACAACAAAAATGTTTCAAAAGTTCTTAGAATTATTATTTATCAATTTGGCGGTAGAAAACATTAAGGCAACCCATCAAAACTACCTACATGTAGAAATCACTAAAACTTTTAGTCATTGTATTTGGATATTAGTTATTTGGCATACTATAGTTTCATCTTGTGTTGAGGCAGAAAAAATAGGGTAAAAAAGTCTAATGAAAAGCTGTCAGTATTATAAACAGTAAGTAATAACAGAGTACTGTCATTATCAAAAAAAATCTAAGGGCCGGGGATTTGGCTCAGTGGTTCTGCTGCCTGCCTCGCAAGCACAAGGGGCTGAGTTCAATCCCCAGTACCCCCCAAACAATCTAACTACTATGGCCCCATTAATTCTCTAATAGAAAATATGTCCACATACATGAAAAATTTTAATATTCATGAAAATCTTTATAAAGTTGCACCAAGTAAAGTATATATGTAGATGTACCATATAAAAACATGTTTATCTTTATGCGATCTAAGGAGAAAGGGTAAATACCATTCACTATGACATACTTGTGCACTTAAAGGAAAAACAGGATCATCATCTACCTGTCTTTTGTTCCAGGATCCTGAGTTGTACCAAGCAGGTAAAGAATATCTATCGTAGAGTCAGAAGAGAGTCCATTCAGTCTTCCAAAAAGTAAAGGACTATTCAAATCTTGCGGCAAAAAAAACAAAAAGAAAGTTTTTCTAAATAAGCAAATCTGAGGCGAAAAGATATGGTTAATTTTTAAAGTTATTCATTAAAGGTAAGTCTATAAATTTCAGCAAAATAAAGTTGAAATATAATTAAACCATAAGAAATTAATTTCAGAGTTAATCACAAAGATCACACAATGCAACTTTGCTTTTTTTATGGGTATGTAAAAACTTAAAATATCAAAACTCATCACCTGTAGGATCACCTCCAGATGCTGCACAATTTCTCAGAAGAATTTCTATAAGTTTCAGGCCAATTCTAGTGGATTGCAGTCCTATCTTTACAAGCACGACTTCAATGTTTGGTGAATGCATTCCGCAGTATGGTGACATCAATAAGGCAGCACAAGTCTGCAGCAGATTAGCAGTAGGTGCAGCTGCACTTGCCATCATTCCTTCCAGATCACTTATGTGAGTAAGACAATGATGTAACAACCGTAACCATCCAATACTGAAATACACAAAGCAAAACGACTTACATGGTAAATCTAACTAGCTCAAACTATTTCAGAGGAAAGAAAAATTTTTAAAAGATCAAGACATCCTGTAAGCAGCATCAATCAATCAGAATTAAGTTTTAAAATGCTACAAAACTTAATGGAGAGTTAAGGACACAGTAAGTCTGCCCTGTATTATTACAAATATAAGTATGCTAAGTACTTCAACCATTTAGGAACTATGTACTTACTAATAAAGCAGGAATTGTTTTTTATGTACATATATTTATGTACATATTAATATCTACCAATTAGGATAACAGATTTAAAGTCTTGGAATCTTGAGAATAAAAAGGAAATCCTTTTACCAGTCAAATTTTAAAATAAAAACTATCTAAAAAACTTTAAACATCAAAATTTATCAGAAGAACATTGCTTAGGGCCAGGGATTTAGCTCAGTGGTTCCACTGCCTGCCTCGAAAGTGCAAGGACCCAAGTTCAATTTCTGGTACCAAAAAGAAATAAACATACAAGATTGGTTAAAGTTGATACTCAGGTTTGTGCTTGTAAAATATATTTTAATAACTAGAATTTATATATATAATACCAGTTTGCTCTTCCTATGCTCTTTTTATTTTTGATTCAGATATATTCCTGTTGAAAATCCCTGAAATAGACAACAATCAAATCAATGGGAACCTGCATACATATATTATATCACACTGTAGGTCAACTCAAAGATTAAATGCACAGGCTGAGGATGTAGCCCAGCAGCACAGCACCTGCCTGGCAAATGATAGGCCATGAGTTTGATTTATGGTACCAAAAAAGGAAAACAAACAAACAAACAAAAAAAAGGTAGCTTAAATGCACATAAATCTCAATTTAGTTAAGTCTCAGAGTTTTCCTTTCACAATATTATCTCTATTCAGCCTAATAACATCATGATATAAAAACATTTATGAACAAATAACTTCCTAAGTTCTAAAAATGAAAGCAAGCATAGGATGAATAATTAAAGGAAAAAAAAGCACAGAAAATGTTTTGTAGAGTAAAAAATAAAGCATACCTTGTTTTGGAAACCTGATCTTCAGACGGAAGAAAGGGATTATTAACTGTTGCAGAAGAAGTGGTACCAAAAGCGGTGAGGCCCAATAATTTAATCTGTGAAAGGCCTAATGTGCTGGCATCTCGTGGACGA
This sequence comes from Fukomys damarensis, assembly GCF_012274545.1. Lineage (NCBI taxonomy): Eukaryota > Metazoa > Chordata > Mammalia > Rodentia > Bathyergidae > Fukomys > Fukomys damarensis. The sequence goes on along the minus strand of NW_022900914.1, from coordinate 12,974,381 downwards.
TGTAGTCTAAGGCAGACAGCAGAAGCTACCTCAGCTTTTACAAGCTGAATTTTTATATAGGTCAGACCACTTGTGACCACAGGTGTAGACAAAGGTAGCATGTTTACCCCATCTGCACTAACTTCAACAGACACTGAGGATGGGCAAGCTTTAGGAGACAAAATTAAACAAACACAAATAAAAAAGTGAACTAGATTTCAGTCTTTAAAAAAAAAAATCAATACAGCAGCTTTCAGTTACTTTCATTGTGAACTTATAAAAAGAAAATTTATTGGGCTGGGCATTTAGCTCAGTGGCACCATGACCGCCATGCAAGTCCAAAGTCCTGAATTCAATCCCTGGTATGGGGTGTATTTATAGAACCAATCATACTTTGTCATGACTTCCATCCTAATTAATTTTGGAAATATATTTCAACATAAACTATTTGAGCCACAATATAATTTTTAAAAGTACTTAAATATTCTAATGTTCACCTAAAAACAGTAACCGAAGACTGGAAAACACATGTACTTCATAGTAATTACAGGGGCACAGGTGAAACCAACCAAATAATCCCATTACTTCTGCTTTACTCAAAGTGTCATAAACAATATGTAACTATCTTTAATTAATAAAGATACTATGCTTTACTGTGTTAAATAATTTGTTCTTCTACAAACTCATTATATCACTACCACACTGTAATGTCTTCAACAATGATCTTAAATTCACGACTAAGTTCAGAAATTGCTTTCACCTCTATCATCTGATTGTATTTCAAAACTGAAACACATAATCTCAAAAATTTTTTAAATTAATCCTTAAAATTTATGGCTCCATGATGTAAAAAAACGACAGCTACCTTAGGAAAACAACTTCCCAGAACAAGAAGAAAGTCCATCTAATTACATAAACATGTCGACTACAATGAAGTTGACATTTGATTTTAATTTTTGATTGTTTTATTTTTTTGGTACTGGGGATCAAACTTGGGTCCCTCTGCTTGCGAGGCAGATGGCAGAACCATTGAGTTAAATCCCTGCCCCTAATTTTAATTTTTAAATTAAAGCTTCAAAACTATTTGGGAAAAGCATTAACTACACTTTACATGACCAGGAAGAATGAAATAGATTAATCCAAATTCCCACAAGATATATTCAAATACAAATTTAATTCTAAAGCTATACTTGGGTGGGGTGGGGAACATCTGTTATTTCAGCACTAGAGAGGGCTGAAGCAAGACAGGATTGCAGCTTGAGGCCAGCCTGCGCTACATTGTGAAACCTTGTCTCTATAAACCAAAAATATACAAATAAATAAAGCCTACGTTATTTCCACTGAAGCACATGTTTAATTTCTGATCTAATCCAATGCCAAACTCTTTCACTAAGCACATGGACCCACCCCATTCCCTTCTAAAAGTAATCATTCTCATTTTAGAATTTTCCTTAACTCATATTGCTTGGCTTTTGCCTTTTAAAACAAATTTTTGAGCTGCTAAAATACTGCATTTGTCTAATTTCCTTCCAACTTTACATTATGTTTTACTCTAACTACTATGAATTAGTATATAATAATCTTGCAAAGTGAAAAAATTTTATTCTTCCAAATATGCCAAGAATGCAAAATTTCCCACAGCTCTTCATCCAATTACTAATATTAGATAACACTGAAAATTAATCAATGAACATAAATGAATATGTCAACAATTTTGCAGCATTTATAATGAAACAATCTGTAAATCACAAAAATGGAAAACAGTATTTTGCTTTCTTTTGAATACTTGATAGAATTCCTGCTCAACTTCGATTGTAACTTATTTTCTAAGTTACTTTGAGCCATTTATATACAAAGCAATAAAATATATTCAATGAACAATCATCAAATGAATTACACAGTATTAAGATTCAAATATAAAATTCCATTTTTAGGTGGAAAGGACATCACAGGGAGAGTGGAAGGGGAGATATGTAGGCAGAAAAAAGGATCAAAAATGATTATTTGTACCCCCAAATGAATTAAATATATTACATACATATACCAATTTTTCAAAATTTATTAAAAACAGTATGCCAGTCAGTGACCTCCAGTTAGTGAAAATTATAATTCCTGGCTTCTAAGTAATAGAGCTACAGGAGGAATAATTTATTCTTACAACATTCTTCCTGAAACAGGTACTAAGACTGTTCTCTGCAGAGTCCCATGCTGACCGTACAAGAAGGGACACAAAGGTGCAGAAGACTCATCTCTGATCTAAGGCATTTTCTGAGAAGAGTACAGTACTAATAAGGATGGAAGTGGTAAGGGTCACATCTTTTGTTTTTTTTGCAGACATGTTAAAGGCTGAACATACCAGTGTTATAATGAAAACTATTATTAAAAATATTACAAAATTTGAAACCACACACAAATATTAAAAACACTACTCTAAAACCATAATTTAAAACTTCTTTACATAGTTAGCTATCTTCCAATAGGAGTGAGGGGGCACACACAAATCTATGCCAAGTTCACATTACAGGGTTAGTGCTGAGGACCCAGCTATAAAAACTAAAATTGGCAATTGCATATAGATGTGTGTGTCAATGAACTCATTTTGGCATAATATATTAGCTTAAAAAATCTAGAGAAAGGAAAAGCAAAATAATATATAACTGGACTATATTTCTCCAGACTTCATCAAATACTCTTCGTGGGGAAACCCTGCTGTTTCAGATTAATACATCACTGCTTGCTATATATTACTCTCATTTTTAAGTATTTGTAAATTATAGCTTATTCTCATAATGCTTTATAAAATGTTACTCACTTGCAAGAGATGCAAGATGAGGTTGGATGTGAATCTCCTTAAGGAGCACTGCTGCAGGAAGGTGAATGGTAAGGTCACACCAAGCCTCCTCTGGCAGAAAGATGTATGACCAAGCAGCAGAGCGGGCTCTTCGATGGGGTGGTGTGGCCTGCAGAAGCACTTCAGCAGGTTGAGCAGTGGGACTACTAGATGTGATTGTACCTACAGAAGATATTTTAAATAAAGTCAGAACATGCAAACAGTTGCAATAAAGCATTAAGAATTATTCAAGAATAAGAGCTGCCAACATGAACAGGACATCCAATGAACTGGCAAGGGGAAAAGTTTAATATTCACATGACAAATAAAAACTAGTGAAAGCACAATCGCTTTCAAATGATTTAAGTAAAAAACGTTAAGCAATATACTCTTTACCTTGAAAATGGTCCTGAATTTTAAAAAGTAGAAGAAAAATATAAGGGGGATAAGTCCTTTCAAACTAATTCGAGGTTGTTATGTTTGGTTTGGTTTTTTTGAGACAGGGTCTCACTCACTATGTAGTTGAGTCTGACCTGGAACTCACTATGTAGCCCAGGCTAGTCTCAAACTCACAGCAATCCTCCTGTCTCAGCTTCCCAAGTGCTGGAATTAAAGGCGTGCGCCACCACGCCCAGCCTAATTAAGTGTTTAAAAAGCATAATATCATAAGAATTACTATTTAGTTTTATAAACTGTGCTGATTAAACTTGAAATGGAAGTAAATTTTGTTATAGAAAACTGTTAAAACTTTCATTCTAGTCAACAGAATGTTTCTTTATTTGTTTGGTACGGGGGATTGAATTTGGGTCCTTGGGCTTGCAAGGCAGGCCACCGAACTGCTGAGCTAAATCCCCGGCCCCCTCAATAGAATGTTTTAATGTATACTACATTTAAAATCAGGGCCGGGGACTTAGCTTAGTAGCACAGCACCTGCCTGGCAAGTTCAAGGGCTGAATTCAATTTCCGGTACCAAAAAAAAGAAAAAGAAAAAAATCAACTGTTTGTGCCTGGTTTGGTGGAACACGCCTATAATCGCAACACTCACAGGAGGTTGAACCAGGAAGATCACTGTGAGTTCCAGGCCACACTGGGATCTACATAGTGAGTTCAAGACCAGCCATACCAACAAAGTGAGACCTAGTCTCAAGTAAAAATAAAAATTTAAAATTAAAATAAAATCAACTGATTCAAAATTAGAAAATCAACTGTAACCAAAATGGAGACAGTATATCTATGTAATTCAATAATTCATTTTGCTTCAGCTTCACATCAGCTAATAAATAAATAGATTTATAAAAGTAAAATGTAATTAACTTCCTTACCCAGGGGTGCAAAATTATGGATCCCTTCTGCATTGTCAGGCTCAGAAGCTAGTATTCTTGTCTTTAAGGTGCTGTCAGCAGCTTTATTTGGACCAGAATCAAGAAATTTCATTATAGTTGATACCATACTTCTTGCAGTATTCACAATAGCTCTTGTACTAGTAACCATATTGTTGCAAATGAGCTGAACACCACCTAAGTTTTCAAATAATACAAAATGAAAATTTATGATAGATGATCTGGCATTAAGCAATAACTTTCACAGAAAATACAAAAACACAAACATAACACACTACACCAAATGATTACACTTAAGTTATAGCTTCAAGAATTGCACCTTACCCATATCATGGAATGCTTTCAAGGCATCACTAGTATCCAATACTCTCAAAATGAACCACAACAATGGTTCTGATAACTGGCAAGTTGCAAGAGAACCCTTAAAAAACAAACAAAACTATACTGTGATTTAATATCTTCCTATAAATTAAGACTGTCTTGTTAAATTATTCCTGCAATTTTAGTATTTAAAAAGAAAATTAAAAAGCAAAAATAATCTAATCTCTTTTCAAAATTACAATAAATCCCTTTCAAATTAAAAGAAACTATGAAACAAATCTTAAAGAAACATTTACGTATTTTTATATTTTATATATATATATATATGTATATGTATATATGAGAATATCTTTGGAATTCAACTATGTTATTTTTGGGGGGAAGAGGAAAGAACTACTTTCTGAGACTATAAAAGAAAATCTAAAATATGAGACCATGTTAAATGTTTTACTTTTATATCACTGTGGTTAACTTCAAATATAACTTTAAGAAACTTACTCTCTAAATTTCAATTTATAATCCACCATCTTCGCGTATTGATACTTTTTACTTTTATATATTACATGAATACAGACCTGTCTCTGACCTATATATAATTTTCTATTCTTATCATCAGAAAACTATTTAAATCTCTGCAGCTGTTTCTAGAATAAACTTACTTGTCTGCCCATATATCCACAGGCCATGTAGGTTAATATTGGCTGTAACATCATGTGAACTGTAGAAGCTTTTTTACTAAGTGTTGTCAATATGGTAAATAATCCATCTCCAACTGATATGGCATCTAACCCACCATGAAAGTTTTCATGTTTGGTGAGATGTAATCCACTTGCCCCTAGTTTAAAAGATTATACATTTTAAAAGAAAAAGTATATGTTCATAAGTCCTCAATAATTAAAGAGTATTCAATGCCAGGGATTTAGCTCAGTGGTGCTGCTGCCTGCCTTTCAAGTACAAGGACCAGAGTTCAATCCCCAGTACCTCCCCCCAAAACAGAGTATTCATATCTATTTTTTTCCAATCCAATTGAAAGACCTCACCTTACCCGTAAGTGTATGTAACAGCTACACAAACATCCCTAGAGATTACAGTATTTATAATAATGGTCAATGAAAACCGTAATTTTTAGATATTTTCTCATGAAATACCCCTATTGTTGGCTATAGTGAAAAGAATTTGCTTTGCGATACAACTGAGGGAGTATCACTCAATATACTAGCTTTATAGTATGAAGCAAATGAAAAGGGATATTACTATATAACATCTAACACACAAGAAGATACATTGATAAAGAAAACCCAAAATGTAAAAATACATTTGACCAGTGCCAGGGATTTAGCTCAGTGGTTCCGCTGCCTGCCTCCCAAGCTCAAGGTCGTGAGTTCAATCCCCGGTATTTAAAAAAAAAAAAAAAAGAAAAGAACATCTGTTTAAAAAACGTAAGGCAAAATAAAATACATTGGTTTCCCAAAAATGTAGGAAAGTTAATAAAACATATCAACTTTACACTGTTTTATGTCATAAAAACCATTATACAAGGGCCAGGGATTTAGCTCAGTGGTTTGGTGGCCTGTAACATGAGTTCAATCCCAGGTACAAAAAAAAACAAAACAAAAAAATCCATTATACATTGAATAAAATTTTATATTTCATTTTCAAAAAAAGTCAAATTTTATTGGTTTCTAATATAAAATTTAATTTTAAATTCTTTATACTGCAAAGATTAGCAACACTGACCTATAAATTATTGTACTTGATATATGAGCCTGTTCCTTTAACTTAACTAGAAGTTATTGTTAATATTTCCCAGTATTTGAAACTGACTTGTAAATATTTAAAATATTTAATTATTTAAGCCACTCTAAAGTCTTCACTTAATACAAATCAATCATGATTAGAACTTTACAATGAAGTATTTTTATATTATAAAGTAAAATAACATAGGTATAGTACCAGAAACAAGTATAAGATTCACACTTGGAATACGTACCAATAATCATTGCCATGGCACTGCTATTACACAGGCCTAGAGCAGACAAAATCTGGCTCATAATCTGTTGGTTGGCTAAGACTAAGTCAGCGACATATGCAGGAGATCCTGGAATACTGGTGCAGCTTCCATTGACATCTTTCCCTCCTGAAACTTTCTCTTCGTCTGAAACACTATCTGTGGTATTGGTAGTTACAGACACTCTTGCACTATACTCCCTATTGCCTGAAAGAGGTAGCTGTACTAATATGTTAACAAGCTTTAACAAATCAAACATAAGTTGATCTCTTGTCATTTCACCACAAACGGCTTTTGCATCACCTGGGCGAATGAGGTTAGCAAAGAGTCCCCCAAAACATGCTCGAGCACCCACAGAGCTATCAGATCCACTTCTAGACATTACTTTGTCTGAACAAGTAATATAGTGGTGCACCAAGAAGGTGACCGATTCTATCACAGCAGAAATAGTACTAACTGAAACAACTTCAAAATTCTGCTCCAGAGTGAATTCTAAGAGCTTCACTTGGGCATCAAGAGGTCCTTGGCCTGTCTGGAAGGCACCCCTGCAGAAAGAGAGATTAAAAATTAAATTACCACCATACAAGAAAGTTAAAGGCTTAAACTCTTAGTATTCATTATTTCATATGGTAAGTACATTTCCATATCTTTCTGAGTCATATTGTTCACACCTCCATTTTATGTAAAATTCAAAACAACTTCCCTTGCAAATAGAAAACTAATAAGTAAAAATTTAAAAATAATTTTGAAGCTACAGACTAAGATATTTCAGTATCACAAGACATTCTTAATATTGGAATGAGCCCTGTTTTGGTACACTGTCTAACATTGCTACTATAAATATTCTGATTTTGACTCTCAAAACTCATTCAAGTGACATTTATATCTTCAAATCAAATGCTCTCAAGTTCTACTGATGACCAAGACACAAACAGCCAGAAAAAAGATGACTCTTAACTAATAACTAAATGAATGTAAATTAACTCCAAAGCTATTGCTTTAAAACACACACACACACACACACACACACACACACACACACACAATGGAGAGCTAAAGCCAAAAGAAACACAAAACCTTGAAATCCATTAAAAAGGCATCTCCAAGGAGATGAAACATAAGCACTGGGTTTCCTGTGGTAGACAGAGAACAGATACTGGCAATATATATTATGAGGAAAAAGAATTCATCTAAAATATTTAACAAATTGCGAAAGGCTGGGTATACCTAGAAAATTACTATTATTTTGAAAGAAAACAGAGATGAAATACAAGTTATGCATTGTAAAACTAGGCCAACCATCATTTAAAAAATTTTAAGTGATAAACCAATAGTGGAAATAAAATTATCAAAAAAGATTTCAAAGTTAGCCAAAAAAAGATTAGCAATGAAATAAAATATGAAAAAGAGTATCAATGAAGTATAAGCTAGTTCTTTGAAAATATCAATAACAATAAACTTCTATGCAAAATAACCCCAAAAGATTAAAATGACCAATATTCTATATATATATATATAGATAGATAGATAGATAGATAGATAGATAGATAGATATAGAAATACATGAAAAAATGTTAACTATTACTGGTCATTCAAAACATATGTTAAAACATTGAGATTTCATCTCACTCCAGAAAAAATGGCTATTTTCAAGAAATCAACTAATAACAAATGTGGGCAAGGCTATAAGTAGAGCAACTTTTCTCCACTGTTGGTGGGAACATAGAATGTTGCAACCACTGTGGGAATCAGTGGAGATTCTGCAAAAAACTAGGACTACAGGTTCCATCTGAGCCAGCTATCCCCCTTGTTGGCATCTTCCTGAAAAAATTAAAAGCCACCAGCCGGGGATGGTGGCACATGCCCGTAATCCCAGCACGTGGGAGGCTGACGCAGGAGGATCGCTCTGAGTTCGAGACAAACCTGGGTTACATAGTGAGTTCCAGTTCAGACTCAACTACATAGTGAGACCCTGTCTCAAAACACCAAAAAAAAAAAAAGAAAAGAAAAGAAAAATTAAAAGCCACCACACCAGTGATATATGCACACCCATATTCATAGCAGTACAGTCTGTAACAGCTAAATCTTGGAAATACCCCAAATGCCCATTAACCAACGAATGGATAAAGATGTTTTTTGGTTTTTTTTTTTTTTTTTTTTTTTTTTTTTTAATTGCAAGAGAGTACTACTCAGCCATAAAGAATAAATTTGGGCCAGGGATTTAGCTAAGTGGTTCCACTGCCTGCCTGGCAAGCACAAGGTCGTGAGTTCAATCCCCTGTACCCTCACCCAAAAAAGAATACATTTGAAATATTTCTACCTAAATGGATGCAGCTAGAGATCGTACTCTTAAGTGAAATAAATTAGAGGGGGCCAGGGATTTGGCTGAGTTTGATCCACAGTACCAAATCAATCAATCAATCAATCAATCAATCAAACACATATGCAAATATTGTACTGTTTCTCTGGCATGAGAAACTGAAAGTGTAAATAAGGACCAAACTGCGTAAGAGACACTGAGATAAGAAGGTAATGTTCAAATGGAGAGGGGCACAATGGAGCGGGGGAAGAGGAAAAGGAAGGAAGGGAAAAAATGAGAGAAGAAAACTAAAATGGAAAGAAATATCATGTACATATATCAAGATATATCATGTACAGGTACAAATTCCATATGCTGAATGTGACCATTATGTGTATCTAAATTGTACCCAAAAAACTTCATGATAAAAAAATACAAACATTAAGATACGTACTATAAATAATAAATTAAACAACATACACAGATGAATGAACAACTTCCTTTGCACACAAACTATGAGAGCTCAGTCAAAAAGGAAAGGAAAATCCTGAGTTATCCTGCATCTATAAAGTGACTTCAAGAGGTTTTATACAAAAGAAAACTTCTGGTCCAGGATGTTTCCTGGTGAATATTACCAGCAAACACTTAAGTAGCAATATACACTCTGCACAATCTCTTCTACACAACTAAAAAAGGGAACATTCATTTTATGAGTTCAGCATTACCTACATACAAAAACCAGACACTGTAGGAAAAATACAAATATCCCTTAAAAACAAACAAATTCAAAATCTTCAAAACATACAAACTAAATTTAGCAAGATATAAACATCATTACCTAAGGTCTATCCTGGAAATGCGCAGATATTCACTCCCTCCCTCCCCACCCCACCCTCTCCAGATATGGTGGTGCAGAACAGTAAACCCAGCTACACATGAAGCTAAAGCAAGAGGATTACTTGAGCCCAGGAGTCTGAGGCCAGCCTGGGCACCAAAGTTGTTTCAAGAAAAGACAATCTAAAAGACACTCATAAGTTTTAAGAGACTGAGAAGGCTGCAAAAAAAAAAAGAATATTTTACATTTATCAGGCATCTGGCAAAAGAATCTACACATTGTAGCATCCCTATTTGCGAAAAGTTTGAATATCTTTGTCTGAAGCCTGAGAAAAAAGAAAGCAGCAATGCTTTTATTTTTTATTTTGTTTTTTTGAGGCAGGCTCTCAATATGTAGCCCAGGCTGGCCTTTAACTGGACAATCCTCCTGTCTCTGCATCCGGAGTGCTGGGAATGCAGATATGCACCATCACAACCAGCAGCAATATTTATCATTTGTAACCTGTATCATATTTTAGTCCTATCCATTTTAACAAAATGGAGAGGAACGGCCGGGGAATTAGCTCAGTGGTGCCGCTGCCTGCCTTGCAAGTGCAAGGTTCTGAGTTCAATCCCCAGTACCAAAAAACAAAAACAAAACAAACAAACAAAGGATGTTAAACAGCCAACCTAATTCTGAAAACAAGGACTAAATTAAAGAACTCACATTTCCAAATTTTAAAAAATCCTATAATGATATCAAGACAATGTGGTGTATAGTACTGGATAAAGAATACACATAGACATCACTTCTCTTTCCTAGTCACATAGATCAAAATAAATGTGATTAATTCATTACTAAAAAAAATCCCAAAGGGAATTCAATGAAAAATATACTGTCTTCAATAAACAGTACAGACCATGAGATATATACAGGCTTAAAAAAAACAAACTTTATAATCCCAAATAAAAACTAACATAAATGTAAAACAAAACTATGAACAGAATGATTTGATTTGTGTCCTGGATGAGGGAGAGTTTTATTCTTTTTACCAAAACAGAAAAAGCTGACAGCTTAGGCATCATCAAAATAAAAACCCCTAATTTGGGGAAGACAGTATTAAGAAAATGGAAATAAAACAAGCATGGTAGTGCAAGCATGTAACCTCACCATTCTGGGAGGCAGAGGCAGGAGGATAGTGAAGTTTGAGCCTAATCTAGGCAGCTCAGTGAGAACTTGTCTCAAAATTCAAAAGGGTAGGGATGTAAACTACTTAGCACAAAGGCCTTGAGTTCAATCCCCACACCAGTAATGAGTGGTGGGGATGTCTGCAAAACATCAATCTGATAAACCAGAAGAATGCTTTTTTTTTTCCTTTTCAATGCTGGGACTCAAACAAAAGGCAGTGTAGTGTGCTAGGCAAGAACTCTTCCCATTAAGCTGTACCCACAATCATGAATGCCTTCCTTTTGTTAAAATTGTGAATGCTTTTCAGTGTACCCTGTGATATAATTAATCTAATCTAAGAGGTGTGGGCTAATTTAACAGTACAAGAGAGACTCTCAAAGTCACAGGAACCAAATGAAATGTAAGGGAAGGGTTTTCTTGGGCTACAGCCTTCTGGATCCTACTAAAGAAATTGTGAAAAAATTTACAGAGTATGTGCGGGGTTCAGGATTGTAACCGTTAAAATACTTCCACTTACAAAACAAGTCTGGATCTAACTAAAGTTTCTTTAGAAAATTGCAGAGTAAATATATTGATGTTTCACTAAAAAAGCTTTAACGTAGTCCTCTTTGTAGATAGGATTATGCAAAATCCTACACCTAACAAATATACTTCGAAGTCTAGAAATAAAATCTCAGAGCCTAACTAAAAGAAAAATGAAATAATGGCGATTATTCTTTGTCAGCTGGTTTTATTTTTATCAATAATCTTACAAAATTTTCCAAACAAGATATGCATAAATATTATTTGCTTTCATCTTGATATTTTCTAAATGCATGCACAGAATGCCCTTGGTACTGTGAATCTACTCCTCACCCTTACACTTAGTTGTGTGTATAATTCATTTGCTGCAAATAATTTAACCACACGTGTTTCTAAATTATTATAAAGGAGGAAGAAAGCACTAAGTGTCACTATTATTTTAATTTTCTTTTTGGTACTGGGGATTGAACTCAGGACCTCACACTTGCCAGACAGGTGCTGTGTCACTGAGCTACATCCCCAGACTATTATTTTAAAGAAAATAAGTTACAGACAAATTGTTCTTTTAAATGTCAGTTTATAAACTACACTTTTTCTGCCTTTTCTTTTTTCTCTTTGTTTTGGTCATGTTGGGAATTCTACTTGGGCCTATTTTTATTTTGATATTGGAACCCAATGAATTTTTTTGGGGGGGGTACCAGGAACTGAACTTGGGTCCTTGATCCACTGAGATAAATCCCCCGCCCCCTGCTAAGTCTCTTAATTGCTGAGGCTGTGCTCAATCTTGAGATCCTCGTGCCTCAGCCTCCTAGAGTACTAAGATTTCAAGCATGTGACACTATATCCAGCTTTCCTTTCATTTTAAACATTTTTACAGTCATATAAGAAACAAATAATTAAATCATTTTTAAGTCTTATACACATACATACTGGGTGTGTACTGGGGACTGCTTTCAGCCAGGACCTTGTGAATACTAGGCAAGCACTCAACCAATGGCTATAACCCCCAGTCCATAGTTCTTTAGAAAATGAAATTAAATGATAAAAGTGGTAACAGCATGTTTCATTAATTTCTGATATTAATGGGAATTTAAAAAATACTCAAATGCCAAATGTCTTACTCTAATATAGTTTATTGTAACTTTAAATAAGGTACCACTCTTTTCAGGCCTTTAAAAGTTTTCACCAGAAAGTAATGCTGGGATTTCACGAAATGTCTTAATGATGACAACGAAGCATTCAGGCAAATTATAAGAATCAACTAAGTCTGGTCACAATTTATCCTTTTAACATATTGCCTGATTTCATTAATCTAGGAATTCTACATGAAATTAATATGCTATTTTCTTTTTTATGCTATCTTTTCAGATTTTATCATATAAAAATCACTAGTACCAGTACTAGTACACCTCTGTATTCTAGAGCAATTTAAACAACCTCAAAATAAATTTCACCTAGAAGGTTTACAACAAGTAACCAATGAAACCATTAAAGGCAAACCAAGTTTTATGCACTGCATTTCATCATGTCACAGAAAACTGAGGGACATGAAAGTGGCATAACGAAACAGAAACAATCAGGAACCACATCAAAAAGCCCTTCCCCCTAAACCCCTTTCAATCTCTACTGTTTCCCAAATAAATCCCCACCAAACATTAAAGTACATTTGGAGCATAATATGCTCTTTCTGTCCCAGGACAAAAAAAGTACATTGAAATTTACCTTTCTGTTGAAAGTATATGAATTAGCTTGAGCAAAAATTCACTGAATATCTGAGGACATGTTGAAGACAGATGCACTTGTAATCGGGTAAGAAATTCTTGCATAGCTTGTGTAGCTGTAGGACCAACCTAAAGAGAAATGTGTATCCACTGAGAACTGCTTACTGGTACTATTTACACTGAAAAAAAAGACTACCTTGCAATTAATATCTTTATAGTTTTACTTTACAAGTTATGTTTAATGAAATATCTGAGCACATTACTAGTTAAAAGTGGTACTACCTGTGGACTGTGTTGATTTGTTCCATGTGGACTGGTACCAGAAAGGAATTTTACCAGCACATGAATAAGGTTTGGATCTGAAACCAACAAATGGGCAGTAGTTTCCTGAGTTCCAATGGCACTGCTGGAACCAGCTATAAAAATAAATATTAAAATACACCTCAATAAATGGACCGTAAAAGAATAAAATGCAGTATTTATAAACATGTTTAGTGCCTAGAAATCACATTTCGTTAAAAGAATTTCAATCGGTACTGACAAACCTAGAATTCATTTTCTCATTTCATTTATGATGTATTACCTCTTACCTCTCTTTTGTCTATGAAACACCTTGAGTTTAAAACACCATCTTCTTCAAAACACAAATAAGTAGAAAATATCTAAATCCCTACTTTCTGTCACACAGCCTATTCCAGAAACAGAAAGAGATCTACTTATCATGAAACCTTTAAGTGTTTGCTATAATAAACTGAGGCAAACACTACCCATTTTTTGGTATGTCAATTGTACACCATTTATACATAGTGAATTAACATGGGCAACAAACTAATTTTCAGGATTGAATAAAACACTCCTCTGGTAAGTCTGTCTTTAGTTAACACAGAGTAGTACCTTTTGTATCTGACTTTTGGAAAATATACTTCAAACAAAAAGACAATAACACTTAAATGCTAAGCAGTAATCCAAGTAACATCTATAGCAATGTGACAGATTTCTTCATTTAATGAAGCTATTCTTCAAGACATAAAATCTATCCACCTACACAATAAATACACTGTAATTCAAAGGAATACAACAATTTATACAACTATAACACTTCTTGGAAAAATATACTTTAAGAATCTGATAGGAGGAATATTAAAATGTCAGATTAATCATTTTTTTCAACTTACCATTCAGCTGCATGTTTGTCATAAGTGTTAGACTATGAAGCACAAGGCACCATGTCCGGAGCAAAGTATTTGGGTACCAAGCTAGAACTGTGAGAAAGCTAGTAATTGATGCTGTGAGAAGGAGAGAAAGACAAAAATTTTTACTCAGAAAAAACTGAATATTTACAGGAATTAAAAATGAAAGGAGGCTCAGTGGTTCGGTAACCTGCTTTGCAAGCGCAAGGACCCGAGTTCAATCCCCGGTACCAAAAAAAAAAAAAAAAAAAAAAAATGAAATGAGGGCTATATATTTAGCTCAATGACACCAAGCTTGCCTCTTAAGCACAAGGTCCTGAGTTTGATCCCCAGTACCACCCCCCAAAAAAAAGAATTAAAAAATTAAGCACATCTTTAAATTACATCAACAATGTCATCAAAACACACAAAAGACCTCCACATTAAATACAACAAAAATATTGAGTCAATGATATTTTACGGCAAAGTGTAAAATTCTGTCCCAACACACAAAATGAGATGTTATCATTACAAATTTGTTCTACTTTCTAAACTACAGGCGTTTCTAGTCAACACAATTTTGTGTTATACAAACTCCTTACATTCTCCAAAATCAAAAGCTGAGATAAGACACACTGGAAAAAACAGGAAGGGGTAAAATCAATGTCAACCAGTGCAAGCCAGGAGTGGTGTGCATATCTGTACTCTCAGGTGGCTGAGGCAGGAAGACTACAAGTTCGACCCATCCTGGGTAACTTAGTGAGACCGTGTCTCAAAATTGAAAAATATTTAAATAGGGCTAGAGATACAGCTTAATGCAAAAGCCCTGATTTCCATCCCTAGTCCTAGTATGGCCCAAAACAAAAATAAACAAATAAAAAAAAATCCCATCAAAAGCATAAACTCAAACAAGTAATTAGAGAACTTGGAAGGCTCACAAAGGAAGAACCCATGACTGCTGGGCAAACCAAAGAAGTCATTAAAAATAAACAGGGTGCACAGTGCATGGCACAGTGATGTACAGAGATTTCTAAATATCCTTTAAAAATGGGTGATTCTGTTGGGTGTGTTGATGGATTTCTGTAATGCCAGCACTCAGGAGGCTGAGGCAGAGGATCATCAAAAGTTCGAGACCATCCTGGGCTACACAGTGAGACTTGGTCTCGAAAAAACAAAAAGAACAAAACAGGTGATTCCACATGTAGAGAAGAAAACAAAAGGAGTCTGGAACATATATCATATCAAAAGTTAATAAAAAGAGACATGCATTTTAAAAACCAAAATCTGAAAAAAGTGCATTTTGCTGGCACAATTCAACATTTTCCTTGCCTCTCTTCTACAAACTACCACAGGTAACATAAATATGTATCAAAGAAGTTTCTCTTTATAGAATGAAGATTTCAACTAATAAATTAACAAAAATGAGACTTAGATGACCATCATTTTGAAATCTGTTAATAGGTATAGGCGATAGGCATAGTGCCTACAAATATTGAGGAAAAAAGATAACCCTTAAATTCTCTTTTAAAAAAAACCAACAAACAAACTTTCCAGATCAAACTCTCAGTGTAACAATTTACACAGAGACACCATGGAAATACAAATACAGACACAAAGCCAGGACCCTGGAGACCCTTGAAGATAAACCATCAATCATCTCTGGTACATGACTTGGCAAAGGTGAAGGGAAGGGAGGAGAGGGGAGGGGAGGGGAGAAGGGAGGGGAAGGGGGAAGAAAAAAATGGAGGAAAGCTATATTAAGATAAATTTTTAAAACATTCAAATAAACAAAAACTTTTCATAACATTTGAGATAATTAGATATTGACCAGGTATCTAATGATAATAAAGAAAAATTCCGACTCTTCTATTTTTTAATACAATTTTCTATAAAATGTAGTATGTTTCATGGTTAAAAGTAGATATGAAAGCAATTTATAATAGTAATTGTTAATAATATACAATATAAAAGATGGAAATCTATTAAAGCAGGGCTGGCTGGTATTGAGACAAACCAGATGTAAGTACAACCATGAAACAGTGGGCCTTTTTTGTTTGCTGGTTTTTATGAAACAGGGTCTCGCTATGCAGTCTGGGCTGATCTTCAACTCACTATGTAGCTCACGCTGGCCTCAAACTCATGGTAATCCTCTTGCCTCAGCCTCGTGAGTGCTGGGATTACAGGTGTGTGCCACTATATCGGCTGGGCCTTTACTTTTAAGGTTTGAAGACAAAGAAAATGCCAAGCAAGATATGGATGTATTATGTTAGAAACCACCAGGAATAAATGTTCATTTTTACTTCTCTTAAAACATAAAGAAAATAAGATCACTATAGATTGAGCTAAAGGCTGATTCTTTTCCTTTTGAAAGATGTCACACTCACTGGGGATTTAGCTCAGTGGTTTTGCCAAAAATAAAAATATATTAACTTTCACCATTCCCAAACTAGTATTTTGCTAAATGACTAAATGGAAATAATTTTTCCAATTGATCAATTCCTCCAGGAGTTATTTTGTATTTTAAAATAAAAAGCAGTAGGTGGTAGAGTGTTTATCTAGTATACACAAGGCCCTATTTTAAATCAAGGAATCAAAAAACAACGAACCAAAATCACCTGTTACAAGAAAATATATTATGAGCAAGATAATACTTTAAGGGCTAGGGATTTAGCTCAGTGGTTCCACTGCCTGCCTCCCAAGCACAAGGCCCTGAGTTCGATCCCTGGTACAAAAAAAAAAAAAAAAAAAAAAAAAAAAAAAAAAAAAAAAAAAATACACCACAAAAAAAAAAAAAAAAAAAAAAAAAAAAAAAAAAAAAAAAAAAAAAAAAAAAAAAAAAAAAAAACTTTAAGAAATTACAATGTAAGGATTAAAAGAATATTATACATTTTAACTATACAAATGTATAACACAGACCACAAAATGAGAATTTTCTGCTCTCTTTCCTGCTCATTAGTATATAAAAAAAAATTCCCCCATATTATAACCTTAATGACAAAATTAGGTATATTTTAACTTATTACCCTTTTAAAGTGTGTTATTTATAATGCATCAGCGCTTTTTCCTGAAGATAAGCCTTACCTTGATTTAATGAAATGACAGGTATTCGATTAGCATTGTATAAAAAAATGTCAGCTCCATTCTCTTTGTTTCCAGATGAACTAGAATTCAGGCTCAATGTGAGCCATAACTGCAGAAGTGACTCCAACTGAAAAAAAAAAAAATTTAACTGGAAAAAAATGTATCTGTTATATTATGAAGTAGCATTTAAACAAAAAAAACCTAACGTTTAAAACCAGTATGAGTCAAGAATCTTTTCTATTAAATACTTTCTCTAGTTACCTCAAACCACTTAAAAAGCAAACATATCTTAATGTTTTTAATGAAACAAAATTAAATAATTTACTTCATTAACAAATGTGTTTCTAAACTAAATCAGATGATTCACATTTTTAAATCACAGGATTATGTAAAGTGCATGATAGGAATTAAAGCCCTAAAGCTTAAAATCATAAAAGTTTAAAATGACCCATCACAAAGGAGCTGTGATCATTAAAGTATTTCCAATATTTTCCCAAATAAGTATAATAAAGAAATCATCTGTCAGGTTGTAAATGCACTTCTCACTTAATTACATCTTTTAGTGTGTTACCAAGAATATGTAAAAATATATCATTTCTTCCTGAAATCATACCTGAACATGATGGACTTGAAGCATGGAAAAAAGTTTGTTGAAACAAACATTTAACATCGGGACAGATGATAACTGTATAATTAGCTGGCTGGTTTGGTTTGCTGCTTGTAAACCTCCTAGAAGTGAATCATCTGTTCCAGTAGGAGATTGTGATACTGAAAATCAAACATAAGTTATGATTTTATACACAAAGTTTCAAAATACATATCAACTAGTTACTAGTAAGTATACATAGGTAAAATTTTTTTAAATTAAAAATGCATTTTGTAAAATGGTTCAGTTATATTTTAGCATTTTAAAAAGCTATTTTCCTGACCTTGCTTGAAATTAAAAAAGACAGTCAGCAGAGATAAAAGCTCTCAAATTTGTAGGACTCTTCCAGTAAAGGCAAACAATATATTCTCTAGAAAATGTTCCTAATAAAGAAAAACATGGGGCCGGGGGATTTAGCTCAGTGGTGCTGCCGCCTGTCTGGCAAGCACAAGGTCCTGAGTTCAATCCCCGGAACCAAAGGAAAAGGAAAAGGAAAAGAAAGAAGAACCCTAACTAATTACTGAAAAGGTATTCTAGAATAAACTTTTATATTATACAGGCAATTGACTGTCAACATTGACCAAATATTGGAATCACCTGGGAAGCCTTCAACGGTCCAAGTTACATGCCAAAGTAATTAAATGAAAATATATTCATGAGGAGCAAAGAAGCACAGGGATACTAAGAAGGGTTTTCATATATTTATAACAATATTACCTAAAATGGGACTAATCTATGTGCGAGACAATAATCAGCAGACTATTAAGAGAAGTAAGTAACAATTTCAGATTTTCTAATAAGTTGTTTTCAGTTAGCAATATCTGACTTAAAAATGGGTTACTCTGAGGAGTATTCCACTGTCCGTGATGAAGCAGAGGACCATATAAAAGGGAGCTCCACATTACATGGAAGAAAAGATCAGTATTAGTGCACCAATATTAAGATCATAGGACATAAGGCCATCCCTTCCATTTTTCTCCTTGTTTCTATATTTTCTAAGGCAAGACATAAATACAGATTACAAACTGAAAGGATTTCAAATTAGTAAGGAAGATCTAATACTGAAAATTTCTCTCCTGAATGTGTTGTGAATTCTCCTTCACAGAAGCATGTTTGATCTTCTTGGGTTCTATCTAGTATCTCAGTCCTTTACTCAGCCCCAGAGAAGGAAAAGTAAGTTATCTGAACCCTAAGAAAAATGAAACTAATGCTGGGCATGGTGACACACACCTGTAATCCTACTAAGGCAGGAGGATCACCATCAGGTCGAGGCCCGCCTGAACTACATAGCAAGACCTTGTCTCAAGAAATAATTTTTTTTAATTTAAAAATAAGTAAATAAATGTTTTTTAAAAAAAGGAGATCCTCCTCCTCTCAGCAAACCTCTTCAAACTTTATTTTTGTTAAGCAAGGTGCTATCTTACCGTACTTCAATGACAAGAGGAAATCTATACAAGTCTAGCATGTTACAGGAACAATGGCCAAACCTAGCAAGGGACCTTCTATTACTCATTCATAGTGATGCACTGTCTACAGCTGCTTTCCAACTAGCAAGTTAGAAATAAGTATTTCCACACACATAGTATGGCAAGCAAAGGAATGATTTATTACCAGTCTTTTATAGGAAAAGTCTACCTTCTTTATCTATAAATAATAAGAGGTGGTTTCCTCTGATGATATTCTGCCTTCCCTAGGGTATCTAAAGTTAACCGCTCACAGTGGTAAGGGAGAAAACACTCTTAGTGATGTCCCAGGAAGGGAAGGGTAAAGTCAAGATTAAATCTTCCAGTGTGGAGGACTGATTATAACTGAGTAAAAGATTATGGCAGAATAGTTAAAGGTTTGCTAGACATATACTGGAAGAATTTTGAGGTGAAGAATTCAGTCTATAGTAAACTGTCTATAGAAGCTTTCTATGGTGAGTTGGCAAGACTATTAGTACTTGGAATGAAAAATAAAGTCATATACAATTTGAAAAAAAAAAATAAGGTAGTTAACCTCAACTAGTAGGTTCAGTTAATAAGCCCATTTGCCTGTCATGCTATGCCAATACCTTCTGTTTTAGTATTTTAGTATCACAAAGATAGGTTTGGTGCTGCACATCTGTAATCACATCATTCTGGGGGTTCAGGCAAGAGGATGGCAAGTTCAAGCCCAGCGTGGGTAACTTAATGAAACTCTCTCTCAAAATAAAAAATGTTTAAAAGTATGAGGGCTAGGAGAAGGAAAGGTTGGGGATGCAGCTCAATGCAAAGGTCCTGGGTTCAACCTCCAGGGCTGCAAAAACAAAAAAATCCCTGTGGGGGATTGGGGGGATGGGGG
>NW_022900914.1:12929691-12953823 GCF_012274545.1 Fukomys damarensis | reverse complement strand
AAAAAAAAAAAAAATCTCCATTTTATTATAGACTGATAATGCAGGAAGGAATCTATGTAGGCATCCCCAGAAATACCAACAGGCTTGCTTAACAACACACAAAGCAAAAAGCAAAATCAAAACAAACAAATTAACAAAAAGAAATTTCACTAACCTACAACAGCACAATTAAAAATAAAAAAAGGATTTTGGACCAAATTTAAAGTACTACATGAAAGTTTGTCATATTTTTCAACTTGGTACTAACTTAGAAAAAGGAAGATGCTATATACCAAGGTCCTATGGATTCACACCAGGCATGAAATTTTAAAATCTGTCTTTGCTTAATTCACCTGAAAGTAATCAATAGGCAAATTATTCACTGCAATTCTCCAAGAATGATAATTTCACTTACACATCGGAGATGTATTTGTTAATGCCTGTAAAATGGAATCTGCTTCCAAAGTAGACATCATTTTCAACATAAGTTCTGCTTGCTGTTCAAGTCCAACTTCTAGGCGAGCGTCTAGGGCTACAAAAGCAATTAAGAGGACATTATGACCTATAATCCCAGCACTTGGGATGCTGAAGCAGGAGGATCACTGTGAGTTTGAGGCCAACCTAGGCTACACAGAGAGTTCAAGAGTAGCCTGAACTATACACCAAGACCTAGTCTCAAAAAAAAAAAAAGAAAAAAAAAGGACATTATGATTGTAATTGTCACTCGTGTCCTATCTCCTACAATAAAATGTCAACACCTGAACCCATTAAAGGGAAAGCAGGATGTCCTTGCAGCAGAAGTCTAGCAGGTGGTATCAAAGCCAAGGAGAACATGTGTGATAAGGAGATTAAAGATAGGGCACTGGTTATACAAAGACAGCGAGATTATGTCAAGTACTGATAGTAGAAGCAGTAGAATATATGAAGAATGATGGAGTCAATTACTCAATTTGAAAGACACAAATATGGAAAGGGAGAAGAGGAAAACCCTACTTAAAACCAGATGTATCAATCGATGTGAACTCACCACATTCAATACAGAGTGACAGATGTGTAGAATCACAAACCACAAAGAGTCCCTGACTCTGTCCACCAAGAAGTCATGGAAACAACCACCAAAATAGTATCCATCCCTTGGTTTCTCAGGATTCTCCTCTTCAAAAAGGTCTGAATTATTACGCTGCATCCAAAAGTAGCTAATAATCAGTGGGGCAAGTGCGATAAATGTCAAATCTGGGGTATCATGTTTTGCCAGAAAATAAGAAGGTACTCAAAGAATGATGAGGACGTGTTCAAAGGTCAGGCAAAAAAGTAAAGATCTTACCAGTCAAGGTGAGACAATGTTAATATCAAATTAAACAAAGATAACACAGTGAATGAACTTTATGGCACGGAAATGTACACAAAAATGGTGAAAATGACAAACTTTGTTTTACACTTTATCACAATAAAAATAAGAAACAAATGACAACATATTAAAAACATAAGAATGAAAAAGTCATGGGTTCATTCAAAACTAAGTGACTAAATAAATTAATCAATTTTAAAAACAGAAATTCAATGAGGAATAGATTATTTATAGCTTCTATGCACCTAAAAGAAACTTTTCATAAGGAGAAAAGAACAATTTCACAATGAAGAAGCCCAGTAGGGGCCTCCTTAATAGTGATTAAACTTAGTATCAGCAGCAGGACAGACAAAAGTCTGGGCCACTGAATAGGATGCAGAATCAGAGGAAGGAGCACAGTATTAATTTCCTGATTTTGAATAATCTTCTTGATATATATAGTAGACTGCATATTTTTGTAAAATGATCAAAAGTAACATCAGATTAGCAACTTTCTTTCAAATGACAGGTTACCAAAGATTCTTTGCACTGTACTTACATTTCATTAAATGTATATAACATTTTTTAAATATTTTATTAAAAAATTAAGTATGTCTAATAAAAACAGAAAAACTAGTATTTGATAGGG
This sequence comes from Fukomys damarensis, assembly GCF_012274545.1. Classification (NCBI taxonomy): domain Eukaryota; kingdom Metazoa; phylum Chordata; class Mammalia; order Rodentia; family Bathyergidae; genus Fukomys; species Fukomys damarensis. The sequence goes on along the minus strand of NW_022900914.1, from coordinate 12,951,868 downwards.
TTTTGTTCTATTTATAAACAAAAAATTTATTTTAAAAAATAGGAAATTAAAACAAAGCATAACTGGTCAAAATCATTGCCAACTGCATAATATTGTTATTTTTAAGAGAGAAACAAAAAGGTGAACTATCAATAAATGGAAGCTCCCCCAAAGCTAACAATAATAAAAAGAGCTCTGACTGGCAATCTGAACACCACTGTGATTCTAAAGCCTCCCAGCACACAACCACACTCAGTTTGTCAAGGGACAGAGTATGCATACATTTAATACTTGTTTTAAGCACAGCATTTGCGATCAGATACTCCCACATAAACTTACCTTGAGACACTGAAACACTGACTGTCTGTGAGCCATTCTTTTCTGTGTTTGCTGGTGGTTTTGCCACAGGAATGCCCAGACCTCCGATGTAAGGGTTGTAATTGTAGGTGCCATAATCAGCACCCCAATAATCATACCATGTACTGCTTATTGGCTTAAAAGAATGAAAAAAAAAAATTGTAGTTTATATTCATGTCTCCTTACTGAAACAAAGTTATATTATCTAAGTCCAAACAAGAATACACAAGAAATATTCCTTCCATCTTTTAAATTCCCACAATCCAGTTTTAATTTTAATGAGTTATAAGAATGGTTTAACAAAAGCCTCATTGTTTTGTGCCAAATCTAAAAAATACCTTATCTAAATAAATCCAAAAGTACACAGAAACTGAGAGACTGGCACCTTTACTAAAAACTAACATGCCAAGAGGTCAGTGCCACTAGGAGGCTGCACACGTATCTTTCTCCAAAGCAGTGGCCACTAAGATAAAAGTAAAATCTATAATGAGCTCAGGCTGCATGAAACACTGATAATCTGAACTTTACCATGCTTATTAATGGTTATTATCGTACTCATTAAAAGCTCTATCAATAAAAATAGTACGTTCATTTTATACTACTAGATTGTTATTTTTTAAAATACTACAGTACCTATAGCAATTTAATGCATTTTGAGTATGCTGAATATTGGTCTGTATGTGGCAATAAATATGCATATTTTGCTCCTTTAGCCAAAACAGTAAGATTAAAGCCTTTAATTGCAAAGAATATTCTTATGTATCATACCTTAAAAACTTTGGCTGCAAGAGGATCCTTTTCCAAATCAATATCTAAAGGATCAATGTCAACTTCCATTAGATCCTGAAGCAACTCAAGATCAATTTCTTTTTCTTTTTCCAAAGAAGAGAGAGGAGGTGTACCTTCAAATAATTTAAAATGATTCTATTGGTAGAGTATATCACTTAAAAATTAAAGGATATACTGTTTTCATTAAGAGAAAAATTTATTGTACTGTATCTGAATGTAAAATATATATGCCTGAAATAAAAATTTCTAGTTTTTATACTTAACAAGTATTACTCAGTATGCAAATATCACCCCACAACACAATAAAAACAATGTGGTATCTGATTTCCTACAGAAAACTCTTATTGAGTAGTTACATAAACTTTGCTGCTAAAAATATTTCTAGAATGACTAAAGTTACTCTATTATACTCAATATAATTCCTTATATAGTATTTCATCCATAACAACAGATATTATCTAGTGTAATAAAAAAGTAAAGATTTAAATTTTAAGACTATTTTAACTTGTTCTGTTATGAATTAGAAATTATTCTGCTCTCTAAGCTTTAAGTAGCTTCCTATTCTCTACTACAGTTCCTCTCCCATCCTTCCCATTCTCAAATTTAACGTGTATTTTTAGAATGCTCAACATACAATCCCCATACAACAATACTGTACTGTGTCAGTATATGCACATAAACACTAATAAACAAATCTCTCTTCAATAAGTGTTCAAAAGTAGGGATATGCTACCAATGAAAGAAGTATATGGTATATGTTAGGAAAGATGTTTGATTGTATAAGGGGAGCACAGAAGGGAAAGACCCTCCAACTCTTAGAGAAGGGCATAATTGTTTTTTGGTACCGGGGATTGAACTTGGGTCCTTGCACTTGCAAGGCAGGTGGCAGAACCACTGAGCTAAATCCCTGGTTACAGAAGGGCATAATTTATATGAATCTGAGATGAGGAGTTCATTGTGCAAATAAAAGGAGGAAGACTATTCCAGACAGTGTTAGTACTTTTCATAATGAACATTAGTCATTCAGAGAGGCAAGGCAAAATATATTTATCAGAAAAATGACTGAGGTCATTTATAAGGGCAAAAACTTAATAAAAAACATTTTATGCTTCATTGACATTCTGTATTTTGAAACACTTTCATTAACAGAAACTACAGGATACTCAAAAGAAAACACAATTAAAACTGTACCCGTTATATCATGTGTCAAAGGTTCATCTATAGTTTCCAGCAACTGAACTGACGACTGCTGAAGAGAGTCGTCCGAGTCACCAGCTGTTGCACCTACATCATCACCCACTGTTCCTTCCTCCATGGCTTCTGCAGCTACTGGAGCCAACAATTCCCCTGTATTTAAAGAGACAGTCCTAACCATTTTAATAATTTATACAAAATCTTCTAAAGCAGGTTAAAGAATGACAGAATACATGCTTTGCCAACAGAAAAAAATCTGAAGAAAATAAGCCTGCACCTATCTATGGAAAGCTAGGACTCACTGCAGCACCTTTGAAGGCCAAAGAACTAGTAGGAGACACAAAATATATATTATGTACAAGGAATTAGTAATATATTACTTGCATTAACTTATTCATCAAAAGGTGCTTTTAAGGAAGATGCTTTTTTATTATCTTTATTTTACAGATGAAAGAACATAGGCATGATGACTTCCTCACAGTCACATAAAGAACTAATGAGTAGCACCCCACTGGTATTAATAACGAAGCGGACCGGCATCTATGTCCAGGTACTTTAACAACCTAACTTTTCCCTAAATGCTTACATTTATCAAAATTGTTAACATAATTAAATAAAAAATTTTAGATAGCCACAATTATTTTAACATTAAAGAAAACTTTTATTTTTTTGAATTTAGAAGGTTATAGTTTTCTTTAAAGATTACTTAATTGAGCAGTGACAGGCTAATTCTGGTTTACTCTAGGAAAACTGAATATTGACAAACCTGCTAGGATATCCTGCAGCATACAAGTTAAAGAATACTGAGCCCAAGCACCACCCCAAGATATATCTCCTCTATTGAAGTCAGTTCCAACCAAAAGTAACAGTAGTCTTTCCAGCTGTGGTTCATTCACAATCTCACAGAGATGAATAGTTGGCCTTGTGGCATTTGCAATGCGTGCAAGAACCTGTAATATATTTTATAAATCACATATTTCATCAGCAACTACATTCTTTTTAAAAAACAATAGGAATATATCAATACTTTGGCACTAAAATAATCATTTTCAGTAATGATGTATGACTTCAGTGTCAAAGAACATAATTTTATATTAGACATTACATCTGATGGAGTTAGGAATAACTTCTATAAACACCAACTATGCTTCAGTAATCATAGCTTTAAAGTTTCTTTAATTAATACTGTTTGATCCTTTATTTGTATATTTCATCTTTTTTTTAATAAAAGAAAAGAAATTTAGACAAGCCAAATTACCCATGTTTCAAATCATCCAATTAAATTAAAATTTAAATCAAGTTTCCTTAGGGAAAGAAAAGATTATTAAATCCTTCAAGGCACAATGATTTTAAAAAATGTGAAAAAAACCAAACAACTAGTAATGATTATTAATCAAAATCAATTTAAAGGGGGCCAGGGATGCAGCTCAGTGGTGCCACACCTGCCTCGCAAGCACAAGGACCTGAGTACAGTCCTCGGTACAGGGCGGGATAGGGGAAATCAATTTAAAAATTCTACCCTTTCCAAGTTTTATTTTCCTACCCTGTGAGTCTCTTTTATAAATTATACCTAACAGTTTACTTACCTTACAAACAAATAATAAGAGATCTGCATGACATGTGAAATCCATGGAGAGGAGAAACAGAACAAGTTTTTGGACTACTGAAATACAGCGTTCGTGGGCCAGAGTAAACGGAAGTGGTTCTATCTCTGGACTTTCTTTAGTTGTTGTAACTTCTGTGTCTAAACTAGAACGAGACCATTCTGCTGTCCGACGCAAACGAATTAAATCCTTAAAGTGCTGCATATAGAAATGTATATTTGAATTAATATTTAATGAAAAAATTTCAGTACAAATTTATAGAATGAAAATTTTCCCTCAACACGCAGCTTTTAATGAGTAAAATTTTACATAAACCATAGGCTTCAAATATAAAGATTAAAAGCTATGCTGACTATATACCTTATTTCCTATTTAAAGTAGATACAGGATATATAACAGAATTTTAGAAAAGTGAAAATTCCACAAAAAGGCCACAGAAACATACTATATCAAATGCAACATCTTAAATATTACCCAGACATCCTAAACATGATTTATACAAGGTTGATGATAAAGAAAATTAATGTATGTTCAAATACTACGCATTCATTCAACTTATTTCAAAATTTGGTGGAATAAGTTATACAAACATTGCACAAATGTGGTTACTAACATATAATAGATACATATACATATGTACTTAAAAGACATACCACGATTTTTTAAATGTTATTTAAAAAAAATCACTAAAATTCATTTTCACTTAGAAAAGGACATGCATATTTGAGCCTTGTGTACTAGAAGATCCAAAAAGTTTTACTTCCTAATGAAGCCCTGAAAATCTTCCAATAACATAATGAAAGGGAAAAGAGAAACCACAAATATCATATAATATATTAATTTTACAGCTAACAAAATGGCATTTACGATCCACCTGTATATTTCTATGTTGTTTGTTTATTTGTTTACTTTTCTGGAGAGACTCTCACTGAGTATAGAGTGGCATCAAACTCATGATAATTCTCCTGCCTCAGCCTCCCAAATGCTGGGATTACAGGCGTGTGCCACCATGACCAGCTATTTCTGTACTATGGTATGAAAATAACAGACAGTAATGTCAATGCACATGAGGAAATTCTTCTGTTGGTAATCAGAATATTTAAATTTTCCTGGTCATTATTACAGATACTTAAATATTCAAATAATCTAAAATGCTACACAGAAAGTGGTTTCTGTTGAAAAAATTACATTATAAAGTATAAGCCATACCTTTGAAGTAGCCTGCTTTAGTTTTGCTTGCTCTACCAGGAGTTTATATGATGATCCTTTGTTACTTTGTATTTTCTCTTTTTCCATCTGTTCCACCAAAGCCTTCTGTTTTGCTTTTAGTAGGTTAAGTTGCTTTAAAATACAAATGAATATATCTTAAAATAAAGTGCTAAAAAAAGTAAATTACTACTCTTCTCAGAACTAAAACTAATGGAATAAGTAACTCCTTTAAAGCTCTAGTAATACAATTTTAACTGTACTGTTGATTTAAAAAAAAATAATTTCTAAATTCTGACTTGAAGATCTATATTACCATTAAGAATCAGTTCTTTACCTATAGGAGAAGGAAAATAACCATAAGACTTTCTTATACAGGCCAATTAGTAAATCAAGTGACATATTAGTAGTAAATAATTTTTTTTTATAGATGGGGACTTCTTTCTGGTACTGGAGATTGAAACCAGGGCACTCGCATTGACCAATATCCAGAGTCCTTTTTTATTTTTCATTTTGGGCTGGATCTCATTAAGATACTACTTTTAGCTGAAGAGTTCCAGCTTGTAGGCAGAGTGGCCCATACCCATAATTCCAGCTACTAGGGAGGTTAAATCAAGGATCAACCAAGGAGCAAGGTAAGATCTTGTTAAAAATGAAAGACGTTCTGAGCTTTGTTTTTATGGGAATTCCCCATCAAAGTAAGAAATATTTTTGATATATTTGGTTTTTAGTTTTTTATTCAAAGAATTCAGAGATTTCTTACAGAATTACCCTATTTCACATAATAACATTCTGCAAAAGTACAGCATATCACACCATGCACTGACACTCAAAATTCATCAATTTTCCTTACATATACAATGTATATGTAATTTCCTTACAAATACAGTTTCACTTGTATTTATTTGTATATGCCCAGGGCCACCTTCAATTGCATATAATTCTACATTATATTTATCATTAATTCTACTTATCCACTGAGAGAGTCAATACTGAACAACACTTAACACAAGGTCCTGTTATGCTGCCCTTTTACAACTACATCTTCCCACAACCCCTGGCAATCAATAACCTATGGCACTAAACTAATAGATCAAAAGGAAGTAAAAACTGCCCACGAAGATCTTCCAACCTATGGAATGACTTTCCCACACAGACACAAAATTACTTAGAAAGTCACTTGAAAGGTGCAGCCAATAATTTAATAAACCTATCTTCTCTAAGAACATTTCATAAATTTCTTCTACTAATATGTGGGGGAAAATCAATATAAAGAAAAATCCACATAGTAATCTACATATATGAACATGTTCCTAAATTGAAACTAGCATGCATATATAATAAACTGAGTAACTGTAAAGCAGTAACTACTGCATTTTAGTATTTTCAAAAATTAGTTAAAAATCTTTGAACATATGCAGACTGTGACAAAATATAATATCTAAACAATCACAATTTTAATTATTATAAAATACAGTTTTTCCAAACTATTTGAGAATGAGTTGGCAACCTGATGTCCAATTAACATGAATATTTTAGTGTTTATTTCCTAGAAATAAGAACATTCCCTGGCAAATCAGAATACAACCCAGAGAAATTAAAACTGATGCCCTACCACCAACTATTTCTTACATGCCCTTTTAAATTTTGCCTTCTAAATAATGTCCTTCAAAATAAAAAAATCAGATAGTAACATTTTATTTGACTATATTCTAGGGTCGTATTTATACTCCAGGTTTTGTTTGCCAACTTTATATCCACAGTTAAATATGATAAGCATAAACATTAAGTGCCCAATAAATTTTAGCTGCATTTGAAAGGATACAAGTATTACCTAAAGTTAACTAAAAATCTTTAAAAAAGGGCTGGGAATTTAGCTCAGTGGTTCCACCACCTGCCTCACAAGTGCAAGGTTCCAAGTTAAAACCCCACTACCAAAAGAGAAAAAAAAAAAAAAAGGAATTGAGGAAGATACTTCACATTATTCTTCTTCAAAAACATCCATTTAGCTCACAGTTGAAAACAGAAGCAAAAATTAAACTTCACCTTTTAAAAACAGGCCCAATGCCTTAAGATCTCACCAGATCAAAGGATTTTCATATAAAAATCTCATTTCATCTTAACATACCTACTTACATACTTAATACCACATAAAACACGCTAGGTTCTACTCTAGGAATTAAGGTAGAAATATAACCAGTTTGTATCTAAAAACCTTACGGACAGCAAGGAAAATGCATTGGATTAAAGAAGAATAAAGGCTGGGAGGCCTTCGGACTAGACAAAAAATAATGGCAACTTGATTTAGAATGGTAGTAACAAAGATATAAAGAAGTGAACAGTTGAAAGAACATCACCAAGAATCTGTATTTGAGGTACTGTTGTTGCCCTCTTATGAATACAAACAGTTAATCTAAGCTGCATCAAATGTCACACCCAACATCTGATGATACATTTGTCAACCTACAAAATGACAATCTCACACATTAACTTAATGTACTTGACTATTACCTGTTTATGATGAACGAGCTGCTTTCTGATTTTTCTGGAATATAATCTATCAAGGCTACTGCTGCCCTTGGAAGATCTATTTAAGCTCTGAGTATGAAGATTATTATTGATGAAACTCCACTGGTTACCTAAAAGAGAAAGAAGGTCAAGTTTACTAGTAGTAATTTTGTTAAATGCAATTTGCAACTACTTTTCTTACCCAAAAAAGCAAAAAAAAAAAACAAAAAACAAAAAAAAACTCAATCACAACAAAGTTTAAAGAAATCACTACTAAGAAACTACTGTAATATTTGACCCTACAACCATTAAATAACTAACTTGCTACTCTAACCTAGATCCTAAATGTGTTTAAGAACATAATTCTCTCTACCTCCAAGCTTTCCTTTAGGATAACAAGTACTCAACAATATTTAAGACTGTTTGCACAATGCAGCTTTAATAATGTCACTGAGGTTTAATAATAAATACTTTAAATACATGTGTTTGTGAAGAGACCAAAAATGGGCACACTCCCCAATTTAATGAATGACGGCCAACATAAGATTGACTAGTTAGAAAATCAAGCTGTATTACCTACATTTATCCTTACCTTCTAAAGTGTGTCCAGATCATTATGTGTCATTATTTTGCTTGATTCAGCCCAATACCACTTTATCCATCACTAATTCTTTACTCATATTTAATGAATGTAAAACTTTTCCCTCTTCTCTACTATGCCTCTTTCAAGTCTCAGTTCAATTCCTTAGCCCTAAAAAAAAATCTTCCACTAAGATTTCCATACAGAAAATATAAATAAAAAATAAGACTTCCAAAATTATCTGTTCTACATCAATTGATACTGCAGAGATGTGTGTGTGTGTGTGTGTGTGTGTGTGTGTGTGTGTGTGTGTATATATTGGTACTGGGCATCAAACTCAGGACCTTTATGTTCGCCGGGCAGGCGTGGTGCCACTAAGCTAAATCCCAAGGCCTGCAGTTATATTTATTTTAGCAGTATTATCGTATTCTTCTGTCTTACAACTGAGTAAACTGAATCTTAAATATATTTTCTAAAAACTGTATAAACAGCAAATTCTTAATCTTTAAGAATCTTTCACCTTTCAAAACATACTATGCACCAAAAATTATTTTAGTTATAAAGTATCAAAGGAACGTTGTATTATACCGACAATGTGGAAAATTCCAAATTTTATAGAACTGAATATTTATACTTACATATTTGAATGCTACCTCAAATCCTTAGCAAAAATACTTCTCAAAAAAGAGCACAAAAACATTAGGTCTTTGGATTTGATCTCCTATTACTTTGTCCCTCAAACTATAGACAAAGATTACAACTCAGAAAAACCTGGGAATGTCTGTGTCTAAGCACAAACACCACTTGCAGGTCAATGCATACAGTTCAGTGGTAGGCAACAATTGCCCTTCATTCAGTGCTCAGCAATCCCCTCAGAAAGAAATTAGACAATTTACAGCTAATTACTTGAACTTCATAGTGGTAAAAATAATGACATATCATATTAAAATAAAACATAAACATTGTAAATTTCTCTTTCACAACTCACTTTTATGCATGGTATTACAAGTATTTGAATGAACATGGGCAGAAACCCTTGTGAAACATAAAGCAGTTTTCAGAAATTCAAGTCATGTCCAGAGCAAGGAGTTTTTCCTGAAATATAGTCTATCTTTAAACAGATTCCTGATAATTCTCATTTTATTTAAATTACATAGAGCTGATATCTCTAGGCTAACTAACAGTTCTGGAACAACTGCAGTCACTCAAAACCCCCACCAACATATTATTATAAACTTCTGATACCTGTCAAAAACCTTTCCCTGTCTTTACCATTCAAAGGTTTCTTTGTAGCTGCTGCTTCATCTTCAACAGTTGCCACATAATCCAGCAATCTGGACACCAGCATAACAACCCAACTGATCATAGGAATATCTAGCACTCCTGTAGTGAGGGAGGAAGGGAGAGATACAGGTGACTAATGTGGCCTAATGAAGCCGGAAGACAACTAAGATAAAACATTTCACAAATTCAGAACATACTATATCACTACTAATGGTAATATTTATGTATAACAGGCCTCAAAACTAGATACTCTGACAATAAATTGAGTAGAATATTGATTTTAACAAAAGGCAGATACTTTCTTGTACGAAAGTAGAATAGATGTGAGATCAGTCCAACAAATACTAATTTATCAACTGGAAAACAAGGTATAAGATTCAGAGGCAACTGAAATATCCAATTTGATTTACAATTCATAATATCTATGTTATAAATTTTTATTCCTAAAATAATTTTCTTGCTTAAATGAAATTCACCACTGACCAAAACAGCAAGTATGCATCCAAGCATAAACTTACATAAGGGAGTCTGATTTGTGCTATGATAGTACAAAAGAAACATACCACAACAATTTCAAAATTCAAACTTCAAATCATAAACAGGTAATATATTTAACAGTAATAATAGCCGTCAATCACATGAAGAGTGCTAACTCTAAAATGTCTATATCACAAAACAATAGTATAATATATATGCTATAATAAATGCTTAAGTATTTCAGTCAATATTTTATGAAAAAAATTATTTTTATCAAGATAAATGCTTGATAGAAATACCTTCTGTTCTCCTATGCATGGGTAACTCTGGCTGAAGAGGTGACAACAGATTATCTAAGAGATTAAGCAAGCTTTCCAGTACACCGCTATTACTAAGCGAACGCTGACCAATGCAGGAAAGTAACATGAAGACTCTAAAAAAAGACAATGAGGATTAGCTGGTTTTTTTGTTCAATATTTTTGAAAATTTACATTGAGATTTAATATTCATAATGTTTGCTTCAAAATATCGTATTTCAGGTAGGGTAAGAAAGATGTGTAGTTGGAGCTATGTCAAAATCGGCTTTTTCTAGTTATTGGTTGTAATTTTTAATGTTATCCACACACAAAAAAAAAATCAAGCAGTCACTGAACAATCAGGGAAGTTAAACTGAGCCTCAAAAAGCATATTACCATATGCTTAAAAATTCAAATCTATAATCCCCACAGATTTAAATGGACAACTAAAAATGTAGTCTATTTTCATGTAATCTTTGTCAGTATAGCACTAGTACCCTTCACTAAACACTCCCAAAATCCTGAAAATACACATTTCCTTTTCCCACACTTAGTAACCACATAAACAAGATTTCAAAATCTGGCCAATAATTGAAAGAGCTACAAAGCACTAATGACAAATACCAGCATCATTTTCTGACTTACCTATCTTGAGGAAAGATGAGAAGCTGCTCTGAATTATACAATTCCTGTAGAACATTAGAAAGAAACTGACCCCACCATCTTTCACCACCACACAGCTGAACAAGCAGAAGGCCAGTATGTAACCGTATCTTTGGGGTTCCACTGATGCACAAGTGTTTAAAGAGCTCTTCACAGGCCTGCGCATGAAATGTGCTCTGTAAAACTGCAGGAACAGAGTGCCCTATTACAAGAGAGAAAATAAAATTTCCTATTTAAGTGTATGGTATAATATCAAAATTGGCATGCCTGTATGTGCTTTCTTCTTTGCCAGCAATCAACAAACAATTACATTCTCTTTACCTTGTTATTTATTTACTTTGTAAGCAGAATTTTAATTGTTAAATACTTAGGATAAAAGAGAGCATCAAGTCAATTATATCTCTTTCTAGTTAGGTTTATCAGATTGTGCTGTGGATTTGTGTGTGCATACATGCATGTCTGTCTTAATGATCAAAAATATTTCTTGGCTGGAAAACCATAGTTTTAAATTAAGTTAGCAATTTATGACAACTTACCACAATTGAACTTTTAAGCAGTACTTAATATATACTTTACCAGTAAAAAGATGATGTGGTACAACAACAACAACAACAAAAAAAAAAACAAGAAACTAGTCCTTATTAGGAAAAGTAAAAAGGACTGGAAATTTGGCTCATTAAACATTTAAATAAGGGGGAACGGGGAAATGGGTCAATCTAAACATAAATTTCACAAATACATTAGAAAGGCTATCAAAATTAACAGTACCCAGAAAATATTAGCACAGTTCCTAAAGCATGCAACAATATATCCCCAGCCATTATAGTATATGACCCAGATACAAACCATTAGAAGAGTGAAGAAGGCTGAGCAAGGTGTCTAGTAAGTATCTGATGATAGTACGTAACTGCTCTGTGGAAGATGTTTGAATTAAATCATCTGGATCTGATGTTTCACTCAATGTCTTACGGCTTGCACCTACAGCTACTTTGAGTCTCTGTACTGCATTCTGAGCCAAATTTAGCTGAAGCTGTAGCTGAATGCAATCCTGATAAGCAGAAAAAACTCTACCGTCTTCCTCAACTGCCTTGTCTGGTTTTCGTAAAAAGTATTGTGCATTGTTAGCACTGTTGAGAGGAGGCAGATCAATACTTTGCAAAAGAGTTTCCAGACGATGACAGGCTAAGTTATATCTGTAAGTTTAAAAAAAAAAAATTTTAGTAACTCAATATTCTTTTTTCCATATACACTTCAACAAACTGATAAATCCGTAAAATGTTAAAATCCAACATTAAAAAGAATTACTCTTTCATAAGTACTAATAAATGGAATTAATCACAATTTTTCATGTCTTAAATATGGCGGTAATGTGCTCATATTCTACTTATTCTTTTGCTCTTTTCTATAAAGTTATGAAAGGAAATTTTTTGGGAAAAAGACAAACAAGACATATAAAATACAAATGAAGTAAAATTAAAACATATGTGCAATTTTCTACTAACCTGCACTGTATATCCTCTTGTAGAGCAACCATCATTGCTAAATGCTGGTCAATTTCTGGCTGGTTTGCAGATTCTCCCTCTCCCTTGAGAGGATCATGCATTAACTTCAGCTCACTCTCCCAAGGCAAAATATAGGTATGACCATAGTAAAATCCTAAAGGGATTTTAGCTCTGGCATTTGTACTTCCATAACGTCCAATGACAGTTATCTAAAATGAAAATTTATAAATACACATACATACGTATAAGCCATAATAAAAAAATCTGAGGAATATATTTAAAGAGGCATAGCTATACTTGTCAATTATATCCCTAAGTATTTTTCAGAAACAGAAAACATAAATTTACTGTCTTAAAGTTCTTTACCTTCATAAATCTGCACACAGGAGGTGGTATTAAGTCATGAAGAATTAGTGAGTGCGTGCTTATATCAGTTGCCACTACCAATCGCCTTCCATCCACTTCTTCTCCTAATGTCCAAATGTCAATTGATAAGGAAGCCAAGTCTCCACAAGTAGGAATCAATACATCTGTCAACAGTACAGGTCTTCCAAAGTCCAAAGTCACAAATCGCCTAGCTCCTATGAAAAAAAAAGACAGTTGAGAAAAAAAAATATATCCAATAAATACATATATTTATTTATACATAATCATCTTGAAACATAATTATCAACTTACTAAACTCAAAAGGGAAAAAAAGGAAAAGGAAACAAATAAAAGTGACCTTGTCAATTCTCATTCCAAAAATTTTTCTAGCCCCAAACTATGTAACCCTAGATTTAAGTCACAAACTATCAGATTCAGACTGTTACTACATAGGGCAGCACTGCAACTGCCTGGCAAGCACAAGATTTTGAGTTCAATCCCCGGTACTCGGGAAGGAAGCAACAACAAAAAAAAGACTGTTACTATGAAGGCAATCACCTGTACACAATAGCTTTATTTAAAACATTTTTACTTTTAAAAATTAAGTCAGTAAATGTGGAACAGACACTGACAATGTACAATCTGCCCTTCTTTTGGCTAGTGGCTATTTTTCTTAATTTCATTAGACATAAAATATCGAAATATATTATATGACTTTAGTATCTTAAACCTTATTAATTTTATGTGGAGCTACAAATTGTACTGGGTTTACGGTGTCAAAAGGAAATGTGACTACAGGGCCAAATAGGTGGGGAGGGCTCCAAGGGAAATAGCTCATTTCAAACAATGTCCTCCCAGTACCAAAACTAATGTTTCTTCAGCTCAGTACCTGAGGAAGTAAATGAAGAAAATGCAGATTTTCATTTCTCATCTAATGCATGATATAAAAACAAGCCCAGTTAGTAGAATATAATGAACGTCATTCATGATAACAAAATCTTTTATTTTGCATTGGCATAAGAAGCAACTAATGACATACCTTCTACATTTTACAACTAAGGAAAGCAACTAAAAACTTTCAGGAATCCTATCCTCAATGGAAAGAAGAAAAGATAAAAAGGCAATGACTAAAACTAAAAAGCAACATTATTAAATAATACATAAAACCCTTCCTCAAGGCATATATATGCTGCCCAAATTGCAATATAAACTGCTCGTTTCTAAGTGTGCAAATAGCAAGTTTTCATTCTAAATATTATAAATTCTGAGGTTATCAATTAATAAGTATTTCTGTAGAAAGAACACAAGCTTGTGCATTAAAGTAAGTATAACTTAATTGTTCACATAGTGAAAAGCGTTACAGGATACATGACATATCCACATTTTCCACTAAGGATTTTGTTGACTTCTGCTGCTGCTGAGGTAGAATCAGGAGGTAAAAACTTCTTAATATTTACTTATAGATATATGCTCTACTGAAAGCATCTACCCTAGTACACAAGCGTTAAGACAGACTTAGATGAATTTAAACTGTCTATAAAGACCACTAATTGTTACTAATCTTAGTTAGCATAGTAAATAGTTTTGTTGGCTAGTCTCAAAAAAAGAGTTCATCATTAAAAGGCCAGGGATTTATAGCTCAATGGTTCCACTGCCTGCCTTGCAAGCGCAAGGATCCAAATTCTATCCCCAGTACCATTAAAAAAAAAAAAGATTTCATTAGAATAATGCAGATTTCATTAGAATAATGCTAGTTTTAAGAGTATTGCCTTGAAGTGTAATCTATAATGTAATGGTGAGTGACAATTCAAAGTGAGGCAGGTAAGTACTTCAACATATAAGATTCCAATAAAAACCAAATCCACAGTTCAAACAAAATTAGCAAACATGCTCAACAGCACTCTTCCATTCAATACAAAAAGCACAAAGCTTGAAAGTTATATAGTGCTTATTCTTGGCAAAATGTACTTACCCAAAAGGAAATATGATTATTCACAATGGAAAAGCAAACTGAATTAACAGTAAGTCATAAAAGGACCAGCAGAGAAGAATGAAAATTACTTTAAAAAAATTCAAAAATTACCTGAATGCATTCGCTCTATAATAATGGACTGGTGAGGTGGAGGTTGAAGAAAATGTGAAGCATGAGAAATTGCAAGGGCTAGACCAGAACCAAGTGGATTCTAGAAAACAAAAAGGTTTAACTCTGTAACTCTTGCTATATAAAAACTACTAACCATAATAGTAACAGGTTTCACTTCCTGATGTATAATTTTTAGTATTTTATAAAAAGAATCTTATTTGATATATTGGATTAGTATAACAAATTTTTGTCTTCTAAAGCTACAGTCTACTTTAAAATATTTTAAATGGATAAACTAATGCCTATTTAAAACATAATTTACCATTCTGGGCTTGTTGGAATTTTTGTTATGTGCAGCAAGATTGACTGTTGGGGGATCAATGACTGAGCCCGGGAAAAGCGGTGCAAGTTCGGCATTTATCACAACGGAAACTGCTTCATTGGGTGGAGTGAGTGGTGGAGTCATAAAAAGTGGTGTTGTTTTTGGAGTGGGTGGAATAACATCAGATGGATGAATGAAGAATCCAGGGGCAGCCACTGGGTTGGAAGGCACAGAGTTGTGAACAGGACCTACTGCTGATGCTGCTGATGCTGCTGCAGCTGCTGCAGCTGTTGTCTGATGTAACTTGGCTTCCAGCTTTGCTTTCTGTAAAAGAAGTAAAAGCAACACATATAGACTAAATCCTGCCTACCTAGCTTATAGGGTAAATATTATGAAGAGAAACATGATTAACTAGATGCTAATTATATAACGATGAATCAAAATTGGACATAATATAAATGGAACACTGCTCTGTGTACCCCTTCAAATACTGAAAACAAAATTCCTGTATATTTTTTAAAGTGAAAAGCAAGCAGAACAATCAAATGTAAATAAGGAAACGAAGTTCTGCTCTAAACAAAATATCAACAGGAGGTAGATTCTCATGTTGACTAACCTGATATAATTTGTCAACTGAAATTGTCATGGGGTGCATTTAAACCACAATAAAATATATAAAACACCTGCCATTCTTACTAAATTTTAAGTCACACTAATTTAATTGGTCTTTTAAATGCTGTTTTAGGTTCTCTATTCAATAAAAAGTTATCTGGTAATTATGCTTGATCAAGAGCATTCAAATGGAATGCACAAAAAGTATCAATCATATTTCCTCAAATATGTGTCAAAGAAAATGTAATGCTACCATTTTAACAAATTTAAATGTATCACAAAGACTTTACCTCAATTCTTTTGTTGAAAATGATTAGCTCACATTGTTCAACCTATGTTCCTTTATGAAAATAATGGTCATTTTTACAGTACTTTTTCAGCTTTTGAAGTTTAGAGACAGCATGAACAATAGAGCCAAATAGTCTCCAACCTGTTGCTGAAGCTTCAAAAGCTGCTGCTGTTTCTCTTGCAGCACCTGTAGCTGTTGCTCGGCTGAAGCCATTGCATGAGAGAGAGACTGCAAAGCTACCTGGGCTGCTGAACTCAGTGCTGTCGAGGCTTCCCCAACTGTCCCCGATGAGAGTCCACCTACTGCAGGAGTAACCCCGAAGGAACTCACTGGCATAAGACAAGGGAAAACAAGAACAAAGACACCAGGATGAAGAAAAGGCTCACAGAGAAACAAATTATACTATTTTGACACTACAACTATAGTGAATTTTAATTTTTTAAAAAATGAATCATGAGAACATAAATAGTAAAATCTTAAAAACAACACTAGAGTATTGATGGTATTCAAGTTCTAAGATCTGGGAATGACTTCAAAAGAGGAAAAATTAGAGCCAATATACTTTTTAATTTATGAATAATTCTGGTACAGAAGAAATTTCATTTAATTTTAATGAAATGATCATTAAAGATGAGATACCTTACATAATTTGAACCTAACAAATAAACTATATTCCCCAGATTATTTAGATGGAGAGAGGCCCATTGCACATAAACTAAGGTCTAGCACACACTGCAGACTCATAAACATTACCACCAATAAAAGACTAGAAAGACCTGCAAGTTAAGGTATTTGTTTAACTATCCTTTTCAATATTGTTCAAAAACGTATTACAAATAATCTTTCTTCCATTAAATATGTATGAAAAGCACTTGAGAAGCTGAAATGAAAACTGAATTCCACAATTTAAACTAACTTAATCTAAAACAAGAAGTAGGGGCCATCTAATAACAGAATTAATATTTATATCAGGCCAGGCTGGGGATTTACAGTGGTTCCACTGCCTGCCCCACAAGCGCAAGGTCCCGAGTTCAATCCCCAGTAAAAAAAAAAAAAAATGTAGTCAATATTTATAGCAGGCCTTTATTAGAAAGTTAAATTGGTATAATACTAGTACAAATTTAATATGCATTACCAAAGGAGTGCCACAGTTTATCATTCCCTTTTTCAGTTGCTTAAGTAAAGAGAACTTACCCTATAAAGCTGATAGTGGTAGGACTGGTATTAGAAACCAAGCGCTATGTGAACCCAAAGCCAATACAATCTGCATGAACTTTTTTATCAACTTATTAACTCAGAAAAGTATATGTTACCATTATATTGCCACATGCATTACATACTGTTAGAATCTCATTTTACAAATAAAATTAAAGATGAAGGAAGTAATTTTCTCATAAATAGTGGAAAGAGAAGAAAGTCCAGGCAATCAGGTAACCTATCTTTTTGACAACTAACAAGGGCTGTCTGTATTTTAAAAGAGTGAACAGGAAGCTTGGAGACTACAGTCATCTTTCAGCACCTAACAATGACAAGGTGGCCCTAACAACTAGCAAAGATACCTCTGCTGGCAGTGCTTTCAGGTATGTGTAGAATACAGAGATGATCTCTTGTTTACACATACACTAACTCCAGAAACTAGTTCCATTGCTTGGGAGGAAGGTGTAAAGAAATATTCTTTCACAGCTAGGTTTTTGTGATACCAGGGATTAAACACAGGGCTCTTCGAACAGAGCTATACCTTTGACCTTCTTAAGTAATGATTTCTTTTTTCTTCTTTTGGAGAAAGGATATTGCCAAATTGCTAAACTGCCTGGGCAAGGCTCAAACTTTTGATCTTCCTGCCTCAGCCTCCCAGCCATATCTGGCTAAACTGACGTTTTTATCTTTAGATTTTTCTTACTCTTTTGTTTTTGTTGTTGATGCTGTTTTGTTTTTTGAGACAGGGTCTTGCTATGTAGTTCAGGCTGGACTTGAACTCAAAGGCAATCTTTCTGCCTCCCAAATACTGGGAATACAGGCATGCACCACCACACCCTGCTTTTGAAATCTTTACTAATTTTCAAATAATTCAAATAAATTTTCTTAAAAATTAAACACCTGGATACTAAACTTCATGACAAAGCCAAGGACAGAGCCTAATTTATAATGTGTTTATAAAGTTTTCTGAAAGTTCAATTTTTTGTAATAACATGGTTTTATTTCAATATCATTGTAAAAATTTCTACAAAATGACTATACCAGTCCAAGAAAACCAACTGATTTTGACCTTACTAGAATCTCCATATCTTAAAAAAATTCATTTTAAAATTCTATCCTATGTAAGCTAAGAATTGTACTTAGTGATCACTTCCACAATTAAGATAGAACATAACTCTGAAGTGGGGGGCAAAAATAAAAAGCTGATAAATTCTATTTTAAATCCTTTATCATTCTGGAGCTAAGTATGAGATTAAGTTTTCCATGGCTTCTCCTAGAAATTGTTTTTGCTTTTTGTTAAACTGTTGCAGAGAATAAAGACACCCACTTACAAAATTATCACCAGCAACATCAGTTTAAGACAATATATAAATCCTTCAGTGACAGTAAAAGATATAAAACCATACACAAAAACTCTTAGTTTTATAAACTTCGATTATGTGTGCCACAAGAGAACTCAATGTAAATAAAAATTCATGTTAAAATATGAGAACAGTAAAGGAGCAGAGAAATGAATGTTTCCATTAATAGTGAGAAACCTAATTTTTAAGTGAAGGGTATTGTTTATTTGTTTTTGGTACTGGGGATCAAGCTCCAGACTTTGCACTGGCGGGGCAGGCGGCAGAACCACTGAGCTAAATCCCCATTCCTGAAGGTTTTTATTAAACACCAATTTTACCACACACATATTTAAGACAAGTAAGATTTCAGATCTGCAACGTTACTTAGAATTACTAGTCTAAAAAACAGTATTTTCTATTTACTCATCCAAAGCTTCTCAAAGACTAAATATACAGTACTGGTAACTTTAAGTGTATACACAAAAAAGACTAGCCATCATTTGATGATTATTAAAGTTCAGCAACAGAAACAAGGAGTTCTACTCCTCCTATTTCCATTATGGTGCTCGCTTCGGCAGCACATATACTAAAATATTTCCTTTATGGCTGATATTTTTCAAATTAAAAAGTTTCTAAAAATGCATACACATGTAAACAAAAGGATTCACACAGAGCTGGGTGAACTTGATGGAAGAGTACCTACCTATGAATTCACTAAGAATATGAAACTATACTATAACGACCAATCTCCCTCCCGTATGTTTCCATGTAACACAACAGCAATGAGAACCACACATTAAAAACATACGCAAGTAATTACATATCACTTTTGTTTAGTACTGCATAAAGTATATAATAAAAAGAAGGGTATATACCAGTAAACGTACTTGCATCATCCCTTTCTATTCTGGTTCCATCACTAGTTGACACACAAGTAAAGTGCAGTGGCTCAACTTCTAGGAGTCCAGTGAGGGATGTGAAACTACCCTCAGCAGCTGTACAACTACTGACCTTTCCATTTCCTAGAACAGAAAAAGATAATTCGTACAAGGTAAAGATATTCTTCAAAAAGCAAGTCACTGAAATATAGCTACTACTCCATGTTTAACAAGAACATATGAGCCAGGCTTTTATTTCATTGGTTCCATGGCCTACCTCACAAGCAAAGTCCTGAATTCAATCCTAGGTACCGCCCCCCCCCACAAAAAAGAACATATATGCACAAATCTTACACAGTACTTCAACGAAGAACATGGTATTAAGAAATCTCACAAAAGTAAATACCAGATCCCTTGCTAAAAAAGCCCAGTTGCATAAAAGCAATCTAGCATCCACTCAGTAATAAGAAACATGAATTGCTGTATTCAACAATTTAATTTCAAATAAATGAAAAACCCCTCTGAAATTATTATACAATCTATGAAGTAAGCATAATATCAGAATATATTATGAGCTATAAACTGTATAAATATAAGGCAGTGAAAAAAGACTAAAGAAATATATCCAAACATTAACAAGATTTATTACGAGACACTATACTTTCTATTCACAAAAAATACTTCAGTCTAGCAAAAATGGTTTAAAAAATGGTCACAACTAAAGAAAATTTGAACCACAGCAAGGAAACTAGAATGAAGAACACAAAAGAATTCAGTGACAAGATATTTCACTATGTATTAAATTCACTACTTTCAAATTTTCTAGAGTAAGCACTACTTGAAGAATTCTTTAAAAGGCAAAGTAAAACAGAATCTGGAGATGAAATGATCAGAAAGATATACAAATGGGCATCAACATTTGCAGGATTACTAAATGCCAGATTAAACTATCATAATCTTGTTCTCCAAAGTTCAACTGGTGGGCAAGACAGGGCCTGACACATTTGTTCAACATATGCAACATGTGGGATGGTGACATATATCGTGCACAGATCATCTAGGAAATACTGATTATTCCGCTATACAAATCTTCCAAATGTATACATGACATTATAGGATATCAGAAAATAAAGCTCACTAAAATGTATCCAATTGTGAAAGTTTTTATGTATTGGGAAACTATCAAGATCCTGTACAGGATGCAAGATTTCCAAAATTCTAATTTTTGCTGTAAAGGCTCTACTTTTAACACTGGCAAAAAGTTCTATTAACTTCTTCCAAAATGAACAGGTTATAGTCATTCACTTTTGAGAAAACAACTGTCAAATAACCAAGTCTGAATGAGAAGTTTGACTATCAGCCATCGTTGCAAATAAAAACAGTGTTCCATAAAGCATTCAATCCATTCAGACAGTAATTAAATTACACAAATATACTTCCGTGAAACCACTGTGTGACTTCAGCATGTAGAAGTGCTCAGAGTATATTTCCCATTTGATCAGAGCATTTGAAAGATGTATAATAATGGACTCAAAATTTTAGTTTTACTGCTTCACTAAGTAATTTATAAATGAAACTGAAGTTTTTTATTTCAAATAGCAAAGAATATGTTTTTGCATAAACAGCACAAATGTTAGTGTCGTGAAAATGGCTAATCATATTTGTAGCATTATTATAAAAATAGTTCTCACATTTTAGGTCTCCTTAAAGTATTACAGGAACACTAAGGGCAATATTTTGAGAATCACTACACCAAAGAAAGGAGATAAAACAATGGTAAAAATTCATGTGGTAAAAGAAAAAGTATCTAATTTTACAGGGTTTTTATATGCTCTATTAGACACCCTGAATATCAGAGAAATGGAAAGCTATGAAAAGCATTTTTAGGAGAGAGATTTAGTGATTGGGCTTGAACTCAGAAAAGTCAATGAAATGTGGAGAAGGTAATGAAGTGAAGCAAGAACAGCTATAGGAAGATGAGTTCAAAAGCTATTACTGCAGACTAGGTTCAAGACAACTATGGCATGGAACTCTTATCAAGTCATTGTTATAAATAAGACAGGGAGCAGAATTTCAATACACATGGGAGCAAAATAGGTAGGATAGGCTAACAGCCTCATTGTGGGGCATAAGTAAGACAGGTATCTTGCAAGAATAACCCTTGTCTTGCACAGCTCGTGTCTTTAGTTGGGAAGAAATGCAGTGATCTGATGATGAATAAGATGACAAAATATTCATATGGAGACGTCACAATTTCTATTTCTTCCCTTTTTAGTGGTTTTTACTCAATACCACTGTTCTTGCAAACCTAAATGCCAGAAAGCACGGGCTCAACTTTATTGTTTGCTCCTTATACTGTCACTATAAGGGAAGGCTTTCTGCCCTACAGTACCCTAAAAGCACCTATACCACTAGCTCAAGCCACCTATCCTCTAATTCCCAATCAAACTGCAACAAACTAGTTGATATGTCACTTGGATAGAGAATGAGAATAAGAGTTGGTGTGGTGGAGGGCTGAGGATTTAGCTCAGTGGTTCCACCCCCTTCGTCACAAGCTCTAGGTCCTGAGTTCAATCCCTGGTATTTAAGAAAAAAAAAAAAAGAGTTGGTTTGATGGAAATAAGGTCATGAGAGGCTAAGCTGTCAAACAG
>NW_022900914.1:12860105-12928918 GCF_012274545.1 Fukomys damarensis | reverse complement strand
ATATATATATATATAAAACATATAAACCTCAGGCAATGTCACTCATTAAAAAGAAAGTGACAGACCAGTATGCGTAGTATGATCTCTTCCACTAGAAGCATTAATGAACATGTGTAGCGAACAAGACTAAACAGCTGAACATTTAGTAACAATGAGTATGTAAGAAGGTTGGGGTTGTGGTATTCCACATTTTATTTGTATTTCTATGTTTGAGCTATTTCACTTTTCACAGTTCATAATTTACAAAATATAAAGTGAGATGAACTCCTCAAATTTACTTATATTTAATGTGGTAATTATTTTCAAAGCATTAGCAAATATATTTTCATATGTTTTAGTTTACTACCAACACTTGCAACAAGTTCAATTACATGGAAAGAAAATTAAAAACAACCACTGCTTTAGCAATAAAGATAAGCACCAAATTTGAGCACATCAAAATATATATACAGTGTTATATATACAAACCTACAAGCAGATTCTTCAGGAATATATGACACATGTAATGTATACAAAGCTTACCTTAGGTGAGTGATAGCAAATCCTAAAAACTGTTTTACTTTCTGCATTTTTGCTTATCAAAATACGTATCCATTTTATATTATGCTTTTTGGGGGGAGGGGTACTGGGAATCAAACTTGGGACCTTGTGTTTGCCAGGCTGGCGGTGACACCTAGTTAAATCCCCAGCCCATCCATTTTATATTTTTGAAATAACAAATAACTTTCACTTTATAGAGAGAAGAAAGGTACAGCAAACAATTCAAGAGGATGCAGCTAAATAGTCTAATGAACACTAATATTGTATTGACACATAATGAAAGCAAAGAAATCCATAATCCTTTGAAAGATAACATTAATATACAGGTTGCCTATCACTTATCCAAAAAGCTCAGGCCGGGCGTGGCAGCATATGCCTGTAAATCTCAGCCCTTCATGAGTCCAAGGCCAGCCTAGGCTACATATTTAGTTCAATGCCAGCCTGAACAATAGAGTAAGACCCTATCTCAAAATAAAACAAAACAAATTTGGACAGGAATTTGGCTCAGTGGTTCTGCCGCCTGCCTCACAAGTTGCAAGATCCTGAGTTCAATCCCCCATACAAAAAAAAAAAAAAAAAAGATTTCAAAATGAAATGCTTGGGTACAGAAGTGTTCCTAATCTTGGCATTTTTGGATTCTGGAATATTTGCATAGACTTAGAGCTTGAGTAAAACTAATATGGAAGTAAAAAATGCTCTGAAACCAGAAAGCATGGCAGATTTCAAATTTTCAGATTAGGGCTATTTAACCTGTGGTTTTTTTTTTTTTCAGAGGGGGAAGAAACTAAGAAATTAAGGCAAACATTTAATGCTTTACACATGTTAAGTTCCTGAAGAATTTTAGTGTTCCACATACTTGCCTAGACTCAGGTTATAAGATTCAGAAATTCCTTTAATAAAACAAGTCACTACCTGATAGGACATCTGATAAATCAATTTCATCTGACTGGACACCAATGCTGCTGTTATATACATTTTTACAAGAAGAGCCACACATCTCCAAATCAAAAAGGACTGGATCAAATGGTGAGCTATATAATCCATATCTGAAAAATAAAATAATGTATGAACAATTTTACTGTCAACTCATATAATTTAAAAAGTAATCTTGAAAGGAGTTTGACTAAGGTAGCAGAGCCGGATAGTGACCACATTTAAGTAATTCATCAAATTCATAATTCTGTTCTCTGAATCTATACTTCAAGAGACAGTATCCAGAGACCCTGTAAGTGTGACTCTGACAAGCTGGAAGCTAATGCATTCAGACTTTCACCTGCAGTCGAAGGCAAAGAAGAGAGACATGTTAAGCACTCTTCCCATTCCTTCCAATCACTACAATGACAGTGCAAGGTACAAAAGTTTTGAGGAAAATTTCAGGAGCATCAAGATTTATAAGCTAAAACGGTTAGAAAATCATTGTTGTAATTAAATCAGTATGTTGTTTCATAACCCAATTCAGCACAGATTTAAATCTAATTCAAATCTTGACATTTCTTACTTCATTATGTTGAGATTTTGTAAACATAACCAGCAGACAGAATACTAGGTAAAGACAAAAAGCCATTTATATAATTACACCTATAAAGTTGTAAAAATAGAGACGCTGATCCCATTTAATGCTTCCTTCATTTGTGAGGCACTGCATTTTAAGTATTAAGTGTAAGTCGGCCCCTATTCCATCTGTAGGACTTCTCCCATAGTAAAAGGAATAATTTGAGACAAATTAGGGGGAAAGAAAACCTTAGACTATATCATTCTGGAAAAAACTGAACATACTTTTGCAAGAAAAATTTTATGTTAAGCATATATATGAAGTAACCGTTCTGTGTAAAGGTGGTCGTATACCCAGGAAGGCCTACTGTTAACCATTACATAATGTTAAAATATTGTACCTTGTTTGAAGTAAAGCCTCCATTGGTGTCAGCCTGTCCTGTAGCTGTCTGGACACTGCAGTAAGCAAAGATGCACAAACTGTACTGCACCCTGCCAAATCTTCATCTTTAACATAATTCAGTAGTACAAAATACCAATAAACAGAACCTGAAAATAAATGACAACAATAAAATGTTTCCTTTTCCTCCTTTTTCTCTAACACAAAGAACTTCAGTTACATGTTTACTAATAAAATTACTTTTGCTAAAACATACTTCCTTCTTATAAAAAGAAAGTCTTTAAGGGCAAATTACAAAGAAAGACTAACTCCTTGCAGGGATCAAAGAAAAAGAATACTTCCACTGTGAACCACCTCCTGAGGCATAGTCCTACACTAAGAATTTCAAATATACTTGGAGAGACTTATCAAGTGAACCTAGACACTTAGGATTATTATAGTGTAGGGTGACTGTGAAGGACATTTTAGAATAACTGAGGAAGTGAAGAGTATAGGTTCTCAAAGCTATCCTTGCTGAACAGTGTACTTTAGCAAGCGAATTAAATATCATTATTCTAGACTGCCCATTAGATATAAGGCAAGATGGCTTAAAAGATGACCACTGTCGATTTTAAGATTATTTTATAAATCTTACAATGGCTAACTACTATGGCATGTCAACAGTTTAAGAATCCTATCTCTAAAACTGTACTCAAGAAACTATTTTAGGGCCAGGGATTTAGCTCAGTGGCACCGGGTCTGCCTAGCAAGCACAAGGTCTGACTTAGAACCCTAGTACCAAAACAAAGAAACTCTTTTAACCCTCAGACATAATTACAGTGAGCAAATGAGTCCAAACTATTCTATACCATGTTCTATACAGTCTCTTCATCTAAATTAAAACAATTATAAAATAATCATTTATCAACTAACTTTGAGAAGAATTTTTGTCTGGTTTACCACAAAGATCAAGTCTTAGTGAAATATGAATCTCATTTCACTTGTTGAATGGGGTAGTTATAAAATTGTGACAAATGTACACACACACACACACACACACACACACACGCACACATAAACGACATTAGGTTTAAAGATCCAAATTAGTAGCCCTTTACAGTAACAGCATAAAACAGCAAGAGAAGATAAAAATCTTCATTAATTCAGGCATGTACTATCTTAGGCGTTGCTTTATTCTTGACAGGTCTTTTACAGAATTTTTAGATGCTATAAACCAGTGGCCCCTTCATGGACTCAGTTTGCCATAGTACTTTCCCAATCACTTAACATGTATGCATACATGTTACTTATTACATCATCTCTCTGGGACTTTCTGGCATTTTGGTCTAAGGCATCTGTTGTACAATCAGTAAAAAACCAAATTATTCCAAAATTTTAATGAATTACAGAAAAATACATAAATTGAGGTAAGTTCATACTTGCTGTCCAACCTTCTAGAAATATTAAACAGAAAATACATAGCCATCCAACCACAACTTATCAACCCCTTTAAAAAATATAGTAAAAAGGGGGGAGAAAAGAGAAAAAAAAATTAATAGGATAAACTGCACAACTATATTTGTAATTAAAGTAATTATACATACCACCAGTTGCTGCTGCTGGTAAAAACGACATATTATCAAGTAAAGCTTTCAACAGAACAGATCCAAATCCTGGTTGACACGGGTCACATTTGCCATTACTGCAAAAATTTTAGAAAGAAAAGCTGTAAAGACATTATTCATGGTTTAAATTCAATCCTAAACTTGGCACTAAAATTCTTCAAAATGTATTCATACTGATAAGAAAAATCTGCTTTAAGGCCCTGCAAACATATTACAAGGCGTAGGGACTAATTACTTTAAGTCTTTGTAACTATTTTCTTTACTATAAATGGCCAACAAACTAGTGAGATTAGCACTGACCATTACCTCTTACTTTCTTGAGAGTTTATTTTCAGAATTTACAGAAAATGTTATGTACAACTTTAGAAAAATGTCCAGAATGACTGCTATAGGATAGGGACTAGCTTCAGGTGAAGAAAAGACAATGAAAGAGATTTGAATGACACACAGTGCAGGAATGAGTTCCTCCTACTGAATTCTACACACCACTACTAATAAGCAGAAAAGCCTAACCGACATCTTTTATTATGACTTATTTAAAATGGTACTTTGTCCTAAGATAAGTCAAAACTTTCTTAGCATCTCATCAACCCTGTTCAGCTTTTAAAGTTCTATGTCGTACATTTTGCTAAACAAAGACAAAATCACAGAACAGAAAAGATATCAACCACCAAACTGTAGGTACACAGAAAGTATGCTTTCAAATTAAAAATACACAAACCTAATGCACAAGGCTAGAAATCGGGCACATTTATGGGCTATACTTCGTCCTGCCTCAAAGAAGCAAACACGGATGATGTCTGAAAGACGTTTTCGTGTTTTTGAAAGTAGACTCTCATTTCCTTCCTTTGAGCTGGAAAACAATAGCAGACATTTAGTTCAATCTCAAACTTGAATCATAACAGTCAAAGAACAATCAGAAGTAGTAGCAAAATCTTAATTGTTGACCTTCCAGGTCCATTTGAATGTACTCCAGCCAACCAACAAAGAGTATCCAACACAAGGCTCTGGCCATGTTCAGTGATTTGGCCATCATCTGCTTTTCTACAAAGAGTATTAAGGAGCTTCTCATGAAATTCTGAAAATTGTAGCATGGCACATCGCTGCACTCTACGGAAAAGAAAGAGATATAGGACCCATCAAAACTGAACAGTGAGACTAAAGTTGGGACAAACTGACTGATCATATGTTTCATTCTGAATCATAAATATAATTACTTTTAATTTTGGTACCAGAGATCCAACTCAGGACCTTGCGCTTGCCAGGCAGGCAGGAACACCACTGAGCTAAATCCTAAAAGACTTTTTTTAGGGCCAGGGATATAGCTCAGAGGTAGAGCAGTTCCCTAGCATAGACAAGGTGCTGGGTTTGATGCCTAGCACCACCCAAAAGAAAACAAACTTTTTTTTTTTTTTGGTACCAGGGATTGAACTCGGGTCCTTGCGCTTGCAAGGCAGGCCACCGAACCACTGAGCTAAATCCCCGGCCCAAGAAAACACACTTTTAAATGTGGCATAGCAGTAGTACTTTATTTGTAGTAAGTTTTAAATGATGTGAAGTTTACAAAAACAATACCAGGAATAACAATGAATTAAAAGACACCTCATGCTCTCACTGACACTGTAATTTCTTTTTTAGACAGGGTCTCACTATGTAGTTGAGACTGACCTGGAACTCACTACGTAGCCCAGGCTGGTCTCAAACTCACAGTGATCCTCCTGCCTCAGCCTCCTGAATGCTGGGATTACAAGCATGCACCACCACACCTGGCTTGACACTGTAATTTCTTATGAGAAATGGAAAGCAAATAAAAATTTTCAGATGAAAGTTTTATTTTCCATTTTTTGTGTGTTTGTTGGTATGCTCTGCATTTTTGTTACAAAAGAATAAAAGCTGGGCACAATGGCACACGACTGTAGTCCCAGTTACCCAGGAGGCTAAGGCAGGAGATTTACAAGCTCAAGCAAGAACAGCCTGGGCAACTTTGCAAAATCTTGCCTCAAAACAAACAAACAAAAATTTTAAAGGGAGTGGGAATGCAGCTCATGGTGGAATGCTGGCTAACATGCCTGAGGCACTGGGTTCAATCTCTAGATCGGCAAAAACAAAAAACAAAGCAGAATAATAGGAAAATGAAATGAAATTACCTTTCTTTAGAAATTGAGGTTTTCTTAAATCTTCGAATGGTGACTGAGACCTCTTGAAGTAAGTCACAGCCTCGGAGATTTTCAGATTTACGGGTGCCCCCTGCATTTTCATTTTTAACATTAGATGATTTTTCCTAAACATACAAAAATAAATTATTGAAACAAAGAAATGAAAGTCAAAAATTAACAATTAAGGAAAAGTAACTGCATCAAGACTATCAAAACATAAATCTCAAATTAAAATGATAGCTTTGAGGGAAGCATGGTGGCTCATGTCTGCAATCCTGGCACTCAGGAGGCTGAGGAAGGAGGTTGCCAAGAATTCAAGGCCAGTTTGGGCTACACAGTCAGTTCAAAGCCAGGCTGAACTATATATTGTCTCAAAAATAAACAGACACATAGATATATAGATAGAACAAAAGAAAGACGGCCTGTTATGCTCATGTTCAATAACTGCCTAATTTCCACAGAATTATAACAGGGAAAATAAAAACAGACACAGTCATTATTTTAAAGGCCCAATAATTAAAGACTAAAAAAAAAAGCCCAGCCTGAATCCAATTCCCAGTTAGAGTACTTTATAAGGTACTTGAGAAATGCAAACTTTTGGATATCTATGATTTACTCATTTGGAATACAAAAAAATGAAGATAACAGTACCTGCTCTGCCTATCACAGTTATTTTGAGGTCTAAATCAGATAAGTACACATAAGTGTCCTTGAAAAACTGAAAGATCTATACATATACAAGATGATTGCTGTCACTGACACTGCTGCTGCTGTTACTAATGAATAATGGGGATAAAGAAATCCTCCAGAGCACAGGAATATCCAAGACCAGACAAGTATAAAGAGCCTGCATTACACAGAGCTAGATACAGGAAATCAGCCATGAAGAAACACATCTCTTTCTGAATCCTCTCAAATGTTTAACAACAAAATAAAAATTTTAAAAATGCTGCATTACCAGCAGAGGGGACAGAAGAAAAAGTTCTCAGTTAAGAATGTAAGATTTTTTTTTTTGGTTTTTTTTTTGGTATCAGGCATCAAACTCAGGACCTTGCTCTTGCCAGGCAGGCGGAAGAACTACTGAGCTAAATCCCCAGCCAAGAATACAGTCTAAAAACAATAAGAAGGAAAATACCTACTCACTATTCAGAATACTTCACAAAATCTAGGTAATGCACATGGCTGTACTCCTAGCACTCAGGGGGCAGAGGCAGGAGGGCTGCTGCAAATTTGTAGCTAGACCGGGCCATAATGAGTTCTGAGCCAGCCTGAATTATAAAAGCAAGACCCTATCTCAAAAACCAAAAAGCCAAAAACAAAAACAGATAATTTGCCTACTAAAGTTAATACAAAACACCGTCTTAATTATATATTTTTAAATAACTGCAAAGAAAAAGAATAAACCAAGTATAAAACATTAATAAAGGTTCATACTACTTCCTACTGGATGACAAGTTTCCTCCATACTGTTTACAACAGCAATGTTTCAGGGCCAGGTCCAAAGGATGATGTCATACCTTGCCTGCTGCGACTTTTGCCAAGAGTGAAGCCAGTGAGTAACCCTTGTTACTCTGGTGTTTTAGAGATGGAAGTCTAACTACAGGACGTATACCACCATTACAAATCTCTTCTGTTCCTCTTTCATTCACAGCTTTGACATGGATTAAAAATGAACGATATTTTCCTCCTGCCATTCCTAGAAGAGTGATACAGAATGAAATAACTAAATCACCAAAACAGTAAACTGTTTTTCATCTTCATAAAACAAGCTAAATAAAAATATCATAAAAAGCAAACTATACCGAGACAGAATTTCCAAATTTATTTGGGTACACAGTTAAACAATTTTTACATGTTTAAAAACATATAAAAACAAAAAACTAAGGAAGTTCTATCAACAATGTAAAATACAAATTTGTTATCATAAATAAATTATTTGGAATGTCTTTTTTCTAATGACACTGTTCATTTTAATGGAAAAAAAATGTGAACTACAGAAAACAAAAAGGAAAAAGAAAACTGCCCCTGGCACCATTCATGAATAATTAAAGTATCCATCCTAATGTGTACATACAGTCTTCTTCCACACATATACGTCTACACATATACAAGTAGGCCCGTATACACACTGCATTGTAGTATTAGCAGTGTGAAAAGTAAAGGCTTTAGAGTCACTCACTACCTGGGTTTGAATAATGGCTCTGCCATTTACTAGGCATAAAAGTATATAGTGCTACACCCAGTTGATATTATATTCTTAATACTGCTGGGCTGTTCCATATCCTAGTACCTGACATGACTCTCTTTTAATCTTTTGTTTCAGAATTTCTTTGGCCCATCTAACCCTTTTATTCTTCTTAAAAATTTATTTCTCAAATTTCAAAAATTTTCAGGGAGATTTAATTTTTAAAAAAAAGAATCATAATAAATTCTAAGAATGTCACACTTTTACACATGGAGGCTTTCCAGGTATAGGTCACATACTTCCACTCTCCATTTTGCAAATATTAACCCTTTTATTGGATGTCAAAATTTAAGTTTCATAATCTCACTAAACAAAACTTTATACTCTGAACAATAAGAATTTATTTTCTTGGTTTTATTTATGACTTTACTCCAGTTTGAAGCCCAACATATCATAAGGTCTTAAAAACTTAAGGAATGAGATATAGTTAAGAAAGTACAATAGCTGGACATGGAGACCCATGCCTGTAATCCCAGTACTCCAGAGGCTGAAGCAAGAGGACTGTCCAAGTTCCAGGAAAGCCTGAGCTACATAGTGAGTTCAAAGCTAGCCTGGCTACACAGCAAAACCCTGCCCCAAAAATAAAAAACAAGAAAAAAAAGAAAGCACAATAAAACTTGCATATACAGCAGTCTTCCTTATCAATCGGAACATGTTCCAAGATTCCCAGTGATTCCTGGGAACTGTGGGTTGTTCTGAACACGTAATGTTATTATGTTTTCTCCTTCACACAAAAAACTATGATAGTTTAATGTCTTCCATTTAAGTGTCATTCACTCACTCAGAGTAATATTTGCATTTTGAGGTACAACAAAACATAATTACTTTGCCCTTCTTCGTAATTTCACGTAAGACTCATTCTTACAGATTTTAGCTACTGCATCACCTCATTTTTCTTTCTTTTACAAGAACTTTTACCCCTTACTTAAAAAAAAAAGTACTATTTTTCTAACATATCCAAATTGTCAGAACCCATACTCTTGGGCTTTGAGAGTATCATTAAGTAAAATAATGGTTACTCAAAACAAACACTACAATACTGAAAGAACTGCTCTGATAATCAAGGCTGCTCTAATAACTAAGTGACTAAAGAGTGGGTGGTGTATAAAGTGTAGACCTGTTGGACAAAGACCAGCGTAGAACACACCAAGACAAGATTTCATTAAGCTACTCAAAATAGTGTGCAATTTAAAACATCAATTTTTGTTTCTGGACCTTCCAGAAATTTTTGGACCATGGTTGACCACCAATGCCACAGCATGGAGTCTTAACAGATATGGGTACTACTGTATACTATGTCTGCAAATGAATGTACATGTTTTAATGTAACAAACGTTATGAAGAGAATATACACAAAATATTTAGATGGTAAGCAATTCTCTTAGTTTGGAGAAAGACACACAAACACAGATACCCTCTCTAAAACTATCCAATAACTAAATTATGTATTTTAAGGGTTGGCTTTTTATTTTAATTCACCCCTAAGATAACTGTATTTCTCTTATTATCCATGAACTAGCCAATTATTTTTAAAATATGCATTCATTATAATTTATATTTACATAGGATATACAAATTACAATACACTATCAAAACTGTTGAAACTCTTTTAAGGAAAGATATAACAAAAATTTACAATAAACCTTTGGTGAATATGGTACTCTAAAGTGATAGGACAGATAAAAATGACAGGACATAGTATCTCATTATTTGCAAAAGCTCTTGTCAAATCACCCTACAGTCATTACTTTATCCATCATCAAAAAGCAGATACAAAAAGTAGGATCGAGGGCAGGGATGTGGCTCAGTGTTGCTGCACCTGCTTGCCAAGTGCAAGCTCCTAAATTCCATCCATTCATGATACCAGAAAAAAGAAAGAGAAGAGAAAGGGCAAGAGCAAGAGGAAGGAAGAGAGGGAAGGAGAGGAAGGAAAAGAAGGAAGCAAGGGAGGGAGAGAGGGAAGAAGGGAGGGAAGGGGTTAACATCAGGAGTTTCACATAAGTTACTTATGAGAGAAAATAACCTCAACATAGGTAGAGGTAGCTGATAGAATTCTAAAGAAAGTCACAAATAAAAAGGTATCTGAAGGACTTGGAATTTAGCTCAGTGGTTTCGCCGCTTGCCTTGCAAGCACAAGGGCTCGAGTTCAATCCCCAGTACCCGCCCCCCAAAAAAGGTATCTGACATTTTTCAGATCGTTTTAAAATTTTAAAATAATTTTGATGTTATTTACTCTGCTTTTATCAATTTTATTACTTTACCTTTAACAAGTTTGGGGCTCGTTAACGTCAACATCCCAGCATGCCCTGACAGATCAAGGCCACTAGCAAGCCACACTGGCCCACACAGAATGTCTTCTTTATGGTCCTCTAAAAATGGACATAACCTCAGACCTAAAAGAAAAACAGAAAAAGATTTTTCTTTTAAATTATTTAAAACGTATTATTTAATAAGCAAATAGCCAGCCCATTCACATATAATATCACCACACAAAACATATTTAGAATGGAATCTATTGCCATGCTAATCTGATATTGTATGTAATTTTCCAATCTCATATTATTTTTACATTCCACCTTGATTTTTTCAAAAAAACTGTATACAACCATGACTTGATTTCAAATCCCACAGTATTAAAAAGTAAGAATGCAAGTATTAGCGTAGCTGTGTTCACAAAGATGAGCTGAAAGTTAAAGCATATTGCCAAAGCAGAATTATAGGTTATTTTTTAATCAATTTCTTAAAACCAAGGTTTTACAAGCCATATAGAAATCTTTGCCGAACAATCACTACTCCTTTTACCGTCATGGACAACAGCTCTATAATTTAACTCACACTGTGATTCCTCTACATCCATGTGCTGCATTTCTTCATTCAAATCAACCAGGGACGGTTTCCCATTTTGTTCCACTTCAATGTTAAGAGCTGGAGACAAAGGAAAGGTGATCTGCCTATCTACTGCTGTTTCTAGAGGATAAAAATATTAGTAAACTTAATTTTGCTTAATATCAATGACTTCTGTAGCTAAATCTCTAAAATTTGATGTTAAATTGGGAACTGTGATTTTTTTTTTTTAATCACAGATGCTGTAAAATGCTTGTCAGGCAGGAAGAAAACTGAATTTCACTAATTATTTTTTATATTCTCTCTCCTTATAGTAATAAAATATTCACCTGAAGAAATTAAATGTTCTTCACCTAGGCTCCACAGTATAAGTATCTGTAGTGTATAAAATGCAAAAGCCTAAATCCTAGACCAAATTAAATTAAAATCTGTCATGTTTCAAGTGAATATACACAAAGGTACACACATATACACAAACTAATACACAAACACATATACATAATTTTTCACACAGGAAAATTTTCAAATTTCCTTGTTTGAACCCCTAGTGCTAAGTTACATTTTATCTTGAAGTTATCCCCAGTCTTTTGACTTAATCTGTTAAAGGAAAAAAATACTGCAAAGTAGCGTGCTAAATGTGTACAATCTATTTGAATAATTTACTTAAATCAAATTTTGAACTTGTAAGAGTGATAAAAGGTATATTTGTGGCATCACATCAAAGGTTGGCTTCACTAACAACTTAACAGAGTAGTAACTCCCACAATGCATTTCTTTTCACAATCAATCCTCTCCTTAGAAAAAGAAAAGCATTAAGTTAGTAATGCCCAAGTGAAATAAATCCAACTTCCCAAAATATATGATTAAATCATTCAATTTTATGTAACTGAAAAACTCTGAAATGTTCTCTGAATTGCTTTTGTTTTAAATAAAAACTGCAGCCAGTCATGGTGGTGCACGCCTGCAATCCCAGCACCCAGAAGACTGAGGCAGGAAAATCTCTGCAAGTTCAAGGCCAGCCTAAACTGCATAGTAAGACCCTGTCTCAAAATAAAAACAAACAAATAAACAAGTAAATAAATAGCAAAACATAGAGTATGCAAATAGCATGGAGGAAGTAGGATCTAAATAGGCAAGTTGAAAATTAATTTTTTAAAGAAATCCATCACAAGACAAAATCTTCAAAAACCAACTTTGATTTGTTCTTACCATTCACTTTCCCTAAGCCTGGAGCCTTATTTTTCAGCAATGTCACTTGTATCTGTGGAATATTGGTGATGTTTGAGTTCAAAACAAATTTGAAGTCCACGTGTCCAACCATACATGCTTTAGGTAGAACCAATTCAAATACATGTTCATCCCAGCTGTTGCTGTCAAATAAAAGGGAAATACTAAATAAAGCAAAAATTTTTATTTAGCCAGAACTATATTATCCTTAATAACAGCTTTCCTATTTTATTGAAAATTCCAACATAAGTGTTTTTCAATGGGATCAAAAGGGGGGGGGTGATCTCCCAAAGAAGGGGGTAAATGTAAGACAATGAGTAAGATTTTGCCTTAGACACCTGTCCCTACCTTGAGACTTGTGCACAGCAGTAAATCCT
This sequence comes from Fukomys damarensis, assembly GCF_012274545.1. Taxonomy (NCBI): domain Eukaryota; kingdom Metazoa; phylum Chordata; class Mammalia; order Rodentia; family Bathyergidae; genus Fukomys; species Fukomys damarensis. The sequence goes on along the minus strand of NW_022900914.1, from coordinate 12,916,034 downwards.
TATTCTTCCAAGTGTGGACAATTATAAATCAGAATTACCAGCAGATTCACAGACCTCACCCTAGATCCATGCATGGAATCCTAAAGTCTTTTGTTTTAAAACAATAACCTTATATTATATACATACACATACTTATCTTACACCAGATGTTCAATACCTCACCAAACCCATCCATAATCTAATAACTCCTCATTATCTCTATCATCATGGTCCAAGCTATTATCAGCAGTTAACTTGGCATAACAGAAATCACACCAGGATTCTTCGATCACTGGCTCACCACCACTACAATCACAGCTGCCTACAATCTATTCTCAACACAACAGTCACAGTAATCTTTCCAAACAATAAATTGTATCACATCTTTCCTTTTCTCAAAACCCTCTACAGCTGAGGATTTAGCTCAGTGGTTTTGGTGCCTGCCTCGCAAGAGCAAAGACCCAAGTTTGATCCCCAGTACCAAAAACAAACAAACAAACAAACAAACAAAACCTTTAAAACCTTCCTATATAATACAGCATTAAAACGTCTGACTTTACTTCCTCTTCTTCTTCACTATGTTCACTGTACTCCAACAACAATGCTTTTTCACATGTCCTTGAACTCATAAAATTTATTCCATAGGTTCTTTTTGCCTGTTATCCCTCTGAATTAGTATCTCCATAGAGGGCTTTCTCAGGTTCCATGTATAAAAACTATCATACTTGTGTCTTCTCCCCACCCCAACATTGTTTTAACAGTCTTCAAACCTTTTATGACATAGAGCACAGGATATATGTGTTCACTATTTGTCTATCTATAGTAGAACATAAATTCTACATGAACCATATTACTAATGCCTATAGTACCTGGTTTAAAAAGCAAGCATTTAGTATTTGTTAAATATATTTGTGGACTAAGTGACTAAATGGTGGGTTTCTCTGATTACTTTATAACTAATAATAAAAATATAACAATTTCCAAAATTATGACAAATGAAAAGAACAAAGTTATTAATATGCAAAAGAAAAAACAAATATTAATATACTGAGGAAGACCATGTTGCCAATAAAATATATATAATATGGACTAAATATCTTGGAATAACATTTTACCTGTCAGTTTGTAGTTTCCAAGTTCTAGTATGCTGAGCGGCATCTCCATGATGTTGCTGATGCAAATGCTGAGGATGCCTCCTTTGCTGCTGTTCTTGCTGAACTTCTACCCAGCATGGAGGAACAGTAGCTGAAAATCGAGGTGTCAATGTCTCAAAGCGGGTTAGCTCCACTAGAGAGGTCAAGATTTCAAGGGTGAATGGCTGGTCCACCAACAGATCAACTCCTTAAAATTAGTGAATGTAGTGATTAAAAGAGAAAAGAGGGAAAAAGAAAAAAGATACAATTTTAATTTATCTTTTTTCTATTGAACTACAACACTGTCAAATATGCTGAGAGTTAATAAAGTGGGTACACGTATCTAGAAACAACTATAGTGACTACTAGTGACTGAATAATAGCACTGAAGGAAAAGCCCATCTTCAATCATTTAGACAGACTATTCACTACTGAAGAAATCCAAATTTAAACTGTTAGGAGAGGGCTTACTGAGTTTAACTCTAAGTTAATAATGTCAAAAGCACTGACACTAAAATGCAGAACACTTCATATATAATCAACAGTTAACTTTTACAACATGATGTTTACAAAATAAAATGCTAGATAAGAAATATGTAACATATTTTCCTTTTATCATCCATTTAAAATTTAAAGTCAAAAGCTAATTTAATGGCAAATAAATACTTACAAAAGATTAAAAAGTTTATTTTTACTTCTGTGGTAGCTAAGAATATCCAGTACACACACTATTACTAGAAAGTAACAATGTACTTCAGATAGATTAACTTTGTTTTACAAATGCATGTATTCACAGCTGTGAAATGTCTAACATTATACAAAGTGAAGAGCTATTTTTCCAATTAACAAAAATACACTTAAAAAGAACTAAAATATGGTCCAGGGATTTAGCTCAGTGGTTCTGAAACCTGCCTCACAAGCTCAAATCCCAGGTACCAAAAGAAAAGCAAAAATAAAGAACTAAAATATTTAATCTGGTGGGTTTAGAGTATTTTCACAAAGAAAACTGATATAAAGTTTCTAAGTTATAAACTGCCATCTTTCTTCTCAAAGTTCAAACATAATTAAGACAGTACTAAATACTGTTTATAAATATTAACAGCACGGTGTCAGTGTCCTTTTTTTTATTGTATTTCCACTTCTCCACTCTACCAGTAACATTCAGAATGTTAGTTTTTCTTATACCGAACTGCATAGTTCACTAAGGAAATGAAGTCCTGATTCATTAACAAAGTCCTGATTCATGAATGAGTCAATATAACCCACTAGGAAATTGTTCTGGCTACCAAGAGTCTACTAGAAATATCTGATTGTGATAGGGATAGTACATTACTAGAATCAAATGGGTAGAAGGAAAAGAGAGACTGTTTACACAGGGTCAGTCTGCCCAATACAAAAGATTAGTAGTGTTGAAGGTGAGAAGCCCTTAGATACAATGTTGTGAAGATTCACATATATTATGTTATACTACTGGTACTTTTAAAAATCTCAACGGACCTTATTAACTTAAGAGTTAAATTAGTGATCACTGCTTTTGGTGCAAGACAAAATACCAAATGCTCATATATAAGTGTCCATGAAGATCAGATATCAACTTAGAAATTATTTCTATTTAGACGTTGTACTTAGTAACATAGTTTTTAATTGAAAGTCCGTTACATGCTAGTCAGCAGACAAAACGTAGTAGGTGCTAAGAGCAAAATATAGCCGTGCTAGTGAAGCACAAGAGGATTGAATGCTTATGTTTATATATACAAGTCATTCAAAAATTTACTGTCATACCTGAAATGCTAGGACTTGAAGGATTTGATAAAGATCTGGAACCTTCTGAAGATGGTTCTATTCCTTTAGAGAGAGATCCATCCACTAGAATATCGGCTTCATCAATATCATCACAAGTTCCTCCAATTTGGAGAAAATGAAGCTCACCACCTACAGTGTGCAAAATTCCATCAACAAAGATACTAGAAAATGGATGATAAGCAGTTTACAGCAACAGGTACAATTTAAATAAACATTTTGGATCACCTGATAGGTAGCTAAGTAAGGCTATCAAAGAGCTTTACCTTCAAGATTATAGAAATTTAACTGTCATAGAATCGCTAAATAAAAGCCAATTTTAGTGAAGAAAATGAAGAATATGTGAAAACAGGTATTCAATCAATACTCTACTCAAGACGTTTTTTTAAAGTGGTTTAATTGATTCATGTAATCTTCACTAAAAACTCTCTAGCCAGGCTCCTACTGGGACCATCTTAAGATAAGGAAGCTGATGAGCCAGGTGCACTGGGATCCTCCTCACAAAAAAATAACTGACAGCAAACTTAACAAACTTGTAAGAAAATTTTTGAAAACAATGTGTAATAGAATATTCTAACAAGAGTATGTGAAGAGGCACTTCCAGCACAACAGAATGAGGAGGGTGATAAATCCTCTTCCTAAACACAAGAATAAAACAAATCAAAAGAATGTGAAATGGAAATATTTCCAAATAAAGATTAAAAAGAATTTTTTTTCCTGGTTCTGGAAATCGAACTTGGGACCTTGCCCTTTGCAAGACAGGCACCACTGAGCTACATCCCTGGCCCAAGATGCAAAAAATTTTATGTTACCGACCTGTCTTAACAATAAATACCAAAGAAAGTCCTTCAAAATTGAAGAAAGCCAGGCTAGAGATGTAGCTCAGTGGTGGAGTACTTGCTTGCCTAGCACATGTAAGGCTCTGGGTTTGATCCCAAGCAACACACACACACACACACACACACACACACACAAACACAGAAAGCAACATCAAATTCTTAGAAAACAGGAGTGGCTGGGCAAATGGCACATGCCTATAATCCCAGCCCTTCAGACATAGAAGCAGGAGGACCAACCTGACAACGTGCCAAAACCCTGTCTCAAAAATTACAACAGAAAAGACTGGGTACCACAAAAAGAAAAAAGAAAGGAAGAAAGGAGAAGACAAATCAAGAAAAGAAGGAGAAAGAAGAAAGAACACAGAAATGACAGTGAATATAATAAATACTTCTTGTTTTTATTGACGTTTTTAAAAGAGATTGCATAAAGTAGTAACTGCAACATTTTTGTCGGGTTTATTACATATCAAAACTAAGTAATTAAAGCAACATTTCTATATATTTTACTAGGTTTCATTTAGTATTCTTCTAAATTACATTATAAATTAAACTAAGATGTAACATGTACACACACACACACACACACACACACACACACACACCCCAAATAATTGAAAAAGTAACACAAGTGCCAGGTAACAGTGATTTCTGCCAGATGGCGGAGCAGGAAGCTCTTAGGGTCAGTCTCTCCACCAATGAACCCATGACTGGAATCCACTATTTCATAAGCCCAGAACCCAAAAGACACCTGTGACAACCAAAGAAGCGGCTGATGAAGGACAGGCTGATCTCCAGCGAGAGCACGTTCAGCACTAACTACTGCCATCTGGCTTCAGCTTAGCAGTGGAGAAACAGGCTCACATGCCTACAGGGGCTGGTGGACCCCAGGCAGGCAGTAGAGATCTTAGCCTCAAAATATTTAACATTCTGCATTTTTGTTGGCCTAGAGGAACCAGGAAGGACCAGGGCAGACTCTTGCTTTGGCTCTGGCCTTCTCAGGCTGTTGCCACTTTCCCAGGAAACATCTTTGGGAAGATTAGGGCAAGGGATTCTTTTGCTCTTCTGTCAGGTCACTGACAGCAGAGACAGTAAAACAGAAACAGCAGTGACCACACACAACAAATATACTTTCCTTTATGAAAAATAATCTTTAAAATCACAGATGGCTGCAATGAGCAACAAGCAAAATCTGAATGAAAGAACCACACTTTCAGAAGTACCACAGAATAGAATACTTAAGAATGTCCTCATCTCTAAAAAAAATTTTTTTTCTGAAGCACACAGACAGGAAAGTGTTGCAATTTACAAGCAGATCCCCCACAAGCTCGTGTGCTCATAGGCAGGTAACGGGGATGTGATACTCGCCAGTGGATCAGTTCACTGATGAGTTTGTAGCTAAACGTTACGTTGGGAGATGATGCCTGGTCGAGGGAGATGGTCACAGGGGGTGTAGCCTTGAAGGGTCTTTTTCCTTCCCTCCTCCCTTGATCTCACTGCTTCCTCATTCAACTCCATGCTATCCTGCCACACAGCCAGCCCACTATGGACTCAAACCTCAACAAACTGAGCTAAAACAAACTTTTCCTCCTTGAAACTGTGGATGTCAGGTATTGTGTCTCAATGATGAGAAATTAAGAAAGACTCATTCAAAGGAAAAACAGAATTTAACAGAAACCATCCCTGAAGAAACACAGACACTGGAACTGCTAGTCATAAATGTTAAATCAACTGACTCTGTATGGTCAATGAGTTAAAGGAAGCAATGGGGAGAGGGAAGAAGGAAAACAAAAGTGATGAGTAAATATAAGATAAAGATAAATAGAGTTTTCATAATTTAAATTATGTATCAAAGGACACAATCAAGAAAGTGAAAAGACAACCCATAAAATGATAGAAAATAATTGTAAAACATGTATCTAATAAAAGATTTAGTTGGATGTGGTGGGGCATGCCTGTAATTCTAGCACTTGGGGAGGCCAAGGTTTGTGACTGCACAAGTTCAAGGCCAGCCTGGGCTACACAGTGAGTTCAAGGTCAGTTTAAAATAGACAGCAATTGCAAGTGCGAGGACCCAAGTTCAATCCCCGGTACCAAAAAACAAAATAAAATAAAATAATAATAATAATAAAATAGACAGCAAGACCCTGTCTCAAAACCTCTAACCCACATACACGAAAGATTTAATATCCTGATTTTTTTTAAATCCCTACAACTCAGCAACAAAAAACAAAATCAAAAGTGGGCAAACAACTAAATAGAAATTTCTCAAAAGAAAAAATATAAATAAGAAGAACCAGGAAAAATGTTCAATATCTATAATCATTAAGGAAATGCAAATCAAAACCATAATGTAATACCACTTCACATCAACTATGGTGGGTACTATCAGAAAAATGGAGGGCTGGGGATTTAGCTCAGTGATTCTGCCCCCTGACTTGCAAGTACAACGACCAGAGTTCGATCCCCGGTACCAAAAAAAAGAAAAATGGAAAATAACAAGTGCTGGCCATTTTTAAAGAAATTGGATCCTTCTGAAGAGCTTACAGAAATATAAATGGTGCAGACTCTATGAAAAAAAACATCTAGCAATTCCTCAAAAAGCTGAATGCAGAATTACCATCACCCAGCAATTCCACACACAGATGCATAGCCGAGAACTGAAACCATGGACTCAAATGATTGTAAACCAATGTAGGGTGATTTTCTCTCTCACACACACAAATATTATTTAGACATAAAAAGAAAGGAAGATCTGACACACACAACAATCAACGCTGACCAAATGCCTAGTGAAAAAAAACAAGATGCAAAAGGACAAATATTTTATAATTGCACTTTTATGAGGTCTCTCCAGGATGTAGATTCACGGAGACAGAAAGCAGAGTGAAGGTTGTCCAGGGTTAGGAGTAGAGTACATAGAGTTATTTCTTAATGGGTACAGAGCTTCTGCTTAGGTTAAAAAAGTTCTGCAGATTGTGACGGTTTTTTAACACTGTGAATGTATTTGATGCCACAATATAGTACACTGGTACAATAGTTTAAATGGTATATTTTACCTCAATTTGGAGATTTGTGTGAAATATACCAAAACTCAGGACTGTACTCTGAAGAATATTCTGTACAGGGTCAGGGATTTAGCTCAGTGGTGCAGCTGCCTGCCTTGCCAAGGACAAGGACTCGAGTTTGATCCCCAGTACCAGAAAAAAAAAAAAAAAAACTATTCTGTACAGAGCCTCTTTTACACATGAGCACTCAGGAACAATACAAGAAATTTATCATAAGGTTCTTTCTCAACAGCAGAAAAACTGAAAATAATCTAGACAGGAAAATACATAAATTATTTACCAGTGTTTTGCACAAAGAAGTACCATATAAAATTGAAAATTAAATGATCTCCCAGGACATGTAACAAAGTTGGTTATGTTAAAACAATATGAGGGGGAAAAAACAAATCCCAAAAAAACTACTTAAGTTTGATACCATTTTTATAAAACACAAGAACAAGCAAAAAAAAAAAAAAAACTATTGAAACATTCACATTTGAATTATAAAACCACTTTTCTTTTTTTAAAAATACAGAAAAGTTATTCTCAGTAATAGCTATATCTGGGAGAGGAAGGATGGCCACATCGGTGGAAGCAAGCCATCTTTACTGTATCATGCCAATTCTTGGTTTAACAGTAGGCTCCCAGGTGCTCCTAAATAAAATTATTTTTTTCTAATGCTACCATGTGTGTTTAAAGAACAGAAGGGTTGGGGATTTAGCTGAGTGGCACTTTGCCTGCCTTGCAAGCCCAAGGTCCTGAGTTTGACCCCCAGAACCAAAAAACATAAAGAATAGTTAAAATGATAGAGTAAAAATATATATTAAACAAGAAACATGCAGTAAAATAACACAAGAATGTGAGAACAATATGAAATATTTTAATCAAATAAATTAAAATGCCACCATAAAAATTATATTAAATGTGCATAGGCAGAGACTATCCAACTGAATAAGAAAGTAAGATTTAACTATATGCTGACTACAATAAAAGATCTACTTTACATACAGAACTCACAAAATGGTTGAAAGTGTCGTAAAAATATAGGAAAAACTACAACAATAAGACAGCTAGAATGGCTTTATTAATGATATACAAAACAGACAATATTTCATAATGACAAAAGCATTAGTACATGAGGAAGAATTACAATTATAAAAGAACCTCCTTAACAAAAGAACCCCAATATAAGTGAAACAGACAGAATTAAAAGGAAAAGTAAATAATTCTGTGAAAAACAGTTGGAGATTTCACTATTTTTTAAAAACACTGTTTTTTTCAAGTACACACAGAACATTCTCCAAGACAAAGATTGCTGGGTGCATTGGTTACTTTTCTCTCATTGCTGAGACAAAATACCCGACACTCAAAGTTAACTCAAAGTTAATGGGGAAAGGGTTATTTATTCACAATTGTAGGAGTTTCACTCCATAGTAGATCAGCTCCAAGACAGGGATGGCAAACAGGCATCACAGGGGAGAAACAACAGTGGCATTCACAAAGTAACAAAGGCAACAACGAACTTTTAACAGTCACCCGCTTTTTTTTTTTTTTTGGTACTGGGGAAGCAACTCTGGACTTTGTGCTTGCTTGCAAGGCGGGCAGCAGATTGCTTCTTTTATTTTATCCAGACTATTTAAAGTAGGTAGCACTCAGGTACTTTAATCCTAGTGCCTTTAGGCTTAATCCCACCCAGAATCAATCACACTCTAGATTCAGCCACCTAGAAAAAGCAGGGGACTTTCGGGCAACATCTCAATGCAAGCCATAACACTGGTTCATTTAAAAGTCTGAATAGCTACTGGGCATAGTGACACAGGCTTGTAATGCCAGGATTCATGAGACTGGGGCAGAATTGTCATGAGTTTGAGGCCAGCCTTTACTACATAATGAGACCTTGCCTCAAAAGCAAACAAACAAACAAGGACTGAATAATGTAAGGCATCTACTTGGAAGACTGAGGTAAGAGAATCACAAGTTTGAGGCCAGTCTCAACAACTGTGTGAAATCCTACCTCAAGGTTAAACAAATAAAAAGGGATGGGGATGTAGTTCAGTGGTAAGGCCCTGAGTTCAATGCCCAGTATTTTTTTTAAAAGTCTCAAGTTTTGAAACACTGCCATTTAAATTATGCTTCTCTGGTCACAATGAAATTAGAGATTCAGAGCAGAAAATCTAATGAATTGTCAAAAGAAAAAAACTTATAAATGACCCACAGATCAAATAAAAAAATCACAGTGGAAATTAGAACATATTTTGAGCTAAATTAAAATAAAAACCTAAAGTACCAAAATTTACCAGACCTCCAAAGAAATTTATAGCTTTATGTAATCCCAGCACTCAGGAGGCTGGGCAGGAGGATCGCTGTGAGTTCAAGACCAGTCTGGGCTACATGGTGAGTTCCAGGTCAGTCTCCACTACATAGTGAGACCCTGTCTCAAAAAACCAAAAAAAAGAAATTTGTACCTTTAAACTGAGTAAATCCAAGATGATGGGAAATAACCCAAGATTGTCAAAAGGAAGGAAATGATTAACAATATTGTGGAAATCAATTTTTTAAAAATATTTTAAACCAGAAACTGGTTGTTTCAAAACAACTCATTAATATAAATCTCTAGCCAGACCAAAGGCGGGTTGGAGGGGGGCAATGACAAATAAGAGCAATGACATCAAGTAACATGACCGAAAAGAAAAACTGTTGGAATTATTATGAAACATTTCAATAAGCAAGTGAAAATGATCAACTACTAAAGCTAAGAAACCAACAGCCTGGGCCGGAGACATAGCTCCCTGGTCCACCGCCTGCCTCACAAGCGCAAGGACCCAAATTCAATTCCCCCTTACCAAAAAAAAAATAGACAACCTGAATAGCTCTCTATAAAATAAACTGAATTTGTAGTAAAAAATCTTACATTATTAAAAATGAGCTCCAGTCCTAGGGGTTCAGGGTTAAGTCTATCAAACATTTAAGGAACAAATAAAATCAACTGTACAGAAACTTTAGCACAAAATTTAGGACTTCCCATTTTATTCTATCAGGCAAGTATTACTGATACAAAACCAGAAAAGAATATAGGAAATTAAAAAAAGATTACAAAAACCATATAATACTCTTGAATATAAATGCAAAACATTATAAACCAAATTTTGGCAAAATGTACCCAATAATATATTATGATGAAGTGGGTTTCAACCTGGAAATGCAAAGTTGTTTTGACCCCCCCCAAAATTAATCAATGTAATTCACTATATTAAATTAAAAAGAAAAACTATATGATCATCCCAAGAGATGATTTTATAAATATTGAGAAAATTCAATATACAAAATTAATGGCAACTCTTAGGGAACCAAGAACAGAAACTACAGGAATGATTCTCTTAAAATCAGTTGCAAAATAAGGATATTATCACATATACCAATAAGCTCAGATAATGGCATCATTAAGAACTTTCAAGGAAATTTTGACTCAACCTCTCCTTGCATAAGTAAAGATCAGTAATATATACAGGCTTTATGTTTTAAGTTATATTCAGTATTTTTATAATTTATAACATGTGTCCCTTTAAATGTAAGATTTTAATCTTTGTGTAAAAGTAACTTTTCTAAAATGTAATTTTTAAAGCCTTAATATGTCAAGTACTACACATATTAATGTCAGTGCACATGTTATATTGATTTATCTTAGTTCTATCTTTTCATTTAAGTTTCTTTTCTAAATGCATCTATACCAAGCATAATACCAATTTAACTTTCATTTTTAATTCTAGTCTCTAAAAGAAAATTCCTGAATTTGTTCATACCTTTTAGGTTTCATCTATACTGTATATGTATATTCTATTTCTAAATTTTAATTAAAGACAGCCTTGTTAAAGCTACTTGTAGCATACTGTTAATCCTTATTAATTTAAGATGGATGTGGTGGTAGAGTCCTATACTCCCAGCAATTCAGGAGGCTGCGAACCCAAATTTTAACCCAGCATGGGCATTCAGTGAGGCCCTATCTCAAAACAAAATGTAAAGGGCTGAGGCACTTGCCTAGCATGCCTTAGGGTTCATTCTGCAGTATCTCAAAAATGTTTAATTTAAAACTTTTAGTTTCTGTCACAGTTCACAACCATGGCATGACTCAGAAGATGAGAAATTACTCAGAGTCAATGACCAATTCAAATTCCAAGAAGGTCCAGAGGGGCTGCCCTTAACTGAGACCTCTCAGAGAGAGTCTTATAAAGACAGCCCTTAATCAGATCTTCTGCAGCTTTTTATAGACAGAACCAGAAGCAAGGATAAAGCACAATCTCTGTGCAGGAATTCATACAGGGGATAGAGGAAGGACAGGGGAAGGTCAGGGTGGTCTGTTACATGAAAGACCTTAGGGCCAATTTAAGAAATAAATCAGAGTATGGTGGGGAAGGGGACCAGAGCATTCATTAGGCAATGTGTCTTGATCCTCCTTGGACTTACGGTTCTGTACCCTTTTAATCTCTAACCATGTATTCCAGGAGGTTTTAGACAGATGGCTCCAAAAGTTCCTTACCTCTGCATATCCATCTCATACATACCTCTAGCCAAGGCCCTCACATTTATTTATGGATTTATTTTTATGAAGAGACTCAGTAATTCTCCATGAGAAAAAGTGCTAATAATATTTGAAAATATCAAGAAGACAGTGCCCATGCCACCCATACATTAAGAAACATCAATAATTCCTTCCCTTTAACTATCATTAAGCTCATCCTTTCAGATATGCCATCAATTAATCCTTAAAAACAATTGAGATAATTTTCAAAGTGGTTAAATTCTCAGGATTTTTGTGTCTTTAAACTGATCTGGGTAAATTTCCTATTATGGGAGCAGAGGAAGAGGACCACTGAATAAGAGCCTAAATAATCCCCCCAAACACCAATTTGAACAGTGGTGACTGTAGAACTCAGTTGGAGAGGTTTCTTATGAGTGTATTTGCTCTTTTCTTTTCATTTGTTCCTGTTTTTAATCATATGATCATGTTAAGATGCCATAACTTTGTAATAGCTTATTATAATTAAAAGATGTTTTCATGAGCCTCATGGTAACCACAAAGCCAAAACCAGTAACAGACAAAACAAATATAATAAGCAAGAAATAAAAACACATTACTAGAGTAATTCACTTAACCAGCATGAAAATTGTTAAGAGGGAGAAGGAAAGGAATTACAACAAAACTAGAAATAAGTTACATAAAAGTTGTAGTTAGACTTTATCAATAACTATCCTGAATATAAGTGACAAATTCTTCAATTAAAGTCACAGAGGGATTAAAAAAAAAAAAAAAAGACCCAATTCAATTATGTGTTGTTTACAAGAAACTCACTCCTAAGGACACACACAGACTGAAAGGGATGAAATGAGATATTCCACGAATACAAACCAAAAGAAAACAGGGGTTGCAATACTAAAACAAATAAAATGGACTTTAAATCAAAAGAAAAAGAAACAAGGAAGATCATTTACAATGTTCAAAGGGGTCAGTCAGTTCACTAAGAGGAAACAACAATTATACAACAGCTACTGAATACACATTTTTCTCATCGGTACATGTAATATATTCCAGAAGAGATCATATGATAGGCCACAAAACAAGTCTCAACAAATGTTATGACAATGAAAAGCTTCAAAGATCTTTTCTTACAATGAAATAAAGCTAGAAATACAAAATATATGAAAATTAACTTATTTTTAAACAATGAATGGATCAAAAGAAATGAGGAAATTTTAAAAATTTCATGAAACTAAAGTACAGATACAACAGACCTGATCTATATAATAGCAAGAGTACTAAGAGGAAGTTTACAATAACCAATGTCCACATCAAAAAAGTAGAAAAATCTCAGATAAGCAATCTATCACTGCATCTCAAGGAACTAGAAAAACAAAAACTAGATTCAAAACTGGTGGAAGGGAGGGCCGGGGATTTAGCTCAGCGGTTCGGTGGCCTGCCTCGCAAGCGCAAGGACCCGAGTTCGATCTCCAGTACTGGTGGAAGGGAAGAAATAATGAAGGTCACAGCAGAAATAAATGAAAAAGACTAAAAAGACAATATACAGCAGGCCACGGCAGCACAATGCCATACTCCCAGTACACTGGGAGGCTGAGGAAGAGCACAAATTCAAGCCCAAGCTGGGCAGCTTAGTAAAATACTGTCTTAACTGTAATAAAAGAGTTGTGGATGTAGCTCAGGGTGAAGGCCTTGGATTCGATCTTCAGTATGGCAAAAAAAAAAAAAAAAAAAAAAAAAAAAAAAAAAAAAAAAAAAAAAAAAAAAAAAAAAAAAAAAAGAAAGAAAAAAAAAAAGATGGGGGTGGGGGCAGGCCTAATGACACATGCCTAGAATCCCGTTACACAGGAGGCTGAAGCAGGAGAAACACAAGTTTGAAGCCAGCCTGGGTAACCTTGTGAGACTATGTCTCAAAATAAAAATTAAAAAGATTAGAGGTGCTGTTCATCATTCCCATGCTCAAGTGGAAGGAAAGGAAAGAGCGGAAAGGGATGGGGAAGGGAAGGAGGGAAAAAATATACAAAACTAGATAAGGACAAAGGAACAAAGACAACCACAGACACAACCACAGAACACAGACGCAAAATTCCTCCACAAAATATTAGCAAACCAAATTCAACAATACATTAAGATTATTCCCTGGGTGTGGTGAAGCAGAAAAATCACAAGTTCAAGCCCAGCCTGGACATCTTAGTGACTTAGCAAGATTTGTGAAAAATTTTAAAAAGAATGTAGCTTAGTGCAAATATATTGAGTCAATCCCCAATACCACAAAAAGAAAAAAGAGAAAAGATTTCCACTATGAGTAAAGGATTTGGTCCCAGGAATGCAAAGACAATTCAAAATTCAAAATCAATAAACATAAATTGGGTGCAGTGGTATATGTCTTAATTACAGCTATTCTAAGTTTGAAGTCAGGCTGGACAACTCAGTGAGACCCATTTCAAAATTTAAAAGACTGTAACAATAATTCAGTGACAGAGTTCCCATGGCTTCAATCCACAATGGAGAGGGTATCGATAAACATGACACACCATATAAAGAGGAAGAAGGACAAAAATGGTAAACTGAGGGCAGAAAAGCCATCTGATAAATTTCCCATCATTATAAAAACACTTAACAAATTAGTCACATGAGGAATGTACCTCAGCACAATAAAAGCCATTTATAATAAGCCAACAGCTAACATTATATTGAGTGTGGAAAAGCAGAAATCTTCATCTCTAATATCTGGAACAAGATAAAGATGCTCACTTCTATCATTATTTTGTTGTTGCTTTGTTTCTTCACTTTTATCAGTTTTATTAAACATAGTGGTCACAACAATTAATCGAAATAAAGGGCACCCAAATTAGAAAAAAAAAAGTCAAATCATTGTTTGCAGATGACATTATCTGATATATCAAAGACTCAAAACCTACACTAAAAATTGATGAGAACTAATGGCTGAATTCAACATACTTGCTGAAACAACATACAAAATCAATAGTGTGGTACAAGATCTTAATGATGAATGTAACTGTACTGTATACCTAAAAACCCAATACTGTATACCATAAACTCAATGAAAAAAAAATAGTAGCATTAAAAAAAAAAGCAGTAACATTACAAAAAGTGGAACAATGTCCCATGTTTATGAATTGGAAAAAAAAATCAACATTGTTAAAATGTCCATACTATTCAAAGCTATTTACAGCTTTACAGCTTCAACGTAATCCCCATCAAAATGCCAATAGCAGTCTTCACAGAACTAGACATTATATGAAACACAAAACCCTCAGATAGCTAAAGCCATTTTTGAGCAAAAAAGAACAAAATAGGGAACTATTTTGCTACCTGACTTCAAAACATACCAGCTATAAAAATCAAAAGTAGTACAGTATTAGCCTAAAAGCAGACACACAGGACAGTGGAAGAGAATGGAGAGCCTATAAATAAACCTACAGCACGTGTAGTCAGCTGATTTCTTACAAAAGTGCTACAAACACCCACTCGAGAAAAAATGGTCTTTATATTCATAGTGCTGGGAAAACTGGCTATCTACACACAAAGCAATGAAGCTTGACTCATCTCTCACGAGTTACAAAAATCAACTGAAAATGAAATAAAAACTTGAACTGAAACTAAGAAACTACTAGAAGAAAATACCTAATAAAAGCTTCAGAACATTGGAATGGGCAATTTGACAAGACCTCAAAAGCACAAGAAACAAAAGCAAAAATAGATAAAAGGGATTACATCAAACTATAAAGCTTTTGCACAGCAAAACAATCAACTAAATGCAAACACAACCTACAGAAAATTCTTGCAAATGTATACATCTGACACAGGGCTGACATCCAGAATACGGTATACAGAAAACTCAAAAGCTTGATAGCAAAAAAGTAATAGCCAGATGCTAAAATGTACAATAAATCTAAATAGACATTCTCTATTTAGAAGATACACTAATTACTAATGGAAGGGCAAGGGATTTAACTCAGTGGTTCTCCCACCTGCCTCACAAGCACAATGATGAAAATTCTATCTCTGGTACCACAAACAAAAAACAAAAAACCCTAATGACTAATGGGTACATGAAAAATTACTAAATATTACTAATCATCAGGGAAACGCAAGTAACTACACTGAGGTTTCACCTTACCTCTAGTAAAAATGGCTAATATCAAAAAGAACAAGGGCCGGGGATTTAGCTCAGTGGTACTGCACCTATCTCACAAGCACAAGGTTCTAAATTCAATCCCTGGTACAAAAGAAAAAAGAGCAAAGATAGAAGTGCTGATGAGGATGTAGAAGAAAGAGATCTCTAGAACACTGTTGGTGGACATTTAAATTATTACTAGAATTTACAAAAAACAGCATAGAACTTCCTCAAAAATTTAAAAACAGAACTACCATATGGTCCAGCAATCCGAATACCCAAAGAAAATGAAAGCAGAGTGTGAAAGAGACATCTACACTCACATGGTCACTACTCTTTCTCAATAGCCAAGAAATAAAATCAGCCTAACTGACCAACCAGAGATGAAAGCATGAAGAGAATCTAGCACATAAAAACAATGGAATACTACTCAGTCATAAATAAAAAGGCAGCCCTGTTACTTGGTACAACATGGGTGGAACTATATAGATCATTATGTTAAGTGAATTAAGTCAGAAACAAATACCACACTGTCTCACTCATATGTGCAACTTAAAGAGTTTATTTCTTGGAAATGGATTTCAATGGTGGTTACTAGAGGACAAGGAAAAAGAAACAGGGGAACCTATGGAGTATTAGTGTATAATACAGGGACTTTTAAGTAACAGTTATATACTATACATTTCAAAACGCTAGAAGAAAAGATTTTGTTTTTACCACAATAAAACGATTAAGTGTTTATGGAGATAAATATGCTTAGTCTGATTTAAATATACAATGTATGCATGTACTGAACAAGCCAGGCATGGTGGCGCACACCTGTAATCCCAGCGCTCGGGAGGCTGAGGCAGGAGGATCACTGAATTCAAGACCAGCCTGGACTACATAGTGAGTTCCAAGTCAGTCTTAACTACATAGTGAGACCCTGTTTCAAAAAAACAAAAAAACATGTATTGAACATGATGCCTCCATAATATATAAAGTATTATAATTTAGCATTGACACTGTTATTGTCAGTTAAAATTTTTCAATAAAAAATTTTTAATTCTCTATCACATGATTACTTCCTAGCACTTACTACTGCCCAAACTCTAAAAATATATCATCCATCTATTTTCAATATTAGTCTTTAAATCACTAAACCCTCGCTGTATTTCTAGAAAATATTAAAGTCTACAAGATATGTTCTGGGGCAGCTCACTCAAACCTTTCATTTCAGATGACTTATGACAAGTTAAACTCTTTTAACATTTCAAAACTTTCAGATTAAAGGCTGCAAAGAATTCGAGAATATTTGCTAGGCTTGGTACCACATGCCTGTACTACTAGAACCTGAAAGGCTGAGGCAGAAGGATCATTGTGAATTCAAGGCCAGCCTGGGCTATATAGTGAGTTCAAGTCCAGTCTGAACTGCATAGTGAGACCCTCTTTCAAATAACAACAACAAGAAACATGTGATTCGTTGGCTTTTGCTCCATTTTAAAAGTGTAGAATAAGTACTTTAACAACATAACAGTTTACCCTGAGGATCACTCGGGCAGCATGTTTATTACACGCTTGACTATACTGAGCATCTCGCCAGGCAGGTGTCCTTTCAACCAACCAGTTGATCCCTGTATTGGATGAATTTGATAATGTTGTCATTTTTATATATCTTCTAAAAATCAATGAAAAATATGCAAGTTTTGGTCAACCTGCACTTAAATAATTGGTAAGTGGTTACAGCACTCTAGTGATGAACTACCCAGGTTTGAACTCTAGCTCTGCAATTTGTAAAGCTCTATGACTTAAGAGGCAAAGTATTTAACCGCTCCTCCCCTCAGTTTCCTTCTGTGCAAAATAAAGACAATAAAAGCACATACATTGTAAAGTTGGTATAATGACTAAATTACCTGATATACCAGTTGCCTCTGTTTGTTCTGAACTTTTGAATTCTAAGTCAAGGTTTCATTACCCTAAAGTTATTCTAGCCAGGCATGGTGACATAAGCCTGTATAATACCAGCACTCAGGAGGCTGGAGGATCACGGCACATTTCAGGCCAGCCTGAGCTACATGGCAAGTTCAAGGCCAGCTGGAACTACACAGTGAGACCCTGTCTCATAAATAAATTGATAAGACAGATACTCTGCACTGCTCATGTTTTAAGTGGATTTTGCTGTTATTGAAAAAAAATTTTTCTTTATTATCTCACTCAATATAATTCAAAGGCAGCAATCTGAACCACTACTTAACCATTATTCTCCAGGGCTAAACTCGTGTTATATTTGGTTTTTACAAACAGGGTCTTATTATATAGTACAGGCTTTGAACTATGGTAAACCTGAACCTACAACCCTGCCTCAGCTTCCCAAAGTGCTGGGATTTTAGGAATGCATGACTATGCCCAGCAAAACAAGTGTGCTCTATTTTAAAAGACAGGAAACTTGGGTTAATGCCTACTAGAGCCATAAATGAGATATATGTGTGACTCTTTTCAAATCCTAATTCCTCTGCCAAACCTTGGTTATAGTCATATCTTTTATCTTTACTATACATAAAGATAAAAACCTTAACATTTTGTTATTCTATACAGGCATTCAAATATTGCAAACTGATTCACCACCAGCCTAAAGTTAGGAGTAAATCACACCCAAAAATTTTATCTTGCAAAACTAGTAACTATTTGCCAAGCATTTTTATTTCAGAAGAAAATAAGGACCGATATCTACACCTGCAATGCTATACAGTTCACTTCATTTGACTCTAACAAGCCTGGGAAATAGCCTCCTAAATAACTGTGCAAGGTCACAAACTTGAGCAAGTCAGAACTCAAGAAACAATACGAGGTCATTTTCTTATAAGTTACAACAGAGAAGATATTTTCTGAGGTACCAATTTATCTGTGAACAGAATCCCTACATAGAACAGTATAAAAAAGTTTTAAACTGAGCATGGTGGTGCATGCCCATAGTCCTAGCTACATAGGATGCATAGGCAGGAGGAATGAAAAATTAAAGGTCAACCTGGGTAACTCAGCGAGATCCTAGCTCTAAATAAAATAAAATTTGAAAGGATTGATCAGGTAGTATGTGTGAAGTCCTGGGTTCAATAAAGTACGTCCCCAACTTAAAAACATGCAAGCTATCACAGATGTATTTTATAAGACTCACTTTGTCAATTACGAGCAAATCCAACTTACGAATGTTCTCCTGGAATGGAACTCATTTGTAAGTCGGGGACTTACTGTATTGAGTACCTCAGAAACTAAATAAATTAAACCTTTAAAAGTAAAAATAGAAGGAAAAACAATGGAAACAAAGCTTTTGTACATAGGCAAAGGAAGGGGAAGAATGGGAGAAAAAAAGATTTAAAAAATACAACAAACTGTAATTGATTTAAAAAAAAAGCTGAGCCTGGTGGTGGACAATCCCAGCACTTGGCAGGCTGAGGCAGAAGGATTGCTCTAATTTTGGGCCAACCTGGGTATGTACTAAGTTCAAGGCAGCCTGAACTACATAGCGTACATAGTGAGACACTATCTCAGAAACAAACAAACCAAAAACTCTTAAAGAGCTGGGTATGTAGCTCATACTCAAGTGCATGCCTAGCATGTATGAGGTTAGATTTGATCCCTAATATGGGGAGAAGAGAATATAAACACTAGAAAGATTTATTGCTTCGTTATAAAAAAAATTTCATCTCCATTTATATGGATCTAAAATTCATACTACTACACACATAAATGCCATATGCAGGGATTTTATAAGATCTATCAGAGAATCCAAGAGCTTACCTTTGGTGCATGCACACAGCCTGTCTGTGCCCGAGCAGTAAATGACAGAAACAAATGTGTCCTGTTCTTCAGTGCCCTCCTTTTTGGGAGGTTCTACTTTGGCCAAAATTTCAAAGTTTGAAAGATCTAATATTTTTACATATCCTCCCTGAGTGGTTATTACCAAATGTCCAAGAGTAGAAATGTCAGACTTTTTTTCTCTCTCAATGCCATTCTTTGAAGTTAACTGCATTTCTTCAACAGGCTCCTCACAGTCATCCTCTCGATTATCCAATATATCTGGTGGAAGTAAAATGAGTGAGGTAATTGTGTCCTGGGGATCTTTGATATGTTGGATTTTTATTGGCTCCTCTTCTAAAGTTACTATCCGTGTGGCATAATTCATTTTGTAAAGTACTAAATATCCACCACTAACATTCCTCTGCTCAGGCTGAATTATCAAAGGGGTCTGTACATCTGCTGGTGATTCATGTTGGATTACACTAATATTTGCACCATTCACAGCAAGATTTGATTCCAGCTCAGCTTTCCGTCTATTACATAGTGCAGAGTTTAATTTATTTAAATTATTCAAGGCCTCTACTTGATTTATTGCACTCAAGGATTCAACAGGGCATGTCCGCAGTCCTACCAACAAATGAATTCCATCGGCACAAGGAGTTATTGAGTCTATACAAAGATTCTCCTCTTCCGCAAACTTTGGCAGCCTCAAGCATTGAACCAAAGTTCCAGGCTTGGGAAACACAGAGTTCCACTTCTCAGAATCTGGAGAGGTAAGGTTGGCTGCTGCGTCGGCAAATTGCTGAATATAAGTCACAGGAGGATCCTGCAACAGCAACTGTTCCTGATTATCCAGCTCCATTTCAATAATCTGCGGGACTGTAAAACCATCATCATGCAAACTTTTACTCATAATGTTGTTCATCTGTGAAAAGATTTTTCCTGCTTTCTCATCAGATTCTTTGATGCTATAAAGCAGCAAAACAGGTAAAGTCCTCCTTACCAGAGGAGAATTGAGTTCTGAGTTAGTGCAGGATTCATTGTCAGTCGACCCTTGTTCTGATATACTTTCACCCTGAGTTCTACTTAAACCATCCAGTGACCTGTGAGAATTACTACTAATGGGAGAAGTAGCAGGAGATTTATATGTTAATAAACCTCCCGCTAATAAACATGGAAAGGGAATGTTATGTTGTTCCTGGTGCTTTTCCTTCATCTTTTCACTCTTAGAGTTTGTCAAGCAAGGATTTGCCCCAAGTTCTTCAAGATCTTTGACAGTATCCTCAAGCACATTTGCAACAATCTCCCACTGAAGTTTTTCTGGCTGTTGGAGAATGCTGAGTGCTGTTATATCAAGGCTTACTTCCATGGCTTCCTTCTGTGACGTATGCCCTTTGAAAAGAAATAACATTTATTAGGTATGTTCTTGTTAATGTAAATCAAATCCGTAGTTTAATTTCTTAAAAACTTATTCAGTTAGTGCCTCATACTAAAAATATTTTAAAACAAGCAAATGTAGGATGAACCTACTCAGACACTCATAAAGGTATTCAAGGAATTCAAAATCATTTTCAACTCAGAATACATTCTCCTGAGAGTTAGGGAGCAAACTGCTTTTAAAAACATAAGAGACTGCCAGGCACAGGCATAGATGACAGAAAAGGATCACAAGTTTGAGGCCAGGCTGGGCAACTTAGCAAGACACTGTCTCAGAATAATGGAACAAAATGAGCTCAGTAAAACTCAGTAAAAGAATGCAACTCAGTAAAAGAACGGCACTGGATTCAATCTCCAGTAACCCCACACACACACACACTCACACACCCGCAGAGCTAAAGAACTATTCTACTATTGCTTTAAATCAAGATGAATTAAACAGAATTTTTGTACTTTAGTTCTGAACCAAAAAGGAATCTAATAGTATTTATGCAGGTCATTTATATAATTTAAAAATTAACCAAGAAATATTCCCAACTTCTGTTTACTATTTAGGAGTGAAAGCATCATTTCTTCACGCTCATATCACCATGTTGAGTACCAGATGATTTTAACACACTGCAAATTCTAACCTGAACTTAGAAACCAGTAATAACAACAAGTAAAATATTCCCAAAGTTTTTCATTTTTAAGTGAAACTTAAGTGTCTTCTGTGGTATTTCTAATTTTAGTTTGTTTAAAGGAACACTTCTATTTTATATTATTTCTCTTCAAGATGCCCTTTATAAATAGTATCAAAGTCATTTCTCAGGCTTAATCCTCCAAAAGTGACCTCTGTACAGAAAAAACCCTATTAACAGAAGTCAATGAACCCTCAAATCAATTATAATCTCTTGACACTGACTGAAAATTCTTTCAACCAATCTGTTTCTCAATAACACAAAACTACTATCAGCCAAGGGAGTACCCATAACATAAAGACCATTTGGATTACAGAAACACAAAAATAACAAAATTGCCTTCGTAATATAGACAAGAACACAGAAGAGTAAAGGAAATAAATATAAAACAATTCAAGACGATTGCATGAAAGTTATAGACCTATGAAAATGAATAAACAATAGAGGTTTATGTAACATAAAACAAGGTATACTGAAAATTCTTGTTAATTGTTTCACTCGTGATCTCTTCCATAGTCTTACTGACAGCTTTATCTACATTTCCCATTATCTAGGATGATCACATTTCACGTAACATTTTTACTATCCTCTACAACTGAAATATTTTCTACCTAAAAAAGAAGAAAATTTTAGTTAAAACCCTACTTGTACCAGTGAGGCTATTCATTTCAATACTCTTCAGTTATCATCATGAACAGCCATTACACTTCCATGAAGTACTTACATCTGTTTTCTTTACTACTTTATACTTAAGATAAAAAATCAAGAGGCCAAAAGTGAGGGCTTTTCTCTCATTAAACAAAAGGCCTTACACATACTACACAAGTGTTCTACCGAAGAGCTACATTCCTGGTTCTTAAAATTGCTGGGGATTTAGCTCAGAGGTGCTACCACCTGCCTTGCAATCACAAGGTCCCGAGTTCGATCCCTAGTACCAAAGCGGGGGGGCACAAGGTCCCTGGTACCAGATCAAACTTGGGACCTTCCACTTGCAAGGCAGGCAGCAGCACCACTGAGCTAAATACCCACCCCTTGACTTTTTTCTTTTAACATGCAGCACACCACACTAAATCCTGAGGACTAAACTGACAAACTTATTTAAATAATTTAAATTATAGTAAAAATTGCCAAAAAAATATCATTTTAGTCTTATGTATATTTAAAAAAAACACCATAAATTATATTCACTAACCCAAAATGAAGAAAATACTTAAAGTGACATGCACAGTTGAGTTCATTAAAAAGGAAAATATAACACAGAGCACTATTATTCTGCTTCCTCTTAATGATTCAATTAACACCTGGCAAATATGATATACTATATAAATATATAATACACTTTCAAAGACTCACAAAACACAATGGTGACTGGCAAATCTCACAGTAAGCATCTCTTATGCCAAAGTTTCTAACTACTACTAGACCACAAAAATAAGTTTTTACATGATATACTCACAAATACCCCTCAATACAATTTTTTTTTCAGCAATCATTTCAGGAAACCTCTATTCTACATTCTTAGGTAGTAGCAAACCCTCAGCTTCTGCTAGCCAAACAGGGAGGTCAACAACTACATTTTATCTGGACACCTTTCTAAAGCCATCCAATTTCAGTTTGTTTTATCTTGTTAACAGTGCTGGGGATCAAATTCAGTGCTTCATGAAAGCTAGGTAAATGATCTTCCAGTGAGCTACATGCCTCACCCTCAAATTTCAATTTGAACTCTTCTGGAATTCTTGCCAAACATTCTTCTCATTCTGCATGACAAAATCATGTTATGGCTTATATCTAGGTATCTTCCTAAAGCCTCATGCGCTCACAGGAGAGGCTTTGGGGAATGACTGGATCCTGGGTGATATTAGACCAGTCCACAGTCATTGGTTTACCACAGTTCTGGTAATGAATGATAGATTTACTGAAGAGGGAAGACCCACCTGGGGTGTGGATGCAGTCTGGATGGAATAAAAGAAGAAAGAAGGAGGACATCTACATCTTACTGCTTTCTGCCTGCCTTGCCATGAACTGTTTCTCCTCTACCATACCACCCAGCCTTGGAACTAGCTGACTGTGGACAGAAACCTCTATAAACTGTGAGCTAAAATATACCTGTCCTCCTGTGGGTCCCATGTATTGTGTCTCAGTGATGAGAACATAACTAATTCTGTTAAGTAGTCGAAAAATCAAACTTTTTTCTCTAATATCATCCACATACTTTCAAAAGTCATAGCTTTCAACTGAAAAACAGGCATCTCTCTTACTCTGCACTCAGATTTTTGAAATTAAAAAATATAGTCTATAATTACATGCCATGTCATTCATTATATGAATGCCATAGTTTTTTGGGGTTTTTTGTACCACAGATCAAACTCGGGTCCTTGCGCTTGTGAAGCAGGCAGCAGAACCACAAAGCTAAATCCCCAGCGCCATAGTTTTAATACAACAAAATTAGTTTAAAAGATATTTATTTTCCTATGAATGAGTTAGCTAGTCAAATCTTCAAATAAGGCAATTAAAACTGTTGAACTGGAATGATTTTTTTCCTTTTAATTATATGTGAATACAATATTCTCAATCCTAAAAGATATGTCAAATATAGTCAACAAAAATACGTGATATTTTCTAGATCTGGGAAGTAAACCAGATGATACTGTTTAATAAGAATGTGAAAAAAGAACAGACCCAGATGAAAAAGATAAGGGGAGGAAAAGGATAATAAACTAAACAAAGTATTAATTACAAAAGTACACACAGAGAACTTAACCTGAGAAAAGAAAAAAGCTACAGTATACAAACCACAGGTTACAGTTAGAATAAAAAAATATAATAACAAAAGGAATGTGGAAGAACATGTAGTACAGGACACTTTACAAAGGAAAAACTGAAGCCCACAGGACTTGAGGGACTTGACAAGATTATAAAGATGAATAGAATAGTTCAAGCTCTAAAAAGGTCTGCAGGTGACAACTTAACAGCCTATTATCCTATACAACATTAAGAAAACACAACAGTAACCCTATTTGGCTTTTGGAAAAGGGACAATAAAGTATGAAAAGAACCTTACCTTCATCACAGTAAATTTTTCTAGAACAAATTATACATTTATCTATTACTTGGGAAATTTTCCTGCCTCTTTTCTTGCCCCCATCCCTAACAACATCAAAACTGGGAGTTAACAAAATCAATCTAGTCTTCTCTTTAGGGGCCTTCACAAAATTTTACAGCAAGTTAGAATTTAGAAAACAATCACTATTATTTAACTTTTGGCAATGAATAATATTAAAAAAACACGTCTCTTTCTTACAAAGATTTACTGTTATACATGCTCTAAGTTCTTAATGCTGCATATTCAACTGTGGTCACAATACTAGTAATAAGCACTGTACTTGATGGTCAATTTATCTTACTTAAATCTTAGAACTCTGAATAAAACATATTGATATCACAATTTCACATAGTAAAATTACAATCAGACCATAATAAACAACAATTTAAAATAAAATTTGACCTAATACTATTTTCAGGAATGAAAATATGAAACGTATTCTTTTGTCTTAGTATTCCAAAGACATTTAATTGATGTTACAATGTCCATGATTTTATACCTTCATATCTTTTCACCTGTTTTCTTTTGGGAAGAAAAAGCTTTAATTTAAATGCTATACTTATTTTTTAAGTATATTATAAAAATAAAACAATTTTTACATGACATGAAAATTTAATATAATATCACTTTAATTCTTCTAACTCATTAGAGAACCATTTAAATTTTAATTATGTGAATATTATGTACTACTTATTTAAGATCTGATATATAATATTTCATACTTCTGGGCATATCAATGGAAACTGTAAATTGGATTAAGTAACATTCAGAATTAACTAGCATTTAGCTTTCTCCAGAACTGTATAAATCCAAGGCTTTAAAAATATATTACCTAAAAAAATTAAAAATTTTTAAATTTCAATACTAAAAAATAAAAATACATTACCTAAGATATTTTACATACCTGTCACAGAATCTGATCTGGAATGCTCTTCACTATCTGAATCCTCCAGTAAATCATCACTTAAGTTAAAAAGCAAAG
The DNA here is from genome assembly GCF_012274545.1 of Fukomys damarensis. Classification (NCBI taxonomy): domain Eukaryota; kingdom Metazoa; phylum Chordata; class Mammalia; order Rodentia; family Bathyergidae; genus Fukomys; species Fukomys damarensis. The sequence continues at coordinate 12,890,591 of NW_022900914.1, read as the reverse complement.
TAAAAACAATTTGAACTTTTAAAAAAAAAAGTATATATCACATGAAAAAGCAAAGACAAAAACATAGTGTTAAAACCACTGCGCATATACATCTAAAATATAAGGAACATACAAACTATTAAACTACTTAAGTGAGATATAAATAGTTCAATAGCATAACTTTTAAACAAGGCCAAAAGAATCATCATAAATTATTAGATAAATGTCTACCTCAAAGAGGGGGTGGAAACCTCCAAGAACCCATAATAACATTATAGGGAACTAGAGACTATTAAGTGGGTAGGGGTAATTTACATAAGTAAAAGGATAAAACAGAAGAACAGCTAATTAAACCAAGCATGAGGGCCAGGGATTTAGCTCAGTGGTGCCGCTGCCTGCCTCACAAGCCCAAAGTCCCAAAGTTGATCTCTTGTAGCAAAAAAAAAACCATGAACTAGTAGTAGTAAATATTAAGAAATATTCCACTACTGAATTCAGAACAGTTACTCTACAACCAAATAAAGTTGTATGATACCTGTGTACATATACGTCAATATGCATTTCATTTTTATTTTGTAATTTTCTTTTGCAAGGGCTGGTTTAAAACTCCTTGATATGCAGGAAAGGCATTGAAATTCAGTAACATAAAGAGACAACAATATAATCTTTCCTTTGCTCTTCACTTAGGAGGCTAAAAAAAGTCAGTCTACCTTTATTCTCTCTTCACTGTTATGTGATAAAAGGTGTAATTATCAATTAGACTCTGTGTAGTCTATTAATTAATCAGCACCTCTTTAGCAGCTTCTAAAATTCTGTAAACGGCATTACAAAAATAAAAACATGTATTTTACAGAAAGAAAAGGCAATCCTTCCTTTTTTAATATATTACACTGAAATCTGAAATGCATAGGTTTTTATTATTTTATATAGAAAATGGTAATCTCCACTTAAAAAATACTTAAGGAACTGGGTACAGTGGGCAAGACTATAACCCCAGCTACTTGGGAGGATGAGGCAGGAGAATCATCAGGCTCCAGAAAACCTGGATAATTTGTTGAGAACCTGCCTCAAAATTAAAGGGGGGGGGCTATAGCTCAGCTGGAAGGCCACAAAGAAGGGGAGGGCAGGGCAAGGTTGATAACCAAGTATTGCTCAGTTGTACAAAGACAAAAGGTAAAATATGGTAGTAGTACATTTTAAAGAATTTAGGTTTGATGACATTACAAGGAAGGTTGTCAGATAATCATCTGAAGTAAGTAAAATTCTCAAAATCTTTTTCTAAAATATGCATGGCCCTGGTATGGTGGCATACAGCTATAATGCCAGTACTCTGGGAGGCTGAGGCAGGAGGACGCAAGTTCAAGCCCAGTCTAGGAAACCTAGAGACTTAGCAAGACTGTGTCTCAAAATTTAAGGGGGGGGGCAGCAATGTACTCAGTGGTTTCACCACCTGCCTCATAAGCACAAGGTCCCAAGTTTGATGCCCAGTACCAAAAAGAAAAAAACCAGAAGGACCAAGAATATAACTCAGTGTGAAGGCCATGGGTTCAATCCCAGTACTGCAAAAAGAAGTAAATAAATTAAGAAATATTTCATGACAAAATTCTGAAACTCACACATAATAAAATCATATAGGAAAAAATCAACCTACACATTTAAAGGCTAAAGTTTAGATACTAAAATTACCCCATGATAACACTTTAAAAATCATGTGGGATAAAAAGAAAAATCTAGAATGCACATAAATGTTAATACAACATTATAGTGTGATTATGGGTACTCTAGTTCCTTCACCTCCCATCCCTACATCTTCCAATTTTTATACAATAAACATTCATTACTTATATAATGCCCAGTAAATTAAGGAAAGCTTTTGCCTGATATAAAATTTATTGAAAAGTAATAAGCATTCAAGATGAATAAGGAATTACGGGTAAGTTAAAAATTTATTAAATTAAGGTTTTAGAATACCATTCAGTGCTTAAGAGTCCTTGTCTAGCAAGCATGAGGTCCTGGGTTAAATTCCCAAGATAATTAATTAATTAATTAATTAATAAGCCAGCCAGCCAGCTGGGCACAGTGGCGTACGCCTATAATCTCAGCACTTGGAAGGCTGAGTCAGGAGGATTGCCCTTAGTTCGAAACCAGCCTGGGCTACAAAGTAAATTCAGGGCCAGCTTGAACTATAAAGGGAGACCCTGCCTCAAAAGAAACCCAAAAAATAGGGCCAGGATCAGTGGTGCCACCACCTGCCTCATAAGCACAAGGTCCCGAATTTGATCAATGCCATCAAAATAAATTAATTAATTCAGTTAAGATTACTATGTATTCTTGAAAACTAAACAAACTACTCTCATTAAGGACACCTTGATTTATACTGACTATAAACATCTGCTGAAGTTAAACTCAGAAATGCTTTTACCAAATCAACAAGATACAAAAACAAACGAAGCATCTATTCAAAAAATTTCAGGGCTAGGGATTTAGCTCAATGGTTCCACCACCTGTTTCGCAAGCACAAGGACCCAAGTTTGATCCCCAGTACCCATCCCCCCCAAAAAAAACAAATCATTTATTTAAATTAAATGTGTTTGTTCTCAGACCTTCCCTGTCCAGGGAATTTTTTTTAGACACAGTCCGTCCAGGTAGCCCAGGCTGGCCTCAAACTCACAGTGATCCTACTGTCTCAGCCTCCCAAGTGCTAGGATTACAGGAATGCACCACCACACCCAGCTTCTGACTAAATTTAAAACAATAAACGTCTTCCTGGAAGAAATAATAAAAAACAATTCCCAAGCAAGCTATGCTGCTAATTACTTTAAACTTCCTATATAATCTTTAATTTTTCCAGTTAACATATTGTCCTTCAACTCCCTTGGAAAAGATTTATCATAAGGTGAATCCTAATAGAAAATAAAATCAATTTCTTTCCCTCCTCTTCCTCCTCCCTTCCTCTGTCTTTCTGAATTGGGGATCACACTTTGGACCTCATGCACTCTTACCACAAAGCTATAGCTCCAACCTCTAGACTTCAACTTTCCAAATGTGGCAGTTATATCCAATTAACATAAATTGAAAATTTAAAAATAAAGTATATTTTACATACTATGGCATTTCTGAATGAAAATTTTTCTGTGCGAATCACACAGCTTTTAGATTTCTAACAAAACATTTATGTTCTAATCTCTTAACCTGATAATTTCTCTGCCTCTTTACTTAGAATGAATGAAGTTTAGACAAAGAAAACATCTATAAATGGTACTAAAATTCAACATACCTATCTCCTTCCAATTTTGGTATATCTGAGCAACTAGAGGAGTCCTCCAACCATGCCAAAGTTGGTCTCCTTGAGTCAACTCCTGAGCTTGGTTCTCCTGATAGAATAAGCTGTTGTACAACTGCTGGATCATAGGCATTAATTTCAAACTTTAAGTGCACCTAAACAAATGAAAATTCTAAGTTTATAACTCACTTTGTTATCAGTTACTACCCTTATTCCTTAAAAGCTGAAACATACCTTCATAAGTTTGGAAACATCCCATATGCAGATCTTTCCTCGTTTAGTTGCAGCAGCTAGAAAATGAGGGCAGCTCCCCGACCCAAAACAAGATATTCTGTCAGTTCCATCCGTACAAGGAAACTGTGCAGGACTTGTTGCAAGTGTGACTGACAATGGCACATTCTGTGTGTGCTCACCTTTCACAAATGGGCAGTTTGGGGAATGTCTTTCGTGTTCAGACCTTTACATAAATGAATAAAGGAAAAGGTAAACTATACAGAAGATAAACTGCATTGCTAAAATACAACGGATCTCCAAGATCATCACCACCTTTCCGTAAACAAAGTACGGTACTATGAAAAAGACTTAATCTTACCAAATCATTCAATTTTTATCAAGATCATGGTGACAGATTCAACCATTCCCAAAAGTTACACATTAAATATTTGCAATATTTAACAGTTAACAGTTGTTAAATTGATTACAAATAAGTCATTCACAGATGAAACTGAGAAACTAACACTATAGTAAAATTCATTCTATATTAACATACTGATGACATTTGACATATTTACTACAACAGAACCCAATGAGGGAAGTAACTTATAAGTAAGAAACCCTACAAGATGAAGTTCATAAATTATACATTATATTCTGGGTAAAAAATATCCACAGCTACATCTGTAGAGAATGTGTAAAATTTTTTTATCATTATTCCTTAAAAGACCTAACAACTATTTACATAGTGTTTATACTCTATTAAGTATTATTACCAGTAATTCAGGATGTAGGTTACATACAAACATTACATCTTTGTATAGAAGGGAATGCAGTAGATTTTGATGTCCACACAGGGTGCTGGAACCAGTATCCCACAGATGAAGAGGTACAACTGTACTTTTCTCAAATAAATGCTCACTGAGCAAAAAGAAATGCTGAATTGGTTTACTAGAAACACGTGTATAAGAAAAATAACATGGTGGCGCACACCTATAATCGCAGCACTTGAAAGGCTGAGGCAAGAGGATCACTTTGAGTTCAAGACCAGCCTGGGCTACATAGTGAGTTCCAGGTCAGTCTCAACTACATAGTGAGACCCTGTCTCAAAAACCAAAAAAAAAAAAAAAAAAAAGAAAAAAAAGAAAAAGAAAGTGTTAGGAAGCCAGGTCGGTCAAGACTGGCATGATGACTACAAATATTTTCGCAAATATTCTCTCAGATATTTTCTCAAATATTAAAAGGTGTCAACCTTAACCCAATTATCTGCCCAACTTTGTGTCTTCTTTGTATTTCTTTCTGGTTATCTTTTGCTTTCTTTTTCTGTTTTTTTTGACTTTCCAAAGTTTCAAAGGAGTCTTTTTAAAAAATCAGGGTCTTGATTAAAAAAAAAAAAGAGAAAAAAAATTTTTAAAACCCACTTTTATTTCCCAGTGGCAAAGAAAGAAAAACAAAATTTTACTCATAAAAAAAATATTATTTCCTTAGAGTATATGTATTGCTACCTTGCACCTACAACTTACCCATATCTACATATAAATCCTGGCCAATTTGTTAATATGTAGGTTTCTTTCATAAATACTTTCACTTACCATCCCCAAGCACATACTCATATTTGAACTGGATTCCCTTCCAGATAAATCCTAGTGTATTTTTCACTTCTCATCTTTTTTTCTTACCTAAGATTTAACTTTTCAATTAAAATCTTATTTACAGAAGTTATATACAACCATATAAAAATAAAACAACTCTTATCACCCACTTCAAATATATCCAATCCCAGTAATCTCCTATGCCACCTCCACGCAAATACTGTCATGAATTTAAATGATGTATTTCTGTCTGTCTGTTCTGAGTCACAGTCTCACTCAAACTTGCAATGCTCCTGCCTCAGCCTTTTAAGTAGCTGGGATTACAGGCACACATTAGCATACGTGGCAAGCTTTCCTTTGATTATTATTTTAAACAGTGTCACTGTATCAACCATTCTACAAAAATCTTTTTGATATGAGAACATATCTAAAAGTTACTGATGGTGATTAGCAGAGATCATAGTGTTCACTCCTTTTTATTATATTAGCCCATCATAGGAATATATCACATTTGACTACTCCACTCCTGAAAGGCATCTGAGATACTGTATTTCCAGTATTTCACTACAGTGGCCATTCACTTAATCCCTCCATCCATTAACCTCCTACAGTAGTTAAGTCAAAGCAGAATTTCTAGGTATAAGGAAGAAAATTTTTATTTTTCAAAGAATTTAAGTTTCCTCCAAGTATCTCTGTCAACCGCCATCAACAAAATATGAATTGTATTTTTATCCCTTCAAATTGTCCGTTTTCTTACTTTATAGTTTAAGAAGGTACCCACACTCAGCTACTTAACTTTCATCAATCCCTTTTCCCTCCTATCCACTTACAGCAATGGTCCCAGCCCTTCAAAGACCCTACCAACTTCTGGAGAGTTTGAGGAATTCCAAATCTGGAGAACAGAAGAACAATCTCCAAAACCCTGACCATGGTTCTATCACTTATGTCATATGCTCTTCAATAAATTTTATTTCCTTCATTTTAAAATGGGATAGGTTCAAAGAATTAAAAATTAAAATGAAATAAAAGCTGGGCATGGTGGCACACACTTGTAATCCCAGCACTTGGGAGGCTGAGGCAGAAGGATTGCCACAAGCCTGAGGCATATGTAGACTACATAGCGAGTTCAAGGCCAGCCTGTACTACAAATAGAGACCCTGTCTCAAACAACATAAATAAACAAATAAAATGGGATAATAAATCCTATCTCAGAGTAATGAAGAAGTGAAAAACATTCTCACTTCCCTCCTATAAAATGGAGATAATAGTACTTACTTCAGGAATGACAAGAATTATTTGAGGCTAGAATGTATAAAGGGCTTGTAACAGTAGCTAGTATATAGAACACACATTTGCTACTACCTCTTTTACTACTATTTCTAAAATATGGCCTCAGGGTAATTTTCTGTAAAAGCAAGGGGCTAATACATCTCTGATATTTAATCAAGTTCTAAAATTCCAAACACTAGAATTCAGAGACACCAGAGACCCCAAAAACTACTTCACAACTACAAATACATACTATAAGGCCTTCCTCCATGGATTCTATTATTGAAGCCTTCCTTCAACAGATCCATATAAAAATGCTGAAGGTAATCATGAGAGAGTTCATTTTAACACAGCCTTCTGTTTTTGGTCACTGCCTAGTTCTATTCCTTGCCATTTTTGCCACATAGAGTTTAGAAAGCCACAGACCTTAGAGACAATGTATGCCAGCTGATGTGAGACTAGACAGAGCCACCTTGTTTTCTCAGGACAACAGCAAAATTAAACACAACAAAAATATACAGTAAGGGCAAGACTTTACAAGCATTTATCAAGACCACAGAAGTAAGATAGAGAAGCACATTTAAAGAACTTAAGTCTATTATGCTCAGAAAGATCAAGACTTACCAAGGTTCATCAGTAGGTTCCCAACAAACAAGACATACACTACAAGTAAAACACATGGCTCTATCATCTCCAGATGAAGCAGGCTGCAAAATTGAAAAAGAAGAAGAAAAAAAAAAAGAACCAGAACTGGTTAATCATTTTTAGAAGCTTTTTAATAAAAAAATTTTTCAAAGTCCATAATTTTAATGAAAATCCAATACTGACAAAAAATTAGTCTATATTAGGTACCAACCATACACTGAAAAACTCTAAATGTTTATGAATTGAATGTTTCATTTGAAAAATAGGTTGATCAGAAAATGACCATTAAATCAGATACAGAGGTATACATATATTCATCTGCCACCTTCCAGTTGTACTACACTACTGAAGTATTTGAAACACAGTTAAGTATATGAAGGCTTATTATTATAATTAGTTTATTAAAAAACTAAAAGGTTTATTGACAGGTTTATTATTAAAAACTGAATCAGCACTCAGGAGACTGAGGTAGGAGGACCACCATGAGTTCTAGGCCAGCCTGGGCTATGAGCTCTAGACCAGCTTGAACTACACAGCAAGAACCTGTCTCAAAAAACAAAACAAACAAAAAACCCAAATAACCAAAAAAAAAAAAATCACCGAATTTAATACAAATACATAAAAAATGAAAAGCAAGCCAGGCATGGTGGCGCACACCTATGATCCCAGCATTTGAGAAGCTGAGATCGGAGGTTAGCCACAGGTTTGAGGCCAGCCTGGACGACACAGTGAGACCTTGTCTCTAAACAAACAAAAACAAAAAACAAAAAAGGAAAAGCAAATGAGTCTAATTCATGTAATATTCTTTAAGATATACATATGGAACAAAACGTAACAAATATTTCACTTCAAGCATTACAAGAGAAAAACCTAAAAATTATATCTTATAATATTCAGAGCCATAAATATTTGTATGTATTATAAAAAATAAATTTCTGCATAAATTATGATTTATATACCACGTTTTAAAATATGTAAATGTCACACGCTTTACATATGTGTATAAAATGTTTAACTGATTTGCATCTATATAGTAAATGCTAACAAATACTAGATTTTTATATCATGAAGTCTATTTTTTTTGGCTTCATGGTGCTAGTGATCAAATCCAGGGCCTCATGCCCACTAGGTAAACAACCTACCACTAAGATACAACCTTTGCCCCAGTTTTGCTATTAAAATGAACTGAAATACATCTGAAAACTATCACTGTTCATACTTTCCCTCCTTTAACGCAGTGAGGCTTCCATGTCCCAGTCTCATCCCATTTCACCAAGCTAACCCTTACACTGTATACCTTCCTCCTTTCATTTCCTACATGAAACTATGACCATTTTTCTTAACTAAGTCTTCCACTATCAACTCATAAAATTGCATGTACACTTCTGCAACATCTTACTGTAACATCTTTTTGGGTTTTTTTTTTTGTTTTTTGAGACAGGGTCTCACTATGTAGCTGAGTCTGACCTGAACTCACTATGTAGCCCAGGCTGGTCTCGAACTCACAGTGATCCTCTCTGCCTCAGCCTCCCGAGGGCTGGGATTACAGGCGTGCGCCACCACGCCCAGCCACTGTAACTTCTTCATCAGCACCTTATTATCTGTATTGAAGCTGTATGGGTAATTCATAACTAAACTAAAATTAAAATTTCAGGAAAAACTACAAAACTGCTTTATTGTATTACCCTAAGCATCTACTACTATGTTATGAATGCAGGAGCCAAAAAAAAAAAACCACCTGAAAATGCATATTAAAAAAATAACATTTGCCAAAGTCAAATCTTTAAAAAAAATAAGCTAAAAGTAATTTAGTTGTTAGTTACTTTTAATAATTTTTTCCATTTTATACAATACAGGATATATGAAGGAGTATGATAAAGCTATAGGAAAAAAACACGAAACACATATGCATATAAACAAGTACATGGCTAGGGTACATAAAAAAAGGTTTTCAAAAAAGTATTAAAATGCTGATGATTTTACTGAAGGCTACAATGGTACATTTTTTAAAAAAGTATTATTGAAGTGTTTTTACCTGATGATAAAATCCAGCTTGAGCCATGGGATCTGGTTGTGCCCACCTATAGCCTACATGAGGCCATGAGGTAAATGTCTCCCGTCTATTAGCTTCACTATACATCAATGATCTAAAAGTAAACATACTTTATGTAATTGAAGTGAGGCAAAAAAAAAACCACAACGAAATTCCTATTTAACGCTGCAGAAAAATAAATTTTTTACTGGGTTATAAGAAAAACTAGAAATGGTCTAATGACCAAAATATTTTTATTTTAAACTAAAAATGATCACTTTATCAGTTATATCCTTTAAACTGGGTGAGAAAAAGAAAATTTGAATGCTGGGTGGCAACAGCTGGAAGAGATAAAATTAAGTAGCATTGTATAATTACCAAGCAGAGGGCAAGACTTAGAAATGAAGAGACAAGAGATTCCTATGCTTCGTCACATCAAGTTTAGCATAAGAGAATAAAGCTACAAAGTAACAGTGGTTTTATTTCCTTAATTCATATTAAGGATCTTCCCGGGCTGTTTGTGTTTTATGTGCTTCTTTTTGTGTGGTTTCTAAGTAGAAAGCAGAACCCCGTTCCTTTTCCAGAGAAATCCTTTTCCAGAACAGCTATACTCTGCAGAAACTTATCAAAAAGTGAGATTTCTACATGTATTCATACTAAAATATATCAGCTCACTCAAAGTTTAACTAATGGAACAAAGAAATTTCATTTTTTTTGGTCCTGGGGATTGAACTCAGGATCTTGCGTTTGTGAGACAGGTGGCAGAACCACTGGGCTAAAACACTGGCTCAAGCCAAGTAATTTTTTAAAGGACAAGAAAATTTAGAGAAAGTTTAAAAGGCTTCAAGTAAGAAAAGACCGGTAGGCAAAATTTATTCTCCCTATCACAAAACTGCAACTCATAATACAAAGGAGAAAGAATAAGAAGGTGATGGCCAGACTTTAGCTCAGTGGCACCATGTCTGCCTTGCAAACACAAGGTCCTGAGTTCAAACCCCAGTACCAAAAAAAAAGGAGAAAGTGACAAAGGTCATCACAAACTGATAAGAAAAATAGTTTATTCTTAAAGTCTTCCCTTAAATTAATTAGTATATGATTTTCTATTAATACTATGAGTGCACTTGGGTTTACTCTTAGTTGTATTCTGCTTTCAAAAGGGCAGCAAGAACAGGAGGTGTTCCCTGCAGTAGAGTACTAGCCTAACATGTATAAAGTCCTGGGTTCAATCCTTTACCATCAAAAGAAAAAAAGCATTTGGGTTAGAAAAATACTTCCATTTACAGATTATGGATGTCTTTGGGATCAGTCTTAAGACAGAAAACCAGTCTCATTTAGTCATATGTATCACCACTGAACTCTAAAATTTAAACCTACAGCAGACCCAAGTTCATCAGTTCTTCTAAACACACAGCTAGGCGTGGTGGCACAAGCTAATAATGCCAGCCCTCAGGAGGCTGAGGCAGGAGGATCACTGGGAGTTTGAGGCCAGCCCTGGGAACACAGTGAGTTCTTGGCCAGCTTTAACTACACAGAAAAACCCTGTCTCAGAAAACAAAAATATAAACAAACAAACAAACGGTACAGATTACACCAGAATTTTAATTTTGGGATATTCAACATGCCCGAAACAATAAAAATTTCATCGAATTAGTCCACTGCCTAAAATGTAACATTTATCATACCTTACAATGATTTCTTTAGAAAGCATGCAACCATTTATAAAAAAGAAAAAGCTCTTCAAGGTTGACAATTTATAATGTCAGGATAGGCATTACTCTATCACATTTGCTCTAATCACATATTTTGTTTTATCCCCTTTCCAAACACATTTTAAAGAGTATTTTAATGTTAGCCACTATACTGACCACCTGATATTCAGATTAAAAATTATGTTCTCTGTATTATGCCCAAAAGACAGATAGTAATATTATTCTAGAATATAAAGCTTCTTCTGAAGTATAACAGATGTTATTTATGCAATAGAATGATTTCATCAACACAAATAAAAACAAAGTCACCTTTGCTCAAAGAGAATAAATACTTCAAAATAAATGAGTCATTTAAGATAGTAGAAGTAAAAAAGGAGCTCGCTCAGTAGTGTCTTTAGTAAAATGCAACACAGCCTGTTTTAAATATACTTCAGAAAAATACAGATGTATTTACAATTCAAATCCCATGAAAATGTAAAATGTTACATGGGAAGGAACATATGACCATTTGATCAAACCAAAGTTATACATTTCAGTATAGCATTTTTTTTCTTTTTTTTGAGACAGTGTCTTGCTATGTAGGTCAGGCTAGCCTTGAACTCACAGTGATTCTCCTGCCTTAACCACCTCCCAAGTGCTGGGACCACAAGCGTGCACTACCACACCCAGCCACTGTAACATTTTTAAGTTTTAGTATGCTTCGTTTGGTTTGGTTTGGTTTTTGAGACGGGGTCTTGCTATGTAGTTCAGGCTGGCCTTAAACTCAGTCTTCCTCCTGCCTCAGCCTCCTGGGTGCTTGGATTACAAGTGTGTGCTGCCCCACATGGCTAAACTATGATTTTTTTAACTCTAAGGACACAAAACATAAAAATCGTAACTGAAAAGTACTGCTGATTTTTAACTCTCGTTATTTTTTATCAAAAACAGGTAAGTAGAGCTTTCCTGCTATTCAAATTAAGACATATGTTTTACATGTCAGTTTATCTCAAAAGTCATAAAAAGTCGATGACAAAATAATTCTTACATATTGAACAATTGTAACTTTTACGTTTACTCAAATATTATAAGCAAGAATTTTCAAAATAATTTTACTACTTCAAACATGTTTACGACACTAAACTATGTATTTTAATAATAGCAAATCAGTACTTCTAGTATTTTGAGAGAAACAAGAAGCCAATTTCACAATATTTTGAAGTATTTAAAATCATAAGCAAAGTTTCCAGTAATTTTTAATTAATGTGAAAACTAGTACCTCAATCTCATTGTTCCCTCTCTTACTAAGCAAAGCTCCTACCTGTCTACAGAACGGCCTGGCCCCACTCCAAGTTCTGGACGTGCACTAGGTAAGAGGTAAGACAATCTGTCCATCACTGAGGATGCCACAGGTAAGGCAGCAACATTTTGATTTATTTTCTTGAGTTCATTTACAATGGCACTGGCAATGGACTTCAACACATGATGAGGAAGATGAAATGTAACTGTGGCCCACTGAAAGAAAATGAGAACATAAGGAAAATGTACTCAACAATTTTAAACAAAAATCTTAAAAGTTAACTTTATCACATAAAGAACTATTTATCACCTTAAATCACTTCACTCATCTATAACAGAAACTGGCCATTATGTAAAAGATAAATCGTCTTACTCAAGAGCCAAGACAGTAAGTGAATATGTATATCCATATAAGGGAATACCATACAATCTTTAAAAAGAAAACTCCCATCATTTGTGACGCACAGCTAAGCCTAGATGCTAAGTGCAATAAACCCAGCACAAAAAGGCAAATTTTGCAGTTTATATGTGGAATCTACAATTTAACTCCTAGAAGTAGAGAACAGAAAGGTGGTTACCAAAGCTGAGGTGATGGCGTGCAGATACTGATCAAAAGGTACGAAAGTCTAAATAGGAGTAAGTTTTGGTGATCTCATTTCACAGATTGGTGACTGAAGATAATAGTAACATGCTATATATTTAAAAACTGCTAAAAGTCTAAATTATAAACACCACCATGACAAAAGTATGAATAGTCTAGTTTTATATTGCCCTTTTCAGCATAAAAATTTTTTAATTAAAAATTTAATAATTGTATAATTAATGGGGCATAGTATAATATTTTGATGTACGTATATATTATGGTAAGATTAAACTAATTGGTATAGGGGCCGGGGATTTAGCTCAGTGGTTCCACCGTCTGCCTTGCAAGTGCAGGGAACTGAGTTTGATCCCAGGTACCGAAAAAAAAACTAACTGGTACAACTTTGCCACTTATTTGTGTGATTAGAATGAGTTAGCTTGAAACTCCCCCCCATCCCAAAAAAATGATTACTTCATTTCCCCAAAAATAAGACCAAGTCTTATATTAATTTTTGCCCCAAAGGATGGCTTATTTTTAGGGGTATTTTTTTAATGTATAACAATGTACCTTTATTCAAATAAACAATTTACCTTTATTCAAATAGTCATGTCCCCTAGAACACTTGTCATATAAAGGTACAAGATCCCAATAATGAATGTAACTGCACTGTATACCTAAAATGAACCAATAAACTCAGTAAAAGAAAAAAAAAAGTCATGTTGTCTTCCTCTGAATACAGTCCTAACTCTCCAAACCCTGAATTTCCCATGTCTAGCAATAGAACTTTCCTTAAATGAGCACTTCCTGTCCTTATAGTCTTGTTGTAGTGCACTGGCAACATAGCTGCTAGTTATTTTATCCCCTGAATTCTTCACCCAAGCCATAACCTCTTCTAGGTGAGGCCTTACAAAGTTTCCATTAAATCAAGAGTTAACTGAAGACTTACCAGACAGGAGTGGCAACAACGACAGTTAAGAATGATGGGCCACAGAGAAGCAACAAAACATTGCAGGCACCAAAATTCAGAAAATGTCTATTTCACATGGGTGCATTAAGTATGTCCAATGTAACTCATGGCGTGAATTAAGATTTATATTTGGGGCCACAGATTTAGCTCAGTGGTTCGGTGGCCTGCCTTGCAAGCACAAGGACCCGAGTTCAATCCCCAGTACCATAAATAAATAAATAAATAAATAATAAAAAATAAAAAGATTTATATTTGGGCGGTATGTCTGTTCTCCAATTGGTCATTCAGCAATAGGTGTCTAGTTCATCCACTTACACAGATGTTTACTGCTCATCCAAAAATACCCGACTGGGTACTTACAAATACTTAATTATAATGTATATCATCATTTATTTTAAATATTAATGTTAGTAATATTTATTTACATTTAATTATATTTTATTTTATAATTCAATATGCCTATCCTGTGCATCTGTCTGGCTGACAATCTTAACTGGGGCTTATACTAGGGGTAGCGCTTTTACTAAAAACATTCTGAAAAATAAGGATGGGGCTTATTCTCTAATTCTGCAGAAAAAAAAAGAAGAATGGAAACCTCTCTCCTAGTTTCTAGGCTTAAAGTGTTTACAGATCAAAGACTTCACTGAAAAGGAGGCTCACTCCCTTTGAAAAAGTCTTACAATAATATTCCAACTATATAATATTAATTATCCTCCAAGCTTTCCCCAAAAGGACTTGGGGATATTCACTCCTCATGAGTACACTGGGGAAGACTTTCAGGTATTACAAGAAAGTGACACTAAAGAGATCTAAAATATCAACATGATCACCAGTAAGAGAGAGAACTTAGGATAGTCACATAATTAATGGAGTCTTAGAGAGCTGAGGGTCCAGAGACCATATTGTAGTTATTTATTTCTGAGCACATAACTGAAAGAGATACAGAATAAACAAGTGGAAAAATTCCGACATAAACTCACTGCTATTCTCTTAGGACAATTCAAGTAGGAAAGGCCCAGTAGAAGAAGACTCAAGAAATTTCCTTCTCCATAAAGACATTAAACCAAGGACTAGGGATTTACCTCAGTGGTTCCAACGCTTGCCTCACAAGTGCAAGGTCCCAAGTTTGATCTCCAGTGCCCCCCACAAAAAAAGATATTAAACCAAAGCAACACCACATTCCTAAGAAAATTTCTGAGATTAATGCCACTATTAGAAAAGTAATGGATAATCAAAGAATCTCATCCCAATTTAACTGGCCTGTTTGGCCTATGTGGAATGTAAAATGATCTTGAAGAATAACTATGGTGACTTCAACTGCATCTTTTCTGAAGCAAATCAACAAACTCCCTGATAGCTGGTAGGCATATGAAATTCTGTCAAATAGTTTTCAGTACTTTAAGAACTAGTGAAAAGATCTGCTTTTATCTAGAAGGAACAATAAAACTTCACAATCCCAACCCTAGGGGTAGGAGAAAGATGATCTTCATTTAAAAAAAAAAAAAAGTACATCTTGTTATGTATAATCTTTTTGCTGCATTAAAGTTCAAATGCATACAGAAATTGGTTATAGACATGTTGAGTAGCTACAAGGGAGATGTGCCTGTCACTACCCTTATCTCTCACTCTCTTGACTTGCACTTTTTGGGGGGGGAGTATCAGGGATTGAACTCAGGACCTTGCACTTGTGAGGCAGAAGGCATTTGACCTATACTTTTAATTCTTGGCTCTGTCACATTGGGACTGGGACAAAGCACAGTTTTCTGGCTGCAGGTTTTGCCAATAGGAGAACAGGAGGGAAACTGTAAAGCATGATGGGGGCCCACTTGTTCCTTGCTATTCCAAGTCATTGAAGTCAGAATTGTTTTAGGAAAGGACTTGATGGCAGCAGCTCATTGTTCCACCCTCAGCACTTTTCTGTTTTGGTTTCCCCAGAACCAGCGTCACAGAGCATTCTTAAGAGTTCCTACCAGGCACACAGTACTTTTCTTCAGAGATCTGAGTCCCAGTCCTACAAGACCTCCTCCAAACAGCTCCTCCTCAGAAATCTGAATCCGAAATCCACAGAGCTTATTATCTTAGCTTCTAGGTTCTGATAATCTTAACCTTATTCTCTTTGTTTCTCCAGTCTGAGAGGAAAACTCTTTCCTATAGTGACCATCTCTGTTACCTTAGAGCAGTGATGACAAACATTTTAGAGACCAAGTGCCCAAACCCAACCCAAAACCCACGTACTTACTGCAAGGTGCCAACACTGCAATCAAACCTGAATGTCTGGCTGCTGGGCAATGCTGGGGCAACACAGCTCGTGTGCCAACAGAGAGGGCTCTGTGTGCCCAATGAAGCACACGTGCCACAGGTAGGCGGCCACCACTGCCTTAGTTTCTTTTTCATTTTTTTCAGTTCTCAAACACCTGTTAAACCATTTCCCTCTGCTGAAGTTCATAGGATGTTTTTCTTAAACAAAAAGTCCCATCAATGAAGTATAGGCTAAGAAAAACATGACACAACTACAAAATTAAATTCAATGAAGCCTGGCACGGTGACACACACCTGTAATCTCAGCACCTGGGGAGAGTGAGGCAGGATGACTGCCAAGAGTTCAAGGCCAGCCTGGGCCACAAAGCAAGACCAGCTCTCAAAAATTAATTAATCCATCCCAGCATGGTGGTGCACACCTATAATCTTAGCACTCAAAAGTCTGACATAGGAGGATTGCCACTAATTCAAGTATACCACAATATTTAAGTGTAAATACAACTGTATTAGAGAAAAGGGTACTTATTAATTAAAAAATTACTTTTAGGAAAATGACTTTTCCTGATTACCCTTAGTATGGAAACTTTCTATGTATTACATTCCACTGTATGAATATATCATCATTTACATGCACAACTCCAAAATTAAGACTTAAAAGAAAACTACAGAACTAATGAAATATATCCAAAGACTTACTTCAAAAAACCCTTTCCTACAGACTTCTCACCCATGCCAAAAAATCAATTTCAAACTAGCCATGGTGGCACACCTATAACATCAGCACTAGACAGGCTGAGGCAGGGGAACTGCCACCATTTCAACACCAGGATGAACTACACAAAACCCTGTCACAAAAAACACAAAATGGCCTCATTTTCAAAGATACGTTCCATTGTCATCGGAGCTTATAATCTAACTAGTAAGTCTCTTTCACCAGCTTCTCAACCAACAGAGGGCCAGACATTCAGATTCACAGAAACCTTTGAAGCACAATAAGCAAATTAAAGTTAAATTTCCATAAAAAGCTTCAGCTTTGAGGTGGCTTCTAAGTACAGTACATTTTGTGAAAAAATCTACAACTAGAACATTTCTGAAGGAAAAGTAGAGGGATAAGCAAAAAGTGAAAGGATTTTATTAAAATATTGAACATGGTAAATTTTTTAAAATTTCTTACCTTAGCAACTTTGTGGTTTGCTGCGGTCTCATGAGATGTGTTTTTTAAACCATCTTTGAGCTGTGTGATGAACAAATCATAACCCTCTGTACTAGAAATGTCTACCTTTTCTAAACATGCTGATAAGAGCTGCTGTGCCTAAATAAAAAAGATGATCACAAAACAAAGTTAAAATCAGATCCTTGATATTTTAATTTGTGATGATTATGACATACTACACAAAACTTACATTTTATTTTTTTATACAAATCAATCAGATGATTTAAAGGGGTGTTATAAAATTAAATAAGATTAAGCAATGTAGGGTAATACTACTCATTACAGTTTCAATATAAAATAGTTATAATGAACCAAATTAAGAAAGAAAAATAGGAGACCAAGGGTGATAGCACACACCTATAATCCCAGCATTTAGGATTGAGACAAAAGGATTGCCTTGAGTTTGAGGCCACCCTGGGTTACATAATGAGTTCAAGGCCAGCCTGAACTACACAACAAGACCCTGTCTCCAAAAACAAAAACAAAAACAAAAAGAACTACCCAAAGAGGAAAAATGGAAACATTTTAAAATATATTGTGCTTAAAATTTACACACAAACCAGGCGTGGTGGTGCACACCTGTAATCCCAGCACTTGGGAGGCCAAGGCAGGAGGATCACTGTGAGTTCAAGTCCAGCCTGGGCTACCTAGTGAGTTCCAGGTCAGTCTCAACTACATAGTGAGACCCCGTCTCAAAAACCAAAAATAAAAAATAAAATAAAATTTACACACAGACCTTTGCATGTCCTCAAAGTGGGAAATATGATACCAATTATATTAACTTCATCATATCAATCCACCAAATGCAAAACAATATAATCAACTGAGTGTAAAACAAATAATTTCTCACTTTATTAGAGAACATGGCACTATAATCTTTTATATCCTACAACTTAATTCAAACCCCAATTACTGGGCCAGGGATTTAGCTCAGAGGCATCACACCTTCCTTGCAAGTGCAAGATCCTGAGTTTGATCCCCAGCACCCAAAAAATAAATAAATAAAATAAAATGGAACAAACCCCAATTACTTTGCAGAATACTTTCAAATTTCATCTCATGAACTTCACCCAAAGAAAGAACTTCAGTTAGAAAACTTAAGAGATGTGTACATGTACCAATTCCCCAAGATGGATGTATTCATTCTGTACAGCAAACGTGTACTTCTAATAATTTTTTAAATTAACTAATGAAATTTTAACACTATGGAAAAATACTTCATGCTAAAACTCAAAACTGAGGTTATTAAGAGACATGACACATAGCCAAGATTGCTAGTTCTCCACTAATATATAGACTTCTGGTTTTTATATGGTTTAAAAAAAAAAACACTTCTTTACCCATTACTCTCTCAGCTTGGTTACAGACACATGAGTAAATTTTACCTAACTGAAAGAATACAAAAAAGATATGGACTGTTATGAAAGACAGAAAAAGAGCAAGGAAAAGATAAAGTCAGAGGAGAGAGAAAGGAAAAAGAGAAAGATCCCCTGGCTCCCTAGGCCTTTTATCCTCCCTCTCCCTATGGCTGGGAAATAATGAGATCTGGAGCAAATGCAGAACTCACAAGATAACCTAAGTGCTGAAGC
Source organism: Fukomys damarensis (assembly GCF_012274545.1). Classification (NCBI taxonomy): domain Eukaryota; kingdom Metazoa; phylum Chordata; class Mammalia; order Rodentia; family Bathyergidae; genus Fukomys; species Fukomys damarensis. Next base: position 12,871,983 of record NW_022900914.1, on the reverse strand, counting down.
TAGCACAGTCAGCCCCACACTGAGCTCTAGACTGTTACTGGAAAGACATAAAACTGCTTATTAAGCCACTGCACTGGGGGATCTCTGTTATGGCTGTTTAACCTGTGCTATTTCACACCTAAAATACCACTTCAAAATATTTATATTTAATTAATTATTCAGAAAAAAACATTTAAATGACTGGGGATTTAGCTCAGTGGCACCATACCTGCCTTGCAAGTGCAAGGTCCTGAGTTCAAGCCCCAGTCCCTCAAAAAAGATTTAAAGCTGTAGTTGATGAATCAGAGGTACCTACAAAATGTGCTTTATTTCATTTAGTGTCTAATAGATTGGAGATTACATTAAATACTTATTTTGACTTACCTCTGTAACAGGCAGTTCAAGCTGAACCACATCATCCTGCTTTGAAACTGGAGTTTGCAGAGCAGTGTCTAACAATAAGATTCCATTAAGGTCCTTCCTACACCCTACTGCATAATCATCCACAAATATAACTTTATCCACAGCAGAAATATACTGACATTTCACCTGTCCACCTGGTTTAGCTGTTAAAAGAACAAAAATTCAATTAAGAATTTTAGGGCCGGGGATTTAGCTCAGTGGTTCCGCCGCCTGCCTTGCAAGCACAAGGTCCCAAATTTGATCCCCGGTACCAGAAAAAAAAAAAAGAAGAATTTTACTGCTTCTTGGTCTTTTGGCTAAGATCATACATTTAATTTAAGATTTTAAGACCAAGAATTCATTTAAAAATATGATTACATTGCAACTAAATATTTAATTCCAGGCTGTATCCTAGACTGGAATAAGATTGCTGGGAAGAACATGATTAGGATATTGTTTAAATTGTCAACAGGTAATATAAAATGTCAGCGTGAAATTATCAAATTTGACAACTACATTGCTGTTATAAAAGGAAATATCTTTGCTCTTAGAAATAGACATAAGCCGGGTGTGGTGGTGCATGCCTGTAATCCCAGCACTCGGGAGGCCGAGGCAGGAGGACTGCTGTGAATTCGAGACCAGCCTGGGCTACATAGTGAGTTCCAGGTCAGTCTCAACTACATAGTGAGACCCTGTCTCAAAAATAAATAAATAAATAAATAAACATAAATAATATTGGATAAAGATACATGATATATGTATTCTATTTTCAAACAGAACAAAAGTAGTGTGTGTATGGAAGTAAATGTGGTGAAACAGTTACAAGTGGTGGAACTTGGCCAAGGATATATGGAAGTTCTTTGTACCGTGCTACTTCTGAAATCTTCAAGTCATTCAAAGTAATTTTGAAACAAAAATGTTCAAAACTTTTAAAAATTAACTATTTCTGGGCCAGGGATTTAGCTCAATGGTGCTGCCACCTGCCTCACAAGCGCAAGGTCCTGAGTTTGATCCCCGGTACCAAAACAAAACAAAACAAAACAAAACTTAACTATTTCTGTCATTTACTACAAAACTCAATGAGCATGTAATCAGTACAGATAATTAGAAAATAACCTCAAAAGTTTTTAAGGGCTTTATATCTGGGGTAAAATTATGGAAATTATTTTTAAAACCTGTTAGAATTAGTAAAGCCTCCAACTGAACTACCACTGGGAAGACAGTCATCTACCACTGAAAATAAGTGTTCCTTGACATTCTTGTCAAGTCAGCATCAGAAAAGAACTTTAACAGAATAAATGAATACACTACCAAATTTCTCAGACTGAGAATTTCAAAACACTTAAGCAACAGACACCAAGTTTCAGATACAATTTTCAAAATACAAAAAATATCCACTTCTACACTTAAATTCATTAAAAAGCTTACAAGGAGATTAATGTACATAATTTCTTCTATATAGAGTTTCGGTAAAGGGACTTTAAAAAAAATGACCAACTGGAATTGCATTAAAGAGGAAACTTCTCTGTGTGCAAGCAATACAGATGCCAATATACCCCATTCTACACTCTTACCACAAGTCCACAGATCACTCATTATTAGTCCTGCTAATGATTCACAAGGAAAAAAACTATAAATAAATCAGGGCTCTACATATCAATCTCTAAATCCACCATGAAACAAGTTATAATCAAGGAGCACTAGGGTTACCTCTCTTAACCTAATTATTATACACCTGTTGGGCTCTAATACCTTGAAGTCATTACAAAATTGGTAAAAATAATCCACTATCTACATAAAATAAGAAAAAAACTCATGTAATTTCTATAGTTGAGTCCCAGGTGTGGAGATAAGAAATTCACGTTAGTATATAGCAGAATAATCTCTGTAACACGGTAAAACAAGGTATGTACTAGCAAATCTAGGCACTAGGTAAAACCAAAAGAAATACTACAAATCATAGGAACTCAAATGCAAAGCCTCATAGAGATAATTTTTAAAACAAGTATAAATTTTTAAATTACAAACTATTTTGATGCTTCAGACATGTGTAATTAGTTAACCTACTATAAAAATCCTAATTTCGTTAAAAATTTTCCCAGATAAATATGAAATGGGAGAATCCCCAGGGTTTTCCAATGGATTTCCACACAACCCTAGGATTCTATGGGATGTCTTTAAAGAAACCTCAAGAGAAAATGAGAAAAAAAATCAACACGTTTTTAAAATTTAATACTCTGCATTTCTAGCACATAAAATAAGACAGTGATTAAATAATCTCTTTCAAAGTCTTTCAGGCCAGGGTATGGCTCAGTGGTAGAGCAATAGCCTAGCATGCTCCAAAGTCCAGGGTTCAATCCCCAACCCTGCAAAAAACAAAAACAAGTCTTTCAGGCTCACAATAGCATCATGCATAAAACCATGACTATACCGCTGGTTATTTGGTTATTTGGTTTCTGATCCAAGTTAGGAAAGATATTCACAAATGTTCAGTGACACGCTACACAGAGGGGGGAGATAGTAGGATGGCATCTTCATTAACACCCGCCAAACACAAGCTTATTTTAACCATTACATATGCAAAACCCTATTTCCAAGGAAGGTCACATCATAAGGCTCCATGTGGACGTGAATTCTGAGGAAAGACTACTCAACCCACTCTCCCTTTCTCTAACCTTTTACTCAGCTCAAGAAATTTGAGAGGTTTGGTGAAAGGGCCCGATAATATGTTGGGGAGAAAATTTAATTATCTGCCACACACACACACAAAATCCAGATTTCTGTGAGGCAAAGTGTTCGACAACTAACAAAGGACATTTTGTAAAACTGTTCATCTTCTTACAAGTTAAATAATAAGCCTTCCTTAATTAATAAGTAACAAGACCAAGGACAGAAATTTTCCAATTTCAGTTAAAAATGAAATCCATGTGTACTTAAGACTGGCCCAAAATTGAACATTTATGCAAGGTAGAAAAAAAAAGCACAAGTTTCACAATAAATTTCAACATTTATGTTTAGTTACAAGAATAACAATTTTAAGCACATAGAGATGAAGAAACCAAGAGATCTTAGAGCCTGATTGTATCACTAGGTATGAAAACCTCTTCACTCTCATATGCTGTGGCTCATAGTTGTTTTGTAGTAGTGTTAATTTGCAAACAGCACTAATTTTGGCATAATCTAGCAACAAAAACTTATCTGGTTTGCGAGTTTTAAATGTCTGAAAATACATGTGTTAATGTTTGTTTTCAAGAGAGTCTGAGTCACTCTGCTCTGCTCAACACAGAGAGAGAAGGGGAGTAGGGAGGGGAGGGGAACTTGGCTATAAAGTTATATTTGTTTTTGTTTATTTTTGTTTTGTAAGTCAGGGTCCCCCTCTATAATTCAGGCTGACCTTGAACTCACTATGTAGCCCAGGCTGGCCTCAAACTCAGAGACATCTCCTGCCTCAGCCTCCCAAATGCTGGGATCATAGGCATACACCACCACGCCCAGAGTATATTTTATTTTTTAACAGTGGGGTTTTGCTTTTGCTTTTTTTGTGGTATTGAGAGTTCAAATTTGGGGCCTTATACCTGCTAGGCAACCTATCATCCAGCTACACCCACAGGCCTTTTTACAATTTTGCAACGGGGTCTCCCTAACTTGCCCAGGCTGATCTTTCACTTGGCATCCTCCTGCCTCAGCCTCAGGAGCAACTGAAATCATTGGCTCATGTCAATATGCGCAGCTGGCAAAAATTCTTATACATAACCTACACCATGTACTATTGCTTGTAAAAACTCTGTACAGAAGTTATTTGTAAAAAGATGTTTAAGCTTATATGGATAAACTTTTTTAAAACTAGCAAATTTTAAAAACTAACAAAGAAAAAACTGTTATTCCCTCTATATTAGACATCAGCACATTTCTTTTGAAAAGAGTAAGACAGCAAATAGGCTTCACAAAGCATAAAGTCACTCACAACTCAACTCTGCCATTGTAGTGCAAAAGCATCCCTGGACAATACATTTCTAGCACCACCTTACTATATTTACAAATCAGGAAGCAGCCTGAGAGTCATAGCAGTGGTATGCCAGTCTGCAGACCCCTGGGAAATATTAATGATTTCCATCAGTGCAGATTTTTCATGGGAGAATGACCTCACAAAAAAATAGGTTAAGCAAGGTGTGGTGGCACACACCTGTAATCTCAGCCAGCCTGGGATACATGGTGAGTTTAAGACCAGCCAAAACTATATAGCAAGAATGTCTCAAATAACTAAAAAAAAAAAAGTTAAAATTCACAGCCAAGCAAAATAAACTGCTGAAAACTAAGAAAAATACTGGAAAGCAATCAGAGAAGAATGATACATCACTCATAGGGAGACAATAATTACTGTAAGAACATATTTATCATTGAAATCACGAGGCTCATTAAAAGCAGATCATTTTGGGGGATGGCAGTATTGAGACAGGGTCTCACTATGTATTTCAGGCTGGTCTTGAACTCACTATGTAGCCCAGGCTGGCCTCAAAATCACAGCAATCCTCTTGCCTCAACCTCCAGAGGACTGGGATTATTGTGCCACTACACACAGCTTAAAACAGACCACGTTTTAAATACTGAAAAATTTTACATAGCCAGCAAAAATATCCTTCAAGAACAAAAGTGAAATATATTTTCAGATGAGGGAACACTGAAGAAAGTTTCTGCGAGTAAAGACATTCAAAAGCAACTACAAAAGAAAAGTCATGAAACAGAATGGAAATGAGGAATGAGAGAATAACAGCAATGGTAAAAATCAGTAATTCTTCACCTCAGTTCTTTAAAATATATTTTACTGTTGAAAGCAAAAGTTACTGCAATATCTGATGGGGTTTCTAATACTGTAACTCAAAACAGGAGGTTAGAGTAGAAAGATTTTCTATAGTTCACTTAAAGTGATAAAATATTCATTAATTTTGTATACTGCAATCCTTCAAGTGACTACAAAGAAAATATATTAACAGATTCATGGGCAGCTGAGTTTGGTGGCACACACCAGTTATCCCAACTGCTCAGGTAATTGGTAGGTACTCAGGTTGAGGTAGGAAGATCATAAGTTTAAGGCCAGCATGGACAACTTAGTGAGACCCTGTCTCAAATTTTTAAAAGAGCTGGGGATGTAGCTCAGAGGTAGAGCCTTGCCTAGTGTGCACAAGGCCCTCAGTTCAATCCCCAGCCATGGGGGGAGAGGGGTGTCAGAAACACAACAGGGCTGGGCATTCAGCTCAATGGTAGAGTCTTTGCCTGACTATTAGCAAAGACCTGAGTTTAATCTCCAGAATTGCAAATAAGAAATAATTTAATGTTTCTATTACTATTTTATTAAAATATAGTATAATTTATAAATACATTTGATATAAATAAATACATAGAACAAAATATCTTAAAATGATTAACTTTTAGGGCCAGGGGTGTAGTTCAGCGGCACTGCACCTGCCTGGCAAATTCAAGATCCTCAGTTCAATCCCCTGTACAGAGAGAAAAAAAAGAAAGGAAAACAAAAACAAATGAAATATTTAAAGTACAACATCAACAATTACACTAAATATAAATGACCTAAATATGCCAATTATGAGACACACTAAATAGACTTAGAGATGCATGTATGAGAGCAAGTGATTCATATCTATGTCTTCAGCAAACTCTTACCAGGCTAAAAGAGTAAAAGTATGGGGCAACGACACCTTAGAAATACTAAAGTTAGAATGATTATGTTACTATCAGAGCAAAGGAAATTAATTACCAGGCATAAAGGGGGGCACTACATGATAAGGGTTCAATTTATAGAGAAGAAAAGGCACTCTTAATTATGTATTTGCCTAACAAAATTCCAAAATACAACAAAAACTTACAGAACTGAAAAGAGAAATAGACATTCATAATTACAGTTAAGGATTTCAGTATTGTCAGTAGCTAACAACTACCAGAAACTACCAAGGATTCAGAAAATCTGAAAAACGCCATCAACTAATGGACATTTATAGGATATCCTACTTATAAGTACACATGGAACATTCAACAAAAGAAATTATACCTTGAGTAATAAAAGTCCTTAAATATAAAAATACTAAAATGTAAAAGTATGTTCTTCCACTATAATAGATTTAGAGTAGAAATTAATATATAACAGGAAAACTCTAAACACTCACAAAAATAATCAACAAACTAAACATATAGATTAGTGACAAAGACTGCAATAATTCAAAAGAATATTTTGGGGGCCGGGGATTTTGCCCAGTGGTTCCAAGACCTGCCTTACAAGCACAAGGGCCCAAGTTCAATCCCCAATACCAAATATATAATATATATATATCTATTTGAATTGAATGAAAAGAAAATATAAAACTTTAAAATATGTCAGGGGCTGGGTGTGGTGGCTAGCACTCTGGAGACTGAGGCAGGAGGATTGCTTTGAGTCCAAGGTCAGCCTGGGCCACAAAGTGAGTTCAAGGCCAGCCTGAATTACAGAGCAAGACTTGGCTCATTGGCTAGGGATTTAGCTCAATAGCACCACACAGGCCTAGCAAGCACAGGGTCCTGACTTCGACTCTTGACTTCGACTCCAAAAAGCAAAAAACATTGTCATAGGTAGCTAAAGCAGTGCTAAGAGTAAAATGTATAGGAATTACCTAGGTATGATGGTACATGCCTGTCATCATAGCACTCAGGAGGAAGCTGGGGCAGGAGGAATGCCAAGAATTCCCAGTCTGGGCTACATAGTGAGATCCAGGCCAGCCTGAACTACATAGTGAGACCTACCCTGTCTCAAAAATAAATAAATATACATATATATAAATAAAATAAAATTTATAGAAATTAAATGTTTTTACCATGGTAGGACAGGTCCCCACATCAATAACCCAAGTGTTCTACTTAAGAAATACGAAAAAGCGCAAACTAACTCAAAACAAGTAGAGGAAGTAATAATAAAGATAATAGCAAAAAACAACGAATTTAAAAACAGAGAAACAGAGCTGGTGATGAAGCTCAGTGGCAGAGTGCTTGCTGTGCAAGGCTTTGGGTTCTAGCCCCAACACCTCAAAAAAAAAAGGAGGGGGGAGAAAAATCAATACAAGCGAAAAAACACTCACTGAAACATCTAGCAAGATTGGCAAAGGAAAAAAGAACACAGAAAATGCAAATTACCAATATCAAGTATGAAGAGTTACCCTACAGATTCCATCGATATTAAAAGTGTATGAAGAACTCTGCACATAAATGTGATGATTTAAACTGTCAAATTTGTTTTGTACCACTGATGTTAACAAGATAATCAGGGAATGACAGGAACAAGCATCAACCATAATAAAGCACACAGCACAGGTGAAATGCCCTAATTCCTTGAGAACAACAAATTCAGAATCACCTGAGATTTTGAAACAACTAATCTGAAAAATAGTATTTGAGTCAAAAATCTTTCAAAACTACCTACAAGCCCACATGGTTTTACTGGAGAATTCTACCAAACATTTACATAAGAAATACAGAGGCATCTGGATATAGTACCTGTAATCCCTGTACCTATAATCCCAGCATTCCAGGAGGCTGAGGCAGGAGACCAAGATCAAGTACACCACAGACAATTTAGTAACTTAATGAGACCCTGTCTCAAAAAAATAAAAAGGGCTGGGGATGTAGCCCAGTGTAAAGGCCGGTTCAAACCCCAGTACAAAGAAAAAACAAAATCAGAGGGGAAAAATTGTGTCTATGCAAACATGTACTGTACAAACATCTTTTTCTTGTCATTATTCCCTAAACAATACAGTACAGGGGTGGGGATCTGGCTCAGTGGTTCCACCGCCTGCCTTGGAAGCACAAGGGCCCAAGTTTGATCTCCGGTACCACAAAACACACACACACACACACACACACACACACACACTCTCTCTCTCTCACTCTCTTACTCTCACTCTCTCTCTCTCTCTCTCACTACTACTACTACTACTACTACTACTACTACTATTTAACTGTATTAAGTATAAGTTCTCCAAAGATAAAAGTTCTCAGATAGGTGTAGACTCTTGGAAAATAGTTCACCATTTTACATAAGGGATTTGAACATTTCACATACTTGGATGTGTGCAGGGACAGATCCTGAATATACCAATTCCACACAATCTATTCCAAGAAATATTCACCTTATGAGGTTAATACTGACTCATACTAAAACTAGAAAATGCACAATACTGAATATATATGATGTATTGCAAATATACAGATAAATTTTTTTAAAAAAGAAAAAGCACTAAGCCGGAGTGGTGGCGCACGCCTGTAATCCCAGCACTCTGGAGGCTAAGGCAGGAGGATCTCTGTGAGTTCGAGACCAGCCTGAGCTACATAGTGAGTTCCAGGTCAGTCTCAACTACTCAATGAGACCCTGTCTCAAAAAACAAACAAACAAACAAACAAACAAACAAACAAAAAACAAATACAATAGCTCTACAAATAATAATGAACATATTTACATAAACGTGTATATGTATCCTCTGACAAGTACACAGCTGATTCAGAGACAACATAAGTAAGACTGTCATGGACAGTAACATTCCCCAAACAGTCTATAGATTTAAATGTAATTTCAATTAAAATCCCTGGTGCATTCTTTAAAATATAAGCCAATCTAGAGTTTATTGAAAAACTAAGATAATTTTGATAAAGAACGAAGTTGGGGGCCAGGGATTTAGCTCAATGGCACCACACCTGCCTCGTAAGCACAAGGTCCTGGGTTCTATCCCCCATTATCAAAAAAAAAAAGAAGTCAGACAAATTATATTACATGATTCTTTAAGACCTACTAAAAAGCTATAATACCACATACATAGTGCCATACTGGCAAAGACATAAAGCACAATGAAGCAGATAAAGAACTGCATAAACATTACCATCCGACTTAATTATGTTTTAATTGTTGTAAAATACATAGAACATAACATTTACTATTTTAGTTACATACATTCAACCATTCACACTACTGTGTCACTAATACCACCACCCATCCACAGATTTTTATGTTGCAAAACCAAACTCTAAACCCACTAAACAACAGTTTCCCTTTAGCTCTCCCCTCAGCCTTTGGCAACCACTATCCTACATTCTGTCTCTGAATTCCACTCCTCTAAGTGCCTCATGTGAATGGAATCATTCCACATTTTTTCTTTTGTGACAGGCTTATTTCAATCAGCATAATGTCACAAAGGTTCATCCAAAGGGTAGTAGGTGTCAGAATTTCCTTCCTTTCATTTATCACTGGCTACTTGGTGGCTTCTACCTTTTGGTTATTTTGAATAATGCTGCTATGGACAGTGGTATATAAATATCTCAGGTTTCTGTTTTCAATTCTTTGGATATTCCCCCAGAAATAAAATTGATGGATCATGTAACAGTTCTATTTTTTATTTCTAATAAACATCCATACTGTCTTTCATAACAGCTGCATCTATACATAAGAGTTCCAATTTCTCCATGTCCTCATCAACACTGTAATAGCCATCCATCCTAATGGGTATAAAGTCATTAACACACTGTGATTTGAGTCTGCATTACACTAATGTTTAGCGATGTTAAAACATTTTTTCACTTGCTGGTCCTTTCTATATCTCCTTTAGAAAAATGTATATTTGTCTTTAACTTTTACACATTTACATATTTAAATATTTATGTCTTTTAATTTATTTTTGAATTGTTGGGTTTTAGGAGGACTCTATATTCTAGATATTAATCCCTTGTCAGATATATCATTTGCAAATATTTTCTTCCATTTTTTTTTTGAGACAGGGTCTTGCGGTGTAGTCCAAGCTGGCCCTGAACTCACTATGTAGCTCTGGCTGGCCTCAAACTTGCTGCAATTCTCCTGCCTCAGCCTCCTAAATGCTGGGACTATAGGCGTGCACCACCATACCTGGCCTAAACTGCTTTCTTATTCTGTTGATAGTGTAATTCCTGATGTACAATTTTTTAAATTTTCATTAAGCTCACAAGGGAAATAAATGAGAACCAAGACCTGTCATGTAAAGGTACAAGATTCCAATAATGAATGTTACTTTACTGTATATCTAAAAATGTACCAATAAACTTAATTAAAAATTTTTTTTCATTAAGTTCAATTCTCCCCATTTTTTTCTTTTGTTGCCCTTATTGCCTTTGACAATCATATTCCAGAGCCAGGAATGTAGCTCAGTGGCACTGCACCTGTCTGGCAAACACAAGGTCCTGAGTTCAATCACCAGTACTTAAAAAAAAGTAATCATATTCCAAAAAAATCACTGTCAAGTATAATTAAATACAAATATAATTAAGCTTTTCCCCTAGACTTTCTTCTAGGAATATTATACTAAGTACACGCCTTACCTTTAGATCCTTGATATGTTTTAAATCAATTCCCCCTACCCCGAGAACAAGGGATCAAACTCAGGACCTTGCATTTGCAAGGCAGGTGCAGCACCACTAAGCTAAATCCCTGGCCCTAAATTAATTTTTTATATGGTATGAGGTAAAGATTCAATTTTTCTTTTGCATGTGGGCATCCAGTTTTTCCAGTACCATTTGTTGAAGATCCTCTTTTCTTCCAATGAATAGTTTTGCCCCCTTATAAAAAAATCACAAAGCACATATACAAGGGTTTATTTCTAGGCTTATATACCTTAGAGATACAACTTTATGTTTACATAAAAACTTGTACCCAGATGTATATAAATCTTCGAATTACCAAACACTGAAAATATCCAAATCTCTTTCAAGGAGTGACTGGGTAAATAAACTGTGATATATCTAAATAATGGAATACTATCCAGCAACAACAACAAAAAAAAAATGAACTGTTGATAAAAACAACTCAAGTGACTCTCAAGGACTTAAATAGAAGAAGTCAATGTCAAAAAATTACATTGTGTTGATTCCATGTCTGTGACACTGTAGAAAAGAGAAATCTATAATATGAAGTTACTGTAGTTTAATTTCAATAATAGTTGCCAAAGGTTAGTAGTGTAGGAAGAATGCAATGACAGAGATACTGCAAACTTTTTCAGGGGTTAAAATTATTCCATATCCTGACTATGGTGATAGTTACATGAATGTATGCATGTGTGTAACTGTGCTCCTAGTAAACAAAAAATTAGGTACTTTTATCTTACGGTCATTAAAAAATGTTTTTAAAAAACAAAAAAAACTTTTTTAATGCTGGTGCATGCCTGTAATTCCAGTACTCTGGAGGCTGAAGCAAGAGGATTACTATAAATTCAAAGCTACTAGCAAGACCCCGTCTCCCCAAAAAAACAAAAAAATTTAATTAAAAATAAAATAAAAATTATGAACTGAGCCTGGCATGGTGGTGCACGCCTGTAATCCCAGCACTCGGGAGGCTGAGGCAGGAGGATCACTGTGAGTTCAAGACCAGCCTGGGCTACATAGTGAGTTCCACATTAGTCTCAACTACATAGTGAGACCCTGTCTCAAAAAAAAAATATATATATAT
>NW_022900914.1:12846003-12860083 GCF_012274545.1 Fukomys damarensis | reverse complement strand
ATATATATATATGAACTGAGTATGATAGACACACCTGTAATCTCAGCACTTGGGAGGCTGAGGCAAGAAGTTCAGTGCGTTCAAGGTCAACCTAGGCTACATAGCAAGACCCTCTCTGAAAAAATCCAAAAACAGGGGTCGGGCTTAGTGGTTTTGCCACCTGCCTTGTAAGCACAAGGACTAGAGTTCAATCCCTGATACCCCCTCCAAAAAAAAAAAAAACAACCCAAAAACATAACTAAATTGCTGGGCACGGTGGGCATTACACCTGTAATCCCAGTGCTCGGGAAGCTGAGGCAGGAGGACCACCATGAGTTCAAGGCCAGTGGCCTACAGTGAATTCAAGGCCAGCCTGAACTACACAGTGAGACCCTGTCTCAAAAAAACAAAATAAGGGCCAGGTATTTAGCTCAGTGGTTCTGCCACCTGCCCCAGAAGTGCAAGGTCCTGAGTTCGATCCCCAGTGCCAAAAAATAAAACAAAATAAATAAATGTATAAAATAGATACAAAAATACCCAAAATGTATTATCACATAAGCAAGGGACGAGGAAATAGTTCATAATATATCATTATGATTTAAATTCTGTAAAGATAATATAAAAAAGCAAAAAAGAAATGATAAAATAGTAAAAATGGCCACCTATAAGTAATAAAATAATTAATGATTACTTTTTCTTTAGTCTATCTCACATGCTGTAAAATAAAGTATATAAAGCACTTTAATTTTTTTTTTATTTTTTTGGTACCAGGGATCAAACTCCGACCCCTGCATTTGCAAGGCAGGCAGCTGAACCACGAGACAAATCCCCAGCCTATATAGCAGTTTTAGAAATGGCAATTGCAAAAGAAGAATATTGTTTTAAAAAACCAATTAGCAATTCTAATACTCACTTTAAGAAATGGACAATTGTTATCAATCCACAGCACCATAAACTTCTCTACAAAGCTTGCAAAAAAAGATACAAATACCTTGTATCTTTGCAAGATAACATACTACCCTATAAATTTTCATTTACACCAAAACCATCAGATTTCAAAGCTTAAAACAGCCTACTATATATAATCTACTATATACCAACATTATTCAGTCAATAAAGGTGTAAATTAATGTTAGGTATTCATAAAACTTTTAAAATCAACAACAAAAAATCATTTGAAAAGAAAAATTGTTAGTAAAAATATAGTATTAAACCAGGAGTGGTGGTGCATGCCTGTGATCCCAGCACTAGGGAGGCTGAGGCAGGAGGACTGCTGCAAGTCTGAAAGCAGCCTGGGCTACACAGTGAGACGCTGTCTCAAAAAAAAAAAAAAAAAAAAGAAAAGAAAAAGGAGGAGAAGGAGAAGGAGGAGGAGGGGAAAGGAAGAAAGAATAAAAACAAGTATTTCTGTAAAAATACAGAACTTAGTGCAAAACAAAGTTTGGAATATTCAGTAGCTGGGCCATGAGGTAAGGCTAACCTGGATAAAATGCAGGGACAGTACTGTTCCAGGCTAGAGAACCAACATTTGCCAAAGCATAGAAGAGGTTTTCCACTGATACATAGAATTACAGGAAGATTTCCAAGTTCCAATTCTTTCTTCACTTCAACCAAAACTGCCACCAGGCCACTTTTATTTTAGTATAATTTGAAATACATGACATCAGTTGAGAGTTTCATCAAGAAAAAAAATCAATTACGCACAAATTCCCTTGAACAGTATACTGTCTCTACAAACCTGCTATTCCCAGCAAGACACAGTGGAGCCTTCTTCAACATATTCAATCTGTGACAATTAAAACCCCTTGACACCTTGGGACACACAGGCTATCTTTCTTCCTCCAGGATGCTAACCTGTCTAACGTAAACTTTGGGGACTAACTTCCCTATCTGATGGTACTCAGACTTCTTAGCTATCTGTAAATATATAGCTGTTGCTGCAAAAAGTTGACAATGTGAGAAGTAATTCATCTTAAAAACCAACGCAACAATTCTACAATTAAGAGTTTATAACTCATGGGAATTTTCATTTGGTGCTCTATTTGAAATTACTGTTTTCTGTTTAATAACACAGATCTCCAAAATGACTGTCACAGTGAGCCCTCATCATACCGCACATAGTCTAGATTTTAAGTCAGTCCAAGTACATTCCACCCAACTACGATGAAAACCCACCCAGCTGTTTCTGCCTACTATAGTAACAGGCCAACAAAAACCTCCACACATCTACACTGCTACCTCCCATCATTTAGATCTCTGTTCAACTGCCACCTCAGACAGACTCTCCCAGACCATTCAAGAGCAAAGACCCATTTTCACACCTGCTTTAGTTTTCTTGTAAGCATTTATCACTACCTAACATATGAGTGGAGGTGCTCTTCCAAATAAACCATGAGCTCTAGGAAAGCATGTACTACTTTTAACTGCTTTAAATGATGCATCACCAGTGCTTCACACACAATAAACATGCTTTGGACAACTCAGCCACTTTATATTGTTTTGATTAAGCTACAATATGATGAAATGTGATACTCTTAGTTTGGTTATTTTTTCTTTTCTTTCTTTTTTTTTTTTTCTTAATCAGGGTCTCACTATGTAGTTCATGCTGGCCTTGAACTCAGTATGCAGCCCAGGCTGGCTTTAAACTTGAAGATCCTGGGCCAGGGATTTAGCTCAGTTGTTCCACCACCTACCTCACAAGCACAAGGTCCAGAGTTCGATCCCCAGTACAAATCAAAAACAAAAACAAAACTCGAAGATCCTGCTGCCTCAGCCTCCAGGGGTACACCATCATGCCCCGATTTTTTTCCCCCAGATTTTTTGTTTGTTTGTTTTGTGGTATCGGAGATCAAACTCAGGACCTAGTGCTTGCGAGGCAGGCCCCATGCCACTGAGCTAAACCCCTGGCCCTCCCAGTTTGTTTTAATGCAAAAGGAAACAAAAACATTTTTAAGCACTGAAACTAGTGATCTAGCGATATAAAGAGGCTGACTAGGCTCTCTGCTCTCCTTTCCCTTTTCTTCTCCCCTTTCCTTTTCCCAATCTGAAGTTCTGCTCCACACTGGCATTAGCATTTTGATGGAAAAGTAACACAGCTCAGTTGATTCAAAATAAATTACAGCGGGCCGGAGATTTAGCTCAGCGGTTCAGTGGCCTGCCTTGCAAGCGCAAGGACCCCAGTTCAATCCCCAGTACCAAAAAAAAAAAACAAAATAAATTACAGCAAGAGGACAAAATAGAAAGCAATAGAAATTTAGCCTTTGATACATTCCTGCTGCCTATAAGCAAGTTACAATATACAGTCACCAAATACAACTTTTACTTCAAATACCAAAATCTGTAACTTTATTTTGTTGTTGTTGTTTTGTTTGATACTGGGGATAGAACTCAGGACCTTGTGCTTGTGAGGTAGGCGGAGGAACGCCAAATCCCCAGCCCCCTAAATACTACTTTTAAAATGAGGTAGGTTTTGTTAACAATTTAAAATGTTTTTAAGAAAAAATATTTATAGTTAATTACAATATTATTAAATTCAAATAAAAACTGACTCTCTTATGAAATACATACAGAGTAAGTTTGTTCACCTAAGGTCCTATGTTCAAACTTTAAACCTCTAAACCTAGTTGCACATTAGAACCAGGTGTCATGATTTTTAAGGGGGGGAAAAATGCCTAGTCCCCACCCAAAACCATTCAAGTCAGAATACTGGGGCCATACAGAGCAATTTTTAAATGCTCCCCTAATGATTTTAATGAGTAACTGAAGCACAGAACCCACTGCCCTGTGCTATATCCCTGATCTTATTTTTCTTTACCCTACTTCATAAATTAAAGTAAAAATACAGTAACAAATCATCAAGATTTAAATTCCTGATGCTCACAATAAATCTCAAAAGGACACTGCCATCTTCTTCCCTCCATAATTGGTATCATTTTCTCTAAAAAGTAGTACTTATTCTTTTAAAACACATCCCACGCACTTTGAGACAATAATGTTAAATGAAATAAATTAAGACGCACAAGCTTAAACACCACGTTTTCTTATATAAAAAACACAAGGGGGCCAGGGATTTAGCTCAGTGGTTCCAGCGCCTACCTTGTAAGCACAAGGACCCAAGTTCGATCCCCAGTGCCAAAAAAAAAAAAAAAAAAAAAAAAAAAACCCCAAGGGCCAGGGATTTAGTTCAGTGGTTCCACCACCTGCCTCACAAGCACAAGGTCTCAATCCCCAGTACAGAAAAAAAAGGCTGGGGGGCGGGCAAGGACATAGCTCAATGGTACCACACCTTCCTGCCAAGAGCAAGGTTCTGAATTTGATTCCTGGTACAAAAAAAAAACAAAAACAAACAAAAAAACCCCACAATACAAATAATATAAAGAGCTAATAAAACATGAATAACAGGAATCTAGGAGCTAGATCTTTTGCAAATGTGAAAGGGATCTGACATAGAGTAGAAAATAGAGAGGGGAAGATAAAAGGGAAGTAAAAGGAATTAAAATGTGTT
Organism: Fukomys damarensis; assembly: GCF_012274545.1. Lineage (NCBI taxonomy): Eukaryota > Metazoa > Chordata > Mammalia > Rodentia > Bathyergidae > Fukomys > Fukomys damarensis. The sequence goes on along the minus strand of NW_022900914.1, from coordinate 12,855,600 downwards.
ATGTACGTATACCAACTTCACACAATAAATGTAATCATTAAGTACTACAAACATGTACTAATAAAATATTGTAATTAGGTAAAATACATCTTGATAAAACACATTCAAACTAGATAATTACTTCTATTTAGAAGTACTACCCCTTCAAAAAAGGAGTATCCCAGTCCAACTGTTTTATATACGAAGTGCTTTATTTTCATTTATACCCCCATCATTTCCCATTATACTTTTTGTAATTTAAAGTTTTATTATCCCCTCTTCTATAAAACAGAAGCTCATCTTAACCTGTTTTGTATTTCTTCCATTTGAAGTACTACAATTTACAAAGGTTTTCTATAATTGTAATGCTGTCCAGTGATATTGGCTGGGCCAGTATCATGAGCCCATCTTAAGGATGACAACACAGAGATGTCCCTTGCAAAGCACACCCTTTTCAGAAGTCCATAAGCAGTACAATGCATATGTCAGAAAGGGATCTTATGCCTGACTGACCACTACTCCACTGAGATCCATTACTGTTTATGTCCTACCAACAGTCATAGCCCATCCTCCTAAGGACTGAATAATGAATGGTCAGCAACCTAAGTGTGGTCACAACTAGAGATTTCCAGTTTTACAAGGAAGTATTCTTAAAAGATATAGAAGGAATGAATATACGTACATTTACTTCTGCTCCTTCCCAACCTCCCACTGGGGGGAAAAAAAAAGTTTAAAAAAAAAACAGGGCATTAACTAAAGCCACACACACCAAAAAAGGTAAGGAGATGACAGCAGCAAGAGGGACAACTAATTTATTGCTAGTCCCCACCTCAAAAATCTCAAAGCTAAGCCAGCAGGGAGGAAAATTCAAAGCACATGTAGTATTTTCAAATACCTAGATCAAAGAGGTCTAAAATTAAAAATATTTAACTCTGTCCTTCAAATCTCAGCTGAGACAGCACCTCTTCTAGAAAGCTTTCCAAACTGAGTGACTTTTTAAATTCATCTTATCATCCCCACATTGCTCACAAACATTTATTGAACTGAACAATGTAATTTCTTTTTTTTTTTTTTTTTTTTTGGTACCGATGATCAAACTCAGATCCTTGCGCTTCCAAGGCAGGTGGCAGAACTACTGAGCTAAATTCCTGGCCCTGAACAATGTAATTTAAAACACCAATACAAGCCAGGGATAATGGCTCAAAAAGAAATAAAGCTGACAGAAATAAGTCTGATTATGCCTGGTAGCCTCCACCTGTATCTTTTACTGTAATTCCTTTAAAAATTTAATTTTAAAAAAATTACACCTTGGGCCGGAGATTTAGCTCAGTAGTTCTGCCACCTGCCTCACAAATGCAAGGTCCTGAGTTCAATCCCCGTTACCCCCCCCAATTACACCTTATATTCTTCTTTCTTTTTCCAGGTATATTAGTCTTTGATCGGAGAAAATTAATAGTTTTTATAAATAAGAATATCTTTGTATTGCAGCTTCAATGAAGTTTAGATGACTGGGTGAATTTTTTTTTCTTTATGTAACAGCTTCTTGATTAAACTTAAACCCAGAGCTGCCTGCTCCAAGGAGTGTTAGAGCCTGCATAATCCTCAAGAAACAAACTTTGGATAAAATTCAAAATGTCCTGTTGATGTTTTTAAGTGGTTCAAACCAGTACCTAGTTCCTTGCAAATTTGTTACAAGGTAGAGCATTGGTGTTTCAGTAGCCCTAGAAGATAGCAGTTCTTTTGAATGCACCTGAGTTCTTCATAAAAACTTAATTCAGCAGAATCTCTTTTTGGGTTCTGGGCACATATTTTGGCTCTGTTTCAGTTGACTTAAGACTTTAGTGATATTAATAATGACCTAATTTATGTCAGAGGTTTGCTTTTTATTAGAAAAACGCTTCTGTAATTATACTAAATTTATGTTAAGGCCTGTTTTTAGATGTTTTAAAAATCCTGCATATTCAAATTTTTACTTTCACTTCTCACATTTTCCTAATTGTAGAATGCTCACAGAAAGTTTTACTCTAGCAGAGAATTTATCCTAATCTTTTTTTTTTAATTGGGGCTCAAACTCAGGACCTCGTGCCTGCAAGGCAGGTGGTGGCACCACTGAGCTAACTCCCCAGCCCGTTTTAATGGTTTTTTAGACATTAATGAGAGCTCAGAGTCTGGAACCCAACAGCTTGGACTTAATTTAGTCTTGGCTCTTCTTTTGTTTGTTTTTTTTTTTCAGATAGGGTCTCTCTGTAGTTCAAGCTGGCCTTGAATGTACAGTGATCCTCCTGCCTCAGCCTTAGGAGTGCTGGGATCACAGGTGTGCACCTCCACACCTGGCTCCAAGCCTTGGTTTTTTTTTTTAACATTAGAAGTTCATCTATAGAATGAAAGTACTGTAATAATACTGGCCTTGTCAGGTAAATGTAAGAATTAAAGGGAATATATGTAAAGCTTCTAGAACCTGGTCTCCTTTAAAGTAAGTGCTCTATAAGTGCCTTTTCTTTTTTTTTAATACAGGGTTTCACTATGTAGTTGAGACTGACCTGGAATTCACTACGTAGCCCAGGCTGGTCTTGAACTCACAGTGATCCTCCTCCCTTAGCCTCCCGAGTGCTGGGAATACAGGTGTGCGCCACCACACCCAGCCAGAGACATGCTGTTCTTCAAAAACATCAGGACTTTAGAGTGGACAGAATTATTCTGGAGGGATTTTACTTGCAGGGTGTACATGGGGATGATTAATTCTATCCAAGTTTTTTTTTCCTGGTACCAGGGATGAACCTTGCACTTACAAGGCAGACATGTTGCTGCTGAGCTAAACTCCCAGCCCTGGTGATGGTTAAATTTAAAGCTGAGATATAGTGAAGGACAAGAGCATAATATATTCTTTAGTGGAATTTGGACTTGATGTCAACAGTAGAAGGCTATCCTAGGTTGTGATATAATGATATGATTAAAGGTACATTAAAAATACTTAGTGGTAAGATTTTTTGTTTGTTTGTTTCAGGCTGAGGATTGAAACCTGGGCCTTGCTTACAGTGGGCAAAATTCTATTACTGAGCAACATTCCCCAGCCAGTGTTTTTTGTTTTGGAGGCATGGAACTAGAGATTGAACTATTGCACCTGTGACACTCCCTCATTTTTAGTATTAGAAATTGAAACCAGGACCTTAGCATGGATCTTCATCCCAGCCCTTTTTATCTTACTTATTTTATTTTTAAATTTTGAGAGTCCTGCTACATTGTCCAGGTTGGGCTCAAACTTGCTATCCTTCTGCCTTGTCCTCCCAGAGTCCTGGGATTACAAGTGTGTTCCACTATTGCCCACTACTCAAACTTTATTTTAATTAATTGATTAATTATTTTTGGTATTGTCAATTATTTTAATTTTTAAATTTTCTATTTTTTAAACAAATTTTATCCCATCCTCCCTCAAGCCCCCTCTCTATGCATAAAAGCTTTGTTTCCACTTTTTCCTTCTATTTTCATTTTTTTCTTGTCCCTTCTTTCCTTTCTCCTTTCCTCCTCCCTTGTTTCCCTTCCCATTTCCCAACATCCGTTATACATCTCAGTCCTTACTTCCGCATTCAGTTTCTCACATCAGAGAAACAATGCAGTATTTAAACATGTGTCTCTGATGTATTTCATGTAAGAGTTTGGTGTCAAGGTCCATCCATTTAGCTGTAAATGTCTGAAGCTCATCCTTTATGGCAGAGTAGTGTACTCCATTGTATAAAATCCCCACATCTTCTTTATCCACATGTCAGTTATTTTATTTTAGACAGTCTTGCGAAGTTCCCGTGGCTGACCTTGAGTTTGCCATCCTTCTGCCTCAGTCACCTGAATAGTTGGAATTACTATTCAGTAAAAAGTACTGCCATTATTTCCCCTCAAAGTAATCCCCCTCCCTCCAAACACAATTATTCCATTGTTCTCACCACTTTCTGAAGCAGTTCTGTAAGTCCTCTTTCATGAGCATCTTAGTTGTGCTACAGAGGCTGCCTCCACGTCTTGAATCCATACAGAACGTTTACCTTTCATGATCATTCTGACTTGGAGGAAGAGTTACAAGTTGCACAGTGTCAGATTCTAAGAATGAGGGGGATGAGGACAAACCACAATGTTTGCCCTTCCATTAGAGGCACTAAGCAGCAGCAGTCACTGTATTTTTTATCAAACCTCATGAAGTCTCTCACAAAAAAGGACCAGACTGCTTCAGAGAGAAGCAAGAAAGATGGAACTGGTGTGTTTGAAGAAAGGAGGAATAATATGAACGGCTTAATGGCAATGTCTTTTATTGCAATTTGTTTTTTTAAATCCCTTCTCGGCCTTTTGGCTAAGATCAAGTGTTGTAACTTGTTTTTAAACATTCACATTTGGGGCCAGGAATCACATTCACATTTGGTACCAAGAATGGAACTCAGGACCTCGTGCTGACCAGGCAAGTGCTGCCCCACTGAGTTCCATCCCCAGCCCACACTCACCATATATTTTGATCCCCCACTATACTTGGAATGTTTACCTAAGGACACTGAGCAGCTTTCTTCCTTTTTAAATGCAACATGAAACTGAAGTGACACGACTTCCTCCTATATGTACTACATCTATTAACATTCACACATGCATACTCTTAACACGTATATACTACTGACAAAAGTCTTTACTGTTCTGATATTACCACACGAATATACTGAAAGATATTTATCCAAATACAGATTATGTCCCTAGCTACATTTATGTCCATCTACATTTGAATATGTACCTATGGTCTATGTATAAACACTGAGTCAGTGAATATTTTTTAAAGTAATCATGAGGAGCACAGTAAGTACCAAAGAGACACAACAGAACTGGTATTCACTGTGTATTACATATTCGTCACACACTATCAGGCACTTTCAACATGTCCAGCCATACCATTTTCCCAATCATCCTAGTAAATACTAAGGTATTTGCAAGGAATTACAAGGAAATACAAAGAAAAAAAAATTTTGAATACCTGTAAGTAGACTGTTCTAAGCACTTTTCAAGCCTTAATGTTCACAATTAGTATAATCATCACTCCCATTTTGCAAACGGGGAAACTGAAACAGAAACGCTAAGTAATTTAGGCAAAGTTACACAGTAAGTAAAAACAACAAAACTCTAGAATCTTAACCCAAGTTCTTATCTTCAGAACCAAAAGCTATTTCCTATTGAGCTAAAACTGCAACCAACAAAAGCTACAGACAAGGATGTATCAACCAATGTGAAAAGTATGGTCAAATGGCCTAAGTAGCTTCCTTTTATTTTTGAAAGCCAAATTTGACAAATAAACATAAAAAAGAAGTAAATGGACACATGAAAAGATGCTTTTCAGTCATTAAAGATTTAAAACATACACAGCCCAGTGTGGCAGTGGCACAGGCCTGGAATTCTAGCTCTCTGGGAGGCTGAGTCAGGAGGATAGCAAATCTGAGTCTATCCTAGGCAACATTGGCCTAGCAAGACTGTCTCAAAATAAAGTGGGCTCAAGATGTAGCTTAGTGCAAAGGATGTGGGTGCAATCCCTAGTACTGCTAGGGCTATGGGGGAGGGGGTGTGTCACACACACAAGAACACATTACACACCTACAAGAGTGACCAAAATCCAAACACTATCACCAATGCAGGTGAGATACTTTTATTCATTGCTAGTGAGAAAACTAAATGATAGCCACTGTGGAAGACAGTTTGGCAGTTTTTTCAGAAAAGTAAACATACTCTTACTATGTGATCCAACACCTGAGCACCTTAAAACTTACCCAAATGAGCTGAAAACTTGACTACTACTCTACCATCTGGTAACACTCTGTATGGTTACCCCACTTCTTATTCTCTAAAACAAAGGTGTCCTTCTCTGGAGCTCAAAGTGAGGTGGCCTCTCCCCGTTCCACCCAAGATCCTGCACACACATTTACAGCAGCTTTAATCACAACTCTCAAAACTTAGAAGCTAGCAAGATGTCCTCTTGAAAGTACATAAATGGAAAAACTGAGGTACAACCCAGACAAAGGAATATTATTCAGCGCTAGAAAGAAATGAGCTACCAAGCCATGAAAAGACACGGAAGAACTTCCAACGCATATTACTAAGTTAAAGTCGATCTGAAAAGTTTACACAGTATGATTCAAACTATGACATGCTGAGTAAGGCAAAACTATGCACACACCAAAAGTAACAGTAGTTGCTACAGGAGAGAAGAGGAATGGATAGGCAAATGAGAGGATTTTTAGTGCAGTGAAACTATTCTGTAACATAGATACACGACATTATACTTTTGTCTAAACCCATAGGATGAACAACAAAAGGAGTGACCCCTATGTAAACTGTGGACTCTGGGTGACAGTGTTTGTTATTGCAGGTTCATCTATTGTAACCTACATGCCAAAGAGGATGCCCCATGTGCCCCATGTTGACAGTGGGAGATTTACAGATGAGGGGACAGAGAATGCATGTAAAGTCTTTATTTTCTGCTCAATTTTGCTGTAAACCCAAAAACTGCTCTAAAACTAGTCCTTTTAAAAGTCAGAGAATATCTTAAGCTAGGCACAGTGGTACACACCTATAATCCCAGAACTCAGGTGGCTGAGGCAGGGGGATTTCAAGTTCCAGTTGCACCTTAGTTCAACTTAGTGAGATCTTGTATCCAAATAAAAAGAGATAAGGATGCTAACTCTGTGGGAAGGCTAGCACCACTGAAAAACCAAAAACACCTAGTATGTCTTTATTTAGCAATTATTATGTAAGTAAACAAAAAATATTTGAGTTAGTATTTTGCACTAGGTTTTCTGGGAAAGGGATAAAAACACGTAAACAAGTTACCTTTCCACAAGGAGCTTGAAATATTTAAAACACATACTGACAAAGAACTAAAAAAAAAATGAAATTTAAATATTTCAGAGAAAAGCAACAGTAAAATAGAGTATGTGCTTAGGAGTTCATTTCTAGCTGAACGTATCAACAAGTTAAGATGTGTCTAGGTCCTGAAAAACAGTTCCATGTGCCAGTCTGGAAGGTACCTGGTGCATCCCGAGAGCCAAAATACTAGTCAGTAACAACACAGAGACAAAACTAGAGAAAATAAACATTCAATTTCCACTCCCAGCATGCATGTGCACGAACACACATACAACTACAAAAAAGTAACACTTTAATTCTTAAATATTAATAGGGAGCAAATTCTTGCACAACCTATGTAGATTCTGACAGCTTAATCAAGAAGTGAACTTATGAGCATTTTATATTAGAAACAGGTAATAAATATGAAGACATATACCAGAAAAATGTTTTTTTAAATCATTTTAACCATCTAACTAAAGACATATACATACAAGTCCTGTTCACATCCTTCAATTTCCAATACACACTGAGACCATCCATAGTTCTATAAACAACCTCATACATCCATAAGGAATAGTACTGTTACATGATAAAAATCTGTATGTTTATACTACTATTTGTTCTCTCAAGATGTATTTCTCTGGGGTAGAAAGAAAAGTTGCTCACTGTCCACTTAGTGAAAAAAGGGTTATGTTAGGACCATGATCACTACTGGCACCTTCTCTCTAATCTACTTTTAGGACTCTTACCCTCTATTAACCACTAAATGCAAATCTATTACTTATCTACATATTCCAGATTAAACATAAAATGCAGCATCCCCTCCTCAATTATTTGAGCAGATTATATACTTAAGCCCCTTCACTACAACCTTCACTAATATTAATAAACTTAAATTCTCATATGCAGAATGTTTCAAAATCGAGCCTGAGGCAAGAGAATCACCAAAAGTTCAAGGCCAGCCTGAACTACAGAAACCTTGTCTCAAAAAAAATCAAAAAAATTATAATAAGTGAAATAAATAAAATGGTTCAAAATTTATCCATTACTTTGTTTCCTTTTCCTTAAATCCTTCTATTCTGTTAACTATGAACAGGGAGTTGGTACCGGGGACCAAGTCCTGAGCCTCATGTGTGCTGGGAAAGGCCTCTCTCTACAACTAGGATACATCACCACACCTCCCTCCACCCTTTTGAGACAGGGTCTTTCTAAATTGCCCGGGTTGGCCTCAACTTTAAGATCCTTAAGCCTCAGCCTCCCAAGTATCTGAAATCAAAAGCATGTGCCACCATGCCCAGGTCCTCTACATATTTTTAATCACGTAGTCCTCCTGATGGGCATCTGCAATCATATCCAGTCCAACACTTTGCTAATTAACAAATGCCCCAACCCATAAGTTATCCCCAAACAGTACTACATTTTATGCATTTACCTTCACATTCATACTATATACCTAAAATCTTCCTCTTTAGTATAATCTACCCAAGTATTTTCTTTCCTTCCATATACAGGCACATAAATACACAATCATTTTTAACAAATCCTGACACACACTACTGATCCCAAAATGGCCTCCAGACACAAAAACCACTGTCAGAAGCTTCTATCCAAAACACTTGAATACTTCTATAATATGAGTTTCTGTGGAAATCCTAGTGTACACTGTACTTTGATATATACTACTTATTTTCAGTTAAAAATCAGAAATATTAGACATTTTACTAACAATGTAGCCATATATGAAAATGAAGCCAAATTAAAGAGTACATACAGGAAAGAGAGGAGGGGACAGAGTTAAAGGAATTCAATGCAGGAGACACATAGGGAAGACTTCTACTACTCTATAATGTTTTCTTCTCGGGCTGAACTGGGGATTCACAGCTGTTCACTGTAATTACTCTTTATTCCTTTTCATATGTGATGCATTTTAAGAGATTTTTTAAAAAAGAAAGATCCAATCACTATCTCCCCCTCATAGTAACAAATTGCAATAACTGATTATTGCTATATCTGGAACACCTTTCCTATCATTTACCAAGAATATAAAAAATTTACAAGTCTACCATTCAAAACTTTCTCCTAAACATACCTTAGATATATTCCAGGTTCTGTTATGTATATAGAAGCTAATTCTTTTGCAAGTCTCACAACAAAAATTAACATCTCTAATTTCATCTTTATATCCCTAAATTACCACTTACTCTTATAAATGCCATATTTCTCACCCAGTAAACTTCTCCTTATTTGTCTATGTTAAAATACAAGTGAATTGGTAGAACACGCAACTATCTCCATTCGGTTCAACGCAGCTATATGCACTAAATCTTTGTTGATTAATCCCACTTACTAACTTTTCAATCTTAACCTGTAACATCTAAATTAAGCCACTCACTTAACCACAAATGTCATCTCAACCAAATGCAACTTGTCCAAGGCAATTCCAAAACGCTCCGGCTGTCCCCTGAGCACTCTCAAGCATTCTGCGTACTACCGGTGGGCCGACTTTTCCACCACCCACAAGTGCTCTACTCCAAGAGGGGGACTCAGACACGTAACCTCCAAATCCCAATGTTTGGCTTGCTGTGGAAAGCAAGCTGAGACGGCCTCAAGTTTCACCGGATGACAAATCGAAAAGAACCAGTACTTCACACACTGCAGGTCCTGAGCTCTCGCCACTCGCAGGCGGGAGGGGTGGAAGTTGGCCGAGTCTGTTCCTCCTGCGCTCGGCCTGGGCCGCACCGCCGCCGGCCCAACAGTCCC
>NW_022900914.1:12822513-12844600 GCF_012274545.1 Fukomys damarensis | reverse complement strand
GGCCGTGCCGCCTTTCTGCGTGCTACCGGTGGGCCTTTCGCGGCAGCTTCCTGACGGTTCCCCGCACGCGCGGTGCAGTAGATCCGAGAGGCCGTAAGCCGGCCTCGGTCTGGTTTTGGTTCCAGTCTGAATAAACAATCTGACGAGCCTCTACTTTGTGCTTGAGGGAACTGGACGGCCTTCCAAATCCCGTGACGTTAATTATAAAGCCTGACTCCCAGATTCTAAATCTTTGTGTTGAACACAGCCGGCGTGCTGGCGCGCGCTTCTAATCCCAGCACACAGGAGGCTGAGGCAGGAGAACCGTGAGTTACAGGACAGCCTGAATTACTTAGCGAGACCCTGCCCCCCTCCCAAAAAAATGCCTGATAGGGGCTGGGGTTGTAGCTCAGTGGTAGAGCAGGTGCTATCCCAGCCCCATTTTTCCACCAAAATTTATTTGACTTATTGTGATTAGTACATGTTTGCAGTGCATAATAATTTTTTTAAAGGGTATGAGGTGCTGGAGCATAATTAAGCTTAGTTCCTCATTCCGAATTACTCCACTTATCTTAGTAGGGTTGTGTGAATGTTGGGGGAATTATAGTAAACATTTATCCCCGGTTGATTTTTTTATTTTATTTGAAATCATTAATTTAACAATTGCAAACATAGTATTGACCTATGTGCTCTACTTCTAAATCCATAACCCCTGAGTAAAACTTTGGACAAACCGAAACCGAGTGGCTGACCAGTACTCCTCAAAGCTACCTCCCAATGTTACACCTTATGTAGTTTTACTGCAGTATCAAAAGTAGGGATTTGACATCTGTATAATGTATGTATACTTCTGTTATTTCATCCTGTGTAGATTCACGCACTGAAATCATACAGAGCCAAATATACTGTACATTCTTTGTCTTTGGGGATTATCATCTTGCAAAGGCTGAGTTTCCTCTTAATACCTAATCACAGTGCAGTTCTGAGGATGAAGAATCACTGGGAAGTATAGGGTAGTATCTGAAGTGTGCCAAGTGCTCCGAAAAGTCCATTGCCTTCTCATATTCCTGCAGACTTCAGGAAATATTTATGAGTTGTGTCAACTATATCTCAAGCCTATTTATTCATATGCAGTTACATTATACATTCGTTACAATTTTGAATGGCAGAGCTTCCATTTTTAATCTCTCATTCTCTCTCTCTCTCTCTCTCTGTGGGATCAGGGATCACACTCAGGACCTTGCGCTGATGAGGCAGGCATGATGCCACTGAGCTAAATCCCTGACCCCTTCGATTTTCATCTTAAATTGGCAGGCAATATAATGAAGCAGAAAAATACCCACATTCATATTAAAGTCCAAGTGAACAATGGTTTTAGTCACTCTAGCAGCGTGGATCACCTTAGTGGGCCTGGGCAAGTTGAACGTTCAGAGAATGTTTCACCAAGAGTCAAAGAAGATCAAATTTCTTTCTCTACTTGCTTAGTTTTGTTATAGTACTTGCACACTGTAAAAACAACTGTAAGACGGAGAAGCTAAATGGCTGTCCACAGTCTCACTGGTTGTGGGCTGGGACCATGGTAGCAGAAAACTGAATTTTGAACTCAGGCAGCTTCACTCTGGCACGCATACTCCCACTTTAAAACTCCTGTTTGAAACGTGTTTGGGCTTAAAGAACTGCAAATAACCAAATCCAAATGTAACTGTTAGTGTCCTAAAGCAGTTTCTTTTTCTTAAATCATCAGGACGTAAGTAGAAATTGAACAAACTACCACTTTCAAAGTGTTCATAGAATCCCTTTTGGCCAAGCTGTCCTTTGATCTGAAAGATTCCCTTGAATAGTCTTCTAAGGCAAATCATCTTGTGAAAGGAAAAACAAACTACACATCTAAATGTTATATTTAGACTAAGTGTACTTTAATGTATTGTATTGAGTAGAACTGAGCAAGAGTTACACATATTAGCCTGTGTTACTTTTCCTTAATGTGAAAAAATATTTCTTTTCTATGAATTTAGACTTCTTTCACCTGTAAACCAGCATTCTCCAAAGATAATTATCCAAAAGGCATTCTGAAATAAAATACCTCCATTTCTCCTCTTCAGAAGTTTATAATATATTATATATCAAAGGCTCTGATGGGCCAGGTGTGGTGGCACACGCCTTGTAAGCCTGTAATCCCAGCACTCGGAGGCTGAGGCAGGAGGATGTCTGTGAGTACAAGACCAACCTGGGCTACATAGTGAGTTCCAGGTCAGTCTCAACTACATAGTGAGACCCTGTCTCAAAAAACAAAACAAAACAAAACAAAAAGGCTCTGAGAACTCCTTTAGCTACATAGTGTTCCAGGTCAGTCTCAACTACATAGTGAGACCCTGTCTCAAAAAACAAAACAAAACAAAACAAAAAGGCTCTGAGAACTCCTTTGATAAGGTATCATATCCTTAATCCATAGCTTAAGAATCCTGAAAAACAAGTGTTTAAAACATGGCCAGTGAAGTGGTGCCACCGCCTGCCTCGAAAGCACAAGGTCCCAAATTCAACCCCCAGTGCCAAAAAAAGAAAAAACATGGCCAGTGAAACATGCCTTTAATTCCACACTATGGAAGGCTGAGGCAGGATTCCAAGTTCAGCCTAGCCTGGGTGACTTAGCAACTTATAGAGACCCTGTCTCAAAACAGTTTTTAAAGGGCAGGGAATGTAGCTCAGTGCAGTCCTTATTAATGCGAACAAAACCCTTTGGCGTAACTTGTTGCTTCTTTTTGTGACTGTGTGTTTTTATTTGAGAACTTGCTGAGATCTCAAAGACTACACTTAAACTACATTCGGGACCAGGTTCAGTTTGAAGTGATTATAAAACTAGAATTGGACAAGACTGAGTGAAATTCAACATCAACTATGTTGTTAATATGTTTCTACAGGTGGTGCTGAGAGCAAATACTAGCTACCTTGGAAAATGTAGTTTTCGTGGCAGGTCTAGTTTGAAATGATGGCCTTTTCATGGGTTCCCACCAAACACTTTTGGGCATAGGTGGCGACTGCCTACAGAAAGCAGAAATTCCTTCACGTGGGCAATTATTCTGGAAAGAGGGATTTCCTAGAATCCGAAATGTGGACTCAGCAAGCCCGGATGATGCAGAAAAAGCATTTGACAAAATCCAACACCCACTCGAGGAAAAAGAAATATTTACCAAGCTAAAAGTGGAAGGGAATTTCCTCAACTTGAGAAAGAACGGCCACAAAAAATTGAAAGGAAAAAAAAAATACAGGTAACAGCACTTAACAGTGAAAGCCCCTTTCCTCCTTCAATTAGGATCAGAGCAAGATCACAAGGATGCCTGCTCTCACCATTCCTTTTCAACACAGTATGGGTAGCTCCAGAACTTAGGAAGTCACTGCAACCAAAAAAGAAAGAAAAGAAACAGCGGGATTGAGAGCTTCACCCCTCCTCTCCGCAGCGCGGGTAGCGTTCAGGGTGTTTGGAGGCCGGCTTGGCAGAGATAGGCTGACCTGGAACCGTGGCTCTGATTGGCAGAAGGCGAGCGACAGCAGCAGAGACAGCCGCGTGTCTGATGCTGGCGGTCGCGCCTATAGATTCCTCCTCACGGCTGGGATGCAGCTCTCGCCTGGGTCTGCAGGACCTGGAGTTGGGAGCGCTGTTACCAAAGCAGGAAAACCATCAGTACGTGTACTACTGAGCTGTATGCAGACGTTACAGTAACCACACGGGTACGGTTCACAAGGGGATCCCTACATGCCTTTTGGGAAAAGAAATTTCTAAACGAAATAAAATCAAGGATCATCACCGAAATGGCCAAATGAATTAAACACTTTGCTGACAAGTTTACAAGTAGATTTGCTTTATCCCAAAGCAAAATAGGATGAAATTCTACTTTCTAATGGGAAGTTTCCTATCCAAGGAATTAATTCATGTCTGGCCTGATGTTGATAAACAGCACAAGTACCGCTGATATTCACTCTAAGTACCAAACCGCAATAATATAAAACCTCACATGCATCAGGATGGCTGTCATTAAAATAATAGTGAGGGCGGGGATTTGCTCAGTGGTGCTGCCGCTGGCCTCACAAGCAGAAGGTCCAGAGTTCGATCCCCGGTACCAAATAATAACGATAATAATAATAAGTGTTAGGGAGGGCATGGAAAGACTGGAAACTTTGTGCACTGGTTGGGGAAAAGTAAAATGGTGTGACCACTGTAGGAAATAAGGTGGTACTCCTCAGAAAATTAAAAAATAGAACTACCATATGATCTAGAAGTTCCACTTGGAAAATACACTCGAGAGACTTGAAAACAAGGTCTCAAAGAGATATTTGTGCAGCAACGTTCACAGCAGTATTCCAATAGCTAACGTGATGAAAACTGGTAAGTAAAATGTGGTCTGTACGCACAAGGGAATTCTATTTAACCTTAGAAAATAAGGAAATTCTGATCCACGCCACGACATGCGTGTACCCTGCGAACAGCATGATAATGTGGAATAAACCAAGTACAAAGGGCCAAATACTGTATGATTTCATATATAAAAGGTACCTAGAGTAGTAAGTCACAGAGACACAAAGCAGAATGGTGTTTTCCAGGAACAGGGACAGAGGAGGATGGGAAATTGTGATTTAATCTGTGCAGTGTTTCGGGTTTGCAAAGTGAAGAGTTCCACGGAGAGATGTGGGTGATGGTGACTAAACAACGTGAAGCTGCTTAATGCCACGGAACTGTACGCTTAAATAATACAGAACCACCACACCTATTAAAATGGCTAAGTCCAAAACACTAACAACGTGAGACCCTAGTGAAGATATTCCACAAGAACTTTCATTACTAATAAGAATACAAAATGGGGCCGGGCGTGGTGGCGCACGCCTGTAATCATGGCACTCCGGAGGCTGAAGCAGGAGGATCGCTGTGAGTTCGAGACCAGCCTGGGCTACATAGTGAGTTCCAGGTCAGTCTCAGCTACATAGTGAGACCCTGTCTCAAAAAACAAACAAACAAACAAACAAAAAAAGAATACAAAATGGTAAAACCACTTTGAAAGACAGTTTAGCGGGGTTTGGTTGTTGTTTATTTTGGTTTTTTAAGATAAGGTCTTGCTATGCAGTTCAGGCTGGTTTTGTCTGAACTATACAGCCCACCAGGCTGGGCTCTAACTCATGGAGATCCTCCTACCTCAGCCTCCCAAGTGCTGGGATTACAGGCATGTGCCCTTATACCAATCAGATGTTTTGGACCCATGGGGCTTTGCAGGTTTCTGTCATTGAGCTATTCCTCCAGCCCCAGTTAGGCAATTTTCTTTTTCGGTCCTAGGCATAGAACTCTGAACCTTGCACTTGCCAGGCAGGTGCAGTGCCATTGAGCTACATCTGCAGCCCCACAGTTAGGAAATTTTCTTACAAAGCTAAACACAATCTTACCAAATGATCCAGCAATCTTAATCCCAGGTATTTGTCCCATTAAATTGAAATTTTATGTTACACAAAACCTGCACATGGATGGGCATGGTGCTGAATGCCTGTAATCCTAGCACCGGGGAGCCTAAGGCAGGAGGATTGCTACAAGTTCAAGGCCAGACTGGGCTACATAGTAAGTTCAAGACCAGCCTGAACTACAGTAAGATCTGCCTCAAAAAACCTTAAAACCTGCACATGAATATTTATGGCAGGTTTACTAATAATCACTCAAAACTGAAAGCAATTAACATGGCTTTTAATAAATAAACTGATTCAGCTATACAATGGAATATTGTTTAGTGATACAAAGAAACTATTGCATTATGTAAAAGACAAACAAGAGGCCGGAGATTTGGCTCAGTGGTTCTGCTGCCTGAAAAGCATAAGGGGCTGAGTTTGATCCCCGGTACCAAAAAAACCAAGAAATTAAAATGGATATTGCTGGATGAAAGAAGTCAATCTGCCCAGCACTCTGTAGGCTGAGGCAGGAGAATTACAAGTTTAAGGCTAATCTGGGTTACATACTGAACTCAAGGTCAGCCTGGATCACATAGTAAGACCTTGTCTCAAAAATATATAAATACAGGGCCGGGGATTTAGCTCAGCGGTTTGGTGGCCTGCCTTGCAAGCGCAAGGCCCCAAGTGCAATCCCCAGTAACAAAAACTAAATAAATAAATAAATAAATACAGGGGCCAGGGATTTAGCTCCGTGGTTCTGCCACCTGCCTCGCAAGTACAAGGTCCCAAGTGCAATCCCCGGTAACAAAAATAAATAAATAAAAATAAACAAATAAATACATAAATAAATAGAAAGAAGAGAAGGGAAGGAGAAGAAGGAGGCAACCAGTCTGAAAAGACTATGTAATGGGCTGGGGATTTAGCTCAGTGGTTCCGCTGCCTGCCTTGCAAGCTCAAGGTCCTGCCTGAGTTCAAGCCCCAGTACCAAAAACTAAATAAAAAAAGACTATGTACTGTACAATATTGTGGAAAAGGCAAAGCTATACAGACAGTATAAAGATGAGTGGTTGCCAGGAGTGGAAGAGGAAGAAAGGGAGGGCTAAACATGTAGAATATGGGTGATTTGTAGGGCTGAAACTATTCGTGTGATACCACAGTGGTGAACACAGAATTTATACATTTGTCAGAATCAGCAGAACTGTACAACACAGGAACTTTCGTTAATGATGAAAAAAATAACAGTATTTGTTCATGAGCCGTAACAAACATACAACTCTAATGACAAATGTCAATGGTAGGGAAAGGGATGTATGGGAATTCTCTGTACTCTGATTTTCCGTAATCCCAAAACTATTCGAAAAATTAAAGTGTGTTAATTTTTTAAAAGGCTAAGGTGGCAAGTGGTATATTTTCTGTGTTCTTACCAACCTCCCTTTTGTAAATTTTTATCTATTTGTTTATTTTTGGTGCCAGGGGTTGAACCCAGGGCCTCCAGCATGCTAAGTGTATTGCTCTGCCCCCTGAGTAAGCACAGAACTTCTTTTGTCCCCCTGTGGTACAGCAGACTGAACACATGGGGCTCTACCACCGAAATAGATACCCACACCTCTTTAATTTTTGATTTTGAAACAGGATCTTGCTAGGTTTGTCCCAGCAGGCCTCAAACTTGCAATCCTCCTGCCTCAGCCCCTGAATACCTGGCATTAAGGGCATGTACTACTGTGCCTGACTATTATAACTCATTTAAAATACATATATAGGGCTGGGGATTTAGCTCAGTGGTTCTGCTGCCTGTCTCGCAAGTGCAAGGACCAGAGTTCCATCCCTGGTACAATAAATAAATGAATAAATAAATACATATATAATACTAATATATATATAATTTAATAATATAATATTAATTATAATATTATAATTATAATTATATATAGACATATATATAATACACTGGGAAGGAGTTAGAGTTCCTCAATTTTCCAGATACAATTTGTTCACTGCAGTGGCATCTGAGCTGCCACAGGATGTAAACATGCAGGATGTGAATGTGGTGATTTAGAGAAGGGAAATGCTGTCAGGGGAACAATTACAAGTTAGCTGAAAAATTATATTAATGCCAAAAAAAAAAAAGCTCTCATAAAGTGAATGCCGATCTACAGGGTGCTCCTTTCTAACCAGTTACTATCTGTAGTAATTAGCATACATTTGCAAGGCTTGTGCGAGGTTTTTCGTACTTTGCACTGGGATGAATCATCTTTCATATGCTGCTGGTTCTTGCTTTTCCCTTTTGCGTGTTTTTAATGTATTTTCTCATCTTTGCATCCTCTCGGTTTCCTTGTCTTTGGATAGTGTGTGATACATACAGTGCCAAGATTAGGGACCCAACAAGTTATCTCGCACACATAAGCCAGAGTTTGAGAGAACAAACTGATGTGTTTGATTTACTCTGCTGTGCACCAAAAGGTAATGATAAATGGATGGATAGATTCTGATAGAGATCTGTTAAAAGACACACAGTGAAATGCACATGGCGGAACCAAAGGGTTGGGCATACAAGTGTTTACTGTACCAATAAAAAAAGTGTGTACTATAAAAACTCTCAACTTCTCCATGTTTGGAACTGGGGTGGGGCACCAGGGATTGAACTTGCGTCCTTGCACTTGCAAGGCAGGCACCGGAACCACTGAGTTAAATCCCCAGCTGGGAACTTTTAATAATTAAACTGTTATCCAGGGATTTGGCTCAGCGGTTGCGCCTCCTGCCTCGCAAGTACAAGGGCCTGAGCTTGATCCCTGGTACCAAAAAAAGAAAAAAAAAAAAAAAGTGTTAGCATGAACCAGGCATGGTTCCTAGCACTTGGAAGGCTGAGGCACGAGGATCCCAGCAAGTTTGAGGCCAGCCTAGACTACATAGTGAGTTCAAGGTCAGTCTGAATTACATAGGGAGACCCTGTCTCAAAAAAAATAAATAAATAAAGTTAGCATTATATACCAGTAAAAAAAATTAAACGTGCAGGCTCTGCCACCCCCTAACAATTCTTTCTTTCCCAGTGCAGTTTCTTCTCTATGTAATAACAATGAACAAGGTGCTAAGGCTTCTGAATTCAGCTAACTTTTGTGATAAATTATAAAACTGGACAAAATCAGTGCTTTCCAAAAGTTATTGTATAAATTGGCAACATCACAGTTATTCTGCAATTGTACCTTAGACCTATACAATTAGAACTTCTTGAGAGGTATAATTCAGGAATCTGTTTTTTTTGCAGGAGCATCTTACGGGGTTTGGAAAACTCTGGACTATGATGGTCTGTTCCCATTCTCTGGTGGGAACCTGTTTTTACTCAACCTGATTGAAAACATATGTTCATAAATTTTTCAAGCACTGGGATCCTATTAAAATACAGATTCTGGGAGTTGGATTGTACATTTAAGTTCCTACCTTGGAGGCCACTGCCGCTAACCATACTTTGAGAATAAAAAGATGCCAAGGAAGGGGTCTCCATTACTCTTCCCACCTTGGCCAAGCCACCGTATAGGGTCTGAAGCATGTTGAATATCTTCTGGGGCTTTTGTTGTTGTTTTTGTTTTTATTTTTCAGTGCTAAGGATGGAGCCCAGGGTAAACTGACTAGACCGCTGATATAGGAAGTCAGGTGTGGCAAAGCTGGATGAGGAAATAAGTAGGACCTGTCAATTACAAGGTCCCAGGACAGTGCCAAATAATCCCCGGGACCGTGGATGAAACTTCTCGGGGAGCTGCTCCCAGGAGATGCAGACGGCGTAAGAGAGAGGAGAGGCCATGAGGGGCCCGCTGTCTTGACTTTTCACGGTAGCCCACACGGTGTCTCCAGACACAAGATGTACTTTTATTTTTGTTCTTTGTATCCTTTTATCTCTTGTCTGGCCCAAGATCACTCTGCAGAGCTCCTAATCCCTCAATTTTCAGATAAACTTTTGGCACCATTTGCGGGAGGCTTGTCTTGTCCAATTCTGGGTTCAATGTGAGAAGGACCTGGAATAAGGTTAACTGGCAAGTCATTTTTATTCTATGTATGTATGTATTTATTTGGTACTGGGGATCGAATTCGGGACCTTGCACTTGCGAGGCAGGAAGTAGGACCCTTGAGCAAAATCCTGGCCCTGGCAAGCCATTTTTAAAGGAACTACCCAACAACACCACTAGGCCTCTTTATTTTATTTTATGTTTTTTGTTTACTTGCTTGTTTGAAACAGGATTTCATTGTTGCAGGCACACTCAGGAAGTGTAGGCAGAGGATTGCCATGAGTGCAAGGCCAGCAGGGCTACACAGCTCAAGCTCGAACTACATAGCAAGACCCTGTCTCAAAAGAAAAGAAAAGAAAAGAAAAGAAAGAAATAAGTGTAATTGTTTGTATAATTATTTACTTCTAGGCAGAGTAACTGAGTACTTAAGGAGTAGTTACTGTAAACCCTTGGGAAGTTTTCAAATAATGAACAATAAAAAAATACACTATCTAGTCACAAAATAAAGTTCCCACGTAAATTTTCTGAAGGGAGAAAGGATTGCCCGTAAAGTATTAACAATCAAAAGCAAATAAAGACTAGGCTGGGGATTTAGCTCAGTGGCACTGCACCTGCCTCACAAGCACAAGGTCCTGAGTTCGATCCACTGTACCAAAAAAAAAAGAGAGAGAAGAAATAAAGACTACTGTGAAATAAACTTGAATCGTTTGTAGGAAAAAAATGCCCCTTGAGACCATAATATTAACTGAAATAAATCTGACAGACAAGCTTAAACATCACATGGTTTGCCTTATATGAGAAACTTGGAGTAAAAATAAAAGGCAAAATAAAATATAGATAACAGGAAATAGGGAGATACTTCATTCTCAAAAGGAAAAGGGATGGAGACCCGGGAGACAGGAGGGAAGAAAGGGATAGGAAATGACAAAAGGAACGTCCCAACTCCTCCAGGAATGGAAACATCGTGCACTACACATATGTAGTAATAAACTGAAATGTTTTCTTAAAAAGGCCACTGTGATGGTAAATATAATAGGAGAGAGGTTAGTCATGAACTCAACACCCATACACAGTGTTTGGCCTTGACTGTGTCTTCCTCTTCCCAGTCAATGTATTTCCTTGCACTTTGAAATTAATGTGTCAGGGTGGGGGATGTAGCTCAGTGGCACTGAGCATGTCTGGCAAGTGGGAGGTCCTGAGTTTGATTCCTAGTACAGGCAGGGGAGATATATATATATATATATACATATGTATGTATGTATAGTGGCGCACGCCTGTAATCCCAGCACTCGGTAGGCTGAGGCAGGAGGACTGCCATGAGTTCACGGCCAGCCTGGGCTACATAGTGAATTCCAGCCCTGCCTGAACTACATAGTGATATCGTCTCAAAAAACAAAACAGAAAAGAAATGAACGTGTTGTTTTAGGGGATAATGTGTATTGACTCATGCAACTTACATTCCACCATCCTTCACCTTTCTGTTCTTCGGCAGAACACTGAAATCTACAGCTTAGTTTCCCCTGCTGATACAGCCTTTATTATTTATTTAATTATTTATTTATTGGGTTTTTTTTTGAGACAGGGTCTCACTGTGTAGTTGAGACTGACCTGGAACTCACTATGCAGCCCAGGGTGGTCTCGAACTCACAATGATCCTCATGCCTCAGCCTCCCGAGTGCTGGGATTACAGGCGTGCGCCACCACACCCTGCAGATATAGCTTTTAGATGTCAGCTAGCGTTAGCCTCATAGATGCATTTGAGGGCGGTGAGGAAGTTAGAAGCAAGATGGAAGCTATTTTCTGGCTCCACTTGCTTATTTGTTTATTTTATTAATACATGTTTGCAGTACATAATGGCTACACTTATTGTGGGGAATTTGCACGTGTACATAACCCATCTCAATTCTTTTCATCACCTCCCCTTCCATTGCTCCCTGCTCCCTCCAACTCATGTTTCCCTTCTCATTTGAAAAAGCTCTTTTTCAATTTTTTTCTATGGTCCTCTCTTTTTGTAAATCCCTCTTCCCTTCCCTTCATCTCTTGTTCTACTGCCAATTTGAAAAAGATTTCCGTAATTCCTATTATTTATTCTGTATTTTGCTCTTTATTTATATTTTGGGTTTTTCATATAAGAGAAACCCAACATTTAAACGTGTATGTCTCATTTATTTCAGTTAACATTATGGCCTCAAGGGGTATCCACTTACCTACAAATGTCTCAAGTTTATCCTTCTTTATGGTAGAGTAGTACTCCATTGTGTATAAATATCACATTTTCTTTATTCATTCATTTGTTGACAGGCATATAGGTTGTTTCCAAGAATTAGCTATCATAAATTGTGCTCCATGGGCCAGGTGTGGTGGCACATGCCTCTAATGGCAGCACTCAGGAGGCAGCGGCAGGAGGATCGCTGTGAGTTCGAGGCCAGCCTGGGCTACACAGTGAGTTCAGGGCCAGCATGAACTAAAGAGAGACCTTGTTTCAAAAGTAATAATAATAATTAATTGTGCTCCTATAAACATTGGCACTATAAACTGCGGTATGATGTCTTTCAGTCTTTTGGGAAGATACCTAGAAGAGGAATAACTGAGTCAAATAGAATTTCTATTTTTAGGGGCTGGGGATTTAGCGCAGTGGTCCTGCAGCCTGCCTCACAAGTACAAGGACCTGAGTTCGATCCCCAGTACCAAAAAAAAAAAAAAAAAAAAAAGAATTTCTATTTTTAGCTTTTAGAGGAATCTCCACACTGATTTTCATAGCAATGGTACTAGTTTACATCCCTACCGACAAAGTATAAGGGTTCCTTTGTCACAACAGCCTCACCAGCATTTGTTATTGTAAATTTCTTGATGATGGCCAATTCTTCCTGGAATAACTTTGTCTACTTTGTTTATTCTTTAAAGGACCAGCTTGTTAACCACTGTCCCTTGTTATTGCAGTAGCCTGTCCTGCATGCAGGACATACAGTGGTACCTTGTTAAGAGTGCTATGTTATAGAATATTATGGCCAGGCCTAACTCACCATTTTTGTTGATGAGGCAGGGCCTCATGTAAAACAGTACTCCTTGGTTTTATAAACTTAATGTTTTAAGATTTTGGGGAAGATGGCTGCATTTGTGTTTGTGTGGAAAAGAGCCATGGCTGTGTTTGTCATCTGATATGGAGTTTATAAAGGGAAACAGATTTTCTTTTTCTTGTTTTTTTGGTACCAGAGATTGAACTCCAGACCTTGCACTTGCAAAGCAGATGGCGGAACCATTGAGCCAAATCCCTGGCCCCAAGAAACAGATTTTTGCCACTGACATTTCATTGCATTATGATCTGATAATATGCATGGTAAATTTTTAATTCTTATACATTTACATAGCACACTTTCTTCATTCATATGTGGTCTATCTTGGAGAAAGTTCCACATGCTGCCAAGAAGAATTTGTATTCTGTTGCTATTGGGTAGAACACTCTTCAGAAATGTATCAAGTTCCTTTCTTCAATTGTGATATTTCTTTCTTTTCTTTCTTTTTTTAATCTGTCTATTTGAGATAGTGGGGCATTGAGTTTCCCCACTATACTAGTATTGATATTTATCTGATCTTTTATGTACCATAGTGTTTGTTTTATGAAGTTGTGTACAATGTTGTTTGGGACATATATGCTTATAATTGTTATCATCTTTGGTTGAATGGTTTTTTTAACAAATTTCTTGGGTTGGGGATTTAGCTCAGTGGATCCGGCGCCTGCCTTGCAAGCACAACGACCTGACCTGAGTTCAATCCCCGGTACCAAAACAAAACAAAAAAACAAATTTGTTGCCCCTACCTACTGATCAGTTTTGGCTTAAAGTCCAATTTGTCTGAAAATAAGATAGCTACTTCTGCTTGTTTTGGGGTTCATATTTCATGGAATATAGTAGTACCTTAGATTATGAATTAATTTGTTTTACAATTTGGGAGAAGATGGCTACATTTGTGTTTGTATGGAGAAGATGGCTGAGGTCATTTTGTCACCTGATATAGAGTTTGTCAATGTAAGTAAATTTTTGCAAAACACTTTCGTTTCTGAACTGAATTGTTTGCAAACAGAAGCATTCTTATTTTTATTACTCACACTGGTTGCTTCTGCTGCCCACAGTAGAATTTTTTACTTCCTGGATTTGTGTTTGGAACTTTTTTATGGACTCCTATTCTTTATGTGCTGGGCATTCATGATTTGCATCTCTTTAGCTCCTCGAGTATCATGAGTATCATCATCATCATCCTCATCGTCTTCTCTGGATTACGATCAATTTCTGTTTAAATGTGTTTTCTTTGTATTCACCAAGCACCTTACTGACCTATTTTGTTGCCTCCACTGTAATTGTTTCAGACGTTTTTTTCTGTGATTTTTGCTTTCCTCCCTTTTGGTTCCCCCAGATCAGCTCTTAGGGAGTTGGGAGTTTTGGGGGCATTCTGTTGCTTTATTTTCTCATCTTTCAATTTTTGTTTGTTTTCTGTGCTGGGGCTTGCAGAATGATTATTACAGTGGGTAGTTGTGTTGTAGTACAGAGGATTCTTTAGTTAATGTCTACTTTTTAGTAATGTCCTTTAGGCATAGCTAACTATTGCTGTTTGCCTCTGCCACAGGATCCAATCACCTCCATTTATTTTGCGATGCAGGCAGTAGAACTACTGAGCTAAATCCCTAACCCACCCCATTTATTTTGGAGGAAAGAGTGCAACCTCTTTGGCCGAGTACCCAGATCTTCAGGAATGGGCAGCAGTAATGTTTATGACTCCCAGGCAATTCAGACACTGGCATACAGAGAAAACCAGTTGATAGCAACAACTACGTCACCTTGGCTAAAGTAGTAAGATAAACAACAAAAATAGCATCAAATACAACCCTAAGATATTGACCAACACTAAGGATCAATTATGTATAATCCTCTATCATATGTAAGAGATCTATGGGTATAGTATAAATACTAAGACAGATCAGATATTGATCTACAGTAAACATCTACCCCACAGAACTTTACCTCCATTAACAATATAACAGTATTCAACCTTAATAAGATATATTTAATTATCTATATAATTATAAGGCTTAAAGGTTATACTTGTAAGCATAGAGGTAGCAGGAAATAGGAGCCTGAATTAAGGAGTAAAAGGAAATTCATTGGTGGCACACACCTGTAATCCCAGCACTCAGGAGGCTGAGGCAGGAGGATCACTGTGAGTTTGAGACCAGCATGGGCTACATAGTGAATTCCAGGTCAATCTGAACTATCCAGTGAGACCCTCTCTCAAAAAAACAAAACAAAACAAAACAACAACAACAAAAAAGGAAATTCATTGTATTAGCTAAGAGTAACAGGATAAAAAAGCAAGGAAAAGGGTAAATAAATAAATAAAGATAGTAAACTAAAGGAAATAAAATAAAACATAATAAGGGAACAAAGTAGAAGAAGAAGAAAGGAAAAGAGAAAGGAAAAAGGAAGACCTAATCAAACAAATAAAGATAATATTAATAAAAAACAGGGAAGAAGAAAATGGGAGATAATCTCCCTACACACACATCCTCAAAATTCAACAGAAAAAAAAATTGGTCAAAAGAAGAAAGAAAAAATGCCTATGTATTTCCAAATGAGTAGTTTACTTCCAGAACTTACAGTCTTTGGAATCCAATAAGTCACAGTCCTCTCCACCCCATTTCATAGCCTGTGGGCTTGTGAGGTAACCCTCTCTGTTCAAGAAATTCCTCTGTCTACAAACCCAGGCTGTGGGGATGTCCACGTCAAGACTGATCCCCAACCCACGTCGGTGCACAGGGAAGCGGCAGAGCACTTCTCTCCTCTGGACATGTGCATCAAGGAGGGAGCTCTAGCAGCCCACTGGACTCAGTGCCATCTTCGATCCAGCCACCTCTGAAAGCCAGACACAGAGAATCTGGCCTCTCACCCCCAAATGCAGGACCTGTGTCCTTCCTGGCCTGAGGTTACACTTAGGGAATCTGAGAGTATCCGTCTAGCCCGCACCCTCTCCCAGGCCATTGCCCATGGCTGTCTCTCACCCAGGCACTGTGGCAGTGTGACACTCAGTCCTGGAGTGAAGCTATCGTACATGTGTTCTGTGGTTTAGTCCATTGAGATCAACTCCTCCCTAAAATGGTGCCTGGTGTCACTGTCTAGACTGAACACTGGACTAGCTTTCTTCTCCAACTCTATCCCACTGCGGAGAAGTCACTCTCAGGGTAAAGCCTCACTCTGTGTTGTTGCTTTTGTTGTTGTTGGTGGTGGTGGCTTTTATTTGTTTAGTGTGTACCTGCTGAGCCCTTTTCTTTCTTTTTTTTTTTTTACAAAGCTACTTTTGATGCTTTGGGGTTTGCCCTACAGGAATAAAAAACACCAGGAAGGGGTAATCTCTTCATGTGCAGGAGTGGCCCCAGGGAGAAGAGGCTACCTGAGGGGAAGGAAGCACAAAAGGGACCCACTGCAGACTCAGGGCAAAGGCAGCACCATCAGTGCTGGGACCTGGGAGGCCTCCAGGAGGAAATGCGAGCACGGTAGGACCGCTCCAGGCACACAGGTAAAGCGCAAGAGGCTTGGACTTGAAGCCACAAAGCTTCTTAGGTTCCTCCTTGTTTGCCCTTTTCTGCTTCTGCTGCATGATCTCCGAGTCCCTCTGCTTGAGGGAGCCCCAGAAAGCCAGTCATCTCGGTGCTTTCCCTCAGTGGAGTCACTCTGCTCTTTCGTGGTCTTCTTACCACAGGTCATGGCAACTTGCTGAGCCCTTTTCTTGAGGCTAGTGCTGTTGGCCCATTGTTTCTCCCCAAAGCAACTTTTTTTTTTTTTTCCGATCAGGGATTGAACTCAGGACCTTGCGTTTACAAAGCAGGCACAGTGCCACTGAGCTAAATCCCTGGCTCTGAAGCACCCTGCTCTTATGGGCCGGGTTACCTCTTTTCTGAGGTATTGGCCTCTTACTCCATCAAATCAGTTGTTTGGATAGGCACCTGTGTGGCTCTGTGCTGAGGGCAACCAAGGTGTTGAACCTGCTAGGAATTGAAGTTTGAAGCCCACGGCACGTGGGGCATTTCTCCTCTTGTTTTGCTCCTGTAGATGAGGCTTTGGAAATGTGAGGCTTTGTTTTTTTACAGCAACTTCTTTAGTTTCTGTTCTCCTGATCCCTGGGGCTTGGGGTACAGTTGTCATGGCAACAGAAGCAATGCTGGATTCCGGAACACTGGAATGCAACCATGGTATTATGGTCTTGAACTCACTCTTCTAAGTGGCAGCCTCAGAGGAAGCTCCCCTGGTGAGTCAGTTCTATACTCTTCCAGGAGTCATGTCTGAACATATGGCCTAGAGTCTACTCTGTTAGCCTTTTCAAAAGTTTTCTAGAGACAAAAAATTTATTTAATAAATGTCTTCAAGCTTAATTTTTTTTTTTTTTTTTAGTACCAGGGATCAAACTTAGGTCCTTTGCGCTTGGGAGGCAGGCAGCAGAACCACTGATCTAAATCCCCAGCCTAAGTTTAACACATTTAAAGCGGTTTCTGTGTCCTGCACTGAACCCTGACTGGTACAATCAGTAAGATTTCAAAGAAAAATATATACTGAACTGTTCTGCCAAGTTTTGAAATCCAAATTAAAATTAATCCCTGTGAAAAAATTAATCCCTATGGTCATGCCCTGATCCTCCCTCTACTGTGAGGCTGATTCTAGGCTGATAAAATATGCGATACTCCAATTCAGCAGCCCTCTAGCTTTCCTCCTTGTCTTGACTTGACCTTTGGGCTGTCTAAATTTCTCAACTTCTGGCAAAACTTGCTTTTTGCAGCTAGGTTCTGGGCTTGTGACTCAGTTTTTCATGTTAGATCATTGCCTAACATCTTGGAGGCTAAATTCCTGAGTAGATGGTTAAAACATTATCTGGATCTGTGATCTCTGCAAGCACTTTGGGCTGGAGATTATCTGAGGGAGCCAGGATGCACCAATTTGGCTGCCTATGTGTATAAAAACCAGACTTCTGGGAAGATAGCAGCAAAGGAAGAGCCTCCCCAAGATTTGGTGTCCTGACACTGGAATATAGCACTGTGAAGAAGAGAAGGAGGGAAGTGGGTCCCTGGGACCCAGGAAGGATCTTAAGCAAGGCCTCAAGACTACAGGGAGTGAACAGAGAGAATTAAATGAAGAGAAGGGAGATGGCAGGTGGTGCTTTTTCCCTGAGCCTGAACATAGGTCATGGTAAGTACAGGTCAAACCTGCAGATGAAAAGTGACTACTGGCAACCCCAGAAGCTCCCACAGAGAAACTAGTGGAACAGAGCAGTGAACACACTGAGGTGACAGGTGAGTTACTTGGGTTCACACATCACCCAGGAGAGGGCAATCAACTGGTAGCCTTCTTGGAAGAGGCCAACTGAGCTCAGAACTCAGAACAGCTGCAGGTTGGCTCCATCTAGTGGCTCCTGGTGTCACAGTGAGGGTAAGGAGTTCAAGTAGGCAGAGTCAGGGAGCCAAGTTCAAGCCAGTCGAAGGCACACTGACTGTTGCAGGCTCAACAAATCCAGTTCCAGCCTCACGGCGAGAAACCAGCCTGAATGCCAGTAGAACTAAAGGTGCAGGCTTGTTGGGATTATCTGCTGCCCCACTGTAAACCTACATAAAGCTGGACTGCTGGGATTAAACAACTCGAATCTGGACTCTGTCCATGTTGTCTACTAATGACAACAGAGATACACCTTGAATTGGACTTTTTTTTTTCTTTTTTCCCCTTATTTTCTTCTTTTTTGCTTTTCTCTTTTCTCCTTTTTGTTTTTTCTTGACTGTTCATTCTTGTTTTATGTGATTGTGAACACAGTTCCTAGTTGTTGTTTTTATGATCTGTGCTTGTTTTTATTTCTTTCTCTTCCATTCCTGTCTTCTTCACCAGTTTCCCAAAGTTTGTGTGATCTTCCTGTGTCCTCCAGCCTTGCTTCTAATTTCTTCCTCTTCTATTTTTCTCTAACCCCTTCTAAATTTTCTTCCCTGAGAGTAAAATGGTCATATTGAGGGCTTATTTACTATATATGAGTTTCTGGTTCATTCCATATTTTGTTATATAATCACAAATCTAGTTTAGATGGTTAAAGGTGACAAATTAATAGTTACCATAGCCGGGCAGGGTGGCACACGCCTGTAATCCCAGCATTCGGGAGGCTGAGGCAGGAGGATCACTGTGAGTTCGAGAGCAGCCTGGGCTACATAGTGAGTTCCAGGTCAGTCTCAACTACATAGTGAGACCCTGTCTCAAACAGAACAAAACAAAACAAAAAAATAGTTACCACAGTTTGCCATTTTCTAGGCTGTGTTTTGATGCTATTGCTGATTGTATTACTTTACCCAAGGTGACATAATTGTGCTAATCAGTTGTTCTTTCTGGTATACCAAGACTGAGTCTGCCTATAGGTCTTAAAATACTACAGGCCAGTGCCAAGAACTAGGGGCTGGACCAAATGGGCAGAAATTTCTCATCCCCAGTAAACTGAAGAGGTAGAATCTTGCCACAGACTCAAAACCCAACAGCCAGCTACACCTGGAAGATATCTTTGAGAAGGAGTCATTTCCAAGGGTCCTAAATACTAGCAATAAAGCTACTCACCATAAGAAATTTATAAGTATCAACCCAGCAGTTATACTAAAACGGTAATAGAAAGTGAGAAGACACTTAAAATGCAACTCCAGACTTTCAGCTCACCAAAGGCAAACCCAGGGGGAAATGAGAAGTCACCTGGACCCTCTGAAGTGGGGATGGCAGAAATAATAAAGCAGATGAATGAAGCTATAGAAAAAAATTCAAATCAGAAATAGTTTCTCAGATAACTATGGAGATGGCATAATGAAAGACATGCTTAGTGATTCTAGAGCAGATACAGACTGAAAAAAATAGAAGAGCATAGGAAAGTGATGGAAACCATGAATGACCAACATAGAAAAGAATGAAATCCACGATACAGACTCAAACAGATATCCAGATTAAAAATTCCATTGAAAGTACACACACAGTCTTCAGAACAATTTATAGAAATATTCTACCCTTCTATTGGTAAGGGTGAAGCCTTATGATAATCAATACTAAATATGTGGACACCTGGAAGATATTTCTGAGTAGTCATTTGCTAGGGGGTCTGGATACTGGGAGTAAAGCTACTCGCCATAAGCAATTTATAAGCATCAACCCAGGAATTAAACTAAAAAAGAAAGAAAGAAAGAAAATGAGAAGACACACAAGATGCAACCCTAGAATTTCAGCTCACCAGAGGCACACCTAAGGGGGTGGAACAATATACCAGAACTTATGGAACTCAAAAAAGCAGTTTTATGAGGGAAATTTAGAACAGTGAATACCTACATCAGGAAAACAAGATGGGCTCAAACAAACAGCCTAATATTGAACCTCAAGCTTCTAGAGAAAGAAGAGCAAGTCAAACCCAAAGTTCACACAAGGAAGTGAATTATGAAGATTACAGGAGAAATTAATACAATTGAGACTAAGAAAGTAATGCAAAGAATCAACAAATCAAGAAGTTGTTTCTTTGAAAGATTAAACAAAACCAATAAACCATTAGCCAACCTTATAAAAAAAAAACAGCGAAAGAAAAGACTCATACACATTCAATCAGGAATGAAAAGGATGAAACCATATCAGATCCTTCAGAAATCCAGATGATCAATATCTACTTTGAGAATCTATATTCTTTTCTTTCTTTTTTAATTTAATTTTATTTTGGTACCAGGGACCGAACTCAGGACCTTGCACTTGTGAGGCAGCTGGCAGAATCCCTGAAAACTTATATTTTGATAAGACAGAAAACAGAAGAAATGGACAGATTTCCAGATATATATGAAACCAAAAAGGAATCAAGAAAATATAAAAATTCTAAATAAACCAACATTAGTCAATGAAATTGAAGGAGCTATTAAAAAAAATAGAAAAGCCCAGGTCCTAACAGATTCACTGCTGAATTCTACAAGAAATTTAGAGATGGGCTGGGGATGTGGCTTAGGGGTTCTACCACCTGCCTCCCAAGCACAAGGACCCGAGTTCGATCCCCGGTACCAAAAAAAAAATTAGAGAAGACACAATGCCACTACTCCTGCTTTTAATGAAATTGAAAGAAAAGCAGTACTCCTAAGTTCATTCCTGAAAGTGAGCATTATCCTGATACTAAAACCAGATCCTTTATCCAACCAAAAAAGAGAACTACAAGCCAATCTTCCCAATGAACATAAACACAAAAGTCCTCAGTAAGACACTGGCAAACAGAATGCAGCAAATTATCAAAAAGATTATATACCATGTAGGGATTTATACCAGGGATGTAGGGATGGTTCATCATGTGCAAATCAATAAATATAATGCACTACATTAACAGCCAAGGACAAAAACATGTGAAGAAATGCAGAAATTGCATTTGACAAGATCCAACACTCATTCATGATAAAAACTCTACAGAAAATTGGAATAGACCATCTTTATCTTAATGTGATAAAAGCCATGCATGACAAGCCAAAAGCTAACATCATACTGAGTGGATAAAAACTGAAAGCTTTCACTCTAAAATCAGGAACAAGACGAAGAGGTCTACTACCACCACCCTTGTTTAATATAGCTCTGGAAACATTAGCCACAGCAATTAGACAAGAGAAAGAAATTAAAGGAATAAGGATAGGAAAGGAAGAAGTTAAATTATTATTGGCAGGGGCCGGGGATTTAGCTCAGTGGTTCTGTCACCTGCCTTGTAAGTGCAAGGTCTCGAGTTCAATCCCTGGTACAAAAAAAAAAATTATTATTGGCAAATGACATGATACTCTACATTAAAGACCCCCAAACTCCATCAAAATACTTCTAGACTTCACCAAATTCAGTAGTGTAGCTGGATACAAAGGGAATCCTCAAAAATCTATAACCTTCCTGTACGGGGAAAACAGACTGAGAGAAATTAGGAAACAACACCTCTCACAACAACATCTGTAACAGTCAGTATTTACTAGAGAAACATATAAAATCAAGATATAGAAATACACAAGAATTTACAAGTTTGGCTTACAATGGCCACCCACAGAGTGGAAGAGTCCAGAGGATCTGTCTGTCTGCACCCTAGAGACCGAAGGATTTAGTAGAAGGTCTGGCTCACTGCAGTGTCCTGTGAGAGTCCATATCAAGAGGCCGAGCCTATGCTGGAAGACTGAAGGATCCATGCCAAGGGACGGTCGTCCAAAGTGAAGACGAGATCCTCCGAAGAAACAGAATGAGCAGCGTCCCCTTCCATCCTTCCTCATTTCCCCTTTATAACATCTAGGCCAGGAGTCACCCTAGGGTCTTCCCTAGGGTGGTGGAAGAGCTGCCTTAGGGTGGATCTTCTACTCCCCAGGGCATGGAATTGCTGAGCTGGTTTAACTGAGTCTCTCTCTCTCTCTCTCTCTCTCTCTCCCTCTCCTCTCTCTCCCTCCCTCCCTCCCTCTTTCTCTCTCTGTACTGAAATGGAAAGGAACAAAAGACAGAGCAGAGACTGACAGTATCAAAGCTTGGCAGAGACTGATGGTCTCAAGACTGACAGTCTAAGTCTTGCCCCTTCTGCTAAACCCAGGAAGATGAACTGCTGGAACACAGCTGCCTACCTCCCTGTCTTTTTTTTTTTTTTTTTTTTTTTTTTTTTTTTTTTTTTTT
>NW_022900914.1:12803558-12822490 GCF_012274545.1 Fukomys damarensis | reverse complement strand
CAGGGATCAATCAGACCCTTGTGCTTGAGAGGCAGGCAGCGAAACCACTGAGCCAAACCCTTAACCTACCTTCCTAAAACCGTAAAAACATTGACCTCCACCTCCCTACCTTTCATTAAGTTCTGCTTCTGTGAAATGCTGCTTGCTCCCCTACCCTGGCTGAAGAAGAGACAAACGTGAGAACAAATGGATAAATGGGATTCAGACTCTAGAATGTGACTTCCACTGGGCCCACTAGTGAATAGACCTGTCTTTCCCTGCAGTTCTCTGAGTGCTGCTCTCTTCCTTGGTCTGCCTGCCCTCTGAGTGCCACTTTACTATTGGGAATCAAAGTTGGCCTCACACTTGCCTGGCAGGCACAGTGCTGCTGAGCTACATCCCCAGACCAAGCTTCTCTTAACCAGACTTCTCAAGTTGACACATTCAACCGTCACAGTAACCAAAATAAATGAAATACTTAGGAATTAATCTAATGAAGAAAGTAAAAGACCTCTACATTGAAAGCTAGGCTATTCTACTCTGAAAAAGGAAATGCAGGAGGATTTACAAAATGGAAAGATATTCCTTGTTCTTGGGTAGAAACAACCAACATAGTGAAAATGGCCATACTTCCAAAACTGTTATACAGATTTAATGCAATCTCGATCAGAAATCTGACAGCATATCTCACAGAATTAGCAAACAATCCTAAAATTCATTTGGAACTGGAAGAGACCTAGGATAGCAAAGACAACTCTGGGCAACAGAGGCAAGGCAGGGGGCATCACAACCTCTGACCTGAAATTATACTACAAAGCTACTGTGATAAAAACAGCATGGCACTGGCAAAAACAAACAAAAGACCCCACAAAAACAAAATAGATCTCAGGAACAGTGGAACATATTAGATACAGAAACAACTCCAGACATACTTAGCTACCTTATCTTTGTCAGAGTAACCAAACACCTTCACTGGAAAAAGAGATAGCCTCTTTAATGAATGGTGCTGGAAAAACTGGCTTTCCATTTCCCAAAGATTAAAACTAGACCCATATCTTTCACCATGCACTAAACTAAAATTAAAATGGATCACAGATCTAAGTATTAAAACAGAAACACTGCCAGGCATGATGGTGCATGCCTGTAATCCCAGCACTTGGGAGGCTGAGGCAGGAGGCTTGCCATGAGTTCAAGACCAGTCTGGACTACACAGTAAGACCTTATCTCAAAAATAAATTAATTAATAAATTTTTAAAAAACAGAAACGCTAAATCTGCTGGAAGAGAGAATAGGAGAATTCTTAAAGACATTAGTGTAGACAAAGATTTTATGAAAAAAACACCAATGTCACAGGAATTATTACAAAGAAATCAACAACTAGGAGCTCATCTTATTACAGAGCTTTTGCACAGAAAGAGAAACCACGAACAGAGTGAAGAGACAACCCACAGTGTGAGAAAAAATTATTGCCAGTTGTCCCTTAGACAAAGGACTAATATCTAGAATATATAAAGAACTAAAAAAAATCAGACCCCACAAAAAATGTAAAGCCCCAATCTAAAAATGGGAATCTGAAATGAATAGACACTTCTAAGATGAAGAAGTAGAAATGGCAGATGAATATACAAAAAAAAATGTTCAACCTCCCTGGTCATTCAAGAGATGCAAATGAAAACAATGCTGAGATTCCATCTCACCGCAGAAAGAATGGCTGTTATCAAGAAATAAAACAATACAAAACGCTGGCAGGGCTGTAGGGAAAAAGGAACCCTTTCCACTGTTGGTGGGAGTGTAGACTGGGGTCAGTGTGGAGAGTCCTCAAAAAACTAAAATTGGAAGTTCCATTTCCCCAACTATTCTTCTTTTTGGTATCGTCCCAAAAGAAGTAAAAGGATCAGACCATAGCAATTCACACAGACCCAAGTTTATAGCAGCACAGTTTCTAGTAGCTAAATCCTGGAAACAACTCCTACGCCTGTCTACCCATGAATGGATAAAGAAGATGGGGTTTTTTTCCATTAGGTTTATTGGTACATTTAAGGTAAATAATACAGTTACATTCATCATTGGGATCTTGTGCCTTTACATAATGCATCTTGGTTCTTATATTTTCCCCATTCCCCTGCCCACCCTTCACCCCTTGACCCTTGCCTGTTTACAAAGATTTTATTTCCATTTCTCGTAGTTTTTTTTTAACACAATGGAGTACTAATCTGCATAAAGAATGATGAGCTTGGAGACATTTCTAGGTAAATGGATGGACCTGGAGACCCCACTCATGAGTGAAATAAATCAACACACGTTTAAATGCCACATTATTTTTCTGACATGTGAAACTGAAAGTGGCAAAAAGGACGAAAATGTATAATAGATATTGTAAAATGGGAAGAAAATGTTCAAATGAGAAGGGGAATAAGGAAGGTGGGGGAGGAAGCAAAAACAAAGACAAGAAAAAAATAGAAGGAAAACATGGAAACAGAAGAGGGGAAGTGGGAGTCAAAGGAAGGGAGAGAAAAAAAGCAGCGAGATATATCATACACAGCAGAAGGCCCATATGATGAATGTCATCATTACATATACCTAAACTGTACCAATAAATGTTTTGCTAGTAAATAAATAACAGACAAAGGCTGGGACTGTAGATCACTGCTGGAGTGCTTGTCTAGCATGCATGAGGCCATGGGTTCCAGCCCCAGTACTGCGAAAAGAAAAATAAAAAACACTCTGAAGTAGCCACAGAGTGAACGCCCGCAGCGCTCCTTGACACTCTCCCTCCCGCCGGTGTGTCACCTAGGCTGTCACTCAGCTGGGTCCAAGAGGTTCCCAGAGCTGAAGGGAGGAACTTAACGAATGCATTCTAAACACTCCTCCCATCAAGGAAAATGAATCTCAGAACTACCATCCAGAGGCACAGGAAGGGTTCATTAGGCAGACGTGATGGTTAAAGGATATCTTTTATCCAAAGTGTCAAGGACGCAAAAATGTGTGTGATTTGAGGAGGTTGCTTCCCATGGGTATCATCCAAAAGGTCAATCTTTTTGAGACCTTGGGACTGATTTCTTGTGGCAGCTGCATGAGATATTGTCCTTGAGACACTGCTTGGCCAATCCTTACGTGTCTCCCTGGTGAGCAGACTTTAGTTCCATCTTACCCAGGTATGAGTTGTGTTGACCTGAAGGAGCACCTAATCAGGCACTTGTGTGCCTTAGAGGATACTTCTTGATACTTCTTCCTATTTCTGCCTAGAGGGAACAAATGTCTCTTGTCATCAGTGTTTTTATGTACAAGCCCTGGTTTTCTAGGAACTTTGGAGCCTCTAGAAAGCTAAGTTAGGTAGAAATTAATGGGCAACCAGGGCCCAGGATTTGTCTCAGTGGTTCCACTGCCTGCTTCACAGGTGCAAGGACCAGAGTTCAATCCCTGGTACAAAAAAGCAAAACTAATAGGCAATCCGATGTGGCTACGCCCATGAGAGTGTCAGTGCAAAAGACAAGAACACACAAGAACTGTGGCTTTTGTTCATCCACTGAAGGCCAGGCCTCAAGATAATGACACAATAGGCTGGGGATTTAGCTCAGTGGTTCCTTCCGCTGCCTGCCTTGCAAGGGCAAGGACCTGAGTTCGATCCCCGGTATCAAAAAAAAAAAGATAAAGATGCAATAACGAGGCCTGCATGCCTCCTTGAAGGATAAAAAATAACCTGAGATTGCTCTGTGGTTAGTATCTCCTGGTCCAGTAAAATTCACGTAGACATCAGTCACCCAGGTTGGTGACCAACGCAGTCACCCAGGTGGATGACCACAGCATCCAGACCCATCCCTTACCCAAAATACCTTGTTGTTCCCATGTACCCTTGCTACCTGACTTAGTTCCTTATTGGGTCAATATTAGCCTTCCGGTATAGACACTTTGGGCTTCCATCACAGACTCACTGGCTTCCTGATATGGACCTACGTAGGACATTGCAGTGAGCTACAGACCTACTAAATCCTTCAGGCTCCAGTGTGCAGACAGACCCCCTGGACTCTTCCTCATCCGACTCTGTGAGTAGCCACTGTAAGCTAATCTTGTAAATTCATATACATTTGCATATATTGCATTATATCTGTTTCTCTATTGGGTTTTTTTTGGTTTTTGTTTTTTTGGTACTGGGGATTGAACTTGGGTCCTTGCACTTGCGAGGCAGTCAGCAGAACCACTGAGCTAAATCCCTGGCCCTATCTGTTTCTCTATTAAATAGCTACTGATATAGAAATTGGTACCAAGAGAGTGGGGCCGTTTCTGCGATGTTGCCTGGCCTTGGGAATTAATTTGAAAAGGTTTTGAGAGACCAGCTGAAGAGGCAGCTCAGATACACTCTAAACTACGGGAGACTATGGTCAGAGCCCAGAAAGTCAGAGTACTGATGGGAGTGCTGCCACTCAGGGTTAGGTTCAGGAAGCTTCTGTCGAGGACTGCATCGTCTGCTGGATCCCAGGCAGTGTATGTTGTGGTTTGGCAGGAAGTTGGTTTGCATTTTGCTTGCATTTAGAAATGTTGCCTAGGTGGTGGAAAATTTTCAATGCAGTATTGTGTTGAGATGGTGGCATAGTTACTGTTGGGGGCTTTTGCCTGGGTCTATGTTGGACTTTTTTTTTTTTTTGAGACAGGATCTTACTATGTAGTTGAGACTGACCTGGAACTCACTATGTAGTCCAGGTTGGTCTCTAACTCACAGTGATCCTCCTGCCTCAGCCTCCTGAGTGCTGGGATTACAGGTGTGTGCCACCAGGCCCGGCCAGAATTTTTTTATTTTTGAGACAGTGTCTCACTATGTAGCTCAGGCTGGCCTTGAACTCACTCTGTAGTATAGGCTGCCTTTGAACTCATAGAGATCCTCTTGCCCCAGCCTCCCAAGTGCTGGGATTACAGGCCTGCTCCACCATAACCAGCTTTATGTTGGAAATTAAGAATGGAGACCCAGCAGGGTGATTTGAAGTTTTTGGCCTGAGGGGAGGCTCCAGTGGAGCTGTGGCTTGCAAAAGATGAAATAGGAAACAGAGGAGAATGTGATTGTTGAGATGGAAAAGGAGGATGGAAAAATGACCTGAGGTCTTTTACCGGAAGGGAAGAGTGTATCTGGAAGGTGGGAGACCCTTTGGGGGATCTTTTAGTGTTGCTGCACCTGTTGTTAAAGTTAATGGGAGTCAGGGATTTAGCTCAGTGGCACTATACCAGCCTCGTAAGCACAAGGTCCTGAGTTGGACACCTGGTACAAAAAAAAAAAGAAAAGAAAGTCAATGGGAAGCAAGATTTGCAATTTTAATTGCTCTCCTATTATGATTCCAATGTAGTAATATGATGTTGATATATAAAATACTGGTTGTCAAGTATTGCTAAATCTTGTACAAAAATGGAAATCAAAGGAGTTTCCAAACTTCAAGCCATAATGTGGAAATGAGTGCAATAATAATTGTAGATATGTAATTGTTATAGTAAGGTAAATCTGAATAAATCAACACATGGTAACTCTTCACAAATCTGCCACTGGAGACTACGGTTTAAGGACATGTGTCTGGTTATCAAACTGACCAGGGATGGATTGTGGTGGATTAATTAATGGTCAACTTGGAATGTCCAGTTGAACTGAGTCAGTATGGTTCTATTATAGATAGATGAGCTAGATAGAAATATAGGCAGTCAGACAGGGCTAAGTCCTCGAGAGAGCCAGGACAAAGGTGAAACACACCACAGCTGCACGTAAGCTGAAAACCAGGCCTCAAGATGGAGACAAGATGACCAGACCCACATGCTTCTACAAAGAACCGGGCATAGTGAAGTACAGATAGGCATCCACCACCCCGGGGTGACCAGAGACCTCTGGCCTACCGCCTCCTAGGAGAACCCTTGTTCTTTCCGTCCACACTTACTACTGGACTTGCTTCCCAATTGGACCAGCACTACCTAAGTGACTACACTTGTAACCTTATTGGATGTCCGTGGCTGTGGCCCACAGTGTACCCACCTGGCTTTAACCCTATAAAACTCTGTAAAGTGGGGTCCCTGGGCTCCCCACTCAGGACCCCTCCTGCCCCTCAGGAGCTTTCCTATCAATAAAAATCTTCCTACTTTTAATCTCTGTCTTTCCTAGGACTCATTCTTCGATTTCTAGAGAACAAGAACTCATCATGTCATACAGTTAACAGGTTGGGAGATACAATATTTCATATTTCATTTTTCCTGCAACAGTTCTGGGTGTGGAAGACCCACCTGAGAATTGTTTGTTGCCAACAGAATAAAAGAACTGGAGGGAAGATGGTGTACTGTTGATTTTCCTGGAGAAGCTTGCCAGCTGGTTTCCCTGATGTGAACTCGGCCGTTCTCATCGTCAGAGAAGTTTGGGTCCTTGCTGTTGCCAGGGAAGGCTACTGTTCTCATCAGGGTGATACAGGGTGTATATCGGACCTCTGAATAACATAAGGGAAATATTATAACTCTCACCCTATTAGATGTCCAACATACTGAGTTCGTGTTCTCTAAAAACAAAGAGTGAATTCTGGAACAACAGAGGTTAATAGGAAGAATTTACTGAGAGAAAGATAGATTCTAAGAGAAACAGAAGGGGGTTCAGAGAGTGGGTAGCCCACCTTCTCAGAGGGTTTTAATAGAGCAAAGCCATGAGGTGAGATAGGTATAAAGTGGGACGAAACTATATAGTCAACTAGTAACATCTAGGGCTGGGAATGTAGCTCAGTGGTGCTGCACTTCCCTGGCAAGTGCAAGGTCCTGAGTTCAATTCCCAGCACCGCAAAAAAAAGAAAGAAAGAAAGAAACTAACAACAGCTGATGGAAAATCACAAGACAGGTATGAGGTGGGACAAAACTATGATCAACCAATAAGATTACAAGTATAGTCACAAGTAATATTGCTTAAATGGTATTGGGAAACATATTGGGAAACAAGTCATTCAGCAAGCACGTATGGGAGGAGCAAGGATTTCTGGGAAGGAATGGGCTAGGAAGGTTTTAGTCCCCACCCAAGGTGGCTGATACATATTAAGAATATCAACTGCCACTATTCATCCCTAGGAGAAGTATGTAAGTGTAGTCCTTCTTTTTTGAATCCTGGCCTTCAATAAATGGGCCTCAATTATCTTCTGAGGCCTGGCCCAGTTTAACTACCTACAACATGTCTAATCAATTTAGCTGTCTACAAATAAGACCAGAGCCCTGCTTTCTGGCTGCAGTGCAGATCCCTCAGCCTGGTGGCACAGATCCTTGACCCTGCCCATACAGACTTTCTCGCTCCGCCACTGGCCTGTGGGCCTTCCCGGTGCAGGTCCTTCATAAAAATTTGCATGAGACATTGCCTTGGGCTCTAGGCCTTTAGCTGAATTTGTGTGGG
This sequence comes from Fukomys damarensis, assembly GCF_012274545.1. Lineage (NCBI taxonomy): Eukaryota > Metazoa > Chordata > Mammalia > Rodentia > Bathyergidae > Fukomys > Fukomys damarensis. Next base: position 12,815,127 of record NW_022900914.1, on the reverse strand, counting down.
GGACACTGCTGCGGGATCCAGGCCTGTGGCTGCATTTTTCATTCCTCAAGCGTGTGGACAGATCTCTTGCACTTCTCTGCATTTGACTTTTTGGGCGAATACTATAAAATGATCCTCTAAGTTATGTGTCCTGTATTAAATCTAGTCCCTTGCAAATCCTGACTACAACAGCGGCCATTTTAGGATGCACTCAAGAGTGGAGTGTGGACGCTCAGAGAAATGAGGCCAATTAGTAGAACTGGAAATATTCAGGTGGTACAAATCTTTTTTGGAACATCTATAGCAGTGGTGGTGGATTGGCAGCACATTGCCACAGCGGACACACAGAGCTCTCTCTGTCAGCACGCAAAGCAAACCACCCCAGCAGCCAAGAGGTGAGGTTTAATTGTAGTGTTGGTACTTTGCAATAAATAAGTGGGTTCTTTGTTGCAATTTGGGCACTCCACCTCTAAAAGGTTCACTATCACTGATCTATGATGGCCCACTTATATTAAGATAGCCTTTATGGGGCTGGGAATTTAGCTCAGTGGTTCTGCCACCTGCCACGCAAGCGCAAGGATCCTTTTAAGCCCCCTGTACCAAAAAGAAAAAAAAAAAGAGATAGTCTTCATGTGTTTTTGGCAGTGGCCAAATTGACAGATGCAAAGATAATCTGTGGTGGAAATCTTTGGTCTTGTTTGGGGGGGGTGCCCACCCAGAGTAAGGCAAAGGTCCATTCATAAGAGAAATCTTAATTTACAGATGAACATGGTCTACTCTCAGATGAAAGAAAACCATCTGCAAGTAAAAAGCAAAATAGCTGAACCCATTAGCAGGTGAAAGGGAACTGCCCAAACTTCTCCTGCGGGGGAGGGGTTAAAAATAAGCTGGGTTTGAGTACTGAAGTTGCAGTTTTTGTTTTTTAAAAATATGATTTTACTTCCTTTTTGCCTAGATTTTAATTCTTCTATCCTACTTTAGGACCTCCCTACAATGCATCCACTGAAATATAATGCCCGTTCCAACAGGGGCCTCTGGGACCATGTTTCGAAGCACTGGTCAACTTCAATTTGATTAGCCCAAGAGCATTCCCTATCAGTAAGTGTCTGAAAACTCACTCTGCGGGTAAGCCTATTGTGCCTTTGTGGATTGGATGATCTTTTACCTTTATTATTTCTTTGCAGCGGGGAAACCTGCCTTCTACTTACTCTGTAAATCTTCATGTCCACCTGTGGGGACCATCATTAGGCAACTATTATAGACAGCTGAGTTGGGTAGCAATATTACAGGCAGTCAGATAGGCCTAAGTCCTTGAGAGAGTCAGGACAAAGGTGAATCATGACAACTGCAGGCAGAGACACATCTGTTGGAGATGAGGCCTCAGGATAAAGACAAGAGATGACCAGACGTGTCAAAGGACAAACACTGTGTTGAATGAAGTCTGGATAGATATCAGCTACTCCGGTGGGTGGATGACCAGAGACCTCTGGACCCACCATTTCCTAAAAGAACTCTGTTCTTTCCATCCACACTTGTTATAAGACTTGTTTCCTAATTAGACCACTATTAGCTAAGTGACTGTACTTGTAACCTTATTGTTTGATTAAACTCCTCTGTAAAGCGAGGTCCCCAGGCTACCCACTTGGGTCCCCTCCTGCCCCTCAAGAGCTATACTATTATTATAGATGGATGAGCTAGGTAGAAATATTATAGGCAGTCAGGTAGGGCTAAATCCTCGAGAGAGCCAGGACAAAGGTGAAACACACCACAGCTGCACGTAAGCTGAAAACCAGGCCTCAAGATGGAGACAAGATGACCAGACCCACATGCTTCTACAAAGAACCGGGCATAGTGAAGTACAGATAGGCATCCACCACCCCGGGGTGACCAGAGACCTCTGGCCTACCGCCTCCTAGGAGAACCCTTGTTCTTTCTGTCCACACTTACTACTGGACTTGCTTCCCAATTGGACCAGCACTACCTAAGTGACTGCACTTGTAACCTTATTGGATGTCCGTGGCTGTGGCCCACAGTGTACCCACCTGGCTTTAACCCTATAAAACTCTGTAAAGTGGGGTCCCTGGGCTCCCCACTAAGGACCCCTCCTGCCCCTCAGGAGCTTTCCTATCAATAAAAATCTTCCTACTTTTAATCTCTGTCTTTCCTAGGACTCATTCTTCGATTTCTAGAGAACAAGAACGCATCATGTCATACAGTTAACAGGTTGGGAGATAAAGTTCATATTTTCCCACATTGTCAGTAAAAATCTTCCTACTCTTAACCTCCATTGTTCTAGAATTCATTCTTTATTTTTAGAGAACACGAGCTCAGCATGTCAGACATCTAACAGGTTGGGAGATATAGTATTTAATACTTAACCTCTGATATTATTTCCTATATCACAACTCTTGGCTTTAGATTCTAGTTTCTCACTGATTCTTCTGACTGATCCCTCAGACTTGAAAGGCCTCCTTAGCTCATGTCTAGAAAAGGATTTCATCATGATGATCCCTTTTAAAAGCCACCATATTATTTACCTGCCTTTAGAGTCAGGCTCCCAGGTTCATTCTATTCTCAGCTACATTTATAAGAAATAATTTATATTCTAAGTAGCAACAATTTAAAAACATTAAAACATGATGAAATCCTATAAGCTAAATGCAAGTTTACTTATTAAAAAAAATACAACCAGATGTGGAGATACATACCTATAATCCCAGCACTTGGGAGGCTGAGGCAGAGGCAGGAGGATCACCTCAGGTTTGATGGCAGTCTGGGCTTATATAGTGAGTCCAAGGCCAGCCTGAACTGCATTGTGAAACCCTGTCTCAAAAAAAAAGCAAGTGGCTGGGATGTAGCTCATTGGTTAAGCATTACTTAACCAGGCCTTCATTAAATGTCCTGTACCCCTTGACTCTCAAAAAAAAAAAAAGAAAAGTCAACTTGTAGTCTTCTAATTTGGGTCTTTAAAAAAGTATAGCTACAACTATTGCTAGCATAGTCTTATATTGACTTAATCTGTGTGATTGGAAAATCCTGTGAAAATCAAACTCACAGTTGATCACTATAAGAGTTGGCAATTTTGTGTTGCAAAATACATGTAAAGATTTTTCATATTATTTGGATCATTCTTCTACCAAATGCAGAATCAATGGCTGTTCTAAATTATACAACTGATAACTTGCCTACAATTTAAAAGAGTATTGCTATTTGTCTCACAAGGAATCTAGGATGTTGGATGATGCTTTCATCAGGGGAAAAAAAATAAAAGAAGAAATTCAGGTGGGTAGATATAATTTTTTTTCAGAGAAGGGAATCAAGGCCATCTTCTAAATTAGAACACAAATCCCTGTGGAAACATATTGATGTATTCTTTGCAAAAATGAAAAAAAAAATGAAGGCACGGAATCTAAGAAACACAAAAACCAATCAGTGAAAAACAACGCCAAGATGCAGCAGACCTATAAGTCAGTTTACACCAAACAGCAGGTATTTGAGAAAGAAAATGGAACACATTTAATTCTGTAGAGGAAGGATATAAAGGAGACACATGTTTATTCTTTTTGGTAGGAAAAAAAAAGGGCAACTGGAATTTATTGAAAGACCCCCAAATTCACAAGAAAGTCATGGTTCTGATATAAAGCAAAGTAAAACCCGCTTGATTCTGAGCAGCTGGTACCATTTAAAGGCAGTAACATTCTCTTTATGACCCGGAAGGGGAAAATGGCCTGGTATAGCTCTGGTGTCTGCACTGAGTAATATTTGCGCAGTGATAATAAAGCAAACATTGCTTATTGTTGTTCAAAGTTTTGAACCAGTTATATACAAAACATGGAATTTTATAGTTACAGAACAGGGTGCGGTTGTCATTAACCTTGTTGACAAATGAAAAGACAGAAATTGAAAGTGAAGCCGACTGTGGCTGGGTGAAGGGAAAGAGAGGAAGAAGGAAAGATAAGGTAATGGCTTCATTTCATTCTTGGGAGTCATGGGCAGATATAACGCTGAAAGGAAAACAGAAGTTTAAGTATCTTGTTTTAAGTTCTAAAGGTTTCAACTACAATTAGACTATTACAAATGGGGAGAAGCCATGCGCACCGGCACTCACCTGGAATCTCAGCACTTGGGGAGACTGAGGTAAGAGGATCACACGTTTAAGCCCAGCCTCTGCATTTTGCTGACCCTGTCTCAAAATCGAAATTAAAAAAGGCTGGGGCTGTAGTTCAGCGCGAAGGCCCTCGTTCATTCCCTACAAGTGTTATAGATAGCTGAGTTAAGTAAAACTGTTATGGCTGTCAGATAGGGCTGGGTTCTCCAGAGTCAGGACAAAGGTGAAACACACCATAAATGCGGGCAGAGACATCTGTTGGAGATCAGCCTCAGGATAAAGACAAGACGACCAGATCTGTCTGCTTCCTCAAAGGACAAACACTGGGCCGAAAGATGTCTAAATAGACCTCAGCCACCCCAGTGGGCGACCAGGACTTCTGGACCCACCATTTCCTAGAAGTCTTTGTTTTTTCCATCCACACTTGTTTGAAGACTTGTTTTCCAACTGGACCACTCTTACCTAAGTGACTGGACTTGTAACCTTATTGGTTTATTGTGGCTATGGCCCACGACCCACGTGGGTTTTACCCCACAAAACTCCCCTGTAGAGTGGGGTTCCTGGCTACCCATTCGGAACACCTCCTGCCTCTCCTCCTATCCTATCAGTAAGTATCTTCCTACTCTTAAAACCTCTGTTGTTCCTAGAATTCATTTCGATTTTTAAAGAACAAGAGCTCACTCAGCGCATTAGACATCTAAAGGGTTGGGAGACATAATATTTCATATTTCATCTCATGTTTCCTGCAAACAAAGCAAAATGAAATAAAACAAGAAGATTGAACTAATAAAATTGCTCTCTCTCCTGTCTTTACCTCTTTTTTCTTTTTTTCTATTGTTTTGGGCTACTTGAGGATTGAACCAGGGCCTTCACAGTGAGTTACATTCCTAGTCCTTTTCATTTTTTATGTAGCTCTCGCTGGCCTTGAATTTGTGACAATCTCCTGCCTCAGCCTCACAAGTGCCATAATTACAAGTATGTGTCCCTATGTCTGGCCCGATTTCAACTTCTTAAAACAGCTAATAAAAATAATTGCCAGGTTGGATTGAAAATAAATACAATGTTTTTTTGTTCTTGGCACATCAAATGTGGGAGTATTGCTATTAGATATAGGATATTTTGAAATATTGTATACAATAGAAATCATCATACATAATATACAGGACATCTTAGAATATAATATACAATAAAATCATCATAATCATATAAATGCAAATGCATGCAAATAAATAAATTTGGTAATCGTTTCTAAGAAATTAATATTTTAGTTCTTTTTTTCTTTAACTACTATATTCCCTAAATAATTATCACTTGTTGCTGACTTCCAAAATTGCCAGACAAGCCAGGTATGGTGGTGCATGCGTGCAAGCCTAGGGTTCAGGAGTCTGAAGCAGGAGGACTGTTGTGAGTTTGAGGCGAGCCTGGGCTACCTAGTGAGTCCAAGACCAGCCTGAAATACATAGTGAGACCCTGTCTCAAAAAAACCCACTGCCAACAACCAAAAACAAATTTCTAGATAGATAAGATAGTCATGGAATATAGCTCATTAAATATAATTTTCAGGGGCCGGGGATTTAGCTCAGCGCTTTGTTGGCCCGCCTTGCAAGTGCAAAGACCCGAGTTCAACCCCTGGTACCAAAAAAATATAGAGAGAGACATAGATATAGAGATATAGATATATGTATATATCTATATCTATACATATATATATAAATTTTCAAAACAATCCTGGGACCTGGCTAAAGATCCATCTGTAGCTTTTGCTACAGATTGATGAAAGCTGTATGAACAATTCCTTTCTAGAAAGAAAGAAAACCAGAGCATATGGGAGAACTCTCAGCAATTCCTCTCTTCTCTCTGCGCAGCTGGAGCAGGGCTGTAGCTTCCGTGCTGCACTCACTGTAGCCTGGAACAGGGATCAGTAACTTTCTGCTCCACTGCTTTTCTCGTGTATAGACAACAGAAGCAGGGAAGATGGGAAGAACTGTGTCTCCCTCATTCTCCCTGACTCCCCCAGTGACACGTACACATTGTGTCAGGACATGCTGCTGTGTCCTGAAGAGCCTTAGAAATTTGCACACCTGGGCCGCGGATTTAGCTCAATGGTGCTCTGCCTGTCTCGCAAGTGCAAGGTCCTGAGTTCGATCCCTGGTATCGAATTAAAAAAAAAAATCACAGAAATTTGCACACAAATTCTTATCCATGTTCTGAACATCATTTGTACTTTTTAATCAGATTTCCCAATAAATATCTTTATCATGTTAAAAAATGGAATTATACTAAAAGACACAAATTTGTTTTCTTCCAAGTATCTTTATCCAATTTCCTGTAACCCAGTGTTCTGGTTTGTATCAAGATGGCCCCAAAGCCTCATGGAGTCGTAGGTGGGGAGTTTCGAAGGGGGCTGAGTCAGGCTGTGCGAATGTGAATTAAGGGTGTGATGCCGGGATGAAGAGGGTGGGTGACAGAAGCCCCATCCCGGGAGTGGTGGCACCAATCACTAGGCCTGGATCAATCGCAAAGGGAGCGAGGGAGGGCAGGCTGGCTGTGGGTGCTTGACTGCTGCTGCCTCCTGCCTGCTCTGCGATGCCCTTCTGCAATGCTGCCCTGCTCTACAGTCAGCCACTATGGACTGAGATCTCTGGAGGGAAAGTTGGGGGACAGGCAGGAAAGTTAAAGAGCCTCAGTGAGGTTTCCGACCTGAGTTAAAGCCCTGCGAGAGAGAGTAGCTAAGAGAAGCAGAGAGAGCTGATGAGAAGGCCTGGCTCATTTCATGCCAAGACATAATTCCCTCCTCCTTCCACCTTCAGTCAAGCGTAAGGGAAACAGAGTGGGGAGGGGGCGGACGACAGCGTCAGGACTCCCTTAGGAATACAATATACACTAACACACGTACATAGTTATTACTATTCTCACCGTATTCATACACTAAAATGCACATGTATCTGGCACTAACTCGGCCTTGAATGTAACTCTGCTGTAATTCTCACAAGATAAACACCTGGACAGCACAGAGACCAAAAAGGGCTTATCCAAGAAAGTACACGTGGGCAATGGAAGAGGTAATAGCCAAATCAGGGGTCTCAGAGCCCAAAAGAGCCAATCAAACTACAGCAACTCGCAAGGGGGAGAGTCCCTTTCCTGCCATGTAATGAAAGAGGCTTAAAACAAAGACCCCCAAGCTCTAGACTCCCTACCTTATACTCCAAGTTCACTATCTACTTATTTTCTCTCTTTTTCCCAACAAAATGATTTTGCTTCCCCACTTCTTTTCCCTTTCCAATAAAGTGATTTTGTTTCTCCTTGTGAACTTACACCTCCAATTCTTTTATCGATGTAGGTTTTGTTTTTTTTTTTTTTTTTTACAGATCCTAGATAATAATCTACCCTCAGGAGACATAACGCCTCTCCAAACTCAGAGCCAAATAAACCTACCTTTAACTTTGAGTGCTGGGTATTTTGTCTCAGCAATGAGAAAAGTATCTAAGACACCTAGATTACATATTTCTTACATAGAAAACTAGCTCTGTGTTCTTCGTTATATTTTGAGACAATGGTGAGAGATACATATGGTACAGGTTAGCAGGAAGCATTTTCTGATCCCCTTTCATTGCTCATATAACCGAAGGGAAAAGGAACATAAAAAGACTCATAGAATGTCACAGAATGAGAATAGCACTAACATTTCATTGATGGGTTAAACAAATCTACATTAAGTATATACTATGTACTACAAACTAAGATAGCTGGTAATTTTTATTTTTTTTGTTTTTTGAGTCAGTGTCTCACCATGTAGTTCAAGCTGTTCTTGAATTCACTATGTAGCCCAGATTGGCCTCCAACTCACAGTGATCCTCCGGCCTCAGCCTCCCAAATTCTGGGATTACAGGTGTGCACTGCCACACCCAGACAGTAATATTCTATATAAAGACAAAGAAAGTTACATGCATTATTCTATCTATTTAAACAGCTTGAAATTTAAAAATACACTTATTACGCCAGGCATGGTTGTGCATGCCTGTGATTCCAACACTCAGAAGGCTGAGGCAGGAGGATCACTACAAGTTTGAGTACAGCCTGGACTTTATAGTGAGTTCCATGCCAGCCTGGATGAGATAGTGAGATCCTGTTTCAAAAAAAAAAAATTATTTAGTGTAGGTTTTCTCAATTTTGGCACTGTAATTCTTTGTTGGTAAGGAAGGCCATAGTAGCCACTGTAGGATAGTTACCGACTTATCTGTTGTGCTGGGTATCAACCCAGGGCCGCACACAGGCTAGGTAAGTGCTCTACCACTGAGCTACATCCCCAGCCCTGCTGCAGAATATTTAGCATCATTCCTGGTTTCTACCATTAGATGCCAGTGGCACCCCAACCCCAACGCCAGTTGTGACACCAATTGTGACCATATCTTCAGACACTGAAGAATGTTCCCTGCATACAAAATTGTCCTGGTTGAAAATCTCTGTGATCCCATTTTAAAGATCTGAAGTTTATTTCATTTAAGAAATACTCATATTGTGCCAACCTTACCCATTTCTTATGTGATGAATTCATCTTAAATGCTGCTGAACATTCAATCCTTAAGAAATTTAAAGCACAATGAATGGATTCTGATTCCCAGAGAAGAGGAATGGAATCTTAACCACTGCACTTGAACGGCATTTTCAACTAACTTGCGGCGGGGTGGGGTGGGGTACAAATACAGCTCTATATTTTTAGCTGAGAGGTTTATCTTAAGCCATACATGGCTGATAGAAATGTGAAATCTAACCTCTTACGATTTCTCAAGTTAGCAGATGGTGTGCTTATGATCTGCCTACAAGGTTTTTTCATTCTTTTCTAATAAAAAGCTATTTTTTACTTTCCACTTTAAGATCATATGGTTTTAGACTCTCACAAAATAAATAAATAAAAGCAGGCTACATTACACACCAAATTCAGCTAAACTAAGGAAAATGTAACATGCTACTCTCACCTAATATTCATACCTGACCTGGATTTCCAATCTGTCCTTATAATAATAATAAACACGCACTTATTCCTTATCGTGTGCTAGGTATCATTCTATGTAGGGAGCCTACTGCTGGCCTGGAAATTAATCCAAGTAACAGACTCCACACAGACTTGGTTTTTCTCTTGGAAGACTAAAGATTTGCAAATGCACTAAACTTCTGTTCCTGTCTCTCTCTTGCCTAAGACTGAGTTTAGCTCTTCACAGATTTTTTTTTTTTTTTTTTTTTTTTTGGGGACAAGAGTCTCACTATGCAGTTCAGGTTGTCCTTGAACTCACTATGCAGCCTAGCTGGCCTCAAACTAGAGGCAATCCTCCTGCCTCAGCCTCCCGAGTGCTGGGATTACAGGCATGCACCACCACACCTGGCCCTTACAAGGATTTTTAGGCCTTCACTGAAATATACTTCTGGGGAATCTGCCCAACCATCTAGTGCTTCGAATCAATGCTCATCTCAAGCTAAGCTCAATCTGTACATTATGCTGCTTATTAAATTTCAAAGTACTCATGCAAAGCAGAGGCACTGCTATATGTTTTGAGTGAAGGACTAAGGGGGTATAGGTTTTTAAATATGGACCAAGGAAATTTATTACTTTAGACTTAATCAAGAAATACCTTATGGGTTTTTTTTCTTTTTATTGAGTTTATTGGTACAATCTAGGTATACAATACAGTTACATTCATCATTGGGATTCTGTACTTTTACATAATAGGTCTTGATTCTCATTTTTTGCCCTTGTCCCTGCCCTCTCTTCACCCCCTCCTCCCATCCCCATTTACAAACACTTTATTTCCATTTTTTCATTTTCTCATATTTTTTCCTCTCCCTTATTACCTTTGCCCCACCCTTCTCACTTTCCCTACACCTTTAGTCCTTTACTTCCTATTTCACATTATTAATGATCTCATTAGGATCCTGTGTACTATTATAGTTTTTCACACCAGAGAAACTATTCTGTATTTCAGTTAAAGAAATCTCTGTATGAACATTAAAAATAGGGAATCCTAAAATAAAACTAAAAAGGAAAGTAAAAAAGAAAAGGCAATGATGGAACATTAAAATAATCCTTAATTTTGGAGATGAAAATGGTTCCTGAACATATTTAAATTGCTTCTTGCTCTTATAGTCTTATTCTTTTTTTCATTATTTAGAGAATACTTTATTAGTTTCTATAATCAAACCTACGTAGATATGACCTTACATATTTAGTACGATGTGTTACCTCTGTACACATGGAAAAAAAAATAACATTTCTAGACCAATATGGCTGCCAATTTCTGTACAATGCCAACTCAACACAGTAAATTGGGATGACTTTTTCCAAAGTTGGCAGCACCGTTAAAGTTTCCCAAAGTTCAATTTATATATATATTTATATAAAAAGACTAATAATAGCAGTATGTTATGCATCAATAGCAGCAACAGCTTTTCCAGGTTCTGCAGTCATCTGAACAAAATTAGAGATAGATATTCAGCACATTCCATTAAAAACAAAACAAAACAAAACAAAGAAAAGAGTAATATCCGGAAAACAGCACATTTCTGTTCCTATTGTGGTACCTGGCACCATTTTTTTTATTAGCATCTTAATCATCATCTGGAAAGAGAACATTCTAGACTAATATCATTAAATGTAGCTCTGATAAGGCACGGTCCCTACTATGTATCCTAAAGCAGGTACAAGATATTTTACATTCAAAGAGGTATGATACAGTACCGTCCTACATCAATAATACTAGAATCAGTTTTGGTTTGAAATTTACTTTGTCTGCAAAAAAAATTGCTACCCCTGTTTTTTTCTGAGCTCCTGTGCCATGGAGAATTGTTTTCTATCTTTTCACTTTCAGTCTATGGGCTTCTTTTTGCACTAGGTGTGTTTCTTGTATACAACATATTGTTGGATTTTGCTTCTTTTTCCATTTTGCCAGTCTATTTCTCTTGATTGGTGAGTTGAGGCCATTGACATTGCTGGTTATAACTGATATATACTGACTTATTATTGACATGTTATTGGCCTTTAGTTGACTCTTCTTACTTTTTCACCTTCTCCTTTTAGTTTCTTGCCTTGCCTATTTGATTTGCTCTGTTGGGCCTCATGGTGTTGTTACCTTCACTGTCTTTTTCTAGGATCTTGTTTAGAATTGAATTGCTTGTAGGACTGGTTTGGTATTCATGTAGTTTCTCAGGTGTTCTTTGTCATGGAAGTGTATTATTTCCCCATCCATTTTGAAAGAGAGTTTTGCAGGATACATCAGTCCAGGTTGGAGGTTGTTCTCTTTTAGTACTTGAAATATTTCATTCCAGGCTCTCCTTGCCCCAAGGGTTTGTGTTGAAAAATCTGCTTTGATTCTGATGGGCTTTCCTTTATATGTGATTTGTTTCTTTTCTCTTACTGCTTGTAGTATTTAGTTCTTCGGTTGGGTTTCTGGGATCTTGATTATTATATGTCTAGGTGTAGATTTTTTTTTT
>NW_022900914.1:12799875-12803232 GCF_012274545.1 Fukomys damarensis | reverse complement strand
GCGTTTATTTTTTCCATTTCTTTCTTATGCTGGGCCTTCATGGCTTCTATCATGGTCCTGAGCTCATCTATTTTTTTGTCAGTTTCTGCTCTAGAGTCTCGAATCATGACTTCCATTTTGCTCACTATCTCTATGGTTATCTGGGAAATTATTTCTGTTTTGAATTTTTCTAGAGCCTGATTGATCTGTTTTGTTACTTCCTATGCTTTGAGTTCAGGGTGTCCTGGTGGTTCACTATCAGCCTTTTCATCCGCATTTGCCCTACTGTTTGCCATTGGTAAACTGGAAGTCTGTCCTTGTGTCTTGCTTAAGTGTTTTCTCATTTTAATTTTTGTTGTCGGATTGTCCTTGGTTTACTCTCTGGATTATCACCCAAATCTTCCTGATATAGTTGCGCCCTAGCTTCTGGGTCTCTAATGACCCACAGACATTCTCATCTTCATAACATCAGAGAAAACAGCTCATCAAATCAACGGCAATGCTTTATCCCAACTGATACAATCAGCAACACATTAAGATCAAGCACAACTTGGACACTGACCACCTGTGGTAGTCACTAGTCTATCACCCTTAAATCATTTGAATTAAATTGATATCAAGGAGCAGTCCAGAACATGTCTGCAGTGAAAAAAATTTCAATATAGTGTATTTACCATTTAATGGCTCAGACAGAGCGAGGATACAAGACCCCTGGTTTCAGTTAGCTGATTGCTGAACCCCATGACGCTGACTGACCTCGGGCTGCAAGGCCCAGATTGAGTTCCCCGGCCTTCTGAATGGTTGAACTCCACACCATTCTACTGCAGGTTTCCCACATCCTTTCTTTAAAGACGTTCAAAGTTGGGAACTCAGAAAAATACCCTTGATGACCACCTCTGCCTCTGCAGAGTGGGTCCAAAGACTGGCACAGTCAGGAGGTCTGAGAGTGCGGGTTGGGGGTGGAGCTTATGGGGGTTCAGGGGTGCCCGCGCAGCTACCTTCCCTGTGCTCTAGCGATGGCAGCTGGGGTGGGAGAAGGCGTGGCTCTCCTTCCTGCACTGGATCAGGGCCCAGGCTACCTCCCGGTGCTGGAGGGATGGCTGCCAGGCCGGGAGGAGGTCTGTTTTTTTTTTGTTTTTTTTTTTTGAGACTGGGTTTTGCTATGTAGACCAGACTGGCCTACTCACTGTATAACAGGCTGGCCTTGAACTTACAGCTATCATCCTGCCTCAGCCTCCCAAGTGCTGGGATTACAGGCTTGTGCCACCACATCTGGCTTTTTCCTATCTCTTATTTCCCATTTCATTTGAACATTTTCTTTCTACTTTCCAATATTTATCATCCATTTTGATCCTTATTTGTGCTTTTGGTTTTTCACAGAAGAGAAACAATATGATATTTAAACATGTGTCTGATTTATTTCACTTAAAAGCATGGTCTCAAGGTGCATCCATTTACCTAAAAACATCTCTCAAGTTTATCCTTATAACAGAGTAGTACTCCATTATATATAAAAAGCACATTTTCTTTACCCATGCATCTATTGATGGGCATCTGGGCTATTTCCAAGACTTAGCTATTACCAACAAGGCTGTTATAAACATGGCTGAGTATAGATGGTTGTGGTATGATGCCTTTAACTCTTTCAGAAAGATACAAAAGGGGAACAGCTGGGTCAAACAGAACCTCTAATTTCAGTTTTTTTCGGAATCTCTATACTGATTTCCATAGTGATTGTACCAACTTACACTCCCACCAATGGTGTAGAAGGGTTCCTTTTTCCCCACACCCTCATCAGAATGTTGTTTTTTTGTTTTGTTTTGAGGAGAACACATTTTTATTTATTTATTTATTTTGTTTTGGTACCGGGGATCAAACTTGGGTCCTTGTGCTTGTGAGGCAGGCGGTGGAACCACTGAGCTAAATCCCCGGCCTGTTTTGTTTGTTTGTTTTTTTAAATGATAGCCATTCTTTCTAGAGTAGATAGAATCTCAGTGTTGTTTTAATTTGCAGTTCTCAAATGACCAGTGATGCTGAACATATTTTATGTATTTATCTGCTGTTTGTAATTCTTCATCTGAGAAGTGTCTATTCATTTCAAATGCCCATTATTGGATTTAGTCTTTACATTTGGAGGGCATCTTTTGCATGTGTGTGTGTGATTTTAATATATTCTAGATATCAGTCCTTTGAGGAATAGCTGGTAGATATTTTTTTTCCCCATTCTGGGGGATGTCTCTTCACTTTGTTGGTGGTTTCTTTTGCTGTGTAAAAGCTTAGTAATGAAATCCTGTTTGTTGATTCTTTGTAATATTTCCTGTGATCAGGATTTTGTTCATAAACTCTGCCTAAACTTCTATCTTCAAGAGTTTTACCTATTTTATCTTCCAGCAAAATAAGTATTTCTGTTTTAATATTTAAATCTTTGACCTATTTCTATTTTAGTTTAGAGCATGATGACAGATATGGGTCTAGGTTCAGTCTTTGCAAGTGGAAAGCCAGTTTTCTCAGCACATTTATTAAAGATGCTATCTTTCTTTCAGTGAATGTAGTTGGGCCCTTTATCAAAGATAAGATAGCTGAGTACGCCTACGGTTGTTTCTGCATCTTTTATTCTATTCCATTCATCATTGGTTTTGGGTTGTTTCTGTTTTGCTAATGCCACACTGTTTTTATCACAGCAGCTTTGTACTATAACTTCAAGTTGGGGATTGTGATGCCCTCTGCCTTGCTGTCTAAAATTGCTTTTGTTATTTCAGGTCTCTTCTGGTTCCATATGAATTTTAGGATTGTTTCCTCTAGTTTTTTGTTTGTTTTCTTTAGTTCTATGAGGTATGCTATTGGGATTTGATTGGAAATATGGCCATTTTCAGTATACTGGTTCTGCCTGTCCAAGAATAAGGGAAATCGTGTTTTAATTAAAAAATTTTTTGTGAGACAGAATCTTGCTATATAGTCAGGCTAGCCTTGAATTTGCTATGTAGCCTAGGCTGGCCTTGAACTCACGGTGACCCTCTTCCTCAGCCTCCTGAGTTTTGGGCTTACAGCCATGCATAACCACGCCCAGCTTACTTTCCCTTCTCTGACAACCTCTTTGATCTCCTTTTTCAGAGCACTGCAGTTTTCAATGAAAAGGTCTTTCACTTCCTTTATTAGATTCATAGGAATTTCACTTTTCTCTTTTTGGTACCAGGGATCGAACTCGGGTCCTTGCGCTTGCAAGGCAGGCAGCAGAACCACTAAGCTAAATCCCCTGCCCTCACTTTTCTCGATACTATTGTGAAAGGTGTCATTTCCCTGATTTCTCTCTGTGAGTTTATTATTTGTGTACAGGAATGCTTTTTTTTTTTTTTTTTTTTTTTTTTTTTTTTATTAGTC
>NW_022900914.1:12798527-12799723 GCF_012274545.1 Fukomys damarensis | reverse complement strand
TTTTTTTGTACTGGGGATACAACTCAGGATTTTGTGCTTGCCAGGCAGGCATGCATGGTACCATTGAGCTACATTCCCATCCCTGACTCTTGAGTGTTGACTTTGTATTGCACTATGATATCAAATTTGGTTATTAATCCTAGAAGTCTTTTGGTGTTTTTTTCAGATAATCTATAAATATAATGTAACCAGCAAATAATAAACTTCTTCTTTTCCATCTATATTTCTTACATTTTTTTCTTGTCTAATCACTCTGGCTAATGTTCTAGAACTATATTGAACAGGAGTGGTGACAGTGTGTATCCTTTTCTTGTTCCTGATTTTAGAGTGAAAGCTTTTAGTTTTTGAACATTTAGTGTGATGTTGGCTGTGGTTTGTTATAGATGGCTTTTATCAGATTGAGATAAAGACCTTCTAGTCCAACTTTTTGTAGGATTTTTAATCATGAATGGGTGTTGGACTTTGTAAAATATTTTTTCTGCATCTACTGAGTTGATTGTTCTTGCCTATTAATATGGTGTAGTACAGTAATTGACCATGCCTGCATTCTTGGGATGAATCCTACTTGGTCATGGCATATAATCTCTTTGATGATTTGCTTTCTTTTGCCAGTCTTTCTTTGAGGATGTCTGTATGTATGTATGTTCATTAAGGAGACTGGCCCATAGTTCTGTTTTGGTTGGATCTTTCTCTGCTTTCGGCATCAGGGTAATGCTTGCTTCCAGGAGTGATTTTACAAGATCTGCTTCCTTTCAATTTCATTATAGAGTTGGAGGTATAGTTGCAGTAAATCTCTAAATTTTGGATAGAATTCAGCAGTGAACCTGTCAGGACCTAGGCTTTTGTTTGTTGGTAGTTTTATTACTTCTTCAATTTCATTAACTGACATTGAATTTAGTTTTATATCTTGATTCAGCTTTGGTAATTCATGTCTCTAGAAACCTGTCCATTTCTTCTGAGATTAGTATCTTATTAGAGTACAGGTTCAAAAAGTAGGTAGTAATTATCTTTTGGATTCCTGCAGGACATTTTGTGATTTCACCCTTTTCATTCTTAATTGGTTTTGTTTCCTTTTTTTTTTTGGTATCAGGATCGAATTCAGGACCATGCACTTCCAAGGCAGGTGGTGGCAACACTGAGCTAAATGCAAAGCCCTTCATTCTTTTTTTTTTTTTTTTTTTTTTTTTTTTTTTTTT
>NW_022900914.1:12768837-12798444 GCF_012274545.1 Fukomys damarensis | reverse complement strand
TCAAACTCACAGCAATCCTCCTGCCTCAGCCTCCTGAGTGCTGGGATTACAGGCCACCATGTCCGGCTTCAAGACCTTTTTTTGGGGGGGGGTACCAGGGATTGAACTCAGGTCATTGCTCTTGCAAGGCAGGAGGCAGAAGCACTGAGCTAAATCCCTGGCCCAGCCCTTCATTCTTAATTGGATGGATTTGAGTCTTTTCTTTCTTTTCATAAGGTTGGCTGAGGTGTCTCTTATTTAATTCTTCAAAGAACCAACTCTGATTCATTGATTCTTTGCATTGTTTTATTGGTCTCAATTCATAAATTTCTGCTCTGATCTTTGTAATTTCCTTCTTCATATGAACTTTGAGTTTAACTTGCTCTGTTTTTCTACAAGCTTGGTGGTCCAACGCTAGGTTATTTATTTGAGCTGTTTTTGTTTGTTTTGCTTTTTGGGACCAGGGATTGATCTCAGGTCCTTGTGCTTGCAAGGCAGGCGGCATAACCACTGAGCTAAATTCTCAGCCCTTGAGCTGTTTTTCTGCTATGGGAGTTCACCACTAAAAATATCCTTCATAGGACTGTTTTCACTGTGTCCCATATATTTGGATATGTTGTATTGGCATTAACATTTAATTGTTGGAAAAGTGTGATTTCTTCTTTAACTTCATCTGTTACCCACTGGTTGTTCATGATTTTTTCCTTTTGATGCTGGGAATTGAACTCAGGGCCTCAGGCTTACCAGGCAGGTGCTGTGCAGCTGAGCTACATCCCTGGCCCTCAGGAGAGTATTATTTAATTACCATGTGTTTGTGTTTTTTTCTGCCATTTCCAACTACATTGCACTATGATCTGATAATATACATGGGGTAATTTCAATTCCTTTCCATTTGTTTAAGCATGTTCTATGTGGTCTGTTTTAGAGAAAGTCCCATGTACAGTTAAAAATATGTACTGTTAGGTGGAACACTCTGTAGATATCTAAGTCGATGTGTTCAAAGGTATGGTTCAGCTCTAGTTGAGTTTTGGTGTAGTTGATGCATTTGTGACAGTGGAGTACTGAAGTTCCCTTTACAGTTGTATTAGTGCCTGTGTAATTTTTCACATCTATTACTTTTGTTAAGACAGGGTCTTGCTATGTAGTTCAGACATGGCCTGAATTTTGCAGCTCAGGATGGTCTGGAACTCGATGGCAATCCTCCTACGTCAGCCTAAGTGCTGGGATTACAGGCAAGCACCATCATGCCTGTTTGTTTTGTAGTTGCATGGGCCAGTTCCTGGTGTATATATTTATTATTCTCTCTCTTGGATTGTTCCTGTAACAAGTATGTGGTGGCCTTGTCTCTTCTGATCAGTCCTGGCTTAAAATTCACTGTCTGCAAATAGAAGAGCTATCCCTGTTGCTTTCCTTGGCTGGTGCATACTTTCTTTGGGATTCTTGGAATTATCTTTGTTGTCTTTTTCTAGAATATCCTTCCAAATTTGGTGGGGGGGCTGATTTGGTGGTCATGAATTTCTTCAGGTGTAATCATGAAAGTATCTTTCTCCAATTTTGAAAAATAATTTTGAGGGATACATCAATTTGGTTCAAGGTTACTTTCTTTTGTAGCTTGAAATACTTTTCTCTAAGCTCTCCCTGACCTAGGAGTTTGAGTGGAGGTTGGCCATTGATTCTCATGGCTTTTCCTTTATAGGTGATGTGTTTCTTTTCTCTAAGAGTCTTTTTGGGGGGATCTGGATTTTTTGGTACTGGG
Source organism: Fukomys damarensis (assembly GCF_012274545.1). NCBI lineage: Eukaryota > Metazoa > Chordata > Mammalia > Rodentia > Bathyergidae > Fukomys > Fukomys damarensis. The sequence continues at coordinate 12,796,709 of NW_022900914.1, read as the reverse complement.
GATCAAACTCAGGTCCTTGTCCTTGTGAGGCACACAGTGGAACCACTGAGCCAAATGCCCAGGCCTCTAACAGCTTTTAATAATATGTTCTTCTTCGGCTGGGGATTTGGCTCAGTGTCACCAGACCTGCCTTGCAAGTGCAAAGTCCTGAGTTCAATCCTCAGTACCCAGCCCCCCAAATGTTCTTGAGTTGAATTTCTGGAATCTTGACTATTGCATGTCTTGGATAATTGTTCTATACACTTATCAGTATGTCAAATTATTTTTCCATGTTTGGGAAGTTTTCTGCCACTACTTCTTAAAATTTTAAAAATTTTAATATAAGTAGATATTAATAAAGAATGTATAAAAGCCATTCTATGAAAAATTATTTTTCATAAAAATAATAATTGTGCTGCCATTACTTCTGTAGACAAGTCTTTTGGGCTATCTTCTGATTTTTCATTGACTCCAATTAATCTATTATTATTTTTTGCATCATCTAGCAGCTGTTGTGTGATTTTTTCCACGGTCCTTTGCTATTTTTAAGCACTCTTCATGTGATATTCACTAACAGTAACCATCTCTCCTACATTTGATATTCTATCTTCACATTGGTTGATCCTGCTGCATATGCTTTCAAAAGTTTTTAATCTGAATATCTGCTTGAATCTGTTTTATGGAATTCAGTTGCTTCCTATGTTGGCATTCACTGTTTCCATCACTTTCCCAAGCTCTTCTATTTTTAAAAATCTATTATATACTCTAGATTCTCTAACCATTTCCTTCATTATGGTCATCATTTCTTTAAATATCTGTGTAATGTTTTTTTCTAGACACACATTCATCTGTTACTTCTGCTGTGTCTTGGTTAATTTTGCTATGTCTTGGTTACTTTTCTCATTGCTGAGACAAAATACCCAACACCCAAAGTTAAAGGAAGAAGTTTATTTTGGCTCACACTTTGTAGAGGTTTCATTCCATTACTGGTTGGTTCCAAGACAGAGTGGTATCACAGAGGAGAAAAAAAAACAGTTCACTGAGTAGAAAGCAGAAGGCAGGAGGTAGCAAAAGCAGCAAGCAGCAGGCAACAGTAGCAGCCCTTATATTCTAAGCTACACACTCATGGGGCAGTTAGTACTCACACTCACACCCAGGGTGGGCCTTCCCATTATCCACACTCAGAACTATGCCAAATCAGTAAGTGGACTAATTTCGTAATCACATAATCACATACCTTTAATCCTAGCATCACACACTCTAGATCCAGCCACCTCTGATGAAGCGTACCCATGACTGCTCTGAGTTCCAGGCTCAGTTGGTCCCTCCCTAAAATGGCACCTGACCATGCATGCTTCCCAGGAGACCATGGCAGTTATTTGGCCAGGAGTCACTCCCTAGAAGTTGCAGCACACAGTACTCAGTGCTCTATTCCACTGGTACATTTCTCACTGGAGGCCTCTGGAGTTGGCCACTTTCACAGTCTCTTAGATTTTTTTTTTTTTACCATGATCAGGTATCAAACTCAGGACCTCACACTTGCAAGGCAGGTGTGGTGCCACAGAGCTAAATTCCCAGCTCTATAGTCTCTTAGATTTTACCTTCTTCTGTCACACCATGAGCCAGGAGACAGGAAGAAAGTGCAGGTCCCTTCTTCCTTTTTCTGCATTATGGTCTGTCTCTTCAATTTTTCCTTCAGGTCTTTCTCGGGTGAAGGGATCCACTCTGTCTTTTTTTTTCCTTCTCCAACTTGTTAATTTTCCAGGGTCTATATTCTGAAGAATTTTTTTTTTTTTTGAGACAGGGTCTCACTATGTAATTTGAGACTGACCTGGAACTCACTATGTACTCCACGCTGGTCTCCCAACTCACAGCGATCCTCCTGCCTCAGCCTCCCAAGCGATGGAATTATAGGCGTTTGCCACCATGCCTGGCTTCAGTGTCCGTAGTCTGAATCTAGGGAGAGGCTGATTTGTTTCTGCTTTCTGCTCTGCCACCTCCCCAGAAGTCCTTGAACATATCATTATTTTTACATCCTCATTCCCTCCCACCCACCTTCTCTTGTCCCCCTTCCCATTTGCAAAAGATCCCCCTATTTTATCTTTCATTTTGCTATCTATATTTTGAATTTTTCACTAGAGAAACCATATAGTATTAAAGCTTATATGTATGATTTATTTCACTTAATATTTTCCAAGTTGTACCCATAGTCCTACAAATGACTCAAATTTATCCTTCTTTGTAGTCAGTAAGTATTGCATTATGTATCAAAAGCACTTGCCACCAGGTCTCATATTTGTAATCAAAAGGTCTGACAAAGGAAGCATGGCCTACAATGTCAGGTAAGGTGCTGACTTAACTGTTCTATCTGGAAGTCTCCCTCCCCTTTCCCTCACCTCCCCTTCCTTTCCCTTCTCACCATTACCTATTTTTCTTTATCCATACAATTTCACACTAAGCATGACTTCCTCCAAAAAGCTTTCTCTTCTTTAATTCCTCCGTAATATACTACTGCCACAGATTTTTTTCTCATGTTACAAAAGTTTTATACTTTGTAAAATTAACTGGATGTGTTATCCCACAATATAAATTCATTACAGTATGATCTTCTTTTGTAATTTTTAAGACAGGGTCTTATTAAGTTGCTGAATTGCCACAGCTGGGCTTGAATTTGTGATCCTACTGCCTCAGCCTCCCAGAATGCTAGAATTACAGGTGTGTGACATCATGTCTGGCTTTTTGCATACCATTTTATCCCTGCACCCAAGATAATACCAAGCACATTGTAAGGAATCAGTAAGTACTTCATTAATGATTGTCCCTTCACATTCAGGACATCAAACTCAAATCCTATCTCTCCTCAATATTTCATTGTCCAGGTCCTCATTAGCACCATCTCCTGAAAATAAATTTGTATTAAAGATTTGTTTAAGTTCAATTTGGCATGAAACATTGACTATGAGGGACTCAGTACCTGGGCTAATCACAAATGAGTATTTTTACTGCTCTCCAGGCAGAGACTATAATGATCAAAGAGGCAATTGTGCGTATGATCAAATAATGCTATTTAAGAGGTACTTTGCATAGACAATGAATTAATTCCATAAAAGCAAGAATATTATAAAATAGATGAAAAATATACAATTTCAATAATTTATCCTACAACAAACGCTCATTATGTAAAAAGCAGCAATCCACTTTTATGTTTTGTTTTGTTTTTTGAGACGGTATTGCTATGTAGTTCAAGATATCCTGGAACTCATGATGATTCTCTTGCCTCAGCCTCCCAAGCGCTAGGATTACAGGCATGCCTCATCATACCTGGCTATATTATCATTTTATCCTTTTACCAGATGACAATTTCTCGTCATAATCATTCATTTCATATACTTTTAGTTCATGTTGTGCAAACACCTTGGTAAGCTTTTGGGGGGAAGCTTTCTTTGTAATTACTAAAAACTGCTCAGTACCAAATATTATAGAAAGACCAGCTTTTGTTTGCTTTTTATTTTTTGCTACCGGGGATCAAACTCAGGACCTTGCACTTGGGAGACAGATGGCAGAACCACTGAGCTAAATCCCCGACCCAAGTTTTTGTTCTTGATAAACTTAACATACTCAAGTATTAGTTTAACAAAAATATTACAGGTAGAAATGTTTTGTTTTCGTTTTCCTAAGTATTCATAGCATGTACTAATAATTAAAGTTAAATTCAAAATCTTTCATAAAATATTCTTTTTCATATGAATATGAATAACAAAATAATCTGAGAGCATTAGTATACTACTAAATTATTTGGAAGAAATGTTTAGAAATTTTTCCAAGTACTTATAAACTATAAAGCAAATATTTTTAAAGTAAAAAACCTGTAATTGCTGAACACAGAAATGTTAAAAACAGCAATACAAAATGTAAAAGTAGGAAATTACTTCACTACTGCCTTAAAATCCTCCCTACATTTTTTCAAGCTAATGTCCAAATAAATAGCAACCTCAGCATAACAGCAACCTCAGCATAACAATTTCAAGAGAAATCGAACTGTTTCATATTTAATAAAATATACCATGTACAAGAAATATTGTATTTTTTTCATAACATGTATACCACAGAGAACAGCAGGGTCTAAAATTTATACCAATACATTATAAAGAAAATATTTTATAACAATTATTCAGAAAATATTAAAATTTGGAATGTGAAGATGTAAGAATTTATAACTTTTTTATATAAAAAAATCATTTAGGAATATACTCAAGTGTCAACAAGTCTTAAAACACGCAAAATGCTACTAGAAATTATATAACTAAATTGTCTGTGCAGAGAATTGCTGAGGGTGATTTTTAGCTCTATTAAGATGTATTTCAGATAGCCCTGTCACACAATCATAAAGAATCGTATAGATGTAAGATGTGAAAAGCAAAAGTTGCACATTCCCTAGGGCCTAAAACTACCAAAATGTGCACCAACAAAAATATAACATATAGGGCTGGGGATTTTTAGCTCAGTGGTTCCACTGCCTGCCTCACAAGCACAAGGACCCGAGTTCGATCTGCGGTACCCAAAAAAACAAAAACAAAACAAAATAAATAATGATCATTTAAAATAGTTAACTAGTTTTGTTGAACATGAAAAAAAAATTATTGGGTTATATAAGCATTATTTTATACCATGTTTTAATACATCAAAAAACTGAAAATAACTGATTAAACAATATTTAAGCAAAAATATCTACTTTGCATTTTAAATTGATGCAAGTGTTCATTAAATTCAGGCTCTTAGATTAAGATATTAATTTGGAGTCAGTTTTTGGACATGGATACATTATATATAAAACTGCCTTACAGGCCCTAGAAATAAGCAATTTATCATAGATCACAAAACATTACAGATCTTACTAACGTATTTTTAACACAAAATTTGAATATATATACACTATGATTTTTAATCAAAAGTCTACTTATTTTATAAAAAATTTGAAACAGAAGTAAACATGTCTCATAATTCTTTTTTGAAGCATTCATCAAGCACACACACACACACACACACACACACACACACAGCAGAGACAAAGGTTATACAGATATCTGGCTAATTCTGTCTAGAAAATACTATTAGATTGGAAGTCATGATTTAAAATCAGTACAACTTAGAAAATATTATTTCAAAAAATTCAAGGATAGTACATTTTTTTGGTCCATTTACTGTTTTGGAATAGATGACAAATTGTATTATCAACTTGATTGGCTTGGGAGCTGTCGAAAAGATAATAAAGCCCTCTTCTGGGTGTGTGTGTGTGGGTTACGGAGGCATGACTTTGGGTACTCAATTTTGTCTCTGGTGTTATTCCCCTGCTCTGCTTCTCTGATGCCATGATGTTCCTGTCTTAAAGCCAGTCAGCCATGGACTGAAACCTCTGAGACCCTTAGCCAAATTAAACCTCTCCTAAATTGTTAAGTGTTAGGTAGTTTGGACCCAGTGATGGGAAGTCTTACAAATACAGTATAGCTGGGCATGGTGGCACACGCCTGTAATCCCAGCACTTGGGAGGCTGAGGCAGGAGGATTGCTGTGTTTTCAAGACCAGCCTGGGCTACATAGTGAGTTCCAGATCAGTCTCAACTACATAGTGAGACATCTGTCTCAAAAAACCAAAAACAACAACAAAAAACAGTATAGCAGCCAGCACTGAATCCTGCACACATCTACGATCATGTTTTTAAAGTGACAACCTGTTCTACTTTTCATTTTAGCACGTGAAGATGACACTCACTGACCTGAAAACATTATAAATTATATTTACTATTAAAAGGGTCAGGGATTTAGCTTGGTGGTACCGCTGCCTGCCTTGCAAGTGGAAGGTCCCGAGTATGATTCCCAGTACCAAAAAAAAAAAAAAAAGAAAATATGTGTGTGTGTGTGTGTGTGTGTGTGTGTGTGTATAAAATAGTTGTCAGGATTAAATGCTATTATTTTAAAATACCCCCTTTAGCAAGTATTTCATTTTATCCTGTATCAGTGGTGGCAAACCTATGATATGTATGCTGCAGCAGGCTGTCTGTATCAATGAAAGCTCGAGAAATTTCACCATCACTGTCCTATAACACTAGGAATAAATGTGAACCACATAACTGAATATTTTATGTACATCTAAAAGCAATGATAAGGGGGCCCGGGATAGCTCAGTGGTGCTGCCACCTGCCTTGCAAGCACAGGGACCAAAGTTCAATCCCAGGTACCAAAAAAAAAATAAATAAATAAAAAAAAATAAAATAAATAAAAGCAATGATAGTTTAAAAAGTTAAACCTTTTTGATAGAGGTAGTAGGAAAAGGCCTTGATTTGTCACTTAGTGAAGTTCCATGACCTGGTCCTGACCTCTAAACTTTGTCAGGAACATTCCAGTTAAAGCCATGGACACCAAATAATACAGTGTAACAACGGATTGAAAAGAGGAATTTTGAAGTGTGACAAATGTTTATCTTTTTTGGTATCGGGGATCAAACTCAGGACCTTGTGCTTTTGAGGCAGGTAGCAGAACCAGTGAGCTAAATCACTGGCCCGACAAGTGTTTATCTCACAGTTGCTGATTCTGTAGGCATAGATCCTTCCCTACTACTCTAGAAGTTTTATATCACTGGTGCTTTATTTACCAAAGCCTGCTTTTAAAAGTTAGTATATGTAGGGCTGGGGATTTAGCTCACTGGTGCTGCCACCTGCCTCAAAAACACAAGGACCGGAGTTAGATCCCAGTACAAAAAAAAAAAGTTAGCATATGTAATTTTCTGTATTCTAGCACAAAAGTGCTGGAATTTTTCCTGTAGTTTAAAATAAGCATTTTAGGGGTAGGGGAGTAGCTCAGTGGAATAGTTGCCTAGCTAGTGTATGGCCGTGGTTTCAATCTCTATGAGAGAAACATAAATACAGTAAGCTTTTCTTTCTATATTTGGGATGCATGGGAAAGGAAAACACCTGGATTTGATATTTTTTAAATCTGCTGGCTTGGTTCAAAGGTGCTGAATATATTCCTGATGGAGCACATATCAAAGAGGACCATGTTACACATATCAAGAGATGACCATGTTATCATATTAAGAACAGCAGTTAAACCCCTTCCAGGTAGGATCAGAAAAGATAATACTTTTTTTCTCAGTGCAGGGGATTGAATCCAGGGTCTTGAGTATGCCAGGCAAATGCTCTACCACCAAGCTATACTCCAGCACAAAATATTTTTATCTGCTTTACAAAGCAATTTTTTTTTTTTTTTTTTGTTACCGGAGATTGAACTCGGGTCCTTGTGCTTGCAAGGCAGGCCACCGAACAGCTGAGCTAAATCCCCGGCCCTACAAAGTAATATTAATTATAAGTATATGCAGAATCTATGACTTACAAAATATTTCACCAATAAAAATTTCTTAGTATTTAGCAAAAATTATACATTAGTGAGTGCCTGACACTTGTTAAAATGTCAAGTAATACAGGACAAGGTGTTATAAAACAAAACACACAGCTGGAAAACATTTTATTGTTTTCTACTTCATATAACATTGCTTAGGACCACAAGGTTTGTCTTTTTCCCATAACTTCTAATGTGGAAGTACCACTTAAAATATTTACTAATGCTACAATTATTATTGTTTTTCTCCACATTAATGATTTTAATGAATGCCATATCTTTTATATCTATATCTCTTGGTCCCTTGGTCAAAAAGATAAACTGAACGTTTAAATCAGACTCGTAGACATCTAAAACTGGTTTTCAAAAGCACACCAACACAAACTAAATCTATATCAGCAACTCTAATTTTAAAAATACAACTTAAAACATTTAATTTTTTAAAATAAAAGATTAATGGCCAAATTAAAGGAAGTTTAAGCATCAGGTTTAATATCTTATTTTTTAGATTATTCAGAAATATATAGTGTGAATAATAATTACTTCATAAATATATATATGTATAAATATAAATATTTATCTACAGGATCTGCAATGCAGGAGTAAATTCTTTAAAGAAAAAAATTGCACTTTTAGACTATCAGGATGTTGTCAAATTTACCCTTCAAGTGAAATATAACCAATCCCGGTGCTTTTGGCACAAGTTTTTAGGTGAACACTGACACAATCTTAAAAACACAATGCTTTTATATTTTATTCACCAGAATATGAAGAATTAAACAGAATTCAGAATTCTGACTAAAAAATCCCAGATAATTGCAATTGCTTAATTAAATACAAAAAATATTGTTTAAAAAAGACCTTCAACCTGCCTTTACATCTGAAATATGTAAAACTTTACCAACCATGTTTCCTCCAATCCCTTCAGCAATTCCCAGCCCAAATCAAAGGTAACATTGTCTTTTTCTACTCATGTATGACTTGGATCACACCCCAGTATATAAGGACAAAAAATAGATGTATAATAAAAAGATTGGATAAATCAGGAGCGGCTTTTTGGTCTTGAATTCTTCACCCACTAACAATGAAGCAGCGCTGTAGGCAGCCCAAAACACACCAAACAGCTTAAGGAAGAAAAAAAAAAGACAAAAGGCAGCATATTAGCAAATCAACTTTTGGATATCAAAGAATAAAAATCATGTTTACAATATTTTAAAAAATCAACCACCAACTGTGGTAAGGAATAAAACTTACTAAGAATGTTAAAAACGTGTTCATTCTTACTCTGTTCCTTAACTTCTGTGAATGTGACCTTTATAAAGTCAAACCTCCCAGGTGTGGTGGTACACCCCTGTAACAATACTCAGGAGGCTGAGAAAGGAGAATCACCACAAGTTAGAAGCCTGCCTGGACTACACACTGAGTTCAAGGCCAGGCTGAACTACATAGCGAAACCCTTTCTCTCAAAATATACAGTGGGCCGGGGATTTAGCTCAGTGGTTCTGCCACCTGCCTCGCAAGCAGCACAAGGACCCAAGTTCAATCCCTGGTACCAAAAAAAAAAAAAAAAAAAAAAAAAAAAACAAAAAACCCCACAAACAAAAAACCAAAACACAAAACAAAAAAACTCCAAAACAAGAAAAACAAAAGCATGGTCGGGGATTTAGCTCAGTGGTTCTGCCACCTGCCTCGCAAGCATGAGGATCCAAGTTCGATCGCCAGTACCAAAAAAACTCCCCAAAAATCAAAAAAACAAAACACCACACAAAACAAAAACAAACAAAAAAGCCAAACCTATTTAATCATAAAAATCACCTGGGATACCTATTAAAAGAAACTTGGGGTATTTGCTTTAGTTCTGCTGAATTTGAATTCCTGAGAGGAGGATCTAGTTATCAGGCTTTTCAAAAGTGTTCCCAGTGGGACTGGGGATTTAGCTCAGTGGTTCTGGCACCTGCCTCGCAAGCACAAGGACCCGAGTTCAATCCCTCAGTACTACACACACAAAAAAAAGGGTTCCCAGTGAGTATGTGAAACAAACCCCTTCTCCCCATATTGGGGTTTGAACCTAGGAAATGCTAAGCTGCAACTCTATTCCTTTTTATAACTAAAATTTTTTCTGGGCATGATAGTGCTGTAATCCCAGGACTTGAGAGGCCAAAGCCAGAGGATTGCTATGAGTCTGAGGACAGACAGGATCATATACTAGTGATTTCACGACCAGGCTGAACTACACATTGAGACACTGTCTCAAAAAAAACCAAACAAAAATTCTGAGACTTAGTGAAACCCTATCTCAAAATAAAAAAGGGTTGGGAATGTAGCGTAGTAAGAAGTCCCTGAATTCAAACCCCAATAGTGCCAAAGGAGGAAAAGAAAAAGAAAAGGAAGATGAGGAGGAAGAGGAGGGATAGAAGAGAAGGGACAGTGAAAGGGAATAGTGACGCTCAACAAGTAGGACACACATACACACACCGAGAAGTCTGACTGGAGATTTTATTCAAGGGGTGGGAGCAGAGAGAGAGAGACAGAGAGAGAGAGAGAGAGAGAGAGAGAGAGAGAGAGAGAAGAGAGAGAGAGAGAGAGGAAGAAGAGAGGAAGAGAAGAGAAGACGAGAACAAAGAAAGCAAGGTCCTTTTATCGGTTTTGGGCTGGGCTATTGCTTATTCATGAGGAGTGGGATACTTTTAACCTATCACAGGCCAGGTTGCTTTTTATGGGTGCAGCCCTGCAGAAACAGCTTTCAACTTCTCTGGACCACTGTGGCCTTGGTGGGAGGGAAAGTAAAGATAAGAGCATGAAGTCATTCTAAGAGCCAAGAAGCACCAGGAAAATGCAGCCTGTGATGGCGGCATCACAGCATACTTTAACACGATCAATTCCCTAACAGACAGGAGGAGGAAAAGGAGGAAGAGGTAGAAGAGAAGAGGCAGCAGCAGCAGACAGGCCTAGTGGAACACATCTGTAATCCCAAGGACTGGGGAGACTGAGGCAATATCTCAAGTTAGAGGAAAGCCTGGGTAACTTAAGTGAGAGCTTGTCACAAACTAAAAATAAAAGGCTGGGATGTACCTCAATGGCAGAGTGCTTACCTGGCATGTGTGAGTTCTTGGATTTAATCTCTATTACGGTATTGAAACAAGAAACAAACAGAACCCTAACTAAAAATAAGTAAGTAAATAAATAAAAAAGGCTAGGGATATAGGTCAATGCTCTCTGGGTTCAATCCCCAGTATGGTACAAAAAGAAAAGAATAAAACAATAGGGTTGGGGATTTAGCTCAGTGGTTCTGCTGCCTGCTTTGCAAGGGCAAGGACCTAAATTTGATCCCCGGTACAAAAAAAAGAATAAAACAATTGAGGAATACAGCAAAGTATAAGGAAATATACAAAATAAAATTATGACCACATTTGTATATCATAATTACTTTTTTTGTTGTTACAAATGGTTGTAATTCTGTAATGCTAAGAGTTAACTGATGAGCATTTTGGAACATACTTCTCAACAAATTTTGGACTGAAATCAGAAGCATATATAACTTGTTATCCGATGAAGATTAAATGATCATTTTTTTTGTTTTGTTGTCCCCCCACACTGCCCTGCCCCAGTACCAAGGATTTAACTCAGGACCATGTGCTTGCAAGGCAGACACAGTGCCACTGAGCTAAATCCCCAGTCCTGATTTTGTCTTTTTGAGACAGAGTCTTGCTAAATAATTCAGGCTGACCTCAATCTCATTTTACTATGTAGCACAGGGTGGCCTCAAACTCACTGTGATCCTCCCACCTCAGCCTCACAAGTGCTAAGATTATAGGTGCGCCTGGTTCTAAAACTTTTTCTTTTTTTGGTACCAGGGATCGACTCAGGTCCTTGTGCTTTCGAGGCAGTGCCAGCACCACTGAGCTAAATCTCTGGCCTCTAAAACTAATTTTTAAAAACCCAATTTTACCGTAAATTTTCTCGATAGAAAAATATTTTCTATTGTGTCATAATATTCATATGTTATGTAAAGATCAAGAACTGACTTTTTTTGGTACCGGGAATCAAATCCGGGACCTTGAGTTTACAAGGCAGGTGGCAGAAATACTGAGCTAAATCTTTGGCCTAGAACTGACTTTCATTTGAGCTCTGTGACTAAAAATGACTAGAAGACAACAGTTTTAAAAAATTCTACGCATAGTTTCAGAAATATTCAAGCAAATTTAACCCAGGTAAAGCAACACAGCAGAGAGTAATTCTAAATCATCCAGTAAAGTGGCACACCCACCAAGGCTAGAATAAAACAGCAGCATGAGGTTAGCTGCTGCTGCTCTGTAAGACTTTAAAACTAAGTTTTAAAAATGCTAATTAAAAGGAAAAGGTTTGGGCTGGAGATATAGCTCAGTGGAAAAGCACTTGTCTAACATGTGCTTGGTGCCATGTTCAATCTGTAGGACCACAAAAATTTTTTTTAGGATAAAAAGCAACATCTTCCTGGTCTCTCAACTGTTTAAACAGTACAAGCAGAGATGACCTCAAAATAATCCTTTATATTTGTAATAACAGCAGCTTCCACCTGAGCATCTACTTCAAATCTTTGTAACAAACCCTTAAAAAACAAGTTGTTAAGATTGCTATTATTAAGAATAAATTCAGGGCAAGAAAAGTTAAGATACCTCCAAGAGGCCAGATGAAAAGAAGGGGCAGAGCCAGGATCTGAATTCAGAACGGACCAATTGCAAAACTCACACTTTTTAAATATCCAATGCTTATATAGCAGTATTAGCGTATAGTTTCCAAATTATAAAAGAAATCATTATTTCTTTCATACTGGAATTTGCTAATGAACTTTGAATAAAATCAAATCTCATTAATATTAGGCGGCTCTGATGATTTAAAAACACTTTAGTGTGGATACTATGTAATAACAGTTCTAAGCCGGGTGCAGTGGTGCATGCCTATAGTCCTAGCACTCGGGAAGCTGAAGTAGGAGGACTGCCTTGAGTTCAAGGCTGGCCTGAAGTACATAACAAGACCCTGTGGACAACAACACTCCAAAAAAAACACAGTTTAAAAAGTAGTAGCCTTAAAAAGTTCTATTCCCCTAAATAATGAGTTCTAGGTCAGTCTCAACTACATAGTGAAACCCTCTCAAAAAAACAAAACAAAACAAAACAAAAAACATATAAGGGCCAGGAATTTAGCCCAGTGGTTCCGCCACCTGCCTCACATGTGCAAGGTCCAAAGTTCAATCCTCGGTACCAAAAAAATAAAAAATAAAAAAAACCAAGCCAGGTGTGGTGGCACATGCCTGTAATTCCAGCACTCGGGAGGCTGAGGCAGGAGAATTGCTGTGAGTTTGAGACCAGCCCAGGCTACATAGTAAGTTCCAGGTCAGTCTCAACTACAAAGTGAGACCCTGTCTCAAAAAAAAAAAAAAAGATTTGCCATGATTATGTGTGTATGTTTATGTGTGTATTTATAATATGCCAGAGCAGGTATCTTCAATACTAATAAACATAAAACTTAAAATTGTTATTATTTATTAATATTTACTATTATCAGTAAATGTTTAAAACATACATGTTAATTTATCTTAGCATCTGCATTATAGAAAATCAAATTGATTAGAATCATGTCTACCATGTTTGACAGAGCTAATATTCAAATAAAATTAAGTTATTAAAAATGTACAGTGAATTTGCAATGTGAAATAGGAAGAAAAGGACCAAAGGTGTAGGGACAGTGAGAAAGATAGGGAAAGGGGAACAAGGGAAAAGGAAAAAAATATGAGAAAATGTAAAAATGGAATTAAAGTGTTTGAAGGTAGGGAGGGGAGGAAAGGGTGAAGGGAGGGTGGGAACAAGGGGAAAAAATGGGAACCAAGACCTGGCATGTCTTGGTTCAAGTACAAGATACCAATAATGAATGTAACTGTACTGTACACCTAGAATGTACCAATAAATTCAATTTAAAAGAAAAATAAATAAATAAATAATTTTTAAAAAAATGTACAGTGGCTGGGATTTAGCTCAGTGGTGGTTCCGCTGCCTGCCTTGCAAGCTCAAGGACCCAAGTACAATCCCTGGTACCAAAAAAAAAAAGTACAGTGAAATTTTAAATATTCCCTTCAAAATCCAAGTCAGATGAACTCATATTACAAATATGATAAATTCAGTATTATAAAACTTAACCATGCTGGGGATTTAGCTCTGGTTCCACTGCCTGTCTTACAAGTGCAAGGACCCGAGTTTGATCCCCCGTACAAAAAAAAAAAAAAAAAACCTTGACCGTAATATATCCTGAAATTCAATTTGCTTTTTTGTTTTTCCTTGCAGACATATTTCATAATTTCTGGTGATTAAAGGAAAAAAATATATTGCATTGGTAAACTCAGTAAGGAAGGTCTGTCTCTGTTCCGAAATACTAGCCACTGCCTGATAAACAGTTTTAAATTACAATATTCTTAGCCACAAGCCTAGTATATTTTTTGCTACTGGAAAACAGTAAACTACTTAAATAATTCCTATCACATAACTTACTTTTATAAGTGTAGATACCACTTCAAACGATCCAACCACCAGAAGTATAGGGGCTATTACAATGAGAGGAAGTAATGAATATCCTATAACTCCAAGAACTTGGCCATAGGCAACCTGTCAATTTTCAAAAATTTAAATAAGTATCATAGAAACCAAGAAATTCATTTTATTCACCATTAAATATCACATATTCTTTGTTGTACTTACATGAGTGTAATAATTAAGGAGTCATAAAGTATCAAGTTCCACTGTACTACAAATTATGATACACAGTAGTCTGCAATGTTTCCAGGCCCTCTCACTATCCATCATGGTTGCTATTAGGGTCAGTTTCCTGATGACACCCAAGTCTAAATTTCTAGCCCTATCTGTCTTGAACTTCAGGACTGTATATCTTATCACCTTTAAGTATATCCTACATTATACTTTTTCACTATTTTCTCTAAATTGTAGATTTAAAAGGACCACAATCATTCTGTTCAAATTAAAAAGAAAAAAAACCCTAAGGTCCAAAAAAGCTAAATGTAGCAAATGCAGTCCAGAGGGGAGGAGTGAGGGGTGTTTGCTTCAGCAGCATAAATACAGAGGGAAGGGAGGGCATCCAGAACAGACTGAGAAAACTATTTTTAGTGACTCTCTGCTCCAAGTTGTGAGACAGAGCTTCAATGCTGTAAAGATCAACTGAAGTAACAACCTTATGAAGTAGGCATTACTGTGATTATGAGTGATTCACAGTGAGACTAAATGCTTTGTTCAAGAAGTTCAAATAAACTTTCACTCCTAAATTGAAATTCTAAATTATAAAAATTAATTTAATGAAATCTATTTTCATATAAATATACTGTTTGTCTAGGATATAAAACAATACATAAACAAATATAATTTTAAGTGTTTTTAATACAGAAAGTTTCAGAGATACTACTTTAGTCTTAGGCTCTTTGGAGCACATACATTTATGTGTGTGTGTGTGTGTGTGTGTGTGTGTGTGTGTGAGAGAGAGAGAGAGAGAGAGAGAGAGAGTATATGCATATACACACACTAATTATATATTCCCTTCTAAAATTTCAATAAAAGGGAAGGGAAAAAGATTCCTTTTAATAAGAAGAACAAAAAAGTGAATAGGAACTAAGACAACGGTAACATTATCTTGGAAGCTAAAAAGCTGCACTAGAGGTAAGTAATAAACTTGGAAGAATATGAACTAGAGGAGGATCTCATTACCAAGCATAAGAGGGCTCAAGGTTTCTTCTGGATTTAGCATTTGCTATTCATAGTATCAGCCTGATATGAACCAGGACACATATTCTAACTCTCTTTTGGCAACTTCTGTTTTATTCTCTCTCCACAGAATAAACTGTTAGAATTCCTAAGTTACATTAATTCATAAAGTCACATATTAAATATAGCAGTGGCTTTCAATGTGGCCTGTGGACCCCTGGGAATCCTAGAGACTTTTGCAGAAGGCAGTAAAGTCAAAACTATTTTTTAAATAATACTAACAAAACATTATTTGCCTTTTTCATTGTTTTGATATTGGCAGTAAGAGGACACAAACAATGTTGAGTAAATTTGCTGTTGCCTTAGCAGAAATGAAGGTGCTACAAATTTTATTAATAGCTATTTATAATTATGTTCTTTACTACTATATTCTTACAGAAAAACAGCCAGTTTTTATGTATGAATGTAGTAAAAATGGAGGTGGGCATGTTGGTGCTTGCCTGTAATCCCAGCTAGTTAAGAGGCTGATGATTGGATGGGAGGATTGCAAGTCTGAGGATAGAATGGGGAAATTGGAAAGAAAATGTATAAAAATAAAATTATAATAAAAAGGGTGGGCATGGAAATGTACACCTGTGACCCCAGCACTCTGGGAAGGTGAAGCAAGAGGATCAAAGTTGAACCCCAGGTGGACAACTTAGTGAAGACTCTGTCTCACCCACAAAAAAGCATGTGAGGGGTATAGCTTAGCGGTACAGGGCTTACTCAGCATTTGTGAGACCCTGAGTTCAATTTCCAGTATGGGGGTGGAGGTGGTGGTTATATACTAAAAATGATCAATTTTATTAAATATCAACCTCAGAATTTTAAAAATATTCTGCTGTATGGTAATGCAGTAATTATCCAAGGAATAAAATGTGTGACTGAGTGAAGAGTTGAATTAGATGCATTTTCTATAGAACATCAATTTTACTTTTAAGAAAAACTGATAAATTACAGTTATTCAGACTTAGGTATGGCAAGCATGTTCTTAAATAAGGTGAGTTTGTTGCTTCAATAAAAATGATTCAAGGGACAATGGGAAAAAAAAGAGAACCACGGCTACCTGTCATGTAAAGGTACAAGATCCCAATAATGAATGTAACTGTACTGTATACCTAAAAATGTACCAATAAACTCAATAAAAGAAAAAAAATAAAAATGATTCATAGGATTTATTGCAAATGATAAAATTTTAATTTCCAGCAAAATTTAGAACTAAAAAACAAGTATCCACTTATATAATTTTTCTAATATAGTCTTTTCTGATGAGGTAAGTGATTTTTTTTGTTGTTTTGTTTTGTTTTTGGTTTTTTGAGACAGGGCCTCACTATGTAGTGAGACTGACCTGGAACTCACTATGTAGCTCAGGCTGGTCTCGAACTCATAGCGATCCTCCTGCCTCAGCCTCCCAAGTGCTGGGATTACAGGCGTGCACCACCACGCCCGGCCAGTAAGTGATATTAATGTGACCTTTTTTGGTACCAGGGATTGAACTCAGGACATTGCGCTTGCAAGGCAGGTGCGGTACCACTGAGCTAAATCCCTGGCCCAATGTGAACTTTTAATATTATATAATTAAATATCAATATTTAGCCAGGTGTGACGGCACATGCCTGTAATCCCAGCTCTGAGGAGGCGGAGGCAGGAGGATCACCATAGGTTTGAGGTCAGCTGGGTGTACATAGCAATAACAATGCACTGTCTTTAAGATCTTTTTTTTTTTTTGGTACCAGGGATTGAACTCGGGTCCTTGCGCTTGCAAGGCAGGCCACCAAACCACTGAGCTAAAAGCCCAGCCCTGCACTGTCTTTAAATTAATTAATTAATTTTAAAAAGACAACATTTAAAATAGCTGCAAAACTCAGAGAACTAATAATATTTTCCAGAACACCAATACATGATGTACCAAAATCATGCTTGGGTTAAAAACAGCCATTGAAAGTACATTTAATTAAAAAAAAAAAAAGTAAATTTAATGAAACAGTGTCAAAAATTCATTGACATGGTTTCAGATTTCTTACTTCAACAAATCTTTTAAGAAACTACTGGAAGTAGCCCATATGTTTATCAACAAATGAATGGGTAAAGAAAATGTGGTTATTTAAACACAGTGGAGTACTAATCTGCTATAAATGATTAATTCAAGTCATTTATAGAAAAACTAATGCACCTTGAGTCCATAATGTTAAGTAAAATAAATCAGTCACATAAGCTTAAAATTGTATTTTTCTTATATGAAAAACCCAAAGTATAAAGGGCAAAATAAAAGACAGAAAATAGCAAACAGGGACATAGATCTCTCACAAATGGGAAATAGATTTAAGAGATGCCGAGTGCTGGGGATCTAGCTCAGTGATTCCACTGCCTTCTTCACAAGCACAAGGTCCCGAGTTCAATCTCCGGTCTAAAAACAAAGATGTTGGGAAGGGGGAGAGCAAGGGCATGTGAAAAGAATTTATACGTGTCATGTACATATAAACTGACTACCTGCAATGAATATATGTACCTTAAACATGTAATAAAAGTAAAAAAAAAAATAAAACAAAACTACTAATTGTAGAATTTTGATATAGCATCAGAGAAGAGTATCCACATCTGAAAAAGCTACTAAAATACTCTTTTCCAGCTGGGTGTGATGGAACATCCCTGTAATCCTGGAGGGCCTATCTGGGGCAACTGAGTGAGACCCTGCCTCAAAACAAAAAAAGTAAAAAGGTATGGGAATAAAGCTCAGTGCTTCCTGGAATCAATCCCTAGGGCCAGGGGGAGAGAATTTTTTTTTTTTTTTTTTTTTTTTTTTTTTTTTTTTTTGGTACCATGGATGGAACTCCGGTCCTTGCTATACCAAGGCAGGTGGCAGAACTGCTGAGCTAAATCCCCAGCCCTATGGTCAAAAAAGAAAGAGAGCAACAACAACAACAAAACAAAGTCACTTTTCCAATTATTTAACTAAAGGAAGTTTTGTTTTCTTAATATACTTAGACCTAAATAATACGACAAACTGAATGAAGAAACTAGATCTTGGGGCTGGGGATTTAGCTGTGGTTCTGCTGCCTGCCTTGCAAATACATGTGTTCAATCCCCCGGTACCAAAAATAAAACAAAACAAAAAACTCAAGAAACTAGATCTTAGTGTTTAGTTTCCAGTAAAGCAGACATTAAAGCTACTTGTAAAAAATATAAAATAGTATTACTCGTCTCACTAACGTTTTTGTCTGGTTTTGGAAAAGCACAGTTTTTTTCTTTAAAATGTATTGTTTATGTTAAAATGTAGATAGCCGTAGATGAATATATATTGTAAATTATTTTAAAATCTAATATGGACAAATACAACCCACATTAAGAAATCCTTACAGGAACCTGATTAATGACTTGAGAACTGCTGCAAAAAATAAACTGTATGCTTCCTCAAAAACCTATACGTTATTTGATAAGTAAAATGGGATCTTTCCTTTTCAAACTTTGCAATATTTACTGAGTAATCGTAATACTAATATGTTGATTATCCTGAGGGAACTACTTTAAGTTAAAAGCAAATCGCAGACAAGAAATTATTATAATAAGTGCACCTAAAGATGATATCTCTTGTAAAGCTTACCAGGCCAGGGATTTGGCTCAGTGGTGCTGCTGCCTGCCTCGGAAGCACAAGGTCCTGAGTTCGATCCCCAGTAGAACACCCCCCACCAAAAAAGTAAAGTATATCATTAAAAAAAAAAAAAAAAGAACATTCTCAAAATTAACTACTTACTTCTCCTCCAAGAACTCTGGCCAGTAAAAAAATTGTCAGTGAGCCAAATATCCAAATGGTTATGATCCATGAGACCACCTTAAAGGGAAAAAAAAATTGATGTAGTTAATATTTTTGTACAAAGCAAGCTGATAATTTTTCAAGAATTCAATTCTCTGCCACTTAAAATAGTTTGGTATGCCCAAGTCCAGGTCATACAGATTTTATATGAGTTCTCAGGTATCTTTCCAAAACTTAGTAAAAATACTGAAAGGGGGGTTCGCGTGCCCTTTCGGGTGCCCCTTCCCAATTAGGCCACCCACGCACCGAGCGGTCCGGCAGAAGATCTTCATTGTAGGGAGGCGAGCAGGAGGCAGGAAGGCAGAGAGAGAGAGAGAGAGAGAGAGAGAGAGAGGAGGAAGAAGAAGCAGAAGGAGAGAGAGAACAAAGAAAGGAAGGTCCTTTTATCAGTTTTGGGGTGGGCTATTGTTTATTTATGAGGAGTGAGTTACTTTTAACCTATCACAGGCCAGATTGCTTTTATGGGCCCAGTCCTGCAGACACAGGTTTCAACTTTCCTGGACCACTGTGGCCTTACGGGGGAGGGAAACCAGAGATAAGGGCATGAGGTCATTTTAGGAGCCAAGATGTACCAGGAGAATGCAGCCTGTGAGGCGGCGTCACAGCATACTTTAACATGATCGATTCCCTAACAAATACGATATATAATAAAATTTTACAATCAAATGAAATATTTAGCAAGGGTCATTTGTCTTAAGGAAAGCTCAGCATTTCAAGGAATATAATTGTTTTTAAAAAAAGTGTTCACTAATAACCCCTTCATTTACAGCAGTGGTGGTAAGTTTATGACACATGCGCTGGGCCGTATCATTAAAAGCCCTAAAACAGTAATGGTGAAGCTTTTAGAGCTTTCAATGATTAACAGACAACCCACTGTGGTGCACAGGCCATAGGTTCACTACCACTGCTCTAAAAGGTTCACTATCATGGGTTTATAGTATCCTGAAAGGAAAATTCATATCCAAAACTATTTGCCAGTCTTTTCTAGAAATCTTTAAAATTTATATTACATATTTATCCAAGTAATAGAATATGGGAGACATTTCAATAATTTTAACTCCTCAGGCTTAGTTTAACGATATATGCATAGATTTAAATCGTCTTTTAGGACAGTCTGGAAATAACACCCCACTAGCAATAAAAACAAACTTCCCAGGTCTTGGTTTCTAAATACTCCCCAATTAAAAGAACTAAGATTCCTTGGCAAAATGGTCCCTTCAAGAGCTAGGATGGGGTGGAATAAAAGAGAGCAAGGGAAGGGGAAAATAAAAGACTAGCCTAGAACACTTTGTGAGGCCAGAGGGCAGGGAAGTGCTAAAAAAAAAGAAAAGAAAAAAGAAAAAAGGATATGCTGAAAAGACACAGCAGGCCACCTGAAAGAGTATGCAATGGCTCAAGATGGAACAATATAAGCAATAAAACAATGATAATTCTGGAGAATAAAACATTCATAAATAAAACATCAGCCCCTACTGATATAAATACAGTAACTAAATAGGTAATGGGAGAAAAGGATAGCTGTTCCTTAGATAACACCTATTAATAAATGTGGAATGAAGGCCAGGGCTTTAGCTCAATGGTACGCTGCCTGCCACACAGGTCCTGAGTTCAATACCCAGTACTACCAAAAAAAAAAAAAAAAAAAAAAAAAAAAAAAAAAAAAGTGGGATGAACGAAACAGGAAAATCACCATTAAATAAACACCAGTCAAAACTGCCACATGTGAGATCCATCAATGGATGCTAAAGTTAGTAGACAAAAGAATAAAAAAACACATTTTGTATTGCCTAATTGTATAATTCTGTATAACCGCAAAATATCTCCAGGTTTTTGTTGTTTTGTGGTTTTTTTTTTTGGTTTTTTGAGACAAGGTAATCCATCTGGCCTCAAACTCATGGTGATCCTCCCAATTCAGCCTCCCAAGTGCTGGGACTGCAGGTGTACACCACCATGCCCAGGAGAAGGTATTAATTATGAAGAGAAATAGTGCAATTTCGTAGTGGAGGATATGGACAGACATATCCGATCACTTAACCACGTGATCAAGGTTAATATATAATAAAACTATAAGAAGATAACAGTATCACATGATCTCTGTTAGTACAGAGGACACAGGCCTTTCTGTGGTTATCTTGTCAAAAATGCACAACCCTAATCCAATCATGAGAAAAACATTACATCAATCCAAACTGAGTGACATTCTATGAAGATACAGTAACATTTGGGTTTCAGCTTTAGATTCCTTTATTCAGTAATGATTACACAAAAACGATAAAATAGAGATGTTCTAAATGAAGAACAAGAGATAGATAGGAGATCTAAGTCCCCACTCAATTTCTTCAGTGGTCTTTACACTACTTCAACAGAATTTATGATATAAGCTACTGATTTGGGTAAATATTAATAGCATTAGTGTGATAATAAAGATTTTGTAATAATTAAAGACTCTGCAATGTGGAGATGACTATGGCTTATCCAGATGCACCTTAAACATAGTAACAAGTCTTTAAAAGAAGTCAGAGAGGGCCAGGGATTTAGCTCAGTGGTTCCTCCACCTGCCTCACAAGCAAAAGGACCTATGTTCAATCCCAGTACCAAAAACAAAAAAAACAAAACAAAACAAAACAAAACAAAAGTCAGAGGAAGATTTGAGTAAAGGAAAAGGCAATGCAACCATGGAAACTGATGGTAGTGATATACCCAGGAGTCAAAAATGCTGGCAGCTTCTGGAAATGCAAGAGGCAACAACAGATTCTTCTTTGGAACCTCCACAGCAACCATCCCTACTGACATTTTTGTTTTGTTTTGTTTTTGGAGACAGGGTCTCACTATGTAGTTGAGACTGACCTGGAACTCACTATGTAGCCCAGCCTGGTCTTGAACTCAGTGATCCTCCTCCCTCAGCCTCCCAAGTGCTGGGATTACAGGTGTGCACCACTGAGCCCAACTCCCTACTGACATTTTGATCCTAGCCCTTTAGTACTCATTGTGGACTTCCAACTTCCAGAATTGTAAAAGAATACACCAGTGCTGTTTAAATCAAGTGAGCTGTGGCAATTTGCTACAATAACAAGAAATTCACTTCTAATACAAAAAAGTAAAAGTAGAGCTGGGCATGGTGGTGCACTCCTGTAATCCCAGCACTCGGGAGGCTGAGGCAGGAGAATCATTGTGAGTTCGAGACCTGCCTGGGCTACACACTGAGTTCCAGGTCAGTCTCAACTACATAGTGAGATCCTGTCTCAAAAAAAAACAAACAAAAAACCAAATCAAAACAAAAAAGAAAAAGTAATTAAAGAAAAAAAATTAATTCACTTCCAAGTCACTAAAGAGATACGTTTCCCTAAAGACAAGTGGGAAATGAGTGATGTGTCTGTGTTGTTGTTTGTTCATTTGTTCGTTTGTTTTTTGAGACAGGGTCTTACTATGTAGTTGAGACTGACCTGGAACTCACTATGTAGCCCAGGCTGGTCTTGAACTCACAGCGATCCTCCTGCCTCAGCCTCCTGAGTGCTGGAATTACAGGCGTGCACCACCACGCCGGGCCTATGTGATGTGCTTGAATGGTAAAGACCTTGAGAGGAGGACAAAGTGATTAAAATAACAGTAATAATATAAAAAAACATACTGGAGGTAGATGCAGTGGCACATTCCCGTAATTCAGCACTCTTAGAGGCTGAGACAGGAGGATCAGAAGTGCAAGCCCAGCCTGGGTAATTTAGCAATCCTAGTGGGATCCTGTCTCAAAACAAAAAATAAAAAATGACTGGGGATGTAGCTCAGTGTAAAGGCCCTGGCTTGGATGAGCTACTATACAAAAACAAAACAAAAACCAAAATCTTTACTGAATCTATGCCATGCATGATTTATTAAAAATCATGTTCATTTAGAAAAACAGAATTAGAGGCTACAACATAGCTTAACAGTAGAGCATGTGCTTAGCATTTGCAATGATCTGGGTTCGATGATAGCAATTAGAAAAACAGCTGCTAAATTTTTCTTCCTCTTGGCTTTTTGAGACAGGGTCTCACTAGTAGTTCAGGCTGGCCTTGCACTCAGTGATCCTTCTGCCTCAGCCTCTGGAGTTCTATGATTACAGGCATGTTCCACCATACTGGGCAAAAGCTGCTGATTTAAAAAATTAAAAATAAATAAAAAATAGGAACATAATTATGTATTGCATATTACATTTCAAATTCCATCTTTGAGGAAAACATAAGGGAAAGGGCAAACTCTTCTAGTCATTGGTTGCTTCCACTTAGCTGAGAATAGTCCCATCCACTGACCCTAATTGTAGCACAAATATTATTATTTTCTATGTGAATGACAAGAATAAATCTTGCAAAGTACTAATTTAAGGGTATGTCCCCTTTTTAACTACAGAAGTTTTAGGATGGAACTAGTAAGAAATAATAGTGTTACAGTTTAGATCTAAAATGTTCCCCCAAAGTCTCATGTGTTCAGAAGGTGACTGAATCATGGGGGTGCTATATTCAACAGTGGGTTTATCCTAAATGTGCTTTTAGGAGGTGGGCCGTGGTTGGAGGATGTGAGTCTCTGAGGTAAGCCTTTGGGGGTATCTCTTTCTCTCTGCTTCCTGGCTGCCATGGGCTCTCTACCTTTCCTCTGCCAGGTCCTTTTGCCAAGCCATTTGTCTTGGAGTCAGCCAACCACACTGAAACCTATGAAAGCATAAGCCAAAATAAACCTTTTCTTTGGATGGCATACTTTATTAAGAAACAAAAAGTTACTTATATAAATGGGCAAAGACAAAGCACTTCTCAAACAAAGAAAAGTACAATTATACTTAATATATGATGTTCTTAAAGATTTAGAATTCATATAAAATAAGATATACTTACCCTAAATTGTCCATATAGTGATATCATAGAAAAGAAAAGAACAACAGCCAGAGGACCCCAAAAGTCAGGATTGTCTCTCACCACTTGTCTATTAAAACCAAGCGATGGCATTGGCATCAAAACACATCGGATTTTGTAGTAAATATCCTTTAGATCGATATCCAATTCTTCCCTATAATTAAAAAAAATTCTCAAAAAGTGCACAATTCTGGTACTATGAGAGTTACAAAAGAATTTAAGTAATGTTTAAGTTGGGCATGATGGTGCAAGCTGACAATCCCAGCTCACAGGAGATTAAAACAGGATATTCATGAATTTGAGGCCAGTTTCAGATACACAGTGAGTCTGAAGTCAGCAGGGGATACATTATGAGACCCTGTCTCAACCTCCCACCCTACCCCCCAAAAGAAGTATGTATGTATGTATATGTATTTATTTTTTGAGACAGCATCTTGCTATGCAGTTTGGGTTGGCACTGAACTCACTCTGTAGCCTAGGCTGGCCTCAAACTTGTGATGTCCTACCTCAGCCTCCCAAGTGCTGGGATTAAAGGTGTGTGCCACCACAACTGGCATGAAAAGTTTAAGTTTAAATAACGACAGTATGATATCCACAGGTTAACAAAACATTTGCACTTGAAGTATCATAATTCGCTGTCCAAAGTGAATTATCTCAACTTGAGAGATATTTCAATATTTTAGTATCTCTAAAGCTGGGATACATCTCACAGTTGCTACTGTCATACAACTGTGTTAGCCTGGAGTGAAGCCAAGTGCTTCCAAGAGCTGACTTTCCTTTTGCCAGTCTCCTGGAGGCACTATCTATTTAACACAACCATAAACTAAACTGTCTATGTGAGACTTTTGGGACCATTCTGCTAATTCAGACTATAAAACTTTAGAATAGCGAGGGGTTTATATTCTCAGGGAAAATTTTTTCTTTCAACATCCCACCCTAATGTCAAACTGATGCAAACTTTACTGCTGTCTTTTCTGTGTGGTAGATTATTTACCCATCCTCAGAGAGTTCTTGGCTGTCCCAGCCTTATGCTATTTTAGGTACTTTTTAATTATTATATAAATAACTTCATCTTACAATCTACAGCATCTTAAACTTGATGAAATATAGTATATTCACATTAAGAAAAATGTTTCAGTTTTTAATACACCAATAATTACTACAAAGACAAACCTGAGAAAGCTTCAGTTTTACAAAGCTATACGTTGCTTCTTCTTTCCAAAGTGTTACTTTTATCCTTAGATGAAAATTACAAAATTGAACAACTATGGAGAAAGTAGATGTCTTCCTATGGTGCAAGTACTAAAGGCAGCTGTAGACTTTCTATATAGGAGTTTTGGAAATTTTTAAAGAAATCTTAGTTTAAACATGAATTTAAACAACAAGCAACCGAAAGCCCTGTTTTTGTTTTAGACTGCATGATTACTTGAGATAGCAGATACTCCCAGGTAAGAAGTTTGGAGTATACTTGTGTGTGTGTGTGTGTTGTGTGTATACACAATATAAGATTAGCATTCTTTTACTTGTTGCCATATAACAAATAAAAGTTTCATTGTTTTAGCTTTTTAAATTACTAGTACATTCGAAAAGTGCTATAGCCTTTGACCAAAAAGGGTGAGACTTTCCACATTTGACTTTAAATTACATAAAAGAATATAAACAGCCCACAGACTATGCCTTAAAACCAAAAACAAGTATTATTTTTACATACAAAAGTGGCTTGTGATCTTCAGGATCATCATCTTCAACTTCCAAAAGCCAACCATATCCTCTTTGTCTCAGAAATGTAGTAGCTGTAGATTCTTTGATAAAATCTCCACCGAGGTTTAATTTGACATCTGGGGATGCTATAGATCCACTGAGATCTTAGGAGAAAAGATAACAAAACTGTAAACCAAGGTAAAAATGTGTGAATCTTAACCAAAGTGAACACATAATGTTAAAATATTATCATTTGATGACCTCTTTGCATATTTGCTACTATATATAATCTTCAAATTTTATAGTTGGTAGATATTGTACCATTTATGATAAGAAAAAAAAAGAAAGATGAAAGGTGGAAAGACATAGAAAAGGTTTCAGAGTTCATTAGCTAGAAGCTGGACTTACAAAAGTAACTTTTAAATTAAAATGGAAGAAGGGAGGGGTAGGGAAGGGGATGTAAAAGGAATTAAGATGTGGTATGAACATGTACCAACTTCCCATGATGAATGTAATCATTACATACTGCAAACACATACTAATAAAAACAAAAATGTAAATAACAAAAGTACATGGATTGCAATAAAAGTTTAAAAACTGGGAAAAAAAATTAAATGGGAGATATATAAAGATACGTTACTTGATATCATTTTGTGTATTAGTCTTCACTATTGTATATGAGTCTCAGAACAAATGATATAAATCCTTTTATAAGGGATCATATTCATAAATATAAACCATTAGACATAATTTATTTGCTTAGGAAATTTTTTTCTTAGAATTTTCATGTATTTATTCAAGTATTCTTTCACTTACGTTATCATATATGATAAGCAATTCATACATTAATGCTTAGTTATGGATAAATCTGATGAATTCTCTGCTATTTCAACAAACTCTTTACATAATTACACTACTTATCTTTAGTTTTGACAAAAATAAAAGGTTGTGAATTCTTGTGTGTTTCGGTCAGCTCTAATAGAAGTTGAAGCAATTATGAGTTACCCACATTCAAAAATAAATCCCAGCTGGGTGTGGTGACACATGCCTGTAATCCCAGTCGGGAGACTGAAGCAGAAGGACTGGTGTGTTTGAAGACAGCCTGCAATACACAGTGAGTTCAAGGCCACTCTGAAGTACATACTAAGACCCTGTCTCAAAAAAAAAAATAAATCCATCCAGAGTCTACAGTATCTTACAGGTTATAAATACTCATGAATGGGAAATAAAGATTTGCTTCAGGCCATGCAGGAATTAAAAAGAAAAAAACCACATTTGTAGGAAGAGACAATATACACTAGTAAACAAATGTCAATGTTGTTAACTCAAGTTGTATGACTGGCATTTTACTTTAGAAAAATAATAAACCTTTAACACCGATCCTCCCCTAGAGAACATCTCTAACCAATACTAAAGAAACAAAACAAAAACCAGATTTTTTTAAATATACAGTACAAAGAGCTCAACCTGAACAGCATTTTAAATTCTGGCATGGCTTTTGAGAACTGATATTAAAATGCTGGCTTAAGCTACAATGAGTGGTTCAATTATGAGTCACTTCCTAATCTGCTTGTGACAACTCCTACAATTAATTGTAACAAGAAAAGTTTACATCAGCTTAACTATTAAGTTGGACACAAGTCATTTATCTTCCGGGCTCCATAAAGTTCTTTTCAGGATAGATATGGTTCTTCTCCGCCACCCTTTGGTCATACTGCAGGATGAAACCCAGGGTTTTTACACATGCTAAGCAAACTCTCCACCACTAAGCTACATGTCTGGGCCCCTAAGAGTACCTTTTCTTGATTTACCAAGAATATTTGGATCAGGAAATCACAGCAGTAATATTAGAGTTTTTTACCATTATGAGGTTAGAAAGGACTTTGTTTCTTGTCCTCCAATAAGTACTAGAGCTAAAGCTCAATTTAAATTTTAAAAAATGGCATTACACAAAAAATAAAATAATAATAATAATAATAATAATAATAGAGTAGAGCATAAAAGTGATATTACAGGGCTGGGGATTTAGCTCAGTGGTTCTGCTGCCTGCCTCGCAAGCACAAGGTCCTGAGTTCGATCCCCGCTACCACCCCCCCAAAAGGTATTACAAATTGTAGTACTAAGGAATGTTGTGCTAAGGAACTGTACATGTTTAGCACTTTGTAATTAGGATGACTACTAGAACTTGAAAAGGACACCTTGAGCCCTGGGATTACATCCCAGCTGAACTCAAAGCTGTAAGGCCAACTTGAACTACATGGTGAGATCCTGTCTCAAAAAAACAAAAAACAAACTTTAAAATCAATTCTTTATTACACTATATATATATATA
>NW_022900914.1:12761208-12768746 GCF_012274545.1 Fukomys damarensis | reverse complement strand
GATTAAGTAAAGATAATACATAAATATAAGTGGATTTAAAAGGAAGCTTTGAAAAACTTTACTGCAAAAAATCGTAAAAAATATTTTCACTGCTAGTTGGGTGCAATGGTACATGTCTACAATCTCAGCTGCTGTAATTCCAGGTACTTGAGAGAAAAAGGAAGGAAGATCACAAACTGGAGGCCAGCCTGGGCAATTTAGCAAGAACTTATCCCAAAATTAACAGATAAAAGTAAAAAGAGCTGTGGATATAGCTCAGAGGTAGAGCATTCCTGCATTTGATTCCACAGAACCATAAAAATAAATAAATTAATTTTAAAAATTAAAATAAAGGGCTGGGATTGCATTTCAGTGATATAGCCCCTTGCCTAGCAAGTCTAAGGCCCTAGGGTTCAATTCCTGGCACTACTACCACCACCATAACAACAATAAAGTTTCCACCACTGTTTAGGGTTATAGTTAGGAAAATACGAGATAAGTTTCAAGTCTTATTAAAAGTTACCTTTGGAAAAACTCCATGACAAAATTTAGCAGTAATTTCCCTCTGTTCAGCCCAAATGTACAACTGAGTAATGGATACTTTCTCTGAATATTCTGCATAGCTGAGGACTAAAAAAAAATTTTTTTTTGAGACAGGGTCTCATTAGTTAGTGCAGGCTGGCCTTGAACTCACTATGTAGCCCAGGCTGGCCTCAAACTCGAGGTGATCCTGCTGCCTCATCCTCCTGAGTGCTGCAACTACAGTCACGTGCCACCACACCCAACTGAGAACCTAATTTTGAACCAGGAAGAACTTGTCAGTACATTTACCGTTGTGTCCCTAGACAAATTCTTGATTTCTGTGAAAGAATAATATGCTGTAATGAGCAATGAACATACTGTTGGTATGTGTCAACTTTTTATATACGTGAGGTATCTTTATTTATTTATTTTTTACTTACAAGCAAAAAGAGCAAGGATAAATAACATTTCACATGAAAAGGAAATTTAGGTGTTTAATTCTAACTCAGAATTGAGGATTTATTCAGCAAAAACAAGTACATTTTGCTCTGAGGAAGCAAATTTAATTAAGTTCATAAAAAGTAACATTTTAATGCCTATGAAATTAAGGCCTATGAAAGAAATTAAGCAATACATGAACATAATTTTATAACTGCTACGCCTATTACAGCTCAATCATCAACATGTCTTTTCAAAGGCTTGTATAAGTTGTATTCTATTTAGTTTTGTTTTGTTTTTGGTACTGGGGACTGAACCCAGGGAGAACTAAACTACATCCCTACCCTTTTAATTTAATTGTGAGGCAAGGTCTTGCTAAGTTGCCTAGGCTAGGCTTGAAATTGCAATTCTACTGCCTCAGCCTCTTGTCTGCCTTGTATTTTATTTCATTGGTACATTTTAGATATACATAGTAACATTCATCATAGGGAATTTGTGCCTGTTCATGATATATCTTTTTTCCCCATTCTTCTCCACTCTCTTCACCCCCTTTTCCCTTCCATATTTACAAAAGCTCTGTTTCCATTTCTTCCTTTGTTTGTTTGTTTGAGTGCCTGGTGTTACAGGGATGTACCACTGTGCCTAGTCTTCAGTTATGTCTTTGTTCATATTGCTTTGGCTTACAGTTTTAATACTTTCATTAATACTATCAGTAAATTTTCACATTGTATATTAAAAGTTAATTAAACTTTCTGAGCCTATAGTTGGAAAAATTAAATCCTATTTCAAGATAGTTTGACATTTTTTTTTCTCCCTGGTACCAGATTGAACTCAGGACCTCGCATTTTTGAGGCAGATGCAGAACCATTGAGCTAAATCCCCAGCCCAACGGACATTTCTTTTGGTTGCCTCCAGATGTATTTTTTTATTTTGAAAAATTACAAATTCTTTACTGCCTGCCTTGCAAGTGCAAGGTCACAAGTTCGATCCCCGGTACCAAACCAAACCAAACCAAACAAAAAACCCCCACAAATGCACAATAAGTTGCAAAATAGTATAGAGAGGTCCAATGCAGCTTTCATCCAGTTTCCCCCAATGGCACCATCTCATTTGACTATCAAAATAAAGACACTGACATTGGTGCCATCGAAAGACCTTAGTGAGATATCACCAGTTTTACATGTAGTCATGTGTGTATTTTTATACTACAAATCTATCACATTTATACATCAGTATAATACATTGTGGATCTTAAAATTTATGAAATCAAAGCATGTTTTTTAAAAAGGTAAATCTTAAGGGCCAGGGATTTAGCTCAGTGGTGCCTTGAAAGTCCAGGGTCCTGAGTTCAATCCCCAGTGGGGAGGAGGAGAGTAAATCTTGCTTACCAAGCCTATGTTAAGCAGTTTGTATCCAAAGGTTATGGGAGATGGGTTTGGGGAAAAATTAAGAGCATACATATCAGGTGAAATATTCCTTGTCTCTAGTGTTTCTTTGTGCATATCCTGTGGTTCTGTATCCTATGAGATATTTTCCATAAAAGGCTTTTGATATGTCCACTAAATTTGGAAAACTGCATATCACAACCCTCAATTGGAGTTTCAGAATTAATAATACCATATTAAAGAAACAGAAAAACTCTACATTTAGGACACTGGTTTAACTTTGCTTGGCACATTATCTACCAAATTCCTGTTATCAGAGAACCATTTCCGTTTTAGGAAACATTGCTGAAGACACTTCAGAAGGAAAATGTGCAGATCCAGCAGAGTACTGGTACAGACTCTGGGATCCTAAGGAATTAGGAAATAACCAGGACATTCTGGCTATGAAAACAAGGAACAGGGAAATAGTACATTTAATTAAGAAATACATCAATTAGGAAAGGATCTATAATAGTAGAGATGGAAGAAAACAAGAGAAAGAAAAATGTTACAGAGAAAAATAGGGAAGGGAAAGATCCCAAAAGAGGCAGGAGAAATGGGAATAAAAGCAGTGAAAGCTGAGTGGCACACACCTGTAATCCCAGCACTCTACAGGAGAATCACAAATAGGAGCACAGAATGGGCAACTCAGCTACTTAGCGAGACCCTGTCGCAAAATAAAAAATAATAAAGGGCTTGGGATATAGTTGAGTGTGAAGGCCTTGGGTTCAAGTACTGAGGAAAAATCAGGATGGTTTACTGGGTAGTTTAGGCCATTTTTCTTGCTTAGTTATCTCTTTCATGTTCTTCCCAACTCCTTGTTGAATTTCTGCTAAATTAGTGTTGGCTTCACTGCTAGCAGCACAGTACTTTGCCTTAATCAAAAAGCATGCAGTTGTCCCGGGGATTTAGCTCAGTGGTTCTACCGCCTGCCATGCAAGCTCAGGGACCCACTGGAGTTCAAACCCCGGTACAAAAAAAAAAAAAAAAAAAAAAAACCAGATCATTCACTGCACGAACATTTATTAAGATCCTGGTATGTGCTGGGCTCCACATACCCATAGGTAGTGGGTATGATACTGCGATGCAATAAAGCAGAGTTTCTAAGACCAAGGAATTCAAGTTTAAATTAGCACTGTTTTAAGTCCAGAAAGATTAAGATATAGAGACTGCTTCCATTTCAATTATTGCACTTGCATAGTTCTTTCGTTTTGTTTTGTCTTTTGAGACAGGGTCTCACTATGCAGTTCATGCTGGCCTTGAACTCACTATGTAGTCCAAGCTCACCTTAAACTCAAGGCAATTCTCCTGCCTCAGCCTCCCAAATGCTGGGAGGGATAACAGGTGTGTGCCACACTCCTGGTTTGCACTTGTATAGTTCTTAAATGAATGCTCTTTCAACATTTTAGTCTTAAAAAAACAATTTGAGGGGGTACCTAGGATCGAACTCAGAGCCTTGAGCTTGTGAGACAGGCAGCAGCACTACTGAGCTAACTCCCCAGCCAGAAAAAAAACCGTGGTTTTTTTTGTTTGTTTGTTTTTTTGGTACCAGGGATTGAACTTGGGTCCTTGCGCTTGCAAGGCAGGTGGCAGAACCACTGAGCTAAATCCCCAGCCCCCCCAAAAAATCATTACATTCTTATTTTACACATGCATTTCATCACTGTCTCTAGATGTTTTATACAACAGACTTGAATATTCAATCTGGAGTTCCTTATCCATCCATTTACTTACTTATTCACACATATAGCTGTTTTTTGTTTTTCCACTATGGGGGTCTGAACCCAGGGCCTTGTCCATCCTAGGCAATCACTCTAATACTGAGCTACATCTCCAGCCCAATAGCTCATGTTCTTTTAACTTGTACCTAAGGATCTTGCTTTTATATGTATTACCTTAAATAATCCTCACAATATTCTTATAAACGTGCTTTTCATTTTATGGAGGACAAAATGGAAGCTCGTAGAAGGTAAGTAATTTGCTCAGTATCACATGGCTATTGTAAGAATTGGATATTTCACAGAAGTCTCTGTGGCTACAAACCTAAAAAGTTTTAGTTATATCATTCAAAATGTGCAAAATTTATTGTTACTTTTGAGACAGGGTTTTGCTACGTAATTTAGGCTGGCCTTAAACTCATGGCAATCCTCCTGCCTCAGCCTTCAGAGTGCTGGGAATTCAACACCCCCAGCTTTTAAAATGTACTAAGTTTTATACTACTGTCCATAAAGGACATATAAGGTTGTTTTTGTTTGTTTGTTTTTTTACATATAAGGCTTTTAAAAAGCAAAAATAAAGGGCTGGGGATTTAGCTCAGTGGTTCTGGAGGCTGCTTCGCAAGCACAAGGACTCTAGTTCAATCCCCAGTACCCCCCAAAAAACGGCAAAAATAATTTAATTAAACAGACAATTCCTTAGCTTGATCTCTGGTACCAAAAACAAAAAAACAAAACAGACTAGACAATTACTTTTTGATACATATAGTTTAGGCTCTGTGGTAAGTGCTAGTATACAGAAAACATTAAGGAAGTCTCTGTTTAGAAGGACAGTTAAGCAAAGTTTTACCAAAGAATGAGCATTTGAGTTCAGTCTTAAATTTTAACTCGATGCAAAGAGGAGAAAGGCAAAGTATGAAGAGCAGGATCTGGATACATATGGTGCCAAAACACAACATATTTTAGGAAAAAGGATATATGCAGACAAACAGTAATGACAGGTACCATCAAGAACAATAGACTTGGCCGGGCATGGTGGTGCACACCTGTAATCCCAGCACTCAGGAGGCTGAGGCAGGAGGATGGCTGTGAGTTCAAGACCAGGCTGGGCTACATAGTGAGTTCCAGGTCAGTCTCACTAGGTAGTGAGACCCTGTCTCAAAAAAACAAACAAACAAGCAAACAAAGAACAACAGACTTGGTCAGAATTTAGAAAGATATAACTTAAGATATTAACTGAGATTTATGGTTAGAGAATAGCACAAAAAGGGGAAAAGTAAGAATTTACATGACATTTGTAGGAACCAGAACTAGAGTTGTAGCATAACACTTTCATATTAGTAAACAATAAAAAATAAGTGTGGGGACAGGTAATACTGGGACCCAAGTAGCAGCATCATTTACATATGTGGAGCACTTAACTCTGTCAAATACAGTGTTATTTTACATGTGCAAAGTATTTGAACATATTGTTATTATTATTATTAGTCCATTTGTATTAGAGAAAACAGGTTAAGAGAGGATAAGAAACTTGGCCAAGATCACATATAATATCTAGTAAAGCCAGAAAGCCAGGTTGCAAATTTAGGACTATTTATACTTCAGATTACTACTCAATTTATAAAATACAAGACATAAAAGGAGACAGAAGATTAGTTCTTAATTCCAGAGCCATCAGGTGGAATTAATTCAACCATTATAAGCCTGTTTCTTTATAAAATATAGTGATAATAAAGCTCCTCAGGATCTTAAAATGATCAGAAGAGCAGCAGGCTTAAAATATTCTGTAAATGTGAACTTGACAATGTTATTATATACATGAAGGTGTTTATATATATATATATATATATCCTTGGATATATAAGGAATCTATATATCTTAGGAGGAAACAAAGAGAATGTTTAATAAACGTTATGGATTTCATTTATTCCAAGTTCCTTCATTTAAAGTATCAATGAGTCAGCTAGACATATTATTCTGTCAAATTTCTTAGATATATTCCTGCAAGAAGGGAGGATGTGTACAAACAAGTTCTAATTCTCAAAGGACATAAATTTTTTGTTTAAAGTCTGGGAAATAAAGTTGTTATAAGTACTATGCCACCAAATGTAGATGAAACTGGAGAAGCTAAGGTAGGAGGACAGCAAGTTCACGCCCAGCTTGGGCAACAGCAAAACCTTGTCTAAAAAATAAAAAGGGTTAAGAGCCAGGGATTTAGCTCAGTAGTGCCACACCTGCCTCAAAAGTGCAAGGTCCTGAGTTTGATCCCTCGTACAAAAAACAAAACAAAAAAAAAAAAAAGGCTGGAGTTGTTGCTCATTGCTACCCAACACTGCACCACCCAAAATTTTTTAAAAAGTAGCCAGGCATAGTAGCACATGCCTATAATCCCAGCATTCAGAAGGCTGAGACAGGAGGATTGCTGGGAGTTTTAGGCCAGCCTGGGCTACACAGTTCAACACCAGGCTAAACTATATAGCAAGACCCTGTCGGAAAAATTTGCCTTACTGGGGATTAAACCCAGGACGTTTTCATTGAGCTACACCCCCAAGCCCCTCTAACCCACATCACCCCCCCCATTTGAGATAAGGTCGCCGCCACAAGTCACTACCTTGCTCAGGCCAGGGTTGAACTTCTGATTTTGATTCTCCTGCCTCAGTTTCAGCTTCCCAAAGTGCTGAGATTACAGTCTGTCAGCTGTTTAGTTTACTTCTAAAATTACAATCATTACCGTTAAAAAAATGCCACTCAAAACAGCAAAATAAGGGAAACAAAACAAGGGAAAACTATACTCATGGATGCACTAGGAAACAATATTTCTGAGAAAAATCTAGTCTTCTCTGGTCCGAAATTTCTACCTAATCTACTGTCATATCAGACAATAGGTCTGGTCACTGGAATATATATAAAAGTAAAATTGAAAATGACTAGTAGAAAAAGACTGAGGGTAAAAATTGAGTATGGGAATGGGACAAAGGAGAAAAACATTTTCCTGTGCTGCAGAAAAACCTCAGCAGCACCACGGCTTCCTCAAAACAGTAATAAGAAATGTATAAAACCTACGCGACTCAGCAAACTGGGACATCTAGTTAATTGTGCTTAGTTTCCAATGTACCTGGGTTCACCTTTCTAAAAGATGAGGTCAAACAGCATTAAGTGAGACAAAAACTGGGATTCAAACAATCAAATTCAATAAAAACCACGAATTCCTTGAAAGAAGTTTGCATTTACAGCGTCAGATCTAATCCCTGGAAAGATTTTTCGATTGACAAAAAACAGAAACACATGTCTACTTCCTTGTTCTTATTCGTGGATACCTCCCATGGACCACCTAACTGTGCCTTTTTCTGAGAAACTGCAAGAAATTGCAGAGAGAAAACCTTAAGGTTCCAAGTGTCCCCCTGCGGTGAATAAACCAGCAGGGAGCTGCCGAGTCACTCGAGCTTTGTAAAGACGGCGG
>NW_022900914.1:12746192-12761009 GCF_012274545.1 Fukomys damarensis | reverse complement strand
GCCCCAAGGCGGGCGCGGCACCGACTCGCAAGCTCGCGCTACGCTGCGGCCCGCGATTCTGAGGCGCAGGCTGGGGGCGAGAGGACAGCCGCAGACCGTACCGCCACAATGGCCTCACCGACGTACAGAACCCTTGGTGGCGACCGCCCAAGCACCACGACGCCGGCGCCCTGACAGGACCATAACAGTGACAGCGCCGCGTTGATTGGCTCTTTGTAATGTGCTCTCCCATTGGTTCCTGGAGAAAGGTTCTGATTGGATCTTCCTGTTGTTGATTCCGGAAGTTCTCCGAAGACCGGAAGTTCACTGTAGCGTCCCTCTTGGTCCCTTCAAGCTGTTTTTGTTCCCTTTAGATCCCGTCCTTTCCACCTTTTCTTCTTTATACTTTTCCTCCGTTTCTGAAAACTGGGTGGATGAAAGAATTTTAGAACTAGGTATGTTTCTAGAGTTCAGCCTTTCTTCTTGGATCCCAAGTTTCATAGTTACCAATTGTAGAGATATTTGACTAAGTTATATATCGCCCCAGAGCCTGTTTCCTCACCTATAAGACGAAGGGGCCTGATTGGACAATAATAAGAAAGAAAGAAAGTAAACCTTAAATGGCTACCCAGAGACTAGAGCTGTAGCCTAGACACGTTCCCTTATGACGAAGGTAACTAAGGGCATCAAGACTAAAGTAGTGTTAGGAGTGTGGTGGCCCACGCCTGTAACCTCAACAACTCTGGGAAGCTGAGGCAAGAATCTCGCAGGCTCCAGACCAGCCTGGGCAATTTAGAGACTTAGACCTGTCTTAGAATAAAAAATAACAAAGGGCCTGAGGATGTATCTCAGTGGTTGGGTCCTGCCTTCAACCTCCCCCCCCACCCCGCCCCGCACGGGAGAGAGTCCGAAGATACTTTAGTAATTCTAGCTAAATGTTCTTTTCAAAAGTCCCTCTGTTTAGATAAACTTGCCAGTGTTTTCAAGCTCACATACCTTTTTAAATGTTCAAGTAAATCTAAATTTGATATACAAGCCACATAAAAGTGGCTTCCAATTTGAAGAGAGAAAATTTTTGGATATATTATGAAATATACTTGGAGAAAAAGAAACAGTGGGCCTGAAATAGAGCAATGGAAAGGCACGTGTTCAACAGAATTCCAAGAATTGTTTTTTTTCCACAAGAGAAAATTAGTACATAAAAGGTGAAAATTTTGTACACAAAGAGAAATGGAGAGGGAGTGGTAGCAGCCCAAATCATCATCTTCCAGAGATAATTACAGGCTAATTTTTGTTTGTTTTGCGGGGGCGGGGACTGAACTCAGGACCTTGTGTTTGCCATGCAGGCACTGCGCCACTGAGCTACATCCCCAGCCCTTATAATCTTCCAGATATAATTTACTGAACTTGGACTCATTCAGCTTTCCTGGAGTTTAGCTTTTATGGGAAAAAATGGCAGCAGGTGGGGTTGTACAGATAGATTATGAAATTATTTTTATGCTATTCTAAGGAGTTCTGTTTTTTTTTAACTCCCTTAACTCCCTTCTGGAAACAATGGGAGAAACTGTTAAAGCATTTAGAGCAAGGGGATGCTCTCTTAAAGTATCCACACTGGGGATACTTTGACTTTAAGAGTACAGACTTACTTATATGAAGACTTGCAGATATGTAAGTAATTCTTCGACTAGGGTAACAGCTCTGGAAATGAGAAAGAAGAAACTGATACAAGATGTTAAGGTTAAGAATCTACAGGACTTTCTTAATCATTCTGCTTGTTTCTAGGACACATTACTTGACACAACTCTGAAAGGAGGAGAGTTTTATTTTGGCTCACATTTTCAGTCCACAGTCAGCTGGCTCTAAAGCAGAAATGATACAGTAGAAGGTTCTAGTGGAGGAAAGTCACTCGTCACAGCGGCCAGGAAGCAGAGAAAAAGGGAGAATTCAGCACAGGAGATACAACCTACAAGGCCATGCCCCCAGTGATTCATTTCCAGCGAGGCCCCACCTCTGCATAGGAAGTCAGCCCCCTTCAGGACATGAGACTTTAGGGAGTTATTCTTGATCTTAATTATAATATTGCACCCTGGCCCCAAAAAGAATCGTTCACATTTTTGGGGGGAGGGGGAGTACCGGGGATCAAACTCAGGTCCTTGTGCTTGCGAGGCAGGCACCGCACTACTGAGTTAAATCCCCAGCCCCTCATTCACATTTCTTTATGCAAGATGCATTTAGTTCATCCTTAAGTGTTGTCAGTGTTTTAACAATTTCAGCATTGCTGAAAAGTCCAAAGTTTCCTGTGACACCCCAGGCAAACGCTTAGCTGTGAACCCCTGTAAAAATAAATAAGAAAGCTAATCCTTTCTAACATACAATGGCACAGGGTAAACATTCCCATTCCAAAAAAGAATAGGATAATAGGAAAAAAATCCAGACTAAAGCAAGATCAAAACACAGCACAGCAAACACTAAATCGTGTAGCTCCCTTGCCTGTGCCCAGGAGAAGTTGTAGTGAGAGATGAAGTCCAAAAGGCCTTTCCCCTAAGTCACTGCTAGTTGCAGCCTTCATGGTCTCTTTTTTGGGTGGGCTTTGTTCACTACCTGTGGCTTTCCTCAGATGTTCAATGTTCTTGGCACCTGCAACTTCCTGGGGTCTCCACTGCACTTTTGGCTTCACTCTCACAGCTTAATGTTCTGCCATCTCATGGGGACACTTCCTGGGCTTCAGGGATTTTTCTAAAATGTGGGTGGAAGCCTCCCTGGCTCCACAACTCATGCATTTTGCATGCCCATAAAACCTCCACTATGTAAATGATACAAAGGTCTGCTGACAGTTTGACAGTATCGAGGCCCCCTTGGATCATTACTGCAGAAGCCTCCGAGTGCCTGAATAGCTGAGCATGGGGAACTGAATCCTGGGGAACAATTTCCCTAAATGGCCCTTCACTAGCAGGCGCCCTGGAGTTCTCTTCTCAAAGCAGTCTTTCAAAGGAGTTTGTCTTTACTCTTTTACACCCTTGACTTAGTAAATGGTAGAGTCTTGCTGATTCCTGAAAAGCCCTCAAAGCAACTTTCCTGTTGCTCTGAAGCAAACTAATTTGCTTCTTCCTAATGCTAATCTTTTCAGCAACCATGTTCACTTTTGCTCCAATTTTGCAGACCCTTCTTTCTAGTGAAACTCCAAATTTTTAAATCGGTTTTTTGCCAGAGGTGGTAGTGCACACCTGTAATCCCAGCACTTGGGAGGCTGAGGCAGGAGGATTAGCATAAGTATGAAGTAGCCTAAGCTACATAGTGAAACCTTGTCTCCAAAAAATGGGCTTTTTGCTCCTAATTTATAGTATGAAGCCTGCTAAAAGCCACCAATAGTATCCATAAAACAACCTGAACATTGATTAGGTGGCCTTGAAATTTAGTCCACTATATTAATTAGTCTGCTCAACTTAGTCTCCCACAAAATATCAGGAAATGAGCAAAATGTACACATTTTTGCCAGAGCATAAAACACATCACCTCTGGTACAATTGCTAATGAGTCCTTCTTCCCAACTGAAACCTCACAAGCCTGGTCTTTACCATCTTACATTTTCAGTCCATTGTTGGCTGGCTTCAAGGCAGAAACAGTATGGTAGAGCAGTCCAGCAAAAGATGCTTTGTATGTCATGGCGGTCAGGAAGCAGAGAGAGAAGGGACAAACTGGAAATGGAGACATATCATTCTAGGCCATGCCCCCAGTGACCCAGCTCCAACCAGGTCCCACTTCCTAACAGCACGTCAACCTGTGAGAGCATGAGAGCTGATGGGGGTCGTTCTTCTTCTAAATCGTGTCAAAGACTTAATCATAAATTACAAGAGATTATGTTTGGTGAACAGGAAGGACAGTAGGATGACTTTAGGTTTCTTGTAGTACGTAGTGCATGGTTGATAATTACATCTCTGAATATGAGTGACATTACCCACAGAGTATGCTGAGTGGGAGAATAGTACCAAGAATAACTTTGAGTAACACCAACTTTTAAACAGCAGTCTAAGGAATTGGCTGGCAACGAAACAGGATGAGTTGCAACTTTAATTAGTCTGGAAAGACTATTATTTTGAAAAAAAATAAATTTTTTCTTGTGTAAGAGCCTTTAAAACATTATTTTAAAATCAGTTTTAGGGGCCAGGGATTTAACTCAGTGGTTCCGCCACCTGCTTTGCAAGCACAAGGACCTGACTTCAATCCCCGGTACCTAAATAAATAAATAAAAATAAATTCAGTTATATGCATTGTGGTCACTAGTGTATTTATTCCTTTAATCTTATGTTTGATTTCTCTTTTTTTTACCTTCAAATTTAATTTTGTGCCAAGCACCAGTACACATCCTTATAATCCATGCACTCGGGAGGCAGGAGGATCACCATTAGTTTGAGGCCAGCCTTGGCTATACAGTGAGTTCAGTGCCAGCCTGAACAGCATAGTGAGACCTGTCTCAAAATATGAAAAAAAATTTGTTTTCTTTATGTGGATTATTTTCTCTTATATTATTTTTTCCTTTTCCTAGCTTAGAAATTGTATCATCTGTTTCTATTTTCTTTTGTTTTTTGTTGCTTCTTCTGGTACTGGGGATTGAACTCAAGACATTGTGCTTGTGAGGCAGGCACAGTGTCACTGAACTGAATTCCTGACCCTCTATTTCTATTTTCTTATCAGTTATATATAATGAACTTTTAACATGTATATTTAACTTATCACAGTCTACAGTTAATAAGTATCAATATGCTTACCCATAACAGGCATGAGGGCAAATGCATATAATCCTAGGACTCTTGAATGTTGAAGTAAGAGGATCAAAAATTTGTGCCCAGCCTGGGCAACTACTTAGTGACTTGGGAGATGCTGACTCAATAAATTTTGAAACGTTTTAGGGACATAGCTGAGTGAGAAGGCCCACTGGATTGATCCCCAGTACCACGAACACACACACACGTACACACACTTACGTCTTACCTGGTCCTATACAATGTAGGAAATCTTGAACACTGACTTAGAACATACTGTTATTCTACATTTTAGATCTGGCTCATACTCCTTTCTTTTTCCGTTGTATTTTATTTTATCAGTCTACGCAGTTTACCATGATCTTGGGGGTGATAACATGTACATATTACAGCCTGGCTTCTTTTAATCCCCTTCCTTTTCCCTCCCCCTCCCCTTCTGGCTCCCCAGTGACCTTTTTCATACTTGTGGATACTGTTTGTTTTAACACAAGTTAGAGCTTATAATATTTACATTGATTTGGGTTATTGGATTCTTGCACTTGGCCTATCCTTGTTCACCTCATGTCCCCTTCCCCTCCCCGTCCCCCTCTCCTTGTGCCCTTGCACCCCTACCCTATTGGATGAGTTCTGACCCCTTATCCCTTTCTATCCTTCTTTTATCATTTTCTTTGTACTTTGCTTCACTTAAATGAAGGATACCATATGATATTCAAGCTTGCATATCTGATTTACGTCATTCAACACTATATTTTCTAGATGCATTCATCTTCCTATAAATGCCTCAAATCTGTCCTTTTTACAACAGAGTAATATTCCATTACATATAGATGCCATATTTTGTTCAATCATCTGTTGATAGCTACACAGGCTGTTTCCAGGATTTAGCTATTACAAATTGCTCATGCTTCTTTTTTTTAATCTCATTCAGAATGGTTTTGTTTTATATAATCAATATTTACGTATATTTTCCTAAAATTTTTAGACCTTTTCTGCTCATTTTTTTTCATCTCCACGTTTTCACTTTCTTCTGCCTAAAGTAGGACCTTTAGGATTTCCACTAAGGAGGGGTCTATTGGTGGAAAATGGGTTTGTCTTTATTTTGCTACTGATTCAACAAGATGTTTATGATGAGGATAATAGAAACTGACACTATGTATGCTTGCGCCTGCTTTTTTTTTCCTTTATAAGCAAACTCCTCAGACTCTTGGTGTATTCAACCAATTGAGCTCTTCCTTACACTGCAGCCTAAGCCCTTCAAAAGCTTTTGTGGTTGTTGTCATTGTCTTTGTTTGTTTGTTTGTTTTGAGACAGGGTCTCACTATGTAGTTGAGACTGACCTGGAACTCACTATGTAGCCCAGGCTGGTCTCAAACTCCCAGCGATTCTCCTGCCTCAGCCTCCTGAGTGCTGGGATTACAGGCATGCGCCACCATGCCCTGCCTGTTGTAGGCTGACTTTGAACTTGTGCTGATCTTCCTTCCTCAGGCTCCTAGTGCTGGGGTCATGAATGTGCCCCACTGTATCTATTTTAAAAAGTCTTTTCTTGCTGGCATATTCTTGCCTATTTGTAATGTCTGTTTCAAGTCGAGCATGCTGAAGTGTGGTTCATAAGGAGCTGGTAACAGCAAAGCCTGCTGGCCAAAAAGCTACCAGCGCATGGGGCTAATAAAAGTAGCTGGCAGCCAGCGCTAGGAACACTGAAGTTGACTTGCATGAGAAAATGACAGAAAGCAATGAAAATAGCCAGCAGCTACCATTTTCAGGAGCCCAAGGAGTTCCAGAGGCCTGCAGACAACTGCTTGCTCTGAGCAGCAAGGAAAGCTGCTAACAACCAAAATGCTGATAACCACTGGCATTCAAAGCCCAGAGTGGTCAAAAGCGAAGGAGCTACACTTTGCCAATTGGCAATTTCTATAGAAATTGAACAAGAACTCTCAGCCAATTGGCAGCATCATGAAGTCAATACGGGGACCTTCCACGTTAGAAGGCTGTGAAGAAGAGGACGAACAATTGTGTTGGTAAAGGGAACAGGATTCTAAAGAGTTAAGTCAGATTCGTGTGACCAAAGAATGGCCCTGTGTGTGTCTGTTTCTGGGAGGACTGCATACCCTCCCCAGAACAGTAAACTTCAATAGAAAACAGAACACCTGGGGGCCAGGGATTTAGCTCAGTGGTACCTTAGCTCAGCCTGCCTCACAAGTGCAAGGGCCTGAGTTTGATCCCTGGTACAAAACAACAATAACATAAAAAACAGAACACCTGGAGCACAGGATTTGACACTCTTGCCCCTAGCAAGGTCCAGGATGCTGAAACGTACTTAAAGTCATGCATGGCTTTTGGCACAAGGCCACCTTTGAACACATAGTATAAAATAACACAAAAGTTAGGATAAGAAGCAGCAGCAGGAAGGAAATTAGGTCCCAGACCAAGACCTCATTGCAATGAGTGTTACTCCTTGATCTGGTGATGTACCTGTTTTAACATTTGACTTTGTCACAATCTTTTCTTAGTGTTTCCTTTTATTCCATTAAACTTTCTGTTTCAAATCCCAGCCAGTCATGGTGGCGCACACCTGTAGTCCCAGCACATGGGAGGCTGAGGCAGGAGAATTGCTGTGAGTTCCAGACCAGCCTGGGCTACATAGTGAGTTCCAGGTCAGTCTCAACTACATAGTGAGACCCGGTCTCAAAAAACCAAAAAAACCAAAACAAAACCAAAACCAAAAACAAGAAAACAAATCCTGGAGTGGTGTGTGAAACAGCAAACTTTCCATTTGAGTGTTATAGCTTGTTGCCTGGGAGGATGGAAAGCACACCAGGAGCTACGAAGACAAAGTAAAGCTTTATTTAACATCAGTGGACCATTCTGTGTTCACACACAGGGGACTGGTCCCATCCAGTGCTTGGCAAAGGAGGCTACACTCTTTGGGAGGGGTCGGTTACAGATAAGGCACATCTGACCTACATTTATTAGTTACAGAGTTTGAAATTATTTGCAGGGGGCTCAGTCATGGTTTGCCTCACACATGATGCTGGCAACATGCTTAGAGGGTAATTTAGGATATGAGGCTTATATCTCATTTGCATTCTGGTGAAGTGACAAAATTCTTCTAGAGACAAAGACATTCCTGAGCTCGGACATATGTGAGGCAGGACAGACCCGGACATGTTGAACAAAGAAAATTTCAAGTAGGGAATTTCCCCTTAGTAAGCCCAGCTTAAACCATGGAGATAAAATTTCCCCTTCGCTGTGTACTGGCTTTTTTCACAGATCGAACTTCAAAATCTAATTAAAGGTGCACCTCTGTTGAGAAATTTACTTTGTCAACACAGACGGTTGTCAGCAGGCTCGAGAACTGGCTTATGTTTGATATTCATGTTATGTGCACATAAGAACACATGCTAGCCAGGAACAATTTCTTCTCAAATGATTTCTCTGTTTTCTATGGTTGTTTAGATACGCATTTGACTTTCTCTATGCTGAGTGTAGACACTGAAATGAGTATGGTGTGGGTTTCTTTTTATTTATACTGCTCGGAATTTGTTGGGTAGCCTGAACCTCAAGGTTGTCGCTTCAGGTTTTGAAAGTCTTAGCTATCTCTTCTAATGCTGCTGCTAATTTATTGTCTCCTTTCCTTCTGAAATGCTGCTTAGTTATATAACATTAGTAGATTACGTGTATATGTATATGCTTAACAGCTAACATTTTAATGGCACTGTCTCTGGACTTCCTGGTGAACGGTTTACTTTTATTTGTTTAATCCTCTCAACAACCTCATGAAATTGGTACTGTTATTTTCTCTATACTACACACAAATATGGAACCAGGGGCAGGGAAGACAAAAGTAAACGCTTTCCAAAGTATATAGAGGTGCTAAGTGGTAAAACCAGGACATACACTCAGGTAAGCTAGTACCAGAATTCCAACTCCAGTGCTATGAAACCTTGGTGTCTCTTGTTACACTTCAGAGTTCTCATTCTCCATTTGCTGCCTAAGTATTTTTAAATTTTGTTTTGGTTTTGTTATTATGATTTGTTTATTGATTGTGTAGCAGTGAAAAGATACTTTCAGAACATGATGCTTGTTTCTGGAGTCTTGATTTAGGAATTTATATTTCGCTCGATTCTTTAAATAACAGGTTTGTTGACTTTCAAGAAGCAGTCAAGGCCAGGCGTGGTGGCGCTCGCCTGTAATTCCAGCACTCAGAAGGATGAGGCAGGGGGATCGCTGAGAGTTTGAGGCCAGCCTGGGATACATAGTTCAAGGACAGCCTGAACTGCATAATGAAATCCTGTCTCAAAAAACAAAAACAAAACAAAACATCTTCAATTATTGCCTTATTATTATAAATTTGATAGTATAAAATGTACAGGCATGACTTTGTATGGGATATTTATACAATAGAATACTACTTGACAATAAAAATAAATGAAACACAGTTGCATGCTACAATATGGATGAATCATGAAAATACTATGCTCGATGACAAAAAGCGGCTACAAAAGGAGCATATACAAAATGTCATCAAAATCTACATAAACCAGGCGTGGTGGCACACACCCGTAATCCCAGTACTGGGAGGCTGAGGCAGGAGGATCACTGCCAGTTTGAGAGCAGCCTGGGCTAC
Organism: Fukomys damarensis; assembly: GCF_012274545.1. Classification (NCBI taxonomy): domain Eukaryota; kingdom Metazoa; phylum Chordata; class Mammalia; order Rodentia; family Bathyergidae; genus Fukomys; species Fukomys damarensis. The sequence goes on along the minus strand of NW_022900914.1, from coordinate 12,751,643 downwards.
ATAGTGAGTTCCAGGTCAGTCTTAACTACATAGTGAGACCCTGTCTCAAAAAAAGAAGAAAAAAAATCTACGGTTAATGTTCAAATTGGAGAGCAATGATTACAGTAAAAGACCCTTTACTGTGTGACTGAACGAGGGCTGGTCAACAAAATGGTGAACGGCGCCGCTGCCTGCCAACCGAAAGGCAGACTTGTGAAAACACTACTGTGTGCCCTCATCTCCCTCATTCCCTGGGACTGGCACGGGGCAACCTCTGGCTCTTCCACAAAATAAAAGGGACCACAAAAGGTAAACACTTTCAGTCAATTCGGGACATCAGAGCAGGCATGACAGATAAAGACATGAAAGAGGATTTCCAGAACGGCCTCAGAACGGGGCAGGAACAATGGGGTAACTGTGCTCACAGAGAGGGGAGGAGGGCAGTACCCCGGGTCACGAACACAGCTGTTTGAAGTCAGTTCACTTCGCAAAGAGAAGCGGTGGCAGAACTCTGTTTCTGCTCACAAGGTTCGCACTGGCTGTGTCCATTTTCCCCACAGGAACACGAGCATGGCCGCCTCCCCCAGAGTCGTGGAAGGAACTGAATTCGTGAACTGAGGTACCACTGTATTTTGAGGGTGATTAATCACAATGCGTTTTTTATACTGAAATCATTTTTATAATGTAAACACGCAGACTGTATTTTTCAACCACACTTTTTATTATGATTTCATTTATATAAAAATGTCCAGAGGATGTGCTTGAATGAATGTGAATGTAAATTTATTTTATTGTGATATACTGCTATACGGTGGCTACTATAGCAAATTACCACAAACTAGGTGGCTTAAACAACAGAAACTTTTCTCTTGCAGTTCCAGAGGCCAGAAGTCCACAATCACTAGCTGAAACCAAGATGTCTCACAGGACCATACTCTCTCTCGCTCTGGAGTCTCTTGGGCACAATATGTTTATTTGACTTTTCCACCTCAGGTGGCTGCCAGCGTTCCATGGCCTGGGACGATATAACTCCACCTCTTTCTTCACTGCCTTTTCCTCTTCTGTTTCAAATAACCCTCTGCCTCTCTCTCTCGTAAGGACACTTGGGATGGCATGAAGAGTAATCCAAAAAACTTTCCCTTTTAAACTCTCTGCAAGGGCCTGGGATTTAGCTCAGTGGCACCGCACCTGCCTCACAAACACAAGGCCCTGAGCTTGATCCCCGGTACCAGAGAGAGAGAGAGAGAGAGAGAGAGAGAGAGAGAGAGAGAGAGATATGAAGGAAGGGAGAGATGTAACATTTACACATTCCAGGGATTAGCACTTGCTATATGAGTGGCCATCAATCAGCCCTATTACAACACTCTCTACATTTTTCCTTTTTATCCTGTATTATGTCATTTATTATTACAAAAACAATTGATATTTGCTATAGAAAATTAGAATTTACAGATAAGCAAAAGAAGATGGTTTTAAATGTCCTAGGACCTTATTCCCCGAAGGTAAGCGCCATTACTATTTCGGTGCCTATGTTTTGCCAGGTTTTTTGAATAGACGTTACTTATAGGTTTTATTAATACTTAAAAATCCAACTCACGGCAGAGCCCTTGATCCTATTTCAGAGAAGCCCACCTCACAAGTTGGGTAACACCACTGACACTCCCCTAGAAAACATAGAATGTACAATCTATTTGAAGGGCAAGTCAGACGCGCCTCTCTTTCTAACAGGTTAATGCCAAAATTTATATCCCTTCTCAATTCTCTCCCCAGCCCCCCAGTGGGTATTAAACCTTCAGGCTCGCTAGACAAGTGCTCCATGACTGAGCCAAGTCGCCAGCTGTTTTTTTGTTTAGTTTTGAATTCAAAAAAAAAGGTCTTACTGAATTGCCAGGGCTGGCCTTGAGCCGCCTCCTACGTAGCTGAGATTAAAGGGGGGCATGACCATGTCCCTGCAGGCTGCTTCTTCTGAAACCAGAACTTATGTAACATTAGAGCCGCAGAGGAGAGAGTACACAAAAATGTCTTTCACAAGAAAATGCCAGGAAGATTTCTTCATTCCTGGAGTTGAGAAAGCTGGCTTCCATTAGTCTATGATCTCAATTTTTTTTAATGATAGCATACTCAATTCTTTTTCATTTTATTTTATTAGTACATGTTTACAGTGCATAATATTTACATTCTTTGTGGGGAGCAGGTGCACGTACGTAACATACCTTAATTCCCTTTTAACCCCTTTCCTTCCCTTACTCCCCCGTCTCTTGATCTCCTTCCCATGTGAGAAAGATCTCCCTATTTCTTGTTATCAATATTTTATTTTGCTGTTAGGTATAATTTGAGTTTTTCATGTAAGAGAAACTAATGCAGTATTTGAGCTTGTGTGTCTGATCTCTTTCTCTCAACATTATGGTCTCAAGGGGCAGCCATTTGCCAACAAATGACCAAGCTTATCCTTTTGATGGCAGAATCGTACTGCATTTCTTGTAGAAATACCACATCTGTACCCGTTCAATTCCTGACACAGAGACTGCTTCCAGAATTTAGCTATCATGAATTGTGCTGCTATAAACATGGGATGGTTTGCATCACTGCTTGTAATATGGTATCTTTGACTTTTCCAGGAAGATACTTAGAAGGTAAACAGCTGGGTCAAGTGCAATTACTGGTTTAGTTTTTTGAGGAAGCTTCATACTGATTTCCATAGTCATGGTTGTACTAACTTACATTCCCACCAACAATATAAAAAGGCACTTCTTTTTCTGACAGCTTTACCAGCATTTGATATTGTTTGATTTCTTGATGATGGCCATTCTTTTTTTGTTGTTGTTGTTTTACCGGAGATCGAACTTGGGCCCTTGTGCTTGCAAGGCGGGCAGCGGAACCGCTGAGCTAAATCCCTGGCCCAGCCATGGCCAGTCTTCCTGGGGTAATATGGAATCTCAGGGTTGTTTGGGTTTTTTTCTAATGACCAACGATACTGAGCATTTCTTCATGTTTTTATTGACCGTTTGTACTTGTCTTGAAGTATCTATTCAATTCACTTGCCCATTTTTTTATTGTCTTTTATTTTAGAGGTTCTAGTTTTTTGAGTTCTCTGTATATTCTAGAGGTTAACACAATTTTTTCCCATTTTTTATGGTGTTTTTTTTTTCTTTTTTGTACCTGGGATTGAACTCAAGTCCTTGCGCTTGCAAAGCAAGTGGCAGAACCAGAATCCCCAGCCCTTATGTTTTTTTTCATTTTGTTATTTCCTTTGCTGTGCAGGTTTTTTTCTTAAGTGTACAAAGCAGTTCCATTTATTCAATTCCCTAAATGTTTTCCTATGCAAGTTTTTAAATTGATGTGATCTCATTTGTTGATTCTCAGAACTATTTCCTGTGCAATTGCAATTCTGTTGGAGAGTTTTACCTATGTCCTCCAGCAGGTTTTTTCTGTTCTAATATTTAAATCTTTCATCCATTTTGATGTTAGTCTAGAACATGGTGGGAGATATGGGTCTAAATTCAATCCTCTGCATGTGAATAGTCAGTTCTCCCAACACCATTTATTAAAGTGACTATAAAACAAACAAACAAACTATTAAAGTGACTAGCTTTCTTTCATTGTGTTTTTGGCCCCTTTGTCTGAGATCAAATAGTTAAATGTGCTTGAGGTTGTTTTGCATCCTTTATCCTGTTCCACTGATGCACATGTCTGTTTTTGTGCCAGTCTCGTGCCGTTTGTAATCATTGTAGCTTTGTGGTACAGTATAACTTCAAGCCTGGGATTGTGATACTGCCTGCCTTGCTCTTGCTGCCCAGCATTGCTTTCTGAATCTCTTCTGGTTCCATATGAAGTTTAGGATTATTTTCTCCAGTTCTGTATAGAATGTTGTTGGTATTTTGATTGAGATTACATCAAATCTCTATCAATTTTGGAAGTATGGTGATTTTTACTATAATGGTTCTGCCTATCCAGGAATAGAGGATATGTTTCTATTTTCTGATGTACTCTTTGATTTCCTTTTTCAATATACTCATTTGCAGTTTTCATGGGTCTTTCACTTCCTCAGGTTAATTTTTTTCCAATTATTTACTTATTTCGGTTTTTTGAGAAAAGGTCTTGCTATGTAGCTCATGCTGGCCTCAAACTCATGGCAATCCTCTTGCCTCAGCCTCCCGACTGCTGGGATTATAGGTATGCACCACCATGCCTGGTTAATTAACTGATTTAGGATCTTTTTGATGATTCATTACATTCAGTATCTTGTTGAGGATTTTTGAGTCTGTATTTATTAAAGAGATTGAGCTACAGTTCTGTTTTTTGATTGAATCCTTGTCTGATTTTAGAATCAGGGTAATGCTTGCTTTCAGGAATGACTTTGGGAATATTTTTTCCCTTTAGATTTTATTAAAGAGCTTGAAGAGTATTGGTGTTACATCCTCCCTGAAGTTTTTGTAGAATTCAGTAGTGAATTCATCAGGATTTGGTTTTTCTTAGTTGGTGGGATTTTTAAATTACTACTTCAGTTCCATTGCTTGCTATTGGATTATTCAAAGTTTTAAAAATCTTCTTGGTTCAGTGTTTTGTTCGTTTTTGTTTGTTTGGGTTTTTTTTTTGTTTGTTTTATTTGTTTGTTTGCAGTACTGGGTATTTAACTCAGGACCTTGCATTTTCAAGGTAGGCGCTGTACCACAGAGCTAACTCCCTGACCCTTCTTTTTTTTTTTAATTGAGTTTATTGGTACAATCTAGGTATACAATACAGTTACATTCATCATTGGGATTCTGTACCTTTATATAGTAGGTCTTGATTCTCATTTTTTCCCCTTGTCCCTGCCCTCCCTTCACCCCCTCTTCCCCTCCCCATTTACAAACACTTTATTTCCATTTTTTCAGTTTCTCATATTTTTTTCCTCTCCCTTATTACCTTTCCCCCACCCTTCCCACTTTCCCTACACCTTTAGCCCTTTACTTCCTATTTCACATTATTAATGATCTCATTAGGATCCTGTGTACTATTATAGTTTTTCACACCAAAGAAACTATTCGGTATTTCAGTTAAAGAAATCTCTGTAGGAACATTAAAAATAGGGAATCCTAAAAAGAGAAAAGGATGATGTAACATTAAAATAATCCTTAATTCTGTGGATGAAAATGGTCCCCAAACATATTTAAATTGCTTCTTGCTTTTATAGTCTTATGTTATTCTTTTCTTCATTATTTAGAGAATACTTTATTAGTTTCTGTAATCAAACCCACGTAGATATGACCTTACATATTCAATACAGTGTGTTACCCCTGTACACATGGACAAAAAATAAAAAATAAAAATAAAAATAAATTAACATTTCTAGACCAATATGGCTGCCCATTTCTGCACAATGCCAACTCAACACAGTAAATTGGGATGACTTTTTCCAAAGTTGGCAGCACCGTTAAAGTTTCCCAAAATTCAATTTATATCTATATATATCTATATATCTATATCTATATC
>NW_022900914.1:12723417-12746012 GCF_012274545.1 Fukomys damarensis | reverse complement strand
TAGGTGTAGATTTTTTTTTATTGTAGCTAGGTGGGGTCCTATATGCCTCAGTTATCTGAATGTCAAATTCTTCCCCTCTGTTTGGGAAGTTTTCTGTCATTAATTCTGCGAACAGCTTTTTAAAGTCCTTTGTATTTTCTCCTGCTACTTCATGGATTCCTATCAGTCTTATGTTATTCTTCTTTGCATCATCTAGGAGTTGTCGGATTGACTTCTCATGATCTCTTACTGTTTTTAAGAGACCTCTCTTTTCATGGTCACTGACTGCAATCTTATCTTCTATATCTGAGAGTCTATCTTCGCATTCTTTTATTCTGTTGTGTACACTTTCTATGGAGTGTTTAATCTCCTGGATATCTATTTGAATCTGTTTTATGGATTCCATTTCTTTCCTATGTTGGATGTTTATTTTTTCCATTTCTTTCTCATGTTGGGCCTTCAATGGCTTCTATCATGGTCGCTGACCCTTCTGGATTCAGTTTTGATAATTCATTTATCTAGGAATCTATCCCTTTCTTCTGAATTCTCCAATTTATTGGTGTGCAAATTTGCAAATAGTTGTTAATAATCTTTTTTATTTCAGCAGTGTCCATTGTGATTTCATTTCTTTTTTTTTTTTTTTTGAAACAGGGTCTCACTACATAGTTGAGACTGACCTGGAACTCACTATGTAGCCCAGGTTAGACTCAAACTCACAGCAATCCTCCTGCCTCAGCCTCCCGAGTGCTGGGATTCTAGGCATGAGCCACCACGCCCAGCTCCAGCCCTTTTGTTTAATGTCTTGAGACAAGGACGCTGGGCTTAAACTTGTGATCCTGCTGCCTAAATCTTCCTGAATGCTGGGATTACAGGTTGCCCACCATGCCTAGCAGAGACTTTTTTTTTTTAATGTTTGTAATTCCCAGACCAAAAGGGCCAATTTGAAAAGGACATGTTATATACAATTCATAACTCACAGGGGCCTTTTTCAAAAACAGGTTTAGGTTAAAGAAAGGCAAATGACCAGGCTGGAAATGCATATTCCTATGAAATCTCAAAATCTTCTTAACATTCTGAGGCTATTTCTTAAATAAAGGAGGAATATTGATCAGCTTTCCGAATGCAGGAACAAAACACCTGGCACCAGAAACTTAAAGGAGGAAGGACTTACTGTGGCTCATGGTTTTGGGGGTTTCAGTTCATGGTCCACTGGTTCCAAGGTAGAAACATCATGATGGGAGGGAATGGTGGAGGAAAACTAGGATGTCTTCCAACGAGGAGCAGGGGAAGAAGCCAGAAATGGAAGGGGCAGGGACTAGATATTGTCTCCAAGGTCACATTCCCATGACACACTTCCTCCAAGAAGTCCCCATCTCCTTATATCCCATTCAGTTAGAAACTCACCCATGGGTTCATCCTCTGAGGGCAGTTAATGCCTTCTCACCCAGTCATCTCTCCAAGAGCCTCTTAATCCAGTCAAGTTGACAAGCAAGACTAAAAGGCACAGGAGGAAAGCTAGAATTGTCCTTGAATGGGTTCTTCCTTTTTCTTCAAATTTTGTGTGTTTTATTTATCAATAGCAAATGATAAACTTTAAAAATTCACAGTTTGGGGCTGGGGATATAATATCTCTGTAGTAGAATCCTTGCCTACTGTTCATGAGGTCTTGGGTTTGATCCCCAGCACTGAAGAAAAAAAAAAAGAGAGAGACAAAGGAAAAAAATCCACAATTTCTACTTAATGTCAATTTTTTTCCAAGAGAAATTTGAACTGTGATGCTCATTATAAATGAAAACTCAGACCAGAGTATATAATCTAATTATTCACTAAAGAATACAAAAAGCAATATTCTTTGGATTCTTGTTGAACAAGTTTTGGTTCTAGACAAAGAATCTGAATGTTTTCTTTACTCCTTTTCAAAATTGAGTCTGGGTGTGGTAGTATGCCCCTGTAGTCCCAGTTGCTCAGGAGGCTAGGGCAGGGAATTGCTTAAGTGCAGGAGTTCAAGGCCAGCCTGGGCAACATAGTATGTAAGACCCCATCTAGTGACTGACTGAATGAAGAAAAATTTCCTATAATATGAAAGACTCCTTTAAAAGACTTGAGTGTAAGGCTATTGTCACTGTTAAGTGATACTATTTTAAGGGGGAAAATAACTGTGTTCTACTTGAGGATATTCAGGCCAGGGATTTAGCTCAGGCATTCTGCCACCTGCCTCGCAAGCGCAAGGTCCTGAGTTTGATCCCCAGTACCAAAAAAGAAAAAGAATAAAAGAATAACCACTTGAACATATTTAGTTAATGAGCCAGTCCAAAAACAAAGATCTGTGGCATTAGAGTTAGGGACTCCTACTGAGGCAATAAAAAAATGACCTGTAATCATATTTTGGACATAATTGTTGAGTCATTCAAGCAGCATTATTATCCATATGATGTCATTTATAAAATGTTAAGACTTGCTTTATTGTCCAAAAAATGATCTATCATGGAAAATGTTCTATGCACACTTGAAAAGGGTGAGTTGGAGCAAACGCCAATCAAGTCACCTTGTTTGACAGCACTATTCAAATGTTCTCTACACTTACTGGTTTTCTCGTTGCCTATCAATATGGACAAGAGGGTCTTACAATCACCGACTAAGTCATGTGCTCTGGTTTTCTCTCATTTATGTTTTTCAAGTTCTTTATATAGTGTAGATACTAATCTTCTGTCAGAAGGCTAACTCACAAAGATTTTCTCCCAGTTTTTCTCTCATTTTGTACACTGTCTCTTCACTCTTGACTGCTTCCTTTGCCATGTAGTAGCTTTTAAATTTGGTATGATACTGGGCTGGGGATTTAGCTCACTGTTTCCGCTGCCTGCCTCTCAAGCACAAGGTCCTGAGTTCAATCCCCGTTACCAAAAAACAAACAAAAAAATTGATATAATCCTATTTGTCAACTCTTCCATTATTTCCTGAGTAATTGGAGTCCCAGTCAGGAAATCACTGTCTATACCAATATCTTCATGTGATTCTCATGTTTTTCTGTAGTAGTTACAGTTTCAGGTGTTACAATAAGCTCTTGGGTCCATTTTGAGTTGATTTTTGTAGAGGGTGAGAGATGGCGATCCAGTTTCAGTCTTCCACAGGTGGATGTACAGTTTTCCCAGAAGCATTTGTAGAAGAGACTGTCTTTCCTCCAGTGTGTTTTTGGCTCCGTTCTTGGGAATCAGATGGCTGTAGATGCATGTGCCCTTTGTACTCTTCTGTTAGTCTATGTGTCTACTTTTATGATGATACCATGCCATTTTTCTTACAATGGCTTCATAGTAATTTTTTATTTTTTTGAGACTGGGTCTCACTATGTGGTTCAGGCTGATCTTGAAATCATTGTGTACCCAGGCTGACCTCAAACTCACAGTAATCGTTCTGCTTCAGCCTCTCAAATTCTGGGATTACAGGATTTTTCCACCATGCCTGGTGTCTGTAGTAATTTTGAAATCAGATATTGCCATGCCTGCAGCATTGCTCTTTTTCCTCAGGATTGCTTTGGCTATTGTTTTTGGTAGTTTGTAGTTTTTGAGAAATTGGGACATTTCACACAAAATGTCTAACTTATTTATATATTTTCTTTTCTTTTTTTTAATTTTGAAACAGGGTCTCACTATGTAGTTGAGACTAACCTGGAACTCACTACATAGCCCAGGCAGGACTCGAACTCACAGCAGTCCTCCTGCCTCAGCCTCCTGAGTGCTGGGATTACAGGGGTGCGCCACCACGCCCAACTTTTCATATTATTTTCTAGTTGTTCTTTGAATATCTGTGGGTGTCTGTTGTGATAACCTATCTTTTCATTTTTGATATTGGTAATTTGTGTATCCTCTTCTTTTTTCATTCTTGCTAGAAATTTATCAATTTTATTGATCTTTCCAAAGATTTAAGTTTTTGTTTTATTGCAGTCTATTATTTATTTGTTTGTAATTTTATTGATTTTGGGGGGGTACTGGGGATCAAACTCAGGACTTTGCACTTAAAAGAAAGGCTGAGTTAAATCCCCAGCCCCAGATTTTTATACTTTATTAATATTTCCTTCCTTTTCCTTGCACTGGATTTATTCTACTCTCCTTTCTGTGATCTCTTCTGTATGAAGCTCAGGTTATGGACTTGAGACCTGTCTTCAATTCTAATTATAGGTACTTAATGCTATAAATCTCCCCCTATGTACTTTGTTACCTTATTATCCATTTTATCTTTGTTTCTGCATCTTTCAAGATATAGTATAATTCCCAAGAGAATTCCTCTTTCACTCATGGTTGTTTAGAGGCATTCACTTTATTTCAAAACGTGTAGATTTCTCTGATTCTTTCTGTTCTGGGTGTCTAGTCTAATTCCATTCTATTTGTAGAATTTGCTCATAACTAAGTACTGCAAATATTCTTAACTTAAAAATACATTTTTCTTGCCAGATATGGGAGTGAATGACTGTAATCTCAGCCATCAGGAGGCTGAGGCAAGAGGATACCCATGAGTTTGAGGCCAATCTGGGCTACACAGTGAATTCAAGCCCAGCCTGAACGACCTAGCAAGACCCTGTCTCAAAAAAATAAAATTAATTTTAAATTAAAAATATATTTTGTGTCAATTTCATGTGCATTTCTTGTTCATGGTGATAACTGAAATCTTTTGATTGGTAATAGCAATGACAATAAGGGGCAGCCCACTTTCTGGTCCCCCTTCTGTCTCTCTTAGAAGCTTTCTTTCCCTCAATAAATTTTACCTACTCTTAAAAAAAATAGAAATGACAATAGGTACTAAGTAGCAGCTGTGTCAGTTCTTCACACACTAATCTTTTTCCTTTTGGCAGGTGGTCTGACTGGTGGCTTGGGTAACTTATGAAGCTGATACTGGATAACATGAAGATGAATGAAGAAGATGCTATAGAATTAGGTCAGATTTTTGTTTTCTATCATGTTTTTATTAATGTAAGTATGATAACAATGGTTAGCTTGCCTTTCTGCTGCTGAGACTAAATTCTTGACATATGCAACCTAAAGGAGAGGTTTATTTGGACTCAGGGTTCCCGGAGTTTCAGCCCATGGTCAGCTGGCTCCAAGGCAGAAACATCATAGCAGAAAGGTACAGCGGAGGACAGCTGCCCACCTCATGGCAGCCAGGGAGCAGAGAGCAGAGCAGGAGCCAGAGAGGAAGTGGCCAGGGACCAGTTATGGTCCCCACCCCCCCAGGACCCACCCCGACGTACCCACAAGTGTGCTTTACTAATCTCCTAGGCATCTCTCAAGCCACCCAAGATTAATGGCCACAAAACCTATAGCCCTGGCTGCATCCAAACAGGCAAGCTTGTCTTTCCACACTTGTGTGACTATATTAGTCACATAGTCACATTAGTCACATGGTCCAACTCCCTTTAAAATCCTTTAGTATCATTTTATTCAAATTGTACACCACTAGGTGATATCCTTTTTCGAGGAGAAAAGAAATACGACACATTTTTAACTTCTCTTTCTATGGCTGACTGACATGATTGTATTTTAAACATTGAAACAATCTAAATATTTTATACTGTGATTTCAAAGCTACATAAAACTTCACGAATGAAATAAGATGCAGAAAAGAAAGTGACAGCAAGAAAAATCTCAGGCAGTTCCAGTGATTTAGCTCAGTGGTTCTGGTGCTTGCCTCGCAAGCACAAGGTCCTGAGTTAGATCCCCAGTACCAAAAAAGAAAAAGGAAACTCTCAGGAACATAGGAGTACACGTGGCTAATTACAGAGATCCAGATCCGCCAGGACAGAGAGAATTCCTGAGAATGTGCCTCAGTGTGTCTCTGCTTCTCTCCCCTCGCTCTCTCCCCTCCGCTTGAGACCTCAGTAAAATGCTTCTTTCTTCCTTTGTTTCTTTTTTATTCTGCTTCCTGCCAAAAAGCAACTGTATTCGTTAATGAAAGCATTGTTGACCTCTTTTCCCTGTATAGTCCCTAAGAAAATAATCACATTAGTTCAGTATTCAATAAACTATGAATTAAACAGAGTATCAGAGCTGAAGGAGCCTGAAAATATCTACTTCATTTATTCATTTGTAGAGCATCTACTGTGACCTAGAATGTCTTATCTTTTATTGGTACATTTTAGGTTTACGTAATGATAGCATTCATCATAGGGAATTTGTACCTGTACAGGATAGATCTTGCTTTTTTCCCCAACCGCCCTTCAAATCTTCTTCCCCTTCTTATTTACAAAAGCTTTGTTTCCATTTTGTTCTTCTGTTGTCTTTTTCCTTCTCTTCTTTCCTTCCCTTCTTCCACCTCCCTTGTTTCCCTTCTCATCGGAACATTTTCTTCCCATTTCCCAATATCTGTTATACATTTTAGTTATTTCCACTTCTGCTCCCTCATACCAGAGAAACAATGTGATATTTACACATTTCCAATTTATTTTACTTAAGAGTGCTGCTAAATGGCTTCACATTGAGACTAGACTCCCAGGATGGTTAACTTGCCCAAGATCTCACCAACTGGTAGAAAAATGTCAAAAGTAGCTCTCTAGGGCAGTCTGGTTCTGCCTTTCAGAAATAAAATCTTAAAAGTAAACCAGTCGGATTGTATTAACAATAATTTGCTACGTATTACAGAATTAATGGGCGATGCGCTATACACCTCCCTTGGTACACTCACATACTTTCACTCACTGAATCCTCACAACCATCCAAGTGTGTGGGTGTCATGATCCCTGAGGCCACAGCTTAAAGGCTGAATAACTTGCTCGAGTTTACAAAATTATTCAGCGGTGAATCTAGAATTCACAATGACCACAGAGCTCATGCCCACACCTCTAAGCTGTATGTACCTTATGACAGCAATGAATATATATTGAAGGTTTACCGTGCGCCAGGTACCATGCTGTAAACGTTCCACGCATCATTTGTAACTTTTTCAAAGCTCTGCAAGGTTGGTATCATTAAAACTATAGAGGCTGCAGGAATACAGTAGTGGAAAAGCATTTGCTCAGCATGTATGTGACCATGTGTTTGATCCCTAGCACCGCAAAACAGAGCAAACGCCTATGTATATCTTTCCATGAGTACCATCAAGATGAGAAATATTTTAAGCCGGGCATGGTGGCACACGCCTGTAATCCCAGCACTCAGGAGGCTGAGGCAGGAGGGTCACTGTGAGTTCGAGACCAGCCTGGGCTACACAGCGACTTCCAGGTCAGTCTCAACTATATAGTGATGAGACCCTGTCTCAAAAGCAAACAAACAAACAAACAAACAGAAAAAAGATTAGAAATATTTTAATGACAGAGCTATACCTAATTAACCCTAGATTCTACATTAACTTTATTGGTTTTTTTGTTTTTGTTTTTTGGTACTGGGGATCAGAACTTGGGCCCTTGTGTTTGCCAGGCAGGCAGTGACACCAATGAGCTAAATCCCCGGCCCTACATTAACTTTAATACCCAAGAATTAGAACATTTAAGGATGTTTCTGGTTGACGTAGATAAATCTTTCACCTGGTCAAACGTGCCACATTAGCGTAGTCTTGATTGTAAGTCTGCACGGCTGCCCCCGACATGCAGTCCCAAGCTGGACTCCTTGGGGCCGCAGACGGTTGCACTCCGAGAGACTGTGGTCTCCCTACTGCCCCTCTGGCCTCAGACTTCTCCCTGAACTTTTGAGGGGACTAAGAGGAGAGGGTTTCTAGAAGAACTATGAAAAAAGTTACAGGACGAGTACACACTGGTATCCATTGACAAGGCGAAATATCTACTATAGTTTTTGTTGTGCTCCTGTGAGAATGACAGCACGTAAGTGGCTTTTGAATGGTCTGGAAGATTGGAAAGTGAGAGTTTCAAGAAAAACCCTTTGAAACTTGAGGTCTAGGAGCAGTTCTTCTTTGGTTTCTTTTCAGCCCATTCGTCAATTAAATTCACTCGGCACCCTAAAGTGTCTCTGTCGCCCAGCCCGGGTCCTGAGCCCCAGGCGGGTGCCAACTGTAGCTGACCCATCCGGTTGTCCTTGTTCCGGGTCCTACATCCACGCCTTGTTCTCTCAGATACGAGGGTGAAGAAGGATGGAGGATAGAGGCACAGAGTCCGTTTAACGGGGCAGCCTGTTCTCTGCCTCTCAGTGGTTAGAAAAGCCCCTACCATCTGGCTTATCTTGCCTTTATTCACCCAAACACGGGTGCAAGCCATCAAAAGTAACCCAAGGGGGCTGGGGATTTAGCTCAGCGGTTCTGGCACCTGCCTCGCAAGCACAAAGTCCCGAGTTCGATCCCCGGTACCAAAAAACAAAACAAAACAAAAAAGTAACACAAGATCGGTCTGCTTTCCAGCATGCATTAGCACACGCTCAGGTAAACAACTTAACCTCAGCTGTCCTAAGCTTTCCCTAGAACCTGCGCTACGCAATCCCCAAGTGCAGCCTTCCTCCTGTGTGCTCTCAGAGGAGGCCAATCAGGGCTCAGTTCTCCTCTGCTCTCTTACATATCTCCTTTCAATCTTTTTGCAGCTCAGAGAAACTGTGCCGAGGATTTAGCTCAGTGGTTCCAGCGCCTTCCTCACAAGCACAAGGTCCTGAGTTCGATCCCCAGTACCAAAAAAAAACACAAACAAAAAAAAGAAACTGCTGATTTCTTTTGACGCATTAGTCAGATATTGGAGAGGGAATGCATTACACAGTAAAGTCTGTCAGGCGAACCCTGTGACCTCCAAGAAATACAGTCTCCTGCTGCCTGTAGGTAACCATTTCCTCCGTTAACTGAATGAGAACGTGTGATACTTTCATACTAATGCACACTAAATTTCTCAGAGGAACGTTTATTTATTGGTACTGGGAATCGAACTCAGGACCTTGTGCTTGTGACGCAGGCAGTGGCACCATTGAGCTAAATCCCTGGCCCGGGAAATTTAATTTTAATCCAAATTTAACTAGAAAAGACAATAAAGATGTTTAGGTAATATCTAGCCTGTTTTTAATGGGTTTTCTCCATGATTAGAATTAAAATTAATTATTAGTGGATGATAGGAGAGAAATGTAAAATAGTTGACATTTTTAAAAGATAAAGATGAAGAAAATAAATATTGTTCAGAAAAAAAACATGCTTAAAATTTGCCACCCTTCCTGTCACATAATTATTGCCTAATAATATTTGGATGACTGGATAAATGATTGTGAAGCAGAGACTGTAAAGCACAGATTTCTTTAAATCTGCTCAGGCAGATTCTTATCCAGTGCCTTGTTAAAATGGAGTTAATAAAGGCAGGCGTGGTGGCGCAAGCCTATAATCCTAGCACTCAGGAGGCCGAGGCAGGAGCATTGTTGTGAGTTTGAGACCAGCCTGGGCTACATAGTGAGTTCCAAGTCAGTCTCAACTACATAGTGAGACCCTGTCTCAAAAAACAAAACAAAAACAAAAAGATGGAGTTAATATGGGCAGGAGGGTCACTGTGAGTTCGAGATCAGCCTGGGTTACATAGTGAGTTCCAAGTCAGTCTCAACTACATAGTGAGACCCTGTCTCAAAAAACAAAACAAAAACAAAAAGATGGAGTTAATATGTATAAACATAATCCCCAAAGGGTATGAGTACCAAATACGGAGGCCTCTCTCCATATTTTTGGATAAACTATTCTACTCAGATTGTTTTAAAATTTAGACTTTGGAAAAACGCTGTGAGACTCTCAATCTGCTAGAAGCCCATAAAGATTTCCAAGGAAATGATTAATATAAATTTACAGGTAGAGAACCCATGATTTGAAAGGGTTAGACTAATACTGGGAACACAGGAATGGTAAAGCACAGCTTACAAATGAAAAGAACAAATGTATATTTTCATGAGAACCTTGTCTGATTTTTTTTTCCCCTTTGGTACTGGGAATTGAACTCAGGACCTTGTACTTACAAAGCAGGTGGCAAAACCACTGAGCTAAATCCCAAGCCCCTCTATCAAATAATCTTTTTTTGTTTGTTTTTTGAGACAGGGTCTCACCATGTAGCTGAGACTGACCTGGAACCCACTATGTAGCCCAGGCTGGTCTCGAATTTATAGCGATCCTCCTGTCTCAGCCTCCCGAGTGCTGGGATTGCAGGCATGCGGCACCATGCCCGGCTCAAGTAATCTTGATAGGAAAAACTTCAGCTTCATTCAGCAGTATGAGAAATACATGAAGTGAATAAGTAAGCATTTCTTAGCTAGAGTGATGCCGCTGGATGATTGCATGAAGAATAGAATAGTTTTCTGTATTTTTTTACCTCAACATATTTGTCTTTGTCTTCGAAATACATTTCTTGTTGAGTGTGGGGATGCACCCCTGTATTCCCAGCTTCCTTGAAGGCTGAGGCAGGAGGATGGCAAGTTAGAGCCCAGTCTGGGCAATTTAGGCATTTAGCAAGACCCTATCTCAAAATTTTGAAAGGGCTGGGATGTAGCTCAGGGTGCAGCCTCTGGATTCAATTCCCAGTAAGACCAAAAGCAAGCAAGGAAGGAAGGAAGGAAGCAGAGTTGGTCTTGCTTCAAAAACAAACAACAAAAAACAGGGGCTGGGGTGAAGCTCAGCAGTAAAGTTCCTGCCTAATATGTACAAGAGCCTAAATTCAATCCTCAAGGGAGGGGGAAAAAAGAAATCCTTCCAATTAGCTGTTTTCAGCTGGAGTGTTCAGTCCATTTACATCGAAGGTACTTATTGAAATGGCTGGATTTGCACCTGACATTTTGCTATTTTTTCAATCCCCCCCTTTTTTAATGTTTTTATTATTAACTTCACAACTATGGCATCAACAAAATAATCTAAGCTGAAGCGCACAAAAACAACTCATCTCATCTGTTTTTGTTCCACTGTTTCTTGTGCATGATTAAGCACATTTTTTAATTCGGAGTTCACCTAATCCAACCACTCCGTTCTGTAGACAAAGACCCAGAGAGTCAGAGAGGAGTGACTTTCCCGTGGTGATCACACAACTCTCTCATGCTGCTTTGCACTACATGCGACCTAATCAGAACTCAGGACAGGCCACTTGGTCACGGACATGACGGCAGTGGGTTATACCTCCCCGAGTAGTGTATCTTTGGTAATGATGATGTTGGCCAAGTCAAATGAGTTTGTGTTACCATCAGCAAAGAAGAGATTTGGAATTCTTGTAAGGGTACTTAAAAATGCATATAGTTGCCTGAAAATCTTTTTTTTTTTAACATTTTTTTCCCCAGCTCAGAATCTTCACAATTTGGTCAAACTGAGGATTCTTTTTTGGTACCCGGGATCGAACTCCGGTCCTTGTGCTTTCGAGGCAGGGGGTGGAACCACTGAGCTAAATCCCCGGCTCCCAGAGCATTCTTGATTTATCAGAAAATTACTTTGAAAAGGATGGAAATGATGCTCTGTATGAACTGAGTAAGAATGACAACTCACATACTTTAATATATATAGTGGGTAGTTAGAAAAAACAGCCTGAGCCAGGGTGTCTCATAGCCATGAGTGCCTTACCAGATGCAGCTGGAAAAGAGAAAGCTGTTAGAGCTTTCTTAAACAGCTCTTATCCTCAAGACTCAGGTCTTCTGAGTCACCAGTTCTCATATGTGCATTGAATACCTCCTTCAAGGAAGCTTGCGACTGTTAGATGAATTTACTTAGGGAATCGGTGATAAGACTTTCACTGTATGACAGTGATATGTGAACTGATGCCTATGTTTTGAATTTGCTTTAGAATAATACAAGGGGAATCAGGTCAGGATTAAGCGAGCCTGCCCATGATTTGCTGTTTGCTGAAAATTGGGTTATTATTACATAGACTATAGTTTTGATATGGGGGAAGAGATGTAACTCCCAAACCTGCTAGGTATCCGAAACCGAGTTTGTGTTCTCTAAAATCGAAGAATGAATTCTAGGAACAACAGAGGTTAAGAGTAGGAAAAATTTAGAGAAGGAAGATAAGTTTCTGTCTAAGAGAGACAGAAAGAGGACCAGAAAGTGCGTTGCCCCACCTACCTTACTTTTCAAAGGTGTTTTATATAGCAAAGCCCTGTGGTGAGGAGGGTACAAAGTGGGACAGAACTATAAGACCCAATGAACAATTACACGGTGCGCATGAGGTGGGGCAAAACCATGACCAACCAGTAAGATTACAAGTACAGTCACCCAGGTAAGGTTGATTAAATGGGGTCAAATGGGGAGCAAGTCACGTGGCAAGCGGACAAGGATTTTCAGTAAGGTTGGGTGGGGGTCAGGGATACTTCCTGGAAAGGCTGGGTTAAGACCTTGGCCCCTCACCCAGGTGATCAATACCTGTCTAGAATATCAATCATTGCTATTTATCCCTAGGGAAAGCACAGGGTGTAGTAGTTTCTCTCCTTTTACAGTTCAGGCCTTCAGTGAATGTCTTGATTGTCCTCCAGGTCCTTGCTGTGTTGGCTCCTGGAGGGCGGCCCTGTCTCACTGCCTACAAGGTACCTAACTTACCTTTTGCAGTAGTTTCCTCACACTCTTCTGCACAGTGCTCATGTGTGTTGCAGGATGGCCCATAAAACAGCAAAACAGATTCTCAGCACAAAATGAACAGGCTGTGGAGCCGTCAAACATAAAGACCATTTCTTTCCCCATCCCTTCATCCTTCAGCAGTTTGGGGATGACCTGTTTCCTGAAGTGCGCTCTGTTTCTCCAAATTGGCAGGCTCAGCATCCTGGAACAGCTCACTGCTGGTGCTACCCTGGTACCGCAGTGTGTGCTTCAGCCTGACCAGCCTGTTGGTGCAACTGAAGGGGTCCCACAGCTCGTCCAGCTTGGCTTGAGAAACTGGAGACTCACAGAGGCAGAGATTAGAATTTTAGGTAGGTACACACCAAGCCAAGACAAAAGAAGCTGGCCCTAAAACTGGTCTTCTGTTGGCTTTATTTGTTTTGTTCCTTTACCTTATCTCCTCTTTAAAGAAAAATACATTTAAAGAGCATTAACACATATTAACGAGTAAGAATATTTAAACAGTGACCTTCAAGGGGGGGGGAGTTAGCTCAGTGGTTCTGCCATCTGCCTCACAAGCACAAGGTTCCGAGTTCGATCTCCAGTACAAAAAAAAAAAAAAAAAAAAAAAATCCAGTGGCCTTCTTTCAGGTTTTTACACCTTTAGCCTACAGACTTAAAGGAAAATCAGCCACGGTACCTGAAAAGTATACTATACTATTGTTCATCTGGGCCATAACTCTCTGAAATTCAGCAATGTTCCTCCAACGACAGGAAATATTTTCTAAGTCAAGTTACTGGGCGTTCAAAATCAGCAAAGGCAAAAGCAGGTGTGTCTAATTGGAGTCACAGAGTATCTTTAAGCAGTGGTGATGTAATACAGAAAACGATGAACCACAAAGAGCTGATGAAAGGTTTCAGCACTGTCTTTCCTTGTTAGCAACTTACCTGAAACAAATCATCCCAAAACATAATGGCTTAAACCAATAATCATTATTTCACAATTTCTGTGGGTCAGGCATTTGGGAGTAGGTTAGCCAGGTGATTCTTCTTCAGCTCCCTCACGAAATGGCAGGTTGGAAGATGGCAGGGGCTGCTAGAGGACCTGCTTCTAAGGAGGCTCCTGATGTGGTCAGCAGGTTAATGCTAGCTATTGGCTGGAGGCCTCAGTTCCCCAGCACCACACCTCTCCACAGGCGGGCTGAGTGTCCTCACAACATGGCAGCTAATTTCCCCCAAAGGATGGGATCCAAGAAGTAGTAGTTGAGAGCTACGGTGCTTTCTATGACCTAGCCTTGGAAGGTCAGCACTGGTCATTTTCCTTTTGATCATCTTGGAGGCTATCACTGCCCGAGGCGAAAGCTCTCAGCTGCCTTAATTTCCCTAACAGATTGTTTAGAATGTGTTTAGTTCGCATAAAATGTGTGGTTTTAACCATTTCAAGTGCATGGTTCAGTGGTATATTTCAACATTACTGTGCAACCATCACCAAAATTAACCTCCAGAATTTTTCATCTTCCTTATCTGAATTTCTGTACCCATTAAATATTAACTCCTATCTGCTGCTCCTTTTGCCACCTTCTCTTTTGGAAATGCTTACGTCTAGTCCTCAGGCTGTCCAAGGGCTTTTCCTTCCCTCATGGTGCTTCAGAATCTTTCTTTCTCTTAATTCCTAACTCCACTTCCCTCTCCCCCAGTCCTTCTCACCCATCACATCATATACCGCGGGGGTCTTCATTTTCTTGTTGCTGAGACAAAAATACCTGACACCCAAAGTTGAAGGAGAAAAGGTTTATTTTAGCTCACGGTTTGTGAGGTTTCCGTCCACAGTCAGCTGGCTCCGAGGCAGAGGAGAGACAGCCTCTGGCAGGGTGGGCAGGAAGCAGCAGCAGCAAGGCAGCAAGGCCTCCCTTTTCCTTTGGCCCCACCAGGCTACCAGCCTTTGGTTAGTGCCTCCCACACCCAGGCTGGGCCTTCCCATTCTCCACACCCAGAACTGTGCTGAACCAATCAGTGGACTAATTTGGTGACTACACACCCTTAACCTCAGTATCACACCCCCCACAAACACATTCACATACCCTAGATCCAGCCACCTCCCAAAAGTCCCACCTATGACTGCGTTAGGCTTTGAGGGGACATCTACATAAAGGCAATAACATTGGGTGACATTCCCTCAGGCCCTTCTATTCTCAGTGGTATTGGAGGCAGGTGGTTCTGTGACAGACTGATTAGCTAGCTAATAAGAATCCCTGGCAGGTAACCTCATACCTTAAGTGAGCTGGAAAGAATGTGACTTTCCAGGGAGTCCCTTGAGGGTGCCTAGATTTAGCATACATGTTGGGGAGGCACTTTTTGGCAGGGGGCTTTCAGCATCTTTCAAGTCTAAGTAGACAGCTGCCTACTTCACCCACTCCTGAAGCTAGCCACTGAGACTAGGGAAGGACATGGGATGTTTAATGAAATAAGAACTGAACCAGGAATGGTGGCCCATGACTGTAATCCCAGCACCAGCACCAGCACTGAGGAAGCTGAGGCAGGAGGATCATAGTGAATTTGAGGTCGGCTTGGACTACATAATGAAGCCTTGTCTCAGGAAGAGAGGAGAGAGGGAGAGGCGGGGGGGAGAGAATTGAGACTGGCAATAATTCACTATTTGACTTTACTTTCCTAGTGCATGATAAAACTCCATTTGTGAATGAGTAAAATAAACAGAAGTTATCTGATTCCTAAAAATGAAGCTGTAATGATATACTCTAAAATACAAGATGCTAGAGATGTAACTCAGTGGCACAGTGCCTGCGTGGAACACTTGAGGTCCTGAGTTCAATCCCTGTTACCAATAATAAATAAATTAAATAAAATAAGAGTGAAAACAACTCAGTAGTAATTTATTCTCAAATATTTAAAAATGTGTCAAATTACCGTTCTATCTCTATAAAGATAACCATTACTATCCCTGGTTTTACAAAGAGGTTTGAACGTGAAAAGGTCGCCAGACTATAGCAGGAACAAGGGCTGGAGATATAAAAAGAACTGAGGAAAGGCAAGAGTGCAAGAGCCCGCTTCCCTTGGCCAAGTCCTCCACCTCCCAGAGGTAAACAGTCATCGGCGGGGTTGGAGGCCAACGCTGAACAGTGAGAGACAAGGGCTCCCCCTGCAGTCCGGCCAGCTTCTGTGAGAGCTTCCTGCCTTTCCGGAAACCTCCAGGGGCTGCAGGCTGAAGCTGGTAGGTGCAGCGGTACTGTACACAGACAGACCTGCCCACCCCTCCACTTTGTAGATGTTCGAACTACAGCAACTACACACACACACACACACACACACACACACACGCCCCAGCTGGGTTTGATATCCAGCGCTGAAAAAAACAAAACAAAAGACACCCCGCCCCACCCAAATGAGGTCATGAGGTGTCTTCATCTCTAAGGGGCTCTACCATTGAGCTATTCCTCAGGCTCTTTTTAAAAATTGTTATATTATGAGACAGAGTCTCACTAAGTGGCTTAGGCTGGACTTGAATTTAGGAATCTTCTGCTTCAAGTTTCTCGGTAGCTGAGATTATAAACTTGCGCTCTCCACCCAGCTACCTCCACGACACTGAATCCAGACGTGCTGCGCTCAGACGGGGACCTCCTGTGTTCCCCGTCCCTACTCACCGGCTCTATTGCGTCACTTTGGTCCGCTAATCCCACTACTGTGGATTCCCTTACCCTCTCCTTCAGATGCCCGCCTCCAGCCTGCAGACACTCTCACCCCAGGGGCTGAGACTCACCTGGCCCACAGGCTTGCCCGTCGGTTTAGGTAGTGACGAGGAGAAGGACGTGGGTGTTTGAGGTAACAATCAAAGCAGGGCGTAATGAGAGATGGAGCCTCTAATTAAAGACAGACCTCACAAGGAGACGCAAGGAGACTGAGACGTGAGGCACGAAACAAACTACAGCAGGTGGGGTGTGCTTTCCTGGCGAAATGCCAAGCCTGGGTGCTCTTCGGGTTTGTCTTTTGCACCTGCGCTCAGGTTACTGGGGGTTGGGAATCACAGGATTTGTCACAAAAACAAGTTGACACTGGCAAGCTTTGACAAAAAATGTTTAGAACCCCAATGCTAAGAAAATATTATATATCAAAACTTGTGGCACACAGAAAAAGCAGGGCTTGAAGGAAATGCTCACAGCCTTAAATGTGCAAAAAAAAAAAAAAGGCTGAAAAATTAATGTTGCTAATTTAAGAAGTCATAAAATGAACCAAATAAACATAAGAGTGTAACAATGATAAACAGTGTAAAGCAGCTGGATCTGGTGCATATACTGTAACCCCAGCTACTATAGAAACTGACACAGGAGGGTCGAAAATTTGAGGCCAGCCTGGGCAACTTTGTGAGACCATCTCAAAAAATTAAAAAACAAAATAAGCCAAAAGGGCAGGGAACGTAGCTCAGCCAGAGTATCTGGGTTCAATCCCCTGTACTGGAGGAAAAAAAAATAGCACCTTATTTTTGTTAAGTGGTTGTCATAACTTTTTAGGGTCTCTGAAAAAGGGTTTTCAAAGGTTTTTTTTCTTGTTTTCTTTGAGACAGGGTCTTGCTATGCATTTCAGGCTGGCCTTGGACTCTGCAGCCGAGGCCTCCTGCCTCAGCCTCCCAAGGGCTGGGATTACAGGCATGCGCCACCGTGTGCCTTCCTTGTTTCCTATATTGCCTCATGCAGATGGTCTGAATGTGTTGCCCAAAAGGTATGTGTTGTAAACTTAATCCAAAGGAGTGATGGGAGGCGAGGTGCAACTGGGAGTTGTTTTAGGTCCTGAGGGCGCCACCTCCCGAATGATCCACACTGACTGTAGAGAGGCTTCAGGTGAGTTTCAGCTGTGTTCTCTCACCCTCTTTTTGTTCTGCCCTGGGGGTGACACAGTAAGAGGCCCCTGCCAGATAGGAGCCCCTCACAACAGATGAAGGCACCTCATTTTTTTTGCCAAGTTGGGTATCAGCCCCAGCCCAAGAGTCTCGTTTTTGGGGCTTTCTTTGTTGGGTGCTGCCGGCAGATGTCTGGTGATCCTGTACTATCTTCCTCACAGTTTAGAGTAAGGCACAGTTGATTGGAAGCTCTGTGTCTGAGGGGAAGGGTGGCTTTTTGATTGGTTAACTTCACTATGGGGTGATCCGATGAGAGACATAGCTCTTCGTAGGGCCGTTTTTTTGGGAGGCAGTTCATTTTCTCTTAAGAAACCTCATTTTCCCCCTGGAGCAACTAGGTTGAGTTGCCCATGTTCTGGGAATGAGGGTTAGAGAGCCTGTTGTTTCTGTGTTCTCCCTCCACCCTCACCCACTGCGGCACCCTGGGGCCCATCTAATTTTAGTGTTGGTTGGCTTCACACTATGTTGTAAGCCCAAGAAGACAGGGACCCCAGCACCAAACACTATCCATGACATATTACAGGCTTGCAGTGTTTGTGGAATGAATGAAAGCTGAGTTAAGAGCTCCGCTGCTAGTTCAGGTGAACTATAGGGCAATGCAGTGTTAAGAGTTTTCTTTAGCATACAAGAACCTGCAGAAGTCCACACACACTCAGTGCTGGAGATTTTGTCTGGAATTTGAATGAAGCCCTCTGCACTCTCCCAGTCCACGCACAGCCAACATCTGTGTCGTGGTTGTTTCTCACACATCTGGTTTTCTCCGCGTGATAACGAAAGCATTGCAGATTCAATGAACAAGAGGCTTCCTTTGAATTATGGAAAGTATTGCTTGTTCTTGGTTCCTGTGCTTGCACACATTGTAATAATTATCCAAGAAGCTAACTAAGGTCCTTGTACCTCAGCAGGACGGCAGTATAAACAGCTCACCTTGGAAAAAGAAATAGCTCACCTTGGGGAAGGGGATTTAGCTCATTGCTTCTGCTACCTAAATAAATAAACCAATAGCTCACCTCCTGAGGGTTGAATGGGCTTTACATACTTTAAATTCTTGTTAGGTGGTGAATTCTGTTGTGCTAGTTGAGGAGAAAGGAAGTTGCCCCTCCCAGAAGACTTCAGCCTGCACCTATGGCAGCCAGCACGTGGAGAAGAGGCAAAGGCAGAAAGGACATGAACATGCAGTGTGAGAGCAGGGAAACAGCCATGCTATGAGAACAGAGTGCTCCTGTGGGAAAGAGGACAGGAGAAAGTGAAGAGCCGTGTACCAGTTACACAGGTACAGCAAAGGCCCACCGCCTGCACCACGGCTGACAGAAGACACAGCTTTACTTCCATCTGGATAACAGTACAGCCTTTCAGGCCCAGAAACCAACTTCTTTACTCCTTGAGAGTTTTATTTTGGGCTTCAGAGTCATAGCTAGCTTGCTGCCATGTGCACCTTCAAACCCAGCAGAAGAGGGAAATGTGGAAGGGCAGCAGCACCCCCCGAAGTGACACACAAGTTGCACTCATTGCTTCTGTGCCCATTTCTTTGGCAAAAATTTAGGCTGGGATAGACCCAGATGAAACTGGACGGAACAGGGAGAGAGGGACTTGGGGAGCCACTAGCAGTCTGTTGTGCTTCTCAAGGAAATCAGCGGAGAAACGAGGGCCAAAGATGGCCTTGGTGGCAAGAAGCGCACATCATGACGTCAAGGAGACACAACCCTGCGAACACCCTCCTTCCTCACTTGGCATTTCCCGCCTTCGTCATCAGTACCTTGGCCAGGGTCAGGCAGGGCCCATTCAACTCGTCTCTGAGAAGAACCCAAAGAGCTTTCTAAACTCCACACCATTGGAAGGTGATGAGAGGACGACTGAACACATGTGGAGGTAGCGCTGTATGTATTTTTCTTGCAATGAGAAAACTACACAAAACCAGTGACACCTGACCCTAAAACCAGATCGTTGGTCACCACTGACACTGAAAGTGGGTAAGGGTACACAGTCTGTGCGTATTCCTGGGTTGACCTCAGCCTACCATACGCTGGACAGACAAGAACCACCACTCCTGTGCTAAAGCCTTCATTACTACTGGCAGGCAGCATTTAGTCTTTCTTCTTGACCTTAACACAGGTCACGTAGCACTGAGCCTTCTTCCTTGAACTTGAACTCTTGGGCTGTTGTCTTTTGACTATGGGTAACAAGGGTCTTAAATGAGACACATACATTTTCTTGTAATTGGTGGCAACAGCTGAGTACAAACATACAGCCATCGGAGTTCCCTTCTGTGTGCCAGACTGTCTGCCCTGTGCTGGTCATCCAGAAAAGGGCAGGCTGGGCATGGTGGCTCACGCCTGTAATCCCAGCACTTGGGAGGCTGAGGTAGGAGGATCACTGTGAGTTCGAGATCAGCCTGGGTTACATAGTGAGTTCCAGGTCAGTCTCAACTATACAGTGAGACCTTGTCTCAAAAAACTAAAAAATAAAAAAATAAAAACCCCAAAAAACAAAAAACCAGAAAAGGGCAGGGGAGAGGGCAGGACTAACATGCCAAACCTAAGGCACCTCGTTCATAAGGAGCTATATGAACTAAGGGCACATAATGGCCAATATGCGGAGTGGTATACAACATGAGAGATGTTGTCTCTTACTGTTAAGACTCACCTGAGTTCTGATACCCATCTAAGCCTATGGGGATGTGGGAATGAACACTCTCCATTCTTTATGTAACAGGACACCAAGGACACATGATATCCAGCCTCCCACTGAGGGAGTTCGCCATTAGTTCCTGAGAAACTTCCCGAAGAGGCTAGGGAGGATTAAAACAAACAAAAACACTCAAATCTTTGGATACCGAAAGAGGTTCGTTTACTTCAGTTTACACTTAGGCACAATGCTCACTCAAAGATACACGAGGTAGGGTTTACATCTCCAGAGAGGAAAGGACCTAGTATCTCCTATGTTTGACCCCAGTTGGAAAGTAGCAATATTTAATAGCATTTTCTCACACCTCAATTTTCAAAGTGCTGTCCACTGCCTGGAAGACTGAGAAAAAGGAGAAAATGTAATTCATTTATATTTGCTTGGTACACTACTACCAATTACTCTTTATCAGACTCCCTTGTACTTTAGGAAAGATACACTTTGTAAATAAAAGGGGCCAGGGATTTAGCTCAGCGGTTCTGCCTCCTGCCTCTCAAGCGCAAGGACCCGAGTTTGATCCCCGGTACCCCCCGCCCCCAAAAAATCTAAGAGTAAAATGTAACGGGCCATTATTCACAGTCTATCTGTACGAAATTCTGATTTCTTCCTGAGGAGCTCAGCACTGCTCCAGAAAACAGACATTTCAAAATGGGAACCTATTTTTCTTTAAAAAATTTTTTTCCAATTAACATACTTCTTTCCTTAGCCAGGTGCATTTTTTGAAAAGAATCCTCTGAAAAACTTCCAGCAGTTGGATTTGGCGGGAGGCCGTGTGAGAGGTGATGGATGGCTTGCCTTAATGGGTGCATGTGAGAATCTTAAGCAATTAGTATTTTTGACTTCAGTACTGAAGCAACTTTATCAGACGCGGCCTTAGTCAGAAAACTTGGCCATGTGTTATCCAAGTTAACTGTTTTGCAAGAAGCGAGGCTTACTGGATGGCAATTTGATGACAATGGTATGAGTATCATTAAAGGTGCTTTTAAACTTGTAGCTGCTTCAAGAAAAGCCACCCTAAGCCAATGAGTACCTGGGGGAGTTCTTTCAGCATGACGACAGAGAAATCTTGGAAAAAGAAGACAAACATAAGAAGTGGTGGGAGTTTCATTCGATGCTGTGTGCAGTAATAGTTAGGTGTCTCGTCTCCCCAACAAGGGTCATCAGCTCCTTGAAGACTCTTGTTCATCTCTGTGTTACCACGCTTGGCCCCAAGAGCACGAGGTCACAACTAGTGTATTATATATGTTCACCTGGTACAGTACCTGGCATGTAATAGACTCAAGAGATACTTGCTAAATATGCGATTAGTAAATCATCAATAAGTAGCTATTGAATAAACTATGTGAGGTGATACTTGCCTTTACTCCCAGCTACTAAGGAGGCTGGGGTAGGAAGATCACAAGTTCAGTGCCAGCCTCAGCAACTTAGTGAGATGTTGTCTCAAAATTCAAAGTTAGGGACCGGGGATTTTAGCTCAGTTGTTCCACTGCTTGCCTTGCAAGCGCAAGGTCCCGAGTTTGATCCCCGGTACCAAAAAAATAAAATTCAAAGTTAAAAAGGGCTAGGGATTATAATTGAGTGCTTCTGAGTTTAAGTCCAAGTACTGCCCAAACCAAACCAACAAAAAACTCTGTGAAGAAGCAAACCAAAATTACCTGAAATGGACAAAAAACCTCATCTAATGCTCTTTAATTGAAAGTTAGATTCAAACGATTTGGAATGTAAACAGCACTTTCTCACATTAGCACATCGGACTTACAAAAAAAGACTGGCATTCTTGGGCCAGGGATTTAGCTCAGCGGTTCCATCGCCTGCCTTGCAAGCACAAGGACCTGAGTTCAATCCCCGCTACCAAAATAAATAGATAAATAAATGAATAAAGACTGGCATTCTTTAGTCAAGTAAAAACTGACAGTTGATAAGCAGGTTAACTGAAGGCTTGAAAGTAAGACATTTTTCTTCCAGTAGCTGAATCATTCATTGTATTTAACTCCATAAGGAAGCAAGCAAAAATGTAACCCATTCTTTTGTTCCCTACAGAAGCAAAGGATACCACCCTGTCTTAATCTTTTCTCCATCAGCTCCCAAAATAACTGTTCACAGAAAGTCTAAAAAAAGTCCCTTGGCAGATTTAAATTGAAGCAAATTTAGAAAAAACCAAGAATCTGAATGGTGTTAGCTTGTGGTGCACCTTCTCTTCTCACGGCACCACGTGTCATGGCTTAGCTGGTGGTGTAGTAACACTTGGCCAGGATGTGAGGTAGCCGTGAGAAGTTCTGGGCACATCTGTGCTCACTGGGCACATGTTCTACAGATTAACTCAGAAAATTCTGCAGATCAATTCATCCATTCCCCTCCCCGACACAAGAGAAAGCTCAGAGCTGTCAACTGGCTTACTCGTCCATAATTACAAAACTACTTACGAAGCTTTAGCAGCAGTACTGAACTCAAATCTCCTAGTCCAGCCATTTCTCCATTACAGTAGTGATTTCTTCAGTTAGGGTTAGTCACACTCCATGGAGCTTATTTGTAATCACAGGCTGGGGGCAAGTTCTTTTTTTTTTTTTTTTTTTTTTTT